>NW_006399761.1:23745002-23746021 GCF_000299155.1 Elephantulus edwardii | reverse complement strand
GAGGGACATCATGCTTGGTAGGGTGGAGGCACAGCGCAGGAGGGGAAGACCCTCTATGAGGTGGATTGATTCAGTGACTGGGATAATCGGGATGGGTGTGTCAGAAGCAATGCAATTGGCACAGGATAGAGCAGGGTTTAGGGCTCTTGTACATAGGGTCACTATGAGTCGCAAACGACTCAATGGCACATAACAACAACCTGAGTATCTTCTTTGGTAAAGTGTTTTTGTATTGTTTGTCTTTTGCTGTTGAAGTGCTGAAAATTTCCACACATTTTAGATGATGTGTCATTGTAAAAATCCATCCCTCCAAGCTGTAAAGTTCTCCTTTTAACTTTTTTTAATTAAGGAGGAATAAAAATATTTTATTTGTTGAAATACATTGGTAATCCTCTTACTTTTAAGAAGTCTTTTGATACGTCTAAATATTTGAGCATTTTTAGCTATGTTTGATAAACTCTTTGTGTCGTAAATCAAGATTCCCAACTTGGCTTCTATTTTCTCTTCTATTTTATTTTCTGCATTGTTTTGGGGTTTTTTTGTTTGTTTGTTTTTGTAAATAGCTTTATATCTTCTACCCATCTTGAGTTTTTATGTATGATGTGAAATATAGATCTTGTTTTCCTGTAAATGGATATACAGTTTTGTCAGCATCATTTGTTAAAGAGATTTCTCTCATCCCCATTCAGTGCCCTTTGTCAAAATCATCTCCACATAGGTGGGTAAGTTTACTTCTCAGTTCTCTATTCTGTGCCATTGGTCTATACATCTGTTATTGAACAAGTACCAGGCTGTTTTGACTACGATAACTTTGTAGTAGGTTCTGAAACTGGCAACTGTGAAGCTTCCTACTTTGTTCTTCTTTGTTAAGGCTTTACTTAACTCTTTCTTTGCAGATAGATTTTATGATTCTTTTTCCACATTAAAGAATATTGTTCAAATTGAAATCAGGATTACATTGTTTAAGGATTGTTTTTAATAGTATAGACAGCATTTCTATTTATTTTTCAAATATTTCA
>NW_006399761.1:23740747-23743705 GCF_000299155.1 Elephantulus edwardii | reverse complement strand
AAATGATCTGTTCTGCATACAGATTGAAACAGGTATGGAGATAGAATGTATCCCTAACACACTCCCTTCCTGATTTTGAACCATACACTGTTTCCTTGCTCTTTTCTGAGGATGGCTTCTTGGTCCAAGTATAGGCTTTGTATAAACACAGTCACATTTTCTAACCCCTTCCCCCTCCTCCAGCCCATCCCACAATGCACCCCTTGTTCCAGATTGTTCTCATGCACACACTGCATAATCACATATTCCTTTTAAACAGTTCTTTCCTTCATCTGTTCTAATGCAGTGTTCATCATTATCTATCCACTTTCCCTCCAATCTTTCCCCAACTCCCCTGCTAATCTCTGTCCTGTTTCATGACAGCAGTATTATGAAGTATTTGTCCTTTCATCACTGAGGTATTTAAATCCTCCATGTTTTATAAAGTTTCACAAATTCATTGGGTTTTTCTAAAACTGTGTAGTACTCCCTTGTGTGGATGTACCATAGTTTTTCTATCCATTTGTTTGTTGATGGGCACTTGAGCTGCTTCCATCTCTTTGCTATTGTGAATAACACAGCAATAAGCATGGGTGTGCATACATCTGTTTGGGTCATGGCTTCAGTTTCTTTAGCGTATATTCCCAATAGTGGGATTAATGGGTAAAATGCTATCTCTATTTCGATCTTTTTGAGAAAATGCCAGATCGCCTTCCATAGTGGTTGCACCATTTTACACTCCCACCAGCAGTTATTCAGGTTCCAATCTTGCCACAACCTCGCCAACATTTGTTGTTTGCTGCCCTGTTGCTTTTTTGGTTTCTTGCAATAGTGTTCTGTAATTATCTGTTGTGTCTTTCACATTCATGGTTTTATTTATTCCAAAATATTTTACTCCAGGGCGTATTATTGTAAATACTATTGTTTTCCTAATTCCCCTTTACAAGTTCTCTTTTTAGTATAAAACAATGTGACTGACTTCTATATGTTGTTCTTACATTCTGCCACTTTGCTGATTGCTTCTATTAGTCCCAATACCTTTTTTGTAGGACAACTTGGATTTTTTTATGTATTGGATCACATCACCTGTGAATGTTGTTGTTGTGGTGTGCCATTGAGTTGGAACTTACCCTTTGCTGACCCACCAGTGGATTTTCAGAGGCAGTAAATCACATGGGAGGAGACTGCCCATCTGTCTTTGAAAGAGAAACTGATGGATTCGAACCCCATGCCTTTAGGATTGCAGCACAGCTTCCTACCACTAGGCTACCGGAGCTATTCAGCTGTGAGTAGCACTAGTTTTCTTTCTTCCTTGCCAATTTGGATGCCTCTTATTTCACTTTCTTGCCTTATTGCTGTAGCTAGGACTTCCAGAACAATATCAAATAAGAATTCTGAAGAATCTTTCCAACTTTTCCGGTTCTCAGTCAGTGCTTTGAAGGACACATTTGTCTCATTGAATTTTTTCCCTAGACTGTGTTTGACTTGATGTTGCCTACATGAATTTATGAATCAGATGATTATGCTCTTAATTTCTAAGCATGTTCTTCTCTAGGGAAGAGTCCCATCAGACCTTCGTGGACAATCCTGCTGGTATTTAAACATAATAAAACAATAACTGTGCTGCTGAAATACAAGACATTCTTGTTTATCAATAAAAAATCCAATCTGTTGAATTAGAATCTTCCTAAATGGGAAGAAGCTTAGACCACTTCAAGTATCTAACTTCATAATGTATCTCTGAGCTTCGGATAAAGATTATTGTTGTTGTTGTTAAATACCATCAAGTCAAGCATGACTCATAGCAACCCTATGAGCAAAACACCTTAACCTTGTTCTACAACTATTGTTGTTTCTCTAAGTTCATAGCGTTTTGGAGGCATGTTGTTGAGGAAGTGGATGCCCCTCTGCTAAAGATTATAGTACACCAAATTCATTACAAAGTCCCTTTCCCAAAGGGGATAGCCTATCTATCTAAGAATGTGTATGCCCACCATTCTTAGCTCTTGGCCGTCTATGTCTGAAGGGTGAACAGTTGATAAAGTTGTTGTGTTTATGTATAAAGCATCAATACTATGTGGTAGCTGTTTAAGAAATCGTAACTACTTTTTATTGTACCTTTTCAAGAAAGCCAAATAGTGTCGTCATTGCCCAAGACCCGTTGATTAAGAATATCAAAATGATCAGAAGTCAGTGAAGTGGTGTAATCTGAGGCAGGGGAGGGTTTCCCCAACCCAAGTTAAATGTTGGGACCCAGGCATAAGGGGATCAAGTGGACAGTCCATCTACAAGACTCCTCAAAGGCAACTCTGAAAGGACTCTTGAATCCTTTGTGTCACTCTGTGGCTTCGGCAAAGAGCTTCAAAACTCCCACTTGTACCTGTTTGAGAACACTGTACTAGTTTAATTCAGCCAGTGAGATCAGAGGAGACACTGGGAAATCCTAGAATTTCCAGACATGCTTGGTAGACACCTACCAAAACAAGACTACATGATGACTGACAAATCTGACATTTTATTCCTTGTTCTAAAAGAGAAACATCCACAAGTCATCCTCCAAGCTCTCAAGCTCATACTATCATTTACTATAGATAAAAGGAGGGAGCTATGTGAAAACACATTGCATTCTTTAACTCAGGGAGTGAGGCTGTTCAAAAGATGCTGCCATTGTTAGCTGAGGTCCAGTTGATTCAAGCCCCTAGTGACAACACGTGTGCAACATAGAACTCCACAGAGTTTTCAAAGCTGGGACATTGCAGACGGAGATGCTCAAGCCCATCTTTTCAAGCACCTGGGGTGGTTGGAACTACTAGTAGTTGAGCACTTTATCCTCTGTGCCTTATACAAGTTTATCATTGGCTGCTGTCAACTTGGTTCTGACTCATGGCAACCTTGTGTACAATAGAATAATACCCGGTTCGAATCCACCAGATGCTCTGCTGGAGAAGGAGGGGCAATCTCCTCCTGTACCAATCAGAT
>NW_006399761.1:23721300-23740358 GCF_000299155.1 Elephantulus edwardii | reverse complement strand
ATGTTCATTAAAATTAATAAAATTTAATAAAAAAAGAAAAAATAATAATACCCTGCCTGTTCCTGTTCTGTCCTCAGAATCCCTCCTGTGCTTAATTAAGCTCATTGTTGCAATCACTGTGTCAACCCATTTCATATAGGATCTTCCTCTTCTTAATTGATGCTCTGTTTTTCAAAAAAGGATGTCTTTATGAGACTGCATTAGTTCACTCAGAATAAGGCTCTCCAGCCTCTGCTGGATGTAGTATTTTTCTAAATCACTGCTCCTGAGTGTTGTATAGTATTCCATTGTGTAAATGTACCACAGTGTCTCAATCCATTCGTTGTGTTTGGACATTTGGGCTGTTTCCCTGTTCTTGTGATGGTGAATAATGCTGCAAAGAATACTGGTGTACAAATCTCTGTTAGTGTCTCAGTTCTAATTTCCTTAGGGTATATTCCTAGTAGTGCTATAAGGATAAATACTACATAAGACTATTATTGTAAAAATAGAAGGATACAGGTAAAACATATATGGGAACTCAAGCGGAGGGGTGAGAATATGTAGGGGTGAAACCACAGGGTTACACAGTTTGGTGGATGAAGGGAGCAGGGAAAGGAAATGGGAAGGATCTGGTTGAAAAGACAGGGTAATGATGGACAAAGTCCAATGGTGATTAATTTTATAAAACATAATGCCTGCGAATGATTGTATGAGACACAGTGTGAATGAAGAATAGTGTGAAACACAACACATATGAACTGTGTAAGCAAACCAATAAAAATGTATTATTTTTTTTTTTAAAAAAGGTGTCCTTCCCCAGGGAATGACTTGTCCTGATGGTGGTGTGAGATGGAGTCCCACCACCCTCGCTTCGAAGGACCATTCTGCATGTGCTGCTTCTAAGACAGACGTATTTGTTCTTTTGGCATTTCATGATTCATTTAACATTCTCTGCCAGTAGCACAATCCAAAGATATTGATTCTTCTTCAGTCTCCCTTACTTATTATCCAGGAGATAATAGGCTTACCAGCTTAGATTTATGGAGAAGAGTTACATTAAGTATTTTATACACAGCCGTTGTTAGTTGCCATTGGATCAAGCACAACTCATGGTGACGCTATGAACAGCAGATCTGACCCTTGTCCTGTCCTGTGCCAACCTCACAGTCTCTGACACAGTCGAGCCCATTGTTGTGGTCACTGTGTCAATCCACCTAGTCGAAGGTTTTCCTCTCCTCCACCATTCCATCTTGGCAAGCATGATGTCCCTCTCCAAAGAATAGCTTCTCCTGGCAACATGCCTCAAGTGTGTAAGACGAAGCTTCATCATCTTTGCCTCCAAGGAACACTCTGGCTGCACCTTCGTACATATTATTTGAGACTCACAGCAATAATTTCTTGATGGAGAATCTAAACTCACAGAAGACCTAGTCTGGGTGAAGCAACTAACAAAGCCGCAGAGCCATGATTATCAGTTCCATGATTTTGTTGATTCCAAAGCCCATGAGTTCCTCAAACTGCTGTGTCCTAATTTCAAACTTCCCAGCTAGAGCATCTTCGATTCCTTGACTGCAGAGCTTAATCATGCATCTCTAGCTCGGACCTCCACTGTTGGCCTAAGAGCAACTTCTGGGGGGATTCTGAGGAGGGCCTGATTCTACAAGCAAGCTCCCTCCCACGCAGCAAGCCCACAGCAGCCAAGCTCTCAGTATTGGGCGTTATCTGGCAGCCTTTAAATTCCTGTTAGGCGCCCCAAGCAAGATACATTCCTCACTGGGTGGAGGAAAGGATTCTTCACATTCTTCAGCCCCTGTCCTCCGGGAACTCCTAATCTCGAGTGGGATGGAGGCAAAAAAAACCCCATTTCTCATGTTTGGAATTAATTCGAATTAAATCCTGATCCCCAGCTCGTGAGAAGGAGCTAAGTGGGAGGTCGTGCCTTTGAGAGGTGTATTTTTCCCTATACCCTGTTCCACAATGTGCAATCAGGAGCTCGTAACTTTTCTCTATGGTCACTCAAGCCTAGGAGAGAAGTCCTTACATTTGACCGTGAAGTTGAAGAGTCTGTTTTGTCTTCCTTTCATATCAAAGCAATTCTAATGCCAATGAAAATTTATAAATGGAACTGTTTTATATGGCTGTGTACACATTGCCTCTCTGCAACAAGAATATATTATTTTTATAAAATATACGTGTTACAATGCTTTGTCATGACATTATACCACTTGATATTCTCAAAAGATCTATGAGATTGGTATCATTTCCACATTATGGAGGAGAAGCCTGAGCTGAAAAGCGAGGTCTCTTGCTTGATGTTAAACAGCTGACAGGGCAGAAGCAGCCTGTAGCCAGGGCCCCTGACTTCCCCCCACCATCCCTCACTATTCCACCATCCTCGGATTATGACATCACAAATGAGTAGCAACTGGGAGTCAGGTGAGTTAGAGCGTCCTCCCTCCAAGACCAGGGAGCACCTGGGTGTTTGAAGATACAGTCCAGCTGAGTAGAGCTCAAGGTTAGCATGCTCCTCCACCTGAAGAGTGTCAAGCAAGAAAGGTGATTCAACATCCTGAGAAGCTTCATGAAAAAGCCAAGTCAGTCATTTACCCCAGGAATTTTCAAGGTGTGGATCACAGCCAACTGGTAAGGTGTGACCATTCCGCTGATGTGCTACAGACTAATCCTGAAATAGAAGTGATTTTTTTTCCTGTTGGACCTTCCTAGAAAATTAACCAAGAGCCCATTAATGTTGATTTAGTGAAGGTGTAGACGTAGTAGCTAAGGGTTAAATCTTAGAACTCTGGGAAGTGGCTAAGTTTAGTAGCATTTGGTATTTAAAAATAAAAATTTTGTGCCTAAGTAGAGTTTACTGAAGGCTATCTGAGTATTCACCTGGCTAATAGACAATACATGGAAATAATTTCAAAGTTTCCACTGTGAACAAGAGTGGACAGATTGCTAAAATGTTCTCAAATTTCTGGAAAGTTCCTTGGTTGTCAGTATTTATGCTAGCTTGAGTTGATCATGGGCTGTCAGTGGCTACTATTTCTTTCTTTTGCTCTAGGTCGTCTTTTACTTCCTTTCATGATCACGTGTTTTGTTTGGGGTGAATGTCTGGTTAACCCTTCAGTGCGGTATTGTTGTTAGATGCACAATGACCCTATGAACAACAGATGGAAGCGTTGCTTTATGTTGTGCCAATCTCACAATCTCCAGTACATTCAAGCATACTGATAAAATAGCGGTTGTTTTAACAAAATGGAAAAACTGGTTTCAAATCTGGAAAGGTGTGTGTCCTTTGTCCATACCTATTCATGATGTATTTTGAGCACATAATTTGCCCAGTGGCACTGTATGAACATGAAGGAGGCATTTAGGATCAGAGGAAGACTCCTTAGTAATTTGCCTTATGGAGATGACATAACCTTGCCTGCAGAAAGTGAAGAATACTTTTTTTTCTATAATTATATTTTATTAATTTTCATAAACATTTACAGAGATTTTGGGTTTCCATTCATTCATTGTTGCACTATAGAAAGTGAAGAATACTTAAAGCGCTTACTGAAGATCAAAGCTATACTCTTCAATATAGATTATGCTTCAACATCAAGAAAACAAAAATCCTAAAAAAAATCCTCATGACGGGACCACTAGGCAACATTATGACAGAAGCAGAAAAGAATGGAGTTGTTAATGATTTCATTTTACTTGAATACACATTCAATACCTTTGGAAGTAGTAAAGAAATCAAAAGGCATGTTGCACTGAGAAAATTTGGGAATATTGTCGTTAAAGGGGTGAAGAGCAAGGATGGCACTCTAAAGACTAAGGTGCACCCGATCCAAGCCATAATGTTTTCAATTGTTTAATATGCATCTTAAAGTTGAACAATGAATAAGGAACACCAAAGAATAATTGATATCTTTAAATTGTGACATCGCTAACGAGTATTGACTGTACCGTGGACTGTCAAAAAAAATAAACAAACTTATCTTGTGGGAAGCACAACCAGGGTGCTCCTTAGAGGCAAGGAAGGTGAAACTTGATCTCGTACACTTTGGGCATGTCAGGAAATGCAAGTCTTTGGAAAAAAAGGCATCGTGCTTGGAAAAGTATGTAAAAATGAGGAGGACTATGAAGTTTGAAAAAGATTTTTTACAGATTTCCCTTGTATATTGTGTTTTAAACAATCGTTAATTTACATTGTATTACATTCATGTATATTGTGGGATTTTTCTCCCTTACAATCATCTTGCTAATAACTGTTGTTAGGTACCAACTGAGCCAAGTTGAGTATGACCCACAGCATTCCTATGAACAACAGATCTGAACTGTGCCCTCTCCTGTGCACCCTCACACTTCCTGAATGAAACACTAGAGCCCACTGTGGAAATCACTGGATCAGTCTACCTGGTTGAGGGTCTTCTCCTTTGTCCTCTCCATGACACTCTGTCTTCCTGAACATCATGTCCTTCTCCAAGGAATAGCCCCTCCTAACATGTCTGACATATGTAAGGTGAAGCTTTGCCATCTTTGCCTCCAAAGAGCCCTCTTGCTTTCTTGCTGCACTTTCTCTGACACCTATTGGTTTGTTCTCCTGGCCGTCCACAGAATGTTCAGTGCTCTTCTCCAGCATCACAGCTCAAAGGCATCAATTCTGTCATCCATATTTATTGTCCAGCTCTCAGATGCATAACAAGTGATTCGAAACACCATGATTCGAATCAGATTTGAATTGATGGTGAGTTGACCAGAACCCAGTCAGATGAGAAGATGATGATCCAGGCTCTGAGCTAGTGTTGACTGTTGCAACCTGATGGCCTGATCTGGGCTGGACTTTGACTCGAATCAGAGGCACTTTAGTCCTCAAATTGACTGCAGACTTACTCAGTGCAGTACATCTTCTGATATCCAAGTAAGATGAAATTGTTGGCAGTTTCAATCTTTTCTCCATCTGTATAGGCTGAGTGGTAAGAATTTTTGTTACTAATAACTATACTCATGAAAGTGTGTAATCAAGCTACTTCATGCTTTGTGCCTTAATAGCCCCATTTTAGACAGCCAATTTCTGATTTGCCCGTCCCTATCAAACCAGTACTCTGAGGAAGCTGGCAGGTCCCTTTTACTGAAGCATCCTCTGTTCAACCTGGAAGCTTTGAGCATCTGCATCCACAAGCAAAGTCCAGCCCAGAGCAGGTCATCCATCAGGTTGCAACAGTCAACACTAGCTCACAGCATGCATCGTCTTCTCCTCATCTGAGAGGGTTCTGGTCCACTCACCATCAATTATCCATAGTTAGGTTCAAGTGGGCATCAGCCACAAACTCAGAAGTCCACTCTTCTCCCTGCATTTCAGACCATTTGGCTTAGCCTTCACCCCAAGTCAATATGTTAGGGGTCCTTGTGACTCCCTGCTCCTCAAGCCAACAACTTTTTTTAACCATATATATCTGTGCATGTGAGGTGGACACTACATTTTTAACATTGACAATATTTTCTTTTAATTTTTTTTCATTATTATACATTTTCTTCTTCCCCTGGATGATATTTTTAAACAAATATGGATTGCTATGCAAATAGAATCCCAGTCAGGTGGCTGGGAATATGTCTTCCATATTTGTCAACAAGGTCCTGGTGAGCACATCCAGTGTTGCTTCTGCTTCTTAAAGCACCTCAATTGGTATTCCATCAATTCCTGAGCTCCCTTTTCCCCCCAGTAGCTTCAGGGAAGCTTGTACTTCTTCCAAACCATTGGTTCTTGACCCTATGCTACTTTCTAAAACAGTTCAATGTCCTCCATTTCTTTTGATTCTGTGGTTCTATGTATTCCTTCCGTTTTCTTTTGATGCTTCCTGCATCTTTCAGGATTATACTCAAAGAATCCTTCAGTACTAAATTCAATGCTCTGTACCATAGCATGGGTGAAAAGTATTGAATGAACTAAGGAACAAACAGGTGTATCTGGAGAGCAGTACAACCAGAGTTCTCCTTGGAGGCGAGGATGGTGAAACTTTGACTCACTTGCTTTGGGCAGGACTTCAAAAAATGTCGTTCTCGAA
Source organism: Elephantulus edwardii (assembly GCF_000299155.1). Classification (NCBI taxonomy): domain Eukaryota; kingdom Metazoa; phylum Chordata; class Mammalia; order Macroscelidea; family Macroscelididae; genus Elephantulus; species Elephantulus edwardii. Next base: position 23,734,317 of record NW_006399761.1, on the reverse strand, counting down.
AAGGTGGAGGATCAGCAAAAGAGAGGAATACCCTCAACAATGCGCACTGACACGCTGACTGCCACAGTGGGTTTGAGCACCGTGGGTTATGAGGATGGCATAGGCTAGAGCAAGTTCCAGATTTGCCATCATACGGTCACTGTAAGTCTTAGTCAACTTAATGGTGCCTTACAACAACATTACATGCAAATAGGGAGCTCTGGTGTCCTAATGGATTGAGAATTTGCTGCCAACCAAAAGTTGGGCAGTTCAAATCCATCACCTGTCCTGAGGGGGAATCTCCTCCTGTGAGTTTTATTGCTTCTGAAAACCCACTGGATGGTCTAGCTATGAGTTGATTCTCACTGGAGAGCAATGCATGAAGGAATATACACACAGGAATCATCCATATTAATTTTGCTTAAGCAGATATTCACATAACCCACACAAAATGAGTTTGTACATCAATAGTTTATTGTTGTTGTTGTTTTTGTTATGTGCCGTCGAGTCGCTTGTGACTCATAGCGACCCTATGTACAACAGCCCTAAACTCTGCTCTGTCCTGTGCCAATCTCATTGTTTTCGACACACTCATCCCGATTACCCCAGTCACCGAATCAATCCACCTACTGGAGGGCCTTCCCCTCCTGCGCCTGCCCTCCACCCTCCCAAGCATGATGTCCCTCTCCAAGAACCAGTCTCTCCTTGCAACATGACCAAAGTATGTCAGACGAAGTCTCAGAATCCTTGCCTCCAAGGAGCAGTCTGGTTTAACCATCTCTAGGATGAATCTGTTTGTTTTCCTAGCAGTCCATGGTACCCTCAATACTCTTCTCTGGTATCACAGCTCAAAGGCATCAATTCTCCTTCTATTCTCCTTAGTCATTGTCCAACTCTCTGACACATAGTTTATTACTATGTGGAAATTCTTTAAAAAGCAGGAAAAGCTGGCCTTGGAGTTTTCTACCCATGTACATGTTATTTGCTGTTGTTGTTAAGTGCAGCTGAGTCACCTGCAACTCATAGCGACCCTATGAACAATAGCTCTGGAGCCTGCCCTATCCTAAGTCAATCTCGTATAGTCTCTGACACACTTACCCCCATTAACCTTCCAAGCATGATGTCCTTCTCCAGGACTGGTCCCTCATGATCACATGTCCAAAGTATGTGAGATGGAGCTTCAAAATTCTTGCCTTCAGGGAGCAACTTGGTTTTACCCTCTCTAGGGAAAAAAAACTTGTTTGTTCTCTTGGAGGTCCATGCTATGTTCAATGCGCTTCTCCAACACCACAACTCAAAGGCATTGATTTTTTTTCTATTGTCCTTAGTCATTGTCTAGCTCTGTAAGGAGTCTCAGACAAACAATTCTGTAAGAAGCACTGAAAAGAGAGGAAGAATTTGATTTTCTTGCAACCTGATAGAATTATAGAACTCAAGGAAGAGTGCACATTTTGAAGAAAGAAAAAGCAATTTCAGAGATTCCTGGGGCTGGAGAAAAGGCGTATTATTCCTCATGGCCTGGACTACGGAGATGGAACAGTTAAATGTGAACATTTCTCCAGGGGGCCCTCTAGGGCTCTTTGTGCTCTTGAACAAATGAGTGTGAAAACAAATTCTACTTCATCAACCATAAAGAGCACTGAATATCCCGTGGATTTCAAAAAAAACAAATAAATAGGTCTTAGAGAAAGTACAAACAAATAAGTCTTGGAGTAAACAAGCATGTCCTGGGGAAAAGGTGATCTTTAGAAGCAAGGATCGTGACACTTGGTCTTGCATGCTTTGGGACATGTGCTTGGAGCGGTGGAAAGTCAGGAAAAGCTAGGACTGTCCTCCACCATTCATCTTGGTGATGGGTTGACCCAGTGACCACAACAGGCTCAAGTATATCATATATGACAAGGTACAGGGTAGGGCAAGGTTCAGATCCGTTGCTCATAGGGTCGCTTTGATCTGTAGTCAACTCATCAACAACCACCACCACCACCAGCAGCTTTAGTGTGAATTGTATCAGAGCATGAAAGAGAATACTTTTAAAAAATTGATCTCTGTCTCTACATGATGTTTTTTAGGAAGTAATTTTATCAATCAGAGCCCAGGAGGTATTTCAAGAAGTCCTGGAATATTGCTTTCCCATTTCTACACTGAAGATTACAATGATTAAGAAGATTTAGGGAGAACTGATGCCTATGAACTGCTGTTGGTGAAGGATATTAAATATGCCATTGATTGTCAGAAGAATAATCCAATCTATCTTAAAGGAAGTGCTGCTAGAATGTTCGTTAGAAACACAAATGGCAAGACTTGGTCTCATGTACTTTTGACATGTCCCTGGAGAAGGGCATCATGCTTGGGAAAGACAAGGGTCAGAGAAAAATACCCTCAACAAAATGGGTTGTTATAATAGCTATGCCACAGGGCTCAAAAATAGCAACAACTAGGAGAACGCTGCAAGACTGGTACAACTCAACCCTTGGTTTTAATGATAAGAATGGAAAGTCGAGCCAGAGCAAATCACATGAAAACAATCATTGATATTATCATTGACCACTGTGGAAATATTGCAGATTCTAAAAGGAATACAGCACAATCAGCAAAATAAGTCTGTGAAGAAATATCTATCGGTTCATATTTCTCAATCGTTCACAGGCAAGAGACAAGATGACTCCTATTTAGGAGGAAATGAAATATTGGTTTACACTTGCTTTCAGGGATAGATTTCCCTTCACTGATGTTTCACTTGAAGATGAAGAATGACTTTATGCAATGTGCTACATAAGATGATTGGCCATGTTGTAAAATATCAATTAAATATGTTGTTGTTGTTGCTATGTGTCGTCGAGTCACTTGCGACTCATAGCGACCCTATGTACAACAGCCCTAAATTCTGCTCTGTCCTGTGCCAATCACACTGTCTCCGATACACCCATCCCAATTACCCCAGTCACTGAATCAATCCACCTCCTAGAGGGCCGTCCCCTCCTGTGCTGTCCCTCCACCCTCCCAAGCATGATGTTCCTCTCCAAGGACCTGTCTCTCCTTACAACATGTCCAAAGTATGTCAGACAAAGCCTCAGAATCCTTTCCTCCAAGGAGCCGCCCAATTTAACCCTCTCTAGGATGAAACTGTTTGTTTCCTTGGCAGTCCATGGTGCATTCAATACTCTTCTCCAGCACCACAGCTCAAAGGCATCAATTCTATTCTCCCTAGACATTGTCCAACTCTCTGAGACATAAGTGATTTCAAAGACTGGGACCTATGTCAGATGCACCTTAGTCTCCAGAGAGACATCATTGCTCTTCAGTACTTTGGAGAGGTCCCTATACGACAATTAAATATATATTCAATTATATTGCAGACTAGATTTCCAATTGTGTGGGGGTTTTTTAAAGCTAGTCTTTCTTAATTTAAGGAGCTTTTAATTCTTCATAATGATCAGATAATGTCTCCTTTTCTATATTTAAACCTAAACATTCTCAGTGTAAGAAAACCTCTCCTTTAACAGTGACCTTTACCTGTTAGATGACCATTTTTTGCAGTATTAGAAAAGTTTTCTTGGTGACATTTCAAGAAAGAAAAGATGTTCTTTCCCACCTAGGCTCTTATCAAAATCACTTCTGAATATTTCTTTAGGTTGCTAGACTATTCAAGCCATTTTCATTGCTATCTTCAAAGACACTGATCCATTCTCTCAAGTTGAAGACAGGAGGTAGGCACCCTCTATAGGTCGCTGTAGTTGTTAGATGTCATCACGTTACTTCTAATTCATACTCTGTATATAACAGAACAAGTCAGGGGCCAGCTTTGATCCTGTGAGACCCTGTGGTGGGGAATTTCCCACATGGGGATTCTTGAATCGTGTGGAACATCATGTTTACTTCTTAGTGGTTTAGCAGCCTATACAACACAAATCACTGTCTCGCTTCAAGAGCAGGCTGAAGCCACTTGGCTTTCAAAGTGGAAAAATTGGAGAAACAAAATAACACAAGAATACATGGTTCACTGCTTATGGCCAGTGGAGTTTACATTCCCAGGAACTATGGGCACGCTTCGTAGGTTGCTCCCTTAAGTTATGGGTGGTCAAACTCACAATAAACATGGCTTTGCTCAGTCCTTAACATTTGCTTAAGACTTAAGGACAAAGTACAGAAGCCTTTGAAGAGTAGAATCACAGCAGCTGATTGCAGATTTTCAAAGACTCAGAAAGTAAACTTTGTCACTGTCATCAAGTGGGCACCAAATTAAAGCTGGCCCTCCACTGATTCCAAGGCTGTAATTTGACCAAGAGGAGATTGCTCATTCTTCTCCCACAGGGCCAATGGTGGAGAAACATTAAATAGAGAATCAAAATGCACTCCCATTTCCCCCCAAGAAGTTGTTGGTTTTGGGTGTCATCAGGTCAACTGAGACTCATAGCACTCTATGAACAATTGATCACAATATTACTGCATGGTCTCCTCCAGCCAAGAGCCCATGGCTACAACCTCTGCATCAATCCATCTTATTGAGAGTCTCTTCTCTTTCGTTGACCTTCTGCCTTGCCCTGTATGATGTCTTTTTCCAAGAATTGGTCTCTTCTGATAACATGCTAAAGGTATGCGAGACAAAGTTCTACCAAACTTACCTGGTTGCATTTCCTCCGGAACAGATTTGTTTGTTTTTGGCAGTCCATAGATACTCTATGCTCTTAGCCAGAGCCACAATTCAAGTACTGATTTCTCTGTATTCCTTATTCCTTGTCCAGTATTCAGGTGCATAGGAAGAACTTGAAAATGCATGGGTTGTATTGTATAAGGTGCACCTTAGTCTTTAAACTGACATCCTTACTCTTTCGTGTTTTAGAGAGGTCCCTGACAGTAGATTTTTCTCAATGCAATATACCTTTTTGATAACTTGACTGCTGCTGCCATAGATGCTGATTGTGGATCCAAGCAAGATAAAATCATTAACAACTTCAATCTTTCTTCCATTGATCATGATGTTGCCTCTTGATCCAGTGGTGAAGACTTTTGTTTTACTGACATTGAGATATAATCCACACAGAGGGATGTGGTCTTTAATCTGTTATCATATTTGTTATGCCTAGAATGACAAACTGGAGGAACATGTTGCATTCATTGTAAAAAAGAATATTTCACGTTCTACCCCAAAGTGCAATGTTGTGAATGATAGAGTACTAGCCATACACATATAAAGATCTGTTAACACTACCATTGTTCAAATATTCGCACCAATCATTAAAGTCAAAGATGAAGAAATCGAAGATTTCTACCATCATTTGCAATCTGAAATTGCTGGAACAGGCACTTAAGATGCATTACTAATAAGTGGTGAGTAGAATGCAAAAGTTGGACACAGAGAAGGGTTGGAAGTTGAAAAACATGGCCTTGGTAACAGAAATGAGGTTGGAGAGTGGTAGAATTTTGGACCAGCAAAGATAAATCCACTGTAAATGCTTTTTTTAAAAACCATAAAGATTATTATACTTGGTCTAGTTGTGAGGACTTTTGGTTTCTTTCATGCTCAGAATCCGTACTGAAGACTATGTTCTTGATCTTTAACAAGTGCTTCAAGGGTCCAGCAAGAGACTAATAAAAGAAGGAACTAGAACTCCAGAGTTTACAAACGACATTAACAGTTTGTTTGAATGCCAAAGTAGCCATTATCATCAGCCCCATTTTTAATATGGCGAACACATAGTCTTAGGCTGATTCACTCACTCAAGGTACAGCTAGGACCTCAGGCTTCGTCTTCTAATCTCAAAGCATTTTATCACAATAATCCAAAGCAGATGCTGACCCTTTTTAATTGGACATCTCACAAAAATTCAAGCTGATTTAATCATTCTCCAAATACTGAATATCCCATGGACTTCCAGAAGAACAAACAGATAGGTCTTGCACTCATACTTTGGGCATGTTGCTAGGAGAGGCTATTTCTTGGAAAGGAATATCATGCTTGGAAACGTGGAGAGTTAACAAAAGAGAGGAAGACCCTCAATGAGATGGATTGATACAGTGACTGCAGTAATGGGCTCAGATGTGCCAGAGATGATGAGGATGGCACAGGATAGGACAGGGTTCAAGTGTTTTATTCATGGGGTCAGTATGGGTCACACTCAATGGTGATGAATGGGTGAGGAAGTTAATTTTAGAAAATATATGAAGTATATCTGTCATAATACCAGAATGGTTTCCCAATGTGGACAGTGGTGGAGCTCCCAGATGTAAAACAAGTTTGGAAGCAGGAGTGGCATCCACTTCCTAAATCACATGCCTCTGGAAACTCTATGAACTTGGAATTGACGATAGTTATGGATAGTTATGGAAATTAGGTCTTCTGTTCATAGAGTCACTATGAGTCACGCTTGACTCAATGGCAATCAACAACAGTAGTAATATCTGGCATAAGAAGATCTGACATTCCCAGACACCAGAACGTATCGTCAGACCCACGTGCATATACACTGGAACCTATTAATGTGTAGTTTTATCTCAGCAAACAAAGAGATAATTCTTTGAGAGTATACAGGTGCCAAAGAGATAATTCTTTGAGAGTATAAGGTGCCTGTAGATGTCCATTCAGACATTCCATTTTGATGTTGTATCATGGATAGAGAGACTCTTACAAGAATAACTGCAATACTGAAACAATGATTTCAGAAACTTATCCTTCGTGGAACAATGGCTAAGGAAGGAAGGAGACAATACGTTTAAAACCGAGAATAGGATCCTCTGTGAGGGGATATGTGTTCAATGGTTCCTTTAGAAGGAAATAGAGCAGAGCTTAGTTTACATTTAATTTTGGACATGAGTGGAAAGTCCTAGACAAAGCAAAAACTTTTTGCAAGTTTTTAAAAATTTTTTATTTATATTCATTTTAATGAGAATTTACAGAGACTTTGGATTTCCATTCATTCATTGTTGCATTTTTCTCCCTGCCCTACCCCAGTACACTCTTCTTTTTGAAAAATAAAAGAAAAATCCTTTCATTGTTGAAAGGATTTTCAACATTTCAATCCCTACCATTGTTTTACAATCCCTCCCCCAGGTTCACTCCACTATGCAGCCTTCATTCTGGACTCCTGTCATGACAATAATACCTAATCATATATCCCTTTTAAGCAGTTTTCTCCCTCATCTGTTTCAATACCATATACATTATTTATCCCATCTTTCTCAGTCTCCCCCGAACCCCGATGTCATTCCTATTTTATAATAGTGGCAGCATGCAGTATTTGTCCTTTTGTGACTGAGATATTTCACTCAGCATAATGTCCTCCAGGGTCACACATTTTGTATAATATCGCATGAGTTCCTTGTTTTTCAATGCAGCATAGTAGTCCATAGAGTAAATATACCACAACTTCTCTATCCATGTGTTTGTTGATGGACACTTAGGTTGTTTCCAACTCCTTGCTATTGCAAACAAAGCTGCGATAAACATGGGTGTCCATGCAAGTTTAAGACTGAGTTCTTCAGGCAAGGAAGGTAGAAATGCACATAAGGGGGGGACCTAAAATATCCTCTTGGGATCTAAAAGGAGTCATTGAATTTTAGGAACAATGGATTTAATTTTAAGTAACATAGCCGTCACCTGCTCACTGTTGCCAGTTGTAATTCATTGTGACTATGCTTTTTGGTTTTTCAGGTATAATTTTTTTACTTTTTTATTTTAATTGTGATCTTAATGAACATTTACAGAAAAGTTGGATTCTCATTCATTTATTGTTGTACATTCTCCTCCCTCCCCCTTCCCTCTCTGCCAGTTCATTTTCTTTTTTTTTTATATTCATTCATTGTTGCATAATTTCCTCCCTCTTCCCCCCTTCCTCCCCCCCTCCCCCAGTCCTCTTTGCAATGTACCTCTTGTTCTGGACCTTTGTTGTACATATAATGCCTAATCATATATTCCTTTTAAATAGTTCTCTCCCTCATCTGTTTCAATGCAGTGTTCATTATCTATCCACTCTTCCTATTCTGTTCCCAATCTTCCATGCCAGTCCTGCTTCATAAGAATGATGTTATGCAGTATTTGTCCTGTTGAAAATAAGTCTTTCCACTCAGCATAACGTTCTCCAGGGTCATCCCTGTTGTGTATTTTTTAACGAGTTTATTGTTTTTCAGTGCTCTATTGTATTCCATTGTGTGACTATACCATAGTTTTTCTATCCATTCATTTACTGATGGGCCCTTCGGTTGCTTCCATCTCTTTGCTATTGTGAATAATGCAGCAATAAATGTGGGTGTGCATACATGTGTGTGGGTTGTGGCTCTGGCTTCTTTGAGTATATTCCCAGTAGTGGAATTACTGGGTCAAATGGTATTTCTTTTTTAAATTATTATTATTATTATTAATTTTAGTGAAAGTTTACAGAGACTTAGGGTTTCCAGTCATTCATTGTTGCACTTTTCTCCCTGTCCACCCCTCCTCCCCAATTCACTCTTTTCCTTGATGAATAAAAGAAAAACTCTTAGATTGCTGTGCAATCCCTCATTGCTATGCAATCCCTCCTCCCAAGTCCACTGCACTGTGCAGCCTTCATTCTGGACTCCTGTCATGACAATAATACCTAATCATATATCCCTTTTAAACATTTCTCTCCCTCATCTGTTGCAATGCAGTATCATTCCTCCCCTTCTTTTCTGTCTTCCCTCAACCCCAATGTAGTCCTGTTTTACAGTCGTGGCCCTATGCAATATTTGCCCTTTTGTGACTGAGATATTTCATTCAGCATAATGTCCTCTACTCTAGGGTCTTCCACTTAGCATAGGATTTCATGAGTTTATTGTTTTTCAGTGCTGTATAGTATTCCATTGTGTGAATATACCACAGCTTCTCTATCCATTCATTTGTTGATGGGCACTTGGGTTGTTTCCAGCTCTTTGCTATTGTGAACAAAGCTACAAAAAGCATGAGTGTGCATATATATGCTTGGGTGGTAATTACGGTTTCTTTAGGGTAAATTCCCAGAAGAGGAATTTCTGGCTCAAATGGTATTTCTATTTGCAACCTTTTGAGACAGTGCCACACAGCCTTCCAAAGTGGTTGCACCATTTTACACTCCCACCAACAGTGAATAAGGGTTCCAGTTTCTCTGTAACCTTGCCAGCAACTGGTATTTCTATTTCCAACTTTTTGAGAAAGTTCCAGCCCACCTTCCATCATGACTGCACCATTTTACACTCCCACCAGCAGTGAATAAGGGTTCTAATCTCTCCATAACCTCAGCAGCATTTGTTGTTTGATGCTCTGTTGAACTTTGCTATTGTTGCTGAGTGTATAATGCTTTTAACAAGTATTTCTATTTCTTAATCCTAACTCTTTCATTGCCATTGAGAAAATCCTGCAGTAGATTTTCGGAGGATATAAATTGCATGGGCAGTGATTGCCCAGCTTTCTTCCCCAGAGCTGCTGGTGGATTCGAACTAGTAGAGAAGTTCTGCCTTTGGGTTGGCAGTGCAGCCCCCTATGGACTACACCACCAGAGCTCCCTCTTCATGTTAAAGCCCTTGGTGGATTAAAAGAAAGCCAAGTTTCTATTTTTTTAGCCCCTTTCTCATGGCTTATAAACAAACAAACAAATGCAGAAGGAAGCAAAGCAGAAAGACAGAAAAGTCTGGAATCCTTCCTAATAGATAAACTCCTAATGGAATTTCCTAGTGGCTATAGCTTTTGCTCTAGTGTTCAAATTTTAGAGCTGGAAGTATGTTCAATATGATGATGTGGGAGTTAGAGGCTAAGCTTCAAGAATTCCCTTTTCTCATCACTGAGATGATAATGAAGACTAAAGAATAAAGGACCAGATTCTTTCCATTTGGAAGCAAAAGATTGGAGGAAAATCAAAACTTTTGTGTAAAGGTACTGTCTTTGACTTTCTAATGAGAGAAGAGAACTCTTTGTCACTCCCCTCTCAATAGGACAAGGAGAACATAGTACATCTCCCTCCCCAAGGAATGGGCATTTGGAAGGAGTTGATTAATTTCTAATTTCAAGCAACTTCTCCTATGGTTCAAAACACATGCACAGTGATCAGCCGTCACCCGTCACCACAAATATCCACTTGCCCAGAGTGAGCGAGAGTTTGGGACAAACAAAAGAAAGTGAGCCTTGCATTTAACCAATGCATTAACCCTGCATTTAAGACAGAGAGGAATACTAGGCGTAGTTGCAACCCATAAATAACACATCTGATGTCATCTGCATTTTGCCTGCGCTCAGGTCAGGAACAGCTATTCCCAGACAAGCCAGCGTTAATCCTGAACTCCCAACTCCAGCCCTTCACCTCTTTCTTCTCTCTGTGTTGTCAGGCCAGCCAAGCGTAAACAAAAGAGCAATTCCAACCCTGATCATTCAAGCACTAAAGAGAAGGCACTGAACCCACTAAACGATGAATACATACCATACGGAGCAAGTTGCAATGTAAATTATCTCCTTGCTCTCTGCATTGAAGATAAAATGTCCCTAGTGTCATCTTTGTGCTGAGCCGGGTGTATCTGAAAACAGCTAAAAAGCACTAGGAGAAATGGAACATTTCACCTCCTCGGAAAAGAATGAGGTGTTACGTGCACTCATGTGCTTTGGAATAAAACATTATTTGATGTTACACACACAATTTACTTAACTGGAGCCTTATGTTTGAAACAAACATTTGGACACTCTTGGCCAGCTGTCTTAACAGTGTCATGTCATGCATGACTTGGAACCAAAAGAGCTCATTTTGGGTTGCTGCTCTGATAATAATATCAAACACTTATTTGCTAAATGCTTTACATAAATGACATCATTTATTCTTCACAATTCTAGAAGACAGGCACTATTGGGCCTCAACTTATATATGAGGAAAGCTAAGCCATTCTATCTGTAAGTAGAAATACTGGTTCAAATCTACACTGTTCACCTCTTTCTCACTTTTTAAATTATCAAGTGGGGAAATTGACTGAAACAATCTCTAAGATCCCTTATACTAGTTTATCGTGTAGTCCCAAACACTATCTTTCCATAATCACCTCTTCTTTCCCTTACCCAGGGTAAAGTAAATATTTTATCTAATTACTGCTTGTCTTGCTTGTCTTCTTTGAACCCAAAGACAACAGTATCATTGATGCAGAGGTCTGGACATCTTCTGTTTCAGAGATTAGAAGGCATAATAACATTCAGAAACTGTGTGCCTTGGGGCCATTTTTCTGTCAGCCTATGTCCAGCCTGTAAGTAGTGCAAATGGGATGTAGATAATCCCAGATGTATCAGCCAAGATCCTGGGGATCTATATGAGCAGACTCTGTTATATTCTCCTCTGTGCAGAAGTGCAGACTACTTAGGAATTCTTAGTAGCTTCTTGTTTGACTGCTTTCCCAGGTATTGCTATACAGACCCAGTCAAAATCCACTTGTGACAATGGTGTCACTAATTTTCTACAGACCTTCCCCCTCATTGTTGTCCTTGTTTTGTGCCATTGAGTCGACTCCAACTCATAGTGACCCTGTGTACAACAGCTGGAACCCCCGTTACCCCAGTCACTGAGTCAGTTCATCTTATCCAGGATCTTGGGGTTTTTTTGTGCTGTTTCTCCACCCTTCCAAGCACGATGTCCCTCTCCAAGGACTAGTCCCTCCTAGCAACATGTCCAAAGTATGTCAGACAAAGTTTCAGAATCCTTGCCTCCAAGGGGCAGCCTGGTTTCACCCTCTCCAGGATGTTTGCTCTCTTAGCCGCTCACGGTATAGTTTCTTCTTTTATGGACTGGTAATACCAATCTAAAACAAGAGGCCAACCATGTTCAGTGAAGCTTGTAAGGGTTCCAATAAAAAAGAGTAAAAGATACTCCTTCCAGGCTCAGGGAATTCAGAGCCTGTGCAGGTGGGTCATGGAGCGTTTAAGGTGATAAGAGCTTACAAAGGTTGAGTTTTAGGAGATTCAAAGCATGGGAGGAGGAGTGAGTCAGTTGTTATTGCTGAAGTTTTTAAATGAAATGACCTGATAGGCCTCTACCAGAGTGAGTAAACACAGGGAACATTATATGTGACTGCTTTTGGAAGAAGAGATTTTCAATGGGGAAAAATGTCTAGAAAAAGATCTCTTGCTTTCAATGGTACTTGACTCAGAAAAAAGCAATAAAGTGATTATTTCCAGTATTGTAAGGGGGGAGGACACACGGCAAGGACTTTAGTCTTCACTATCGATTGAAGCTCAACATCTAGAAGACAAAGATTCTCACCACTGGGCCAATTGGCAGCACCATGATAGATGGAGAAGAAATTAAGGTTGTTAACAGTTTACAGCTTGCTCAGCTACACCACAAAACTTTTGGCACCAGCAGTCAGGAAATCAAAAGATTAACTGCATTGGGAAAATCTGCTGTCAGGGACCCCTCCAGAGTACTAAGAAGAAACCATGTCAGTCTAGAGACTAAGGTGCGCCTGATCCAGGCCATGGTCTTCACAATTACTTGCTAGGTATCAGAGAGCTGGACAATGACTAAGGATGACAGAAGAAGAATTGATGCCTTTGAGTTGTGGTGCTGTAGAAGAATCTTGAACATACCATGGATCGCCAACAAAACAAATGAGGCTGTTTTAAAGAGGGAGAAACCAAGTTTCTCCTTGGGTGCTAGGATTTTTTTTAGGGGGGAGGCTAGGATTTTGAAGCTCTATCTCACATACTTTGGGCACATGTCCAGGAAGGACCAGTCCTTGTAGAAGGACATCATGCTCAGAGGGTGGAGGAACAGCACAGGAGAGGAAGACCTTGGATGAGTTGGATTGATATGGTAACTGGGGCAATGGGAATAGGTGTTTCAGAGTCAGTAAGATTGGCTCAGGACAGGTAGGCTTCAGTTGCTCTAAGTTACAGATGGCTTAATGGCACATAACAAGAACAACATGAGAGGAGAATTTATCTTTTTCACACTAGTTGAGATTTTGGTTTGTTTCACTTGAAAGAGAATGACTAGAGAAATTTATTTGCTCTTTTTTTAAAAAATTTTATTTTATTATTTTTGCGTGAGTGTACCGTCAAATCAGATCTGACTGGTACAG
>NW_006399761.1:23694144-23716290 GCF_000299155.1 Elephantulus edwardii | reverse complement strand
GTCATTCTTGGGAAGGTGGAGGGACAGTCTGGAGGGGAAGGCCCTCTATGAGGTGGATTGATTCAGTGACTGGGGTAATCGGGATGGGTGTGTCTGAGACAGTGCGATTGGCACAGGATAGAGCAGGGTTTAGGATTGTTGTACATAGGGTCGCTATGAGTCGCAAATGACTCAACAGCACATAACAACAACAAGAACAACATAATATTTCTTTGTATGGCAAAATTAGATGTTGTTCACAGCTGAGTTGATACTGACTTGTAACTAACCCTCTAGCAGATTTTCAGAGGCAGTAAATCACAGAGGACATTGTTTCTTTTCTTCCTGCAGAGCAGCTGTTAGATGTAGACTGAGTATGTTAGGGATGGCAGCGCTTCTTACCAACAGGCCAACAGCTCCCTTGCCACTGTTACTGTTGCTGTTTTTATGTGCCAAGAAATGACTTGCAATTCATAGCAACACTGTGAGTGAATAATTGAAAAGCGATGTATGATGGGGTATTATTATCACAAGAGTCCACAATTAAGGTTGCATAGTGGAATGTACTTGGGGCTGTGGGAGGGATGCAAGGGGATTGTGTTTGGGGCTATGGGAGGGGTGCAGGGGTATTGTGTACCAGGGAGGGAGTGTTTCTTTTATGTTTAAAAGAGAGGAGTGAACTGGTGCGGGGGAGGGGAGTGCTGGGCAGGGAGAGAAGTGCAGCAATGAATGAATGGAAATCCAAAATCTCTGTAAATGTTCATTAAAACTATTAAAATAATAATCTCTGAACCCTGCTCTATCTTGAGCCAACCTCATCGTCTCTGACACACCTACCCCCACTATCCTAGTCATTGAGTCAATCCATCTCATCCTGGGTCTTCCCCTCCTGTGCTGGCCCTCCATCCTCCCAAGCATGATGTCCCTCTCCAAAAACTGGTCACTCCTTGTAACATGTCCAGAGTATGTCAGACAGAGTTTCAAAATCCTGGTCTCCAAGGGGTAGCCTGGTTTCACCTTCTCAAGGACGAACTTGTTCTCTTATCAGTCCATGATATATTCAATACTTTGCTCCAGCCCCACAACTCTGTTGTTAGATGCTTTTAAATTAACTAAGTCGCATAGCAACCCTGTGAACAACAGATGTGAACCTTGCCTTGTCCTGTACCGTCATCATGATCGCCTCGACCCTCAAGCCCACCTTGACAGTCACTATGTAAATTCGTTTGCTTGAGCATCATACTCTCTTTCACCAGCATGATGTCGTTTTCCAAGGGGCAGCTCATCCCCGATAATATATTCAAAGTGTATGAGACAAAAGTTGCACCATCCTTGTCTCCAGAAAGTACCCTGATTGAATTTCCTTTATATTTGTTTTCTTTTGGCAGTCCACAGACTATTCAGTTCTCTTTGCCAACACCAAAATTCAAAGGCATTGATTCTTCGTCAGTCTTCCTTATTTATTATTCAACTTTCATACGCATACAAAGCAATCGAAAATGACATTACTTGGATCAGGCATATCTTAATCCTCGAACTGACCTCTTTGCTTCTTAACTTTTTTAAAAAAAATTTATTTGTGTGTGTGTGTGTGTGTGTCCTGTCAAATCAGATCTGGCTGGTACAGGAGGAGATTGCTCCTCCTTCTCCAGCAGACCATCTGGTGGAATTGAACTGCATACCTCTGGGTTTACAGCGCAGCTTCTTGTCACTAGGCCATCAGAGTTCCCTGCTTCTTAGTTTTTTTAAAGAGAAGTCTTTGACAGCAGATTTCCCAGTGCTGCTACCATGGATGTTGTTTGTAGATCCAATAAAATGGAATCATTGACAACTTCACCCTTTACTCCATCTTTATTTAGTTGCCTATCGGTTTGACTGTGAGAACTTTAGTTTTCTCGGTGTTGAGATGTAATACACATTGAAGGCTGTTTCCTTTATCTTCTTCAATAAGTGCTTTAAATCTTCACTTTCTGCAAGCAAGGTTGTCATCTGCAACCTTGGTGAGGCTTCCTCTCCTAATGCCACATTCTTCTTCACGTAGTCCAATTTCTTAAATTATTTGCTCAACATGTAAATTGAACAGCGAAGGACACAACCCTAATGCACATGTTTCCTGATTTTATATCACGCAATATTCTTTTGTTTTATTAGGACAACTACTTCCTGTATAGATTTCCTTTCTTTTCAGTGTTAACCTTAATTTATTATTATCCACAGTCAAATACTTTTGCAGAGTAAGTGGAGAACAAATAAACATTTTTTAAAAGATTTTATTTATCTCTTTTCTTGTTGTGTACCATTGAATCGGGTCTGACTAGCACAGGAGAAAGTTATCCCCCTTCTCCAGCAGGGCATCTGGTGGATATAAATATCTTCCTGATAATCTCTGTTTTCAAGTAGGTTCCACCTGGTGTCAGTAATGATAGCTCTTATTCCCTGAACTCTTATGAAGCCAGTTTGAATTTCTGTCACTGTCCAGCCATTTAAAAATAATCTTCAAGGGAACCGTGGTGGCCTAGTGGCAAGAAGCTATGCTACAATCCCGAAGGCATGAGGTTCAAATCCGTCAGATTCTCCACTGGAGAAGGAGGGACAATCTATGCCACTCTCGTCTGATTTTGATGGCACACAACAACAACAGCAACAATCTTCAACAAGATTTTACTTGAAGGTGATATTAATGATATTGTTTGATATTTTCTGCACTGTGTTTGGTTACTTTTTTTTTTTTTTTAATCGAACAAACATCGATCTTTTCCAGTCAGTTGGCCAGGTTGCTGTCTTCAAAATTTTTTGACACAGATTGTTGAGCACATCCAAGGGCTGCATCTGTTTGTTGACATTTGTCAGTAGGTAATCCATTGATTCCTGAGGTTTTGTTTTATTTGCCAACACCTTTAGTGCAGCTTGAACTTCTTCTTTTGCTACCACTGGTTCTTGATCATACACTACTTCCTGAAATGGTTCGGTGTTAACCAATTCTTTTTTTTTTTTTTTTGGTACAAGGATTCTGTGTATTCTTATGTGACTGCAGAATTGGACACACAGATGTTATAGATGGGTGGGTGTCCCTGAGTGGAGCAAATGGCAAGCACGTTTGGCTGCTAAGTGAAAGTCCGGATGTTTTAATCCAGTCAGAGGCACCCCAGGAGAAAGTCCTGGTGATCTGCATCCTAAATATACACCCTGGAAAACCCTGCACGGTGTAATTGTATTCTGACATGCATGCCGTGAATCAGAATTCATCCAACAGGAAATAATAGTTCCAGATGCACATTGCTTCAAAATCACTTGTTTTAGAAGTGTGACTTACAACAGAATTGTGGTAATTTTTGCACATTGGCTTTGTCCGATATAGTTGGAATTTCAGGGAGACGAGATCTGGAGCAAGTAGACTTTGACATCTTGTGACCAATAGGGAATCATATCTAGGGAATGGTCATCTCATTAACATCATCACCCACAATATAGGGCTTTGAGGAACTGAGCCTAGAGACCCCTCCTTTGGAGCAGCTGAAAAGGATCCAGCTGACAGTGACGGAGTGCATGTTCTTAAAAAGAAATCCTTTTTTCCATTCTACTAGGGTAAAACAGTACCAAAATAACTCTTTAGTAATAGGCAAACTTTATAATTGCCAAACTCATTTTTTTTTAAAAAAAATAAACTTAAAAAAGAAACTCACCTCTCATTTCAATCTCAAAGATAGAAAATACTAGAATTTCTAGTTTTGTTGTTGTTGTTATGTGCCGTCGAGTTGCTTGTGACTCATAGTGACCCTATGTACAACAGCCCTAAACTCTGCTCTGTCCTGTGCCAATCGCACTGTCTCTGACACTCCCATCCCAATTATCCCAGTCACTGAATCAAAGAATTTCTAGTATATAATCCAATTATTGACCCCCTGGTGGCCTAGTGGCAAGAAGCTGCGTCGCAATCCCAAAGCCACGTGGTTCGAGGCCACAAGCCACTCCACAGGAGAAGGAGGGGCAATCTCCTCCCATGGGATTAATTGCCTCTGAAAATCCACTGGAAGGTCAGTTCTGACTACATTACACAATAACAACAATTCAATCGTTAGTTTTATAGCATGTGTAGGAAATACTTCATGAGCTTTGATGAAAAAGGAAAGCTTGTTTCAACTCTTTGGGATACTCTTCACATCACCATTACTTAACCAGAATGCTGTTTTGATGTAACATTTTCATACCAGGGTTTTTAGAATGAATTTGGGTGACTTACCTAATTGGTGGACATCATCAGGCCTTCAGCAGCATAAATATCACGCGGTTGTATATCTCTACTTTGTGTTGACAGGTTGAGATGACAGTAGTACCCGTACAAGGATATGCAGCCATGGCCCTAGTTACTCTGTTCTGCTCTTACCGTAGGCCTGCAGAAGAAAACCCAATAGTAATACTTTCCAAAGACTTTGACAAAGATACAGTATCATGCTGATAATAGGACATTGTTATTAACAGAAAAACACCCCCATCTGTCTAAACTAAACAAAGCTTGAAACCAATAGAAGGAATAAACTTCTTGAACAAACTCATGAGGAAATACTGACCAGTTAACCACAAGGCCTCAGAGGCTCTGCTATGACAGAATACATGACTTTTAGCCTTGACTCCCCACCAGCGGCTGCTCTTACGTCTGGTGAACATAATGCTTAACCATAAGGATTGAATCAAGATTAGGAAAGTGGGGTAAATAAAGAGGAAAAAAAGAAGAAATAAATAAATTACAGTTCTAGTGGAAACTTATTTTAAAGGGGAACATCCTGCCCTCTGCCTACCGACTAATCAAATTTGAAACTCAGAGAATTTGGAATTTTCTGGCTGACCTCAGCTGATAGGAAAATGTCCGAGAAGCCAGGTGCAGAGATGACAAACAGGTCATTTGCTTTAAGTATTTGCCATTGTCGGCAAACTTCTGCAAGATCAACTCAAAAAGCTCTCGCGTGTGCCCAGGTTCATTTAGAAGGTGATTGCTTCCAGAAAGAAGCCTTAAACTTTTTTTTATTTTTTAAAGAGTAAACACTCCTTCTCTGAGCCCATCTAATGTGACTTTTCCTCTTTATTCTTTTTTAAAAATTTATTAATTTTAATGAAAGTTTACAGAGACTTAGGGTTTCCAGTCATTCATTATTGCACTTTTCTCCCTACCCACCCCCGCCCCTCAATTCACTGTTCTCCTTGAAAAGAAAAAGAACAACTCTTTCATTGTTATGCAGTCCCTCCCCACAAGTCCACTCCACAGTGCAGCCTTCCTTCTGGACTTCTGTAATGACAAAAATACCCATTCCTATATCCGTTTTAAACAGATCTCTCCCTCATCTGTTTAAATGCGATATACATCATTCCTCCCCTCCTTTTCTGTCTTCTCTCAACTCTAATGTCAGTCCCGTTTTACAACAGAGGCCCTATTCAATATTTGTCCTTTTGTGACTGAGATATTTCACTCCGCATAATATCCTCCAGTGTCACCCATTTTGCATAGTATTTCATGAGTTCTTTGTTTTTCAATAATGCATAGTATTCCATTGTGTGGAAATACCAGAGCTTCTCTATCCATTTGTTTGTTGATGGGCACTTGGGTTGTTTCCAGCTCTTTGCTATTGCGAACAAAGCTTGGAAGAATACTAGAAGTCCTAATCCACAACAGAAACAGTCTTCCAAGCATCCTGAAAATTTTACAACCAGGAGAGGATAAAATAGATGAATGGGACCATCTAAGACTCAAATCCCTATGCACATCCAAAAACTTCTCCAGTAGGGTAAAAAGGGAAACCACAGATTGGGAAAAAAATATTTGATAATGACATGTCTGACAAGGGACTTATATCTAGAATTTACAAAATACTCAAGCACCACAACAAGATAAAAGTAAATAACCCAATTGAAAAATGGGCACAGGATATGAACAGATACTTCACCAAAGAAGACATTCAGATGGCTAACAAACACATGAAGAAATGTTCAAAATCTCTAGCTTGAATAGAGATGCAAATCAAAACAACTAGGAGATATCATCTCACCCTAGTCAGAATAGCAAAATTTAACAGAACAGCAAACAACAAATGCTGATGAGGCTGTGGAAAAACTGGAACCCTTATTCACTGGTGGTAAGAGTGTAAAATGGTGCAACCACTGTAGAAGGCGGTATGGCACTTTCTCAAAAAGTTGCAAATAGAAATACCATTTGATCCAGCAATTCCATTACTGGGAATTTACCCTAAAGAAACTCTAACTGCCACCCAAGCAGTTATATGCACGTTCTCTTTATTCTTTATAAATACTTTGTTTTTGTTGTTGTTGTTGTTGTTGTTATGTGCTGTCAAGTAGCTTGGGATTCATATCGACTCTACGTACAGTAACCCTGAACACTACCCTATCCTGAGGCAATCGTATCGTCTTCAACAGACTCAATCCCACATCTCTAATCACTGAGATTGAATATCCTTTGTTTTTTTATAAAAGAGAAAAATACTATGCTATGTATGACTTATTTCTCTCTCTTATAAAAAAAAACACAACACATTGTGATAGGCCATTCAGAGCAAGTGTACAGGTTCCACCAATTTGTGGGGAACCCAGGCTCCTCCCAGAACCCTTGCTACACTGTTATACTTTATCTTCATTTTCATGCTCGCTGTTAGTGCTAGCCAATCAATCCGTCCATAATGGTATAATGAAGAAAAACATATTCTCTTCCTTTAAGAATATGTTTTGGGTCATCCACTTTATGTTGAGTGATGTATCTCAGTCACAAAAGGACAAATATTGCTTATGGCCACTATTGTAAAACAGGACTGATATAGGGGTTGAGGGAAGACAGAGAGGAAGGGGAGAAATGGTGTATACTGCATTGCAACAGATGAGGGAGAGAACTGTTTAAACGGGATATATGATTAGATACTATTGTCATGTTAGGAGTCCAGAATGAAGGCTGCACAGTGCAGTGGACTTCGGGGAAGGAATTGCATAGCAATGAAAGAGTTTTTCTTTTACTTATCAAGGAGAAAAGTGAATTGGGGGGAGGGAGTGGGCAGGGAGAAAAGTGCAACAATGAATGACTGGAAAACCTATGTCTCTGTAAACTTTCATTAAAATTAAAACGAATAAAAAAAATATTTCTTGGAAGTTACACACAAAAACTTGGCAAGATTTAGGCCCGTAGCAACATTACTTGCAAAGAAGACAGATCTTTGGCTGGTGAAAATGGCAGAGTTGGAAATTTAGAATTATTATTATTAAGAATAGACATTGAAAGGCAACCAGTAATCTTTGCCTCCACACGACCCAAGACATCCCAAACTCTACCTTCAACAGAAGATCCTATAAATCTAGTGCTTTAATTGTTCAGATGAAGCAATGAATAATAGTTCATCACAAGTTTCTCAACTAAGTGGAGTTCAGGAAAAATGAGAACCCGAATTTCCTAACCCCAAGTATAGAATATGCCCACACTTTCTATGTTAAAGCTTTGTACGTTGCTGAGATCTGCAGCATACTGAGTTGTCCTGTAACTTTTAGTGAAACATGGCTGTAGAATGATATAGCTGCTTAGTTACTGGTGTCTTTCTATATTCCCTCTCCCTATAACATCATCTTTATTGAGACATAAAAGCTAACCATTTAAAGTATATCATTTGAATATAGTCACAGACTGGTATAACCATTTCCACCATCTGAGGATAGTGCACTTCCGTCTCCCTCAGGAGAAACTCTGTACCCATTTGTAGTTGTCTCTATTTTCCTGTCTTCAGCCAAGCACCTGGCTGCCACTAAATCATTTTCTGTCTATGACTCTGCCTATTCTGCACACTTCTTACAAACGGAAGAGAAAAGCATGTCTCTTTGTGACTGATTTCTTTCACTCAGGGTAAGGTTTTCAAGATTCATCCATGCTGTAGCATGAATCCATACACTCTTTTATATTGATGCATAATATTATATTATGTGAATAGTCCATAGTCCATTTATCTATTCCTCTGTTGATGGAATTTGATTATTTTTTTTTTAACTTTTGGAATTTTAGGAATAATGCTTCCATAAATGCTTATCTGTAAATTACATGTGGATGTATGCTTTCATTTCTCTTCACCCAAAGGTGGTCATATTAGATGTTTAATATTTAAACAAATTCCCAAACTCTTTGCATAATAAACTTCTGTCTACAAGCCCACTAGCATTATAGGAGGGCTCTAATTTCTCCGCATTCATACCAACACTTGTTATTGTTTGTTGCTTTAATTTTTAACCCTTTCAGTGGGAAAAGATGATATTTCCATTGTGGTTTTGATTTCCATTTCTCGGGCACCAACTGATGGACATCTTTTTGAATGCTATTGGCCATTTGTAGATCTTCTTCAGTGAAATATCTATTAAAGTGATTTGGAAATTTTTAAATGGAATTATTTATCTTTTTCTTTTTGGGATTGGAGTAATTTTTGGTGTTTTGAAAATTATTCTAGAAACAAATCTCCTCTTTGATATATGACTTGCAAGTATTTTTATCTATGGGTTGTTTTTTATCTACTTGATTGTGTCATTCTAATTTTTATAAATAGCTAATTCCATACTTTTGTTTCATTGCTTGCATTGCTTGAGTTTGTTTTCATTTTTTCATACCTAAGAAAACATTTCAAACTCAAGGTCACTAAGATTTCCTTCTGTAAATCTAAGATTTCTTCTTCAGGAAGTTTTACAGTCCTAGCTCCTACATTTAGGTCAATGATTCATTTTTAGTTCATTTTTATCAGTGATTTTTCTACACTCTATCTTCAGAGAACGCTAAGAAATCACTGAGAATCAGGAGTGTCTCTTGGTAGAGCTGGTTCAAACAACTTCAGCATTTGTTCTGGGCAAGAGTAATCCCTTGGGCTGAACTGTCATTGAAGGAGTAAACACTGTGTTCTAGAAAGGCCAATATATTAGGTCAAAATAAGATCATTTTATTATTAATTTATTTTTTTAATTTGAGTGAAGTTTAGCAAATCATATTAGTTTTGTACAATCGTTCAAGGACATTTAGTTATACCACATTAATTACCATTGATTATTTAATTCATTAAACTAAGGATGACACAAGAAGAATTGATGCCTTCAAGTTGTGGTGCTGGAGAAGAGTCTTGACTATACCATGGACCACCAAGAAAACAGATAGGTCTGTTTTGGAGAGGGTGAAACCAAGTTACTCCTTGGAAGCTAGGATTTTGAAGCTCTGTCTCACATCCTTTGAGCCGGTTGCAAGGAGGGACCAGTCCTTGGAGAGGGACATTATGCACGGAAGGGTGGAGGGCAGCACAGAATTGGAAGACCCTGGGTGAGATGAGTAACTAGGGCAGTAAGGGTAGGTATGTTGGAGTTAATGAGACTGGCTAAGGACAGGGCAAACTTCACAGCTGTTGTACACTGAGTCACTGTGAGTCACAGGCTACTCAGCAGCACGTAAACAACAACAAATCACTAATCAACCTCATTTTCCCAGGGGGAAAAAACCCAAGCAAAAACTTCCTCCCTAATACTTCTAAAAATAATCCTGGAAATATGCCTGCTTGCCTCGATTTGGAGCATCTAACATCATCCATTGCTATCACCAGGGGCAAGTGAGGAAGACCCTGGATGAGATGGAGTCACTCAGTGACGGGGTCATGGGGGTGGATGTGTCAGCGACAATGAGGTTGGCTCACGATAGAACAGGATTCAGAGCTGTCGTACATAGAGCCACTGTGAGTCGGAGGTGACTCGATGGCACTTAGCAACAACAACATCACCAGGGCCTACGCAATATATTGACAGACAAAAAAGAACTCTTTTCCAACCTAGGAGCCTGCCCGCTGCACGAGCTACGGGAACTGACGCTGGTGGAGGCGAATCACCTTGTTTCACTTACTCTTTTCACAGGTAGTGAACTTTCAAAGAACGTAATCTTATCATTGAGGAAGGAAAACATCACATAAGGCAGTAGGATGTGGGATGAGGATGTAGAAAATAGTTTCCCAAACCTTGTACAAAACAAAAACCGTACAATTAAACAAAAGAAATGAAAAACCCACTGAGAGACAATATGTCCTTAACCACAATAACAAGAAGGCATGCAGGCTACTCAACAGCATATAACAGCAAGTTACTGATCAATGTATTATTGGTGTATTGCTTTTACCTTTATATAACTTATCTACTTAATAATATTCACTCCCCCTCCCTCCCTTCTCGTTACTGTTAACCAACCAAGGTGGATTCTATCTGGGAGTAAACCTTTCCTTAGTTTTGTTTCTTTGTTTTGGCTTTTTAAAAATTTTGTCTGTATGTACCATCAAATTGGATCTGACTGGTACAGGAGATCGTCCCTCCTTCTCCAGCAGAGCATCTGGTGGATTTGCTTTCCTTAGTTTTTAATCATAGTGATCTTGTACGATAATCATCCTTTTCTTGTACCATAATCATCTTTTTTGACTGACTTATCCCTCTCAGAATAATTTGATGAGACTCATCCATGAGATGCAGTATTCCATGAATTCGTGATTGTTTTTGTTAGCATGGTACTTGGTTGGATGTACTATAGATTCTTTAACCATCTATCACTACACTTGTGTTGTTTCTGACTGTCATTGTAAATGATGTGATAAACATGGATGTGCTTATGGTAGCTCTTTAGGGTATATACCTAGTAAGGGGATTGTGATATCAAATGGTGTTTCTTTTCCCAACTTTAGCATCAAACTGCTGTCCATGGTGGTTGCATCATTTACATTCCCACCAACAGTGCATGAGTATTCCAATCTCTCCACGCCCTCACCAGCATTTCCTTGCTGTCTTTATAAACTTTATTCTTGTTGCTGGAGTGAGATGATATTTCATTGTTGTTTTAATTTGCATCCCTCTGATAGAAAAAGATTCTAAGTATATCTTCATGTAGTTGTTGGTCATCTGAAATATTACAGTGTCTACTCATGTCTTCTGAATAAAGATGACAGGAAAAGAATTGACATCTTTGAGCTGTGGTACTGGAGAAGAGCACTGAACATCCTATGAACAGCCAAGAGAGCAGGCAGATATATCTTGGAGAGGGTGCAGTCGGAGTGCTTTTTGGAGGCAAGAATGATGAAGCTTTGTCTCGCATACTTTGGGCACGTTGCTCAGAGAAGGATATGACACTGGGAAGGGTGGAGTGTCAGCAAAGGAAAAGAAGACCCTCAACCAGGTGGACTTACGTGGTGACTGCTGCAATGGGCCCTTGTGTGTCAGGAAGTGTGGGGATAGTGTAAACCTGAATAGAGTTTGGGTCTTTTGTTCATAGGGTTGTTAAGAGCCAACAGCACTTAACAAAAACATTCATGTCTTCTTCCCATCCTGTGATTGGGTCCTTTCTCTTGTTGAGGTTCTGGAGTTTTCCATAAATTTCAAAGATGAATCCCTTATTAGATGTATCATTGCCAAATGGTTTTTCTCCAGTCTGTGGGTTTTCTTTTCACTCTTCTGTAGAAGCCCTTTGATGCACATAAAGATTTCATTTTTTTAAGAGGTTCCAACTGTCTAGTTTATTCTCTGCTGGGTGTGCATTTTCAGCTATATTTGATAGTCTATTTGGGCCACAGATTGGGACTTCTAAATCTGTCCCAATTTTCTCTTTTATGATCTTTATACTTTTAGGCTTTCCACTGAAGTCCTTGATCTATCTTGAGTTATTTTATTTAATAAGGTGTGAAGTGTGGGTCTTGTTTCGATTTTCTGCAAATGGAATGTTTTTATAACTGATTGTGGATGATTTACAAAGGGATTAAAATTGGAATCTGATTACTGTCTCCTGTGAAGCTAGCATAAATAGTTGTCTAAAAACTGGTGTGTTTGGAAACACCAACGTTGTCCACATTCTTAACAAGCACAGTCTGGCTTCAAGTTCCCTGCAGGAATTATGACTATAAACTTTCAATTTGATCAATCAAAATATTAAAGTTACACAAACACCGTGAAAAATGCTTCCAACTGGGGGGAAACATTCTGCTAAAACAGCAAGAACTAGATTATCACATGGAAATGACTGTGAAGAAACTCCAAATGCCTCGTTTCTTTTATTTTGCACATTTGTATGTATTTATTAAAGGCAGACATTTTTTTAAGCCACAGAGTTAGAACTAGAAGAACTACTCCATTTAGTCCTTGAAACTCCCAATCTCCAGGCAGCAAAGTTTCTCATTTTACTGACAAGAAAGACAAAGCAATTATTTCTCTGTTTCACTTCTAGTCTTTATTTCCTTGGGGGGGGGGATTTTATTCCAGTTGCATTTAATTTAGCTGAAGCACTTTTTCCTGTGGACTATTTTAAACCAATTGACCATAATGTCCCCCAACGCTATGGTTTTGAGGCACTAAAACTAGTTATTCAGGCTGTTGGGTTATGAATAAGAAATGTGTATAATTTTTCTACCAGTTGGCTTTACTATTTAGAGTTATCCCATGGGGGAAAACCCATGCAAAACTTCCTTCCTAATACTTCTAACCATAATCCTGGAAATATGCCTGCTTGCCTCAATTTGGAGCGTCTAAGATCATCCATTGCTATCACCAGGGGACAAATGAGGAAAACCCTGGATGAGATGAATTGACTCAGTGACCGGGGTCCTGGGGGTGGGTGTGGAAGAGACAATGAGGTTGGCTCACGATAGAACAGGATTCAGAGCTGTCGTACATAGAGTCACTGTGAGTCGGAGGTGTCTCGATGGCACTTAACAACAACAACAATATCAATAGGGCCTATGGAATATACTGACAGACAAAAAAGAGCTCTTTCCCAACCTAGGAACCTGCACACTGCACAAGCTACGTGAACTGACATTGGTGGAGGCAAATCACCTTGTTTCTGTAATGCTTTTTATAGGTAATGGACTTTCAAAACCTAATTTTATAATCTTATAACCTAGTCTTATAATTGAGGAAGGAAAACAACACATAAGGCTACAGTAGGATGTGTGATGAGGAGGTAGAAAATAGTTTCCCAAGCCTTGCACAAAACAAAAACCCTACAATTAAACAAAAGAAATGAAAAACCCACTGAGAGATGATCCGTACTTAACCACAATAACAAGAAGGCATGCACTCTGGCCTGCACCCAGATCCGTCATCTGTCTCCAGAATCGCTTTGTGCAGCATGAACTAGCCTCTGTGTCTTAGCCCTGGCTTGTTCTTGACGCGGATGTAAGATCAGGTGTTAGGGGTAAACACCTTCCTGTCATGGATCCCAAGCTCCAGATCCCAGTCAGCTGTGCGTTTATGCGTCTTTGAAACCAGCTCATCCATCACAGTCCACCTTGAACATCCTGTTCCACGTCCACCTCAGTCTCTCTGGGAGCCACAGGAGTTTCTTCTGGATCACATTTAGCAATGCTGACTTCCTACAATGTCGGTTCACTAGCTCCTGGAGAGCAGGGAGAATAGTTCGTTTAGACTGATGTGTGTAGTCCGTAGGGAGGTACATGTCCAAACCAAAGATGGTACTTCTCCAGTGGTTCAAATCCTCCAGCTGCTCCCCACCAGCTCTCCCTGGGCAATCTCTCTCGTGTGATTTACAACTTCTACAAACCTGCTAAAGGGTCAGCTATCAGCTGGTTGTGACTCAGTGGTACCTACCAACACAACAACATGGTGGCCTAATGGGTAAGGAGCTGTGCTGGCATCCCCAAGGCAAATAGTTCAAATCCATCAGCTGCTCCAAGGAAGAAAGATGGTCAGTTGATTCTGACTTGACCCCACTGAGGTTTGTGGCTTAGTGATGGTTCCCTGTCCCTCTTCATTTTTACAACTGATCACAAATTATCGTTTAATTGGCAGCATTTTTATCCTTTGTGGTCAGTAAAATACTGGAGCAAGTACAGTTGATTGTATCACATACTCAATAAAATATATTATTGTTGCACTCTCCCAAAGGTTTTCAAAGGCAGTAAATTGCACAGAAGGAGATTGCTCATTCTTCTCCTGCTGAGCAGCTGGTGGATTTGAACCGTGTGCCTTTGGGATTGCAGAACAGCTTCTTACCACTGGACCACCAGAGCTTCCTACAAAGATATAACTATTATGTTAAAGATACCCTAGCTAGAAAGCGTAACTTCCAGCTTTGGAAAGAAACAACTAAACTCAAACTTATTGCTGTCTATTTGGAATCGACTCATAGCTGACCAGTGGTTTTTTGGAGGCTGTGAATCGCACCGGAGGAGATTGTCCATCTTTCTCCCATGGTGCGCATGGTGGTGGACTTGAACCACCTCTGCTTTGGGGTTGGCAACGCAACTCCTTAGCCACTAAGCCACCAGAGCCCCCTAATTTGGGGAGGGAAATCAAGTCTGGTGTACTCCAAAATCTCATTGGAAGGGACTCTATGTTTTAAAAAGCAAACTCTTCAAATTCTTGCATACGTTTTCTCCTTTGTTTCGCTCTGAGAAATGTGTGGTAGCTGTTGTGCCCACGCGCATGCGCGCATGCATTAGCTATCTAAGTATATATATGCATATACACCTTTTCTTTTTCCTTTTACCATCCAAGGAAGTTATGTGAGTTCCCCAGAATGACACAAATAGTAAGTGGCACAAGTGTAACATTAACCTAGTTCTCTGGGATTCATCCATGCGCTGTGTTTTTTATTTTAACCTGCTCGAGTCTGTTCAAGATTATAAGACAACACTGGATTTCTGATAGTTAATAATTTTGTCTTAGACTACTACTTGACTATTTTATAAGTAATTTTCTATGATAACCCAGAGGCTCATGGTTCAAATCCACCAACTGCTCCACCGCAGAGAGCTGAGCAGTCTCAGTTCATGAAATTTACAACTTCTGAAAACCCACTGGAGAATCAGCTATGACTTAACAACAACGGGTTTAAGGGTTGGTTGTTGTGGGGGTTTTCCCCCCATTTGTTATAGTTTACCCTTTTAGTGAGTCATGTATTTTTCTCTGTAGTAACATTAAATTGGTTGAGGTCTTCAACTGTGGCATTTCACATTTTTGTTGCTTACATTCAGCACATCCTTGCATGCGGTGTGCACTTGAAAAATATTTGCTTATTTGACTCACTTGAGTGAACACTGAAGAGCACAATCTATAGATAGGCAATCTCCTCAAGTGCAATTTATGAAAACCCACTGGAGGGTCAGCTATGAGTTAGTTCTAATTTGATCGGCCCACAAGAACAAGAACAAGAACGTATATAAGATTAAAATCTACTATTCGTTATTTTGGTTGGAAGGATGTCTAGGGAGTTGTTGTTGTTGTTGTTATATGCTGTCAAGTCAACTACAACTCATTGTGACCCTGTACACAATAGCTCTGAACACACCTACCCCCATTATCTCGGTTACTCTATCTATCCTGCTCATCCATGGTCTTTTTCTCTTGTGCTGTCCCTCTATCCTTCCAAGAATACCTTTCTCCAAGGACTGGCCCCTCATGGCAACATGCCCAAAGTCTGTGAGACTTCATTTAAAAATCCTTGCCTTCAAAGAGCAGCTAGTTTTCAGCCTCTCTAGGACTGACTTGTGGGTTCTCTTTGCAGTCCACAGTATGTTCAATACTCTTCTCCACACTACAACTCAAAGGCATCTATTCTTCTTCTGCCATCCTTAGTCATTGTCCAGCTCTCTGACATCTAGCAAGTAATTGCAAAGACCATTCCCTGGACCAGGTGCGCCTTAGTCTCCAGACTGGCATCATTGCTCCCTGGCATTAGCACTTTGGAGAGGTCCCTTAGAGCAGATTTTCCTGATGCAATTCATCTCTTGATTTCTTGACTGCTGGTGCCAAGAGTGTTGATTGTGGAAATGAGCAAGCTGAGATTGTTTAAAAATCTCAATTTCTTCTCTGTTCTATCATGGTGCTACTATTTGGCCCAGTGGTGAGAATCTTCGTTTTCTTGCTATACACACCATCCATATTGAAGACTGCAGACCTTGACCTTCTGCAGCAATGCCTCAGGTCCTCCTCAGGTTTGGCAAGCAAGGTTGTTGATGAGTCTTCCTCCCACCCTGACACCACATTCATCCTCATGAAGTCCAGCTTCTCTAATGATCTATTCTGCATACAGATTGAAAAAGTATGGAGAAAAGATGCATCCCTGACACACTTCTCTCCTAATTCTGAACCATTCAGTGTTTCCTTGCTCTGTTCTGATGACTACTTACAGATTTCACCTGACCACAATGAAGTGTTCTGGAATTTCTGTTCTTAAGGTTAGCCAAAGCTTGTTGTGATCCACACAGTCTCATGCTTTTGCATAGTCAATGAAACACAGGCAGTCATTCCTCTGGTACTCTTTCCTGCCAGCCAAGATCCATCTGATGTTGGCAATGATATTCTGATGCCAGGGTTTAAATGAAATTATTTCTCAGTGAAAAAAATGTGAAAAGAAACTTCTGGATCCTAAAAAATGGGGGGGGGTGAATATATATAAATTCTTTTAAGTGTCAGAAAGGAAAGAACGAAAAAATCCCAAGTCTGTGTATCTTAAAATTCAATCACATCTTGGTAAACCACTATGTCCTCAAATTTGCATCTGAGCTCCGAGGAAAGCATTGACCAATTGTCTTGGGGAACAGGGTGTAGATAATCGCTCTTAGGCAATGTCATTTCCATTTTGGCATTTGTTAATTTAAATTTTTGCAGCTCTAATAATGTTGGATGACTGGTGGTACAACTGTTAAACACTTGACTGATAGCAAAAGGTCAAAACCACATTGTAGCTCTTAGTGGAGGAAAAGATTGGCTTTTGCTATTGTGAAAGCCTTTTCCTGTGAGAGAGCATCTAGCAACAACAATAACAATGACAAATCTCTAGTGAAAGAGGAGCAGGAAAGAGTCAGTGTCTCAAAATGGCTCTAGGAATCATAAAAATGCTGATTAAGTGCCCATCAACAAACGAGAAGCTGTAGTATATTCGCACAATGGAATATTATGGAGCACTGTAAAACAAGGAACTCATGAAATATTATACAGAATGGTGACCATGGAAGACATTATGCTGAGTGAAATATCTCAGTCACAAAAAAGACAATTCTGCATAATGCCACTGTTATAAAACAGAACTGACATGGGGGTTGAGAAAAACTAAGGAAAGAGTGGATACATAACATACACGGTATTGAAACAGATGAGGGAGAGAACAGTATAAAAGGAATATATGATTAAGTATTATTGGCATGACAGGAGTCTAGAATAAGAGTTGCATAGTAAAGTGGTACGAGGGGGTGGGGCTATATAATAAATGAAAGAACATTTTCTCAAAGAAAAAAGCGAACTGGGGGTGGAGGCAGGGAAGAAAATGTGCAACAATGAATGAATGGAAATCCCAGTTCTTTAAAAACTTTCATTAAAATCTCAATTAAAAAATGCTGATTAAAATAATATTTAAAATTGGTAATATAAATAGCAGCAGTTTAAGCAAACGAATACGAATTACACGCAATACTGCTATGCAAGCCTCGATTATAAATCTGTGATGTGACTTTACACAATCACAAAGCTGTAAACAAAGTCCATAAATATCTGAAAATGGTAATTGATTAATGTTAGTTTCCAGAGTATTAGCTAACCCTTTGCTCAGTTAGCTTCTGGATCATTGCTAACGCACAACCACTTTTCATCAATTGAGAGTCTTCAAAAGCAAATCTAGAAAATAGTTCTAAGTTCATGAGAATCAACTGAGAGTTTTCTGACGTGTTCCAACTGACTCATGCCAATCTCATATGTGTCAGCGTAGTCATATTCCATAGACTTTTGATGGGTGTTGTTTCAGAATCTGATCACCAGCCCTTTCTTCTGAGGGTCTTCTGGGTTAATTTAAACTCACTATCCTTGGAGAAGGACATCATGCTTGGGAGGGTGGAGGGAAGGCGCAGGAGGGGAAGGCCCTCTATGAGGTGGATTGATTCAGTGACTGGGATAATCGGGATGGGAGTGTCAGAGACAGTGCGATTGGCACAGGATAGAGCAGAGTTGGGTCGCTATGAATCGCAAGCGACTCGACAGCACAGAACAACATAACAACAAAAACAACCCTGGCAAGGTTCAGCTCAGTGATCCATAGGGTCATATGAGTCATACTTGACACCTAAGAACAACAATAACCTACTTTAGCAGCTAAATTGTTTACTATTTGCAGTCTGAGGTTTTCTAAAGCAAACACTGAATAACGATTTTCAGCAGGTGAAAAATGTAAGCCCCATGAAGACAGGGATATTGGACATTGTCTTTTTTGAAATGTTACATTTCTAAGAAGAGATTATCCATTAAGTAATGTGAGTACATCCTAAAGGCATCAATAAAACAGGGATACAAACTGTGCAAAACCAAGAAGGCTAGATGGCAAATAGATGGGACATGAGGAGAAGCTACTATCCAGTGAAAGGGAACTGGCAGGATGCATGATGTGACTGATAACATTCTCTACATTTTGTAGATTATCACAGCTCCAGTTTGTTTTTATTTTGGACCGTTCAGGCACAACCTCACATTCTGTTCTCTCGCATTGGGCACAAAAGAATGTGCCTACCCACTACCATTAAATTAATGCCAACTTACCCAGGCCTTCACCAGGCTTTTAAGACTGTAAATCTTTTTGGGAGATTACCCAACTTTCCTCCTTGGAGAAACTTGTGGATTCATACAGCTAAAGTGTGCCGTCATAGACTTCTCCAGAGTACTGAAGAGAGCAATGATATCAGTCTGGAGACTAGGGTACTCCTGATACAGGCCATGGTGTTTGCAGTCACTTGCTATGCGTCAGAGAGCTGGATGATGACTAGGGACGATAGAAGAGAATTGATGCCTTTGAGCTGTGGTGTTGGAGAAGAGTATTGAATATACCATGGACTGCTAAGAGAACAAAGAGGTTCGTCCTGGAGCGGGTGAAATCAAGCTGCTCTTTGGAAGCAAGGATTCTGAAGGTTCGTCTGACACACTTTGGACATGTTTCAAGGAGGGACTAGTCCATGGAGAGGGACGTCATGCTTGGGAGGGTGGAGGGACAGCACAGGAGAGGAAGACACTCGATGAGATGGATTGATTCAGTGACTGGGGTAATGGTGGTAGGTGTGTCAGAGACGTAAGTTTGGCACAGGATAGAGCAAGGTTCAGGGCTGTTGGACATAGGGTCTCTATGAGTCGCAGACGACTCGACAGCACATAACAACAATAACAACAATCTTTTGGTTAGCAATCCAACACATCACACATTCTGCCACTAGAGTGCATAAGAACGTGTATCAGCAGTGTAAGCACCTACCTTGTGATGTGTCTGGTCTGGTGCAAAGTAAACCAAAATGGGTCTTCTGATTGAGTCTTATTTCAGCCTTTGCGTTATTCATTCTGCCTTTGCATTATTAGAGTTACTAACAGCAACACTAATTTTGTTGTTAGTGTTGGTTATTAGCAGTAGTACAATGAACTGTAGAGACACAGCATCATAGGAAAGGGCCTATGCAAATTTCAAAGTATTCTTTCAAAACAACAACAACAAAACAGTTGAGGTCTCCTAAAGGCCTGTCAACAAACTAATGAAATTATTTCCAACCAGAAGAACAAAAATCACACATTTCAAGTCACATTTTTACTAACAAATTTTCAAATAACAATGTTTGTGCTGGCACCCAAAACTCAAATACAAATTTCATTTCATAAAATTTATCTTGTTTTCTCTACTTTTAGGTTTTCAATTACTCGAGTTTACGTGCTATGGAAGAATTAATTTTTTTTATAAACTATATAATTTTACATCCAGGTGAAAATATAATAGTAAGTGGAGCCCCAAAACAAAATTTTCCAAGAATTTCTGAATCCCTAGAATATCACCTTTCTACTTAAAACATAATGAAGCTCAAGAGAGGTTTTTCCACTGAATGCTCTGCTTTAGTGAATACAGATCACTGTGCTACTACCATAAGGGCTTAAATTGCCAACTAAAAAAAAGAGTGTAATGGAATTTGTCTCAAATTGTGTATCTATTCCTTGCTCTGGTAAAAAAAAGCTAATAATGATTTTTGAACATAAAACTATTTTAGAATCTAATGTACAATGGACTGCCAAGAAAATAAACCGATTCATCCTAGAGAGGGTTAAACCAGGTTACTCCTTGGAGGCAAAGATTCTGGGGGTTCGTCTGACATACTTTGAGCATGTTGCAAGGAGGGACAGGTCTTTGGAGAGGGACATCATGCTGGGTAGAATGGAGGGATAGCGCCGGAGGGGAAGATCCTCTATGAGGTGGATTGATTCAGTGACTGGGGTAATCGGGATGGGTGTGTCAGAGGCAATGCGATTGGCGCAGGATAGAGCAGGGTTTAGGGCTGTTGTACATAGGGTCGCTATGAGTCGCAAACGACTCGACAGCACATAACAACAACAACAACAACAAAATTATCCCACTTGTAGACTGTAATAACTGAAATGCAGACCCTATTTGTTGAGTAGTTTTTCTTTTAAGATAAAGATATTGGATTTGAAGAAGACAAAGTTATCGTTACTATCAGAGTGGATCATTTAAAATTCATGTCAAAAAGTCTGAATATAAAACAAACTTCTGTGATGGATTACATGTCTGGAGTACAAAGTTAATGGCTAAAATGATAAGGGAGTGGCTACTGTATTCTCCCCCAGTTGGCTCTGTGTATGGTTTTCTTTGCAACTTTTTTAGGATTTCTTGGGATTCTGTCCTAAATCATTAATCCCCTGTTTGCTACAGAAATACTTAGGGATTGGTGTGGTGCAAATTAAATAAATAAGAAAACTGTTCAATTAAGATATTGTATGTTGTCATATTTGATTGTAACCTTTACCTCATGAACACACACTTCCTGAGATTTTTCAGGGTCAACCAATTCTTTTGGGTACAGTGACTCTGTATTCCTGCCATGTTATTTTGATGCTTCCTGAATCGTTCAAGATCTTGCCCATGGCTTCTCTTGATAGTACAACTCAAGGCTTGGATTTTATTTCATGCAACTTAAGAAATGTTGAGTGAGTTCTTCCCTTTTTGTTCTCTGACTCTAGCTCTTTGCATACTCCATTATAATAGTTTACTTTGTTTTCTCAATCTACTCTTTGATAACTTCTGTTTGGCTCTTTTACTTCAGCATCTCTTCCTTTTGCTTGGTTTCTTGATGTGATGTAGTAATATAAGAAGACATTTAAGCTGCATTGGCAGCATTGGCAAAAAATAAGGGATGCCAATTGACATGTTTCAACTAACAGATGCAACTCTCTACACATACTCACCAGTCTACGCTCGAAAATTTGGAGGACAGCTGCCTGGCTGATAGACTGGAAGAGATCCATATTTGTTCACATTCCTCACAAAGGTGACCCCACAGAATGTGAACGTTATTGAACAATATCCTTTCTAGCACATGCAAGCAAAATATTGTTGAAGACTATTCAAAAACAACTAAAGCAGTATATTGATAAGGAACTTCCAGAACTCCAAACTGAGTTTAAAAGAGACCATGGCATTAGGAATATTAATGGCTGGCTGAGGAAAGCAGAGACTACCAGAAGAATGTCTATTTATACTTTATTGATTATGCAAATGCATTTGACTGTGTGGATCATAAAAAAAATAAATACGGCCCACATTGCAAAGAATACCTAGATCAAGTTGCTGTTGTTTTAATGGAGCAAGGGAATACTCATGATATGATTTAATTGGGAAGAGTGTGCATCAGGGATGTATCCCTTTCTCCATATCTATTCATTCTATTGTTGTTGTGTTGTTGTTGTTGTGTATCTTCAAGTTGGAACCAACCCATAGCTGATCAGTGTGTTTTCAGAGGCAGAAGAGATTGTCCATCTTTCTCCCACAAGCAGCAGGTGGATTTGAACTTTGTGCCTTTGGGATTGCAGTGCAGTTCCTTACCACTAGGCCACCAGAATTTCCTATCCATTTGGTAAGCTGAGCAAATAATTCATGAAGCTGAACTGTATGAAGAGAAATGTAGCATCAGGATCAGAGGAAAACTCATGAACAACTTCTGCTACGCAGATAACACTACCTTGTTTGCAGAAGTGAGGAGAATTTGAAACGCTTGCTGCAGAAGATGAAGGACTTCAATATGGATTATATCTCAACATCAAGAAAATAAAGGTCTTAATGACTGGGTGATAGGCAACCTCATGATAGATGGG
>NW_006399761.1:23692700-23693389 GCF_000299155.1 Elephantulus edwardii | reverse complement strand
AGAGTTCATATCTGTTGTTCATTGGGTCGCTATAGATGGTACTCAACGTGACAGCATCTAACAACAACACGAACACAAGTTAATGAGGAACATAAGTATTGGAAAGATGTTTTACAACTTTTTTTATATCATCATAGCAATTCTTCAACATAGACTGTCTTTTAGAGGAAGAAATTAAGTGGATATGAAAAGTGGAATTTTAGTTGAGCATATTGCTCAGTTTGAGACACTTTTAGAAGGTCACATCTCAAAAATATACAGGCATAGCATATTTTACTCATTATATGTCAAATGAAACATGTGACCAATTAATAGACTTAATAAGTGATAAGGTTCAGGCAATTCTCTTTAGATGGGCACAGGTGAATATCTCAATTTGTCTGTAGGTTTTATTCATAATCTTTCTCACACAGACGAATTAACTTTTTCCAAGTGAAGGGGAACCTGCTGACTGATTTGTAGCTTAAAAAGACACACTGGCAGAGATAATGCAAACCAAGTACTTCACTATTGATGTGAAGTTTGTAAAATAAATTTTTCTAAATGCACAGGCAAGTCCTGTGACAATGCCATGCCATGGTGTCGTAAAGACATGCATCAGAAAATTTTAGAATGCAAAAAATTAAAAAAGCCATTTTTATACTATCTGCTCTCCAGTCTCTTAATTTCTTATGGAACAGTACAGAAGA
>NW_006399761.1:23644766-23691749 GCF_000299155.1 Elephantulus edwardii | reverse complement strand
ATTTACTTGGATCCACAATCATTCATGGTAGCATCAGTGAAAACCAAAAAAAACATCAAAAGATATATCGCACTGGGCAAATCTCCTGTCTAAAGGTCTCGTCAAAATGCAAGAGTGTCAGTTTCAAAACTAGGATGTGCCTGATCCAAGTCATAGTTTTTGAATTGCTTTGTATGCATCTCAAAGTTAAACAACGAGTAAGGAAGGCCACAGAGAATTGATGCCTTTGAATTGTGCTGTTGGTAAAGAAAACTGAATATTCCCCCAAGTATATGAAGAACCACTAAGCTGGATCGGCACAGTTGAATGCAGCAATGGACTTGAACATGACAGAGAGCATGACAATGGTGCAACGTGGAGCAAGGCTCCGATAATGGCCTCAATAACATCTAACAATCGATGCTTAAGTTTAATGGTCACAAACTGCCCAGCACAATGCTGCTTTTCATGTCTGAAAAGACCCAAACCCCTCAGCATCCAACAATGATTCAAGAAATACTCAATTGATTATCTTTATTATGTACGAAAGTAGGTGTTTGTTCAATTGCGATGAAATCATTGAAGAATTTATAAGAATAAAAAGAAATATTTTTAATTATAATATGTTAGGGATGAGCAAAGCATATCTGAATACAAAACAGAGTAATTTGTTGCAATATTTATTTTCTGATTATGACAGTTTTCTGTCTTGGCATGTTTTCATTTATAATTATAGCATTGATTGTGGAACAAGTATCAAAATTGAAATGTCAGTGATTGAAAGCAAAATCAGCGCAAGTCAGTCTTTCTTTGTGGGAAATCAACAGAATTTTACTTTGATTGTTGAAATAGTTATGTTCATTGAGTCATTTTCCTTGTAGATTATGTGGAATATTCTGTTTGTAGAAGATGTGGCATATAGTAAAACTTTGTATCTCATTGTACTAAAATGGCATACGCTTACTTGTATGTTCATGCACTAAATTTACATCATTTTTATATGTTGCCAAGTTGGTTCCAATTCATAGAGACCCTGTTATGTATCTAGATACATAACAGATAACAAAATGAAGCACTACTACATTTAAAAGGTTATGCTATTGGTTGGCTAGTCTATATATTTCAGGATAAACAAAGTGTGCGAGTTCTATGCACACACATATATATGTATTGTTGTTAGGTGTCATGTTAGGTATGTTATGACTATAACTGACTCATAGCTGGCTCACAGTTATTCTCCAGAGAGTTTTCAGAGGCTATAAACCACACAGGAAGAGATTGTCCATTTTTCTTTCTCAGAGCAGTTAGTGGATTCGAACCACCTGCTTCTGAGTTAATAGTATGTAACACCTTAACCACTAGGTCACCAGAACTTTCTCTCTCTCCCTCCCTCACTCCCTCCCCCTCCCACTCTCTCTGGGTGTGTGTAATGAACAATCTCCTCTTGTGTAACTTATAGCCTCTGAAAATTTGCTAGAGGATCAGCCTTGAGTTCTGACTTATTGGCAATGAGTTTAA
The DNA here is from genome assembly GCF_000299155.1 of Elephantulus edwardii. Lineage (NCBI taxonomy): Eukaryota > Metazoa > Chordata > Mammalia > Macroscelidea > Macroscelididae > Elephantulus > Elephantulus edwardii. The sequence continues at coordinate 23,690,252 of NW_006399761.1, read as the reverse complement.
CTTTGGAGATGGATAGATGATGATAGATAGATAGATAGATAGATAGATAGATAGATAGATAGATAGATATAAACACAATAAAGCACATTCAAACACACGTGTAAGCAGAGAAGGCAACACCAGTTATCTGTGCCTTAATCTAGCTTTGCACATTCTCAATACCTAAGTTATTTATTAAACCCATTACCATCAAGTTAATCCTCACTCTGCCTTATAAGGTTTCCAAAGTTATAAATGCTTAAGAAGTGGCCTGCCATGCTTTTTGGCTCAGAGTTGAGTGCTTTAACCACTGCGTTACCAAGGCTTTGAATTACTCACTAAACATTTGTTGGTAAATGAGTGAGTTTTTCATTATCAGAGAAAACAAAAGCCTCAAAGATAACAGTCAAGGTTATCTTTGACTGATGCTTGGACCAATGTTATCTAAAAGTCATGTTGTTTGCCTTGTTGTTGTTGTGTACCGTCAAATTGGAACCTCGGCTGCCCCTCCGGTGGGTTTTCAGAGGTCGTAAATTGCATGGGAAGAGATGGCCCACCTTTCTCCTGTGAAGCAGCTGGGGGATCCAAACTGCATACCTTTTTGGCAGCGCAATTCCTAACCATTAAGCCACTAAACCACTGTTCCCTGTGGCTGCCGCAAAGCAAGACAGAATTAGTGGAAAATTCACATTATTGAAAGATTAATGAGAGAAACTAGAATGAACTGCCGGAACTGTTGCTTGATTACATGACATTCCACGGCATTTGCAACAACCCTGAACAAGAGCAGTTGTCGGCATATGTGTAGACTAGCAGACGTTTCTCTTGGCAGCACATAGTGAGGGAGAAATGCTTAACAAGTTTTCAGTCTCTTTAGCACTAACTGAAGGATTTTGGTAATTATTCTTTTGTGAGCTCTACTGACTTCAGCAATGGGCTCTAGTGTGTCAGAGATGACGAGGATGGCACAGGATAAGGCAGGGTGCAGGTCATCTGTTCATCGGGGTCACTATGAGTCGTATTTGACTTAACGGTGCCTAACGACAACAATTACAATGTAGGCTCTCTTTTTGCAAGGACGGGCCCTTCTTGGTAACATGCCCAAAGTATGTGAGAGGATGTTTCGTTCTCCTTGCCTCTAAGGAGGGCAGTCATGGCACCTCCTCCAAGACCCATTTGTGTGTTCTTTTGGTAGTCTGTGGGATATTCAAGACTTTTCATCAACGTCACAATTTAAAGGCACCCATCCTTCTTCAGTCTTCCTTATTCGTTGTCCAGTTTGCAGATACATATGAAGCAATTGAAATACAATGGCTTAGAGCAGCTGCACCCTAATCGTTAAACTGACATCCTTGCTCTGTGGTGCTTTGAAGTGCTAAAAAATGATGTCATGCTAGGAAAGAGAGGAAGATTTTCAAAAGGAAATGGATTGACACAGTTGACCGCAACAATGGGCTGTAGCATGGGGGCGCTGTTGGGGGAGCACAGGGGCATGGTTCCAACTTGTTCTCTGGATGACTATGAGCTGTGGTCAACCCTGTGACGCCTACCAACAACAGTAATGATGCAAGCTGCAGGAGCACATTGATCGATGCCAGGTAGCTATGTGGTAGCTAGGATGAACACGGGAAGCAGTTCTTTCAAGAACAAAAGTTGAGAGCACATCCATGTTTATTTTGTTTGCAATAGCAAAAAGCTGGAAACAACCCAAGTGCTCATCAACAAACAAATGGATAGAGAAGCTGTGGTATATTCACACAATGGAATGCTATGCTACATTGAAAAACAAGGAACTCATGAAACATTATGCAAAATGGATGACCCTGGAGGACATTATGCTGAGTGAAATATCTCAGTCACAAAAGGACAAATATTGTTTATGGCCACTGTTGTAAAACGAGACTGAGGTTGAGGGAAGACAGAAGAAGGAGGGGAGAAATGATGTATACTGAATTGAAACAGATGAGGGAGAGAACTGTTTAAAAGGGATTTATGATTGGGTATTATTGTCATGACAGGAGTCCAGAGCGAAGCCTGCATAGTGGAGTGGACTTGGCGGGAGAGATTGCATAACAATGAAAGAATTTTTCTTTCACTTTTCAAGACGAAGAGTGAAGTGGTGGAGAGGGGGTGGGCAGGGATAAAAGTGCAACGATGAATGGAAACCCTAAGTCTCTGTAAACTTTTATAAAAATTAATTTTTTAAAAAAGAAAACAGAAGGGGAGCTCTGGTGGCCTAGTGGCAAGGAGCTGCAACTACAATCCCAGAGGCGCACGGTTCAAATCCACCAGATGCTCTGCCGGGTAAGGAGGGGCAATCTCCTCCTGTACCGGTCAGATCTGATTTGACGGTACACGCATGCAAAAATAATAAAATAAAATAAAAAATTAAAAAAAATTGATTAAAAAAAAAAGAAAACAGAAAAAAAAGCTGAACTGCCAACAATACGCTCTTGATCTTGTTCTGGTGGCTCAAGGAAGAACGAGTATGTTCTATATAATCACACGTCGACCTGTACCTGATCGTCTTTTTACTACATATGGTGGAAGGAAACAGGCATACGTAAAATACTGTCTTCCTTTCCACATATGCTGATTATCAGAGGAAAGGCGATCACCTAAGTTTGTGTGGGTTTTTTCCTTTTTCACATTGTTGTTGTTAAGTGCCATCCAGACATAGACGACCCATAGTGACTCTGTGAATGAAAGTCTTGAACGCTAAACTGTCATCTTTTCTCCAAGGTCATAGTTTCTGGAGGTAAGCTTTTTTGGAAGTGGATACTACTCTTGCTTTCAAATTTTCACATAAGATTTTGACATTAGAAATGGACCCTTGAAGGACCAGAACATTATTTGAAGAGGCTTTTTCAACAGGGAGCTTTGGTGACATAGTCCTGAGGGAATTGAACTGCTAACACAGAGAAGGCAGAGCCTCTTTAGGATTTGAAGCTAATTGCAGGTCATGGGATAAAGATGGGCAAACGCTCCCATTACTTACAGCCTCCTGAAAACCCATTGGAGGGTCAGCTATGACTCGGTTCCGACTCAGGAATAAAATATATTGATTCTTACTGTTGACAGCATTAGGATGTCTTTGTTGTTGTTGTTAGGTGCTGACAAGTTGAGTACGACTCATAGTGACCCTATGAAAAATAGACCTTGACCCTATCCTGTGCCATCGTCACACTTCCTGACACACTAGACCCCATTACGACAGTCACTGTATCACTCCTGGTTGAGGGTCTTCCTCTCCTTCGCAGATGCTCCACCCTTCGCAGCATCATGTCCCTCTCCAAGGAAGAGTCTCTCCTAGCAACATACTCCAAGTATGTGAGGCGAAGCCTCATCTTCCTTGCCTCCAAAGAGCACTCCGGCTGCACCCTCTCTGAGACTTAGCTGTTTGTTCTTTTGACAGTCCCTGGGATGTTCAGGATGTTCCGATTCAGCCTATGGATGAGGAGGATTGCTTCAGAAGACTGAAATTTGGCACAGATGCTTTACGCTTGTTCACTACTTGAATTTGTCCTTGGAAAAAGAGCTCGATGATACATTATTGAGAATGTTTACAAATAGGCTCCAAATGTTGTGATAGACGGGAAAGAAATGACTAGCAGCTTTCAAGGAGTCCTCTGTGCTTTGCAGACCGTATTCTGCTCCCTGTAGGCCCCGTCACTAACTAGGTGATGTGTTGTACCACAGGAGACCAGACACCATGGAGCCGTTTTTCTCTGACTCACAACTTGTGACTCTACCCCTGGAATTTTTCTCCACTTTGCCCTGACCTTAATGTAGATTGCTCCAAGTGTTCATGGGATAGGCTCACCGAGGACAAGTTTCTGGAACTGGGCTCTTTTCTGTTTGCCTTTGCCCAGCACCCTTGTCAGAGGGGTTCTGCCCAGTTTCAGCTTGTTTCCCCTGTGAGAAGTGCAGGGTCTTTGATTTGCACCAGGTGGAGGGGATCCAGCGCTCTCCAAGACCATGAGTCCCTACTGTTCATCGTTGCCTTTTCTGTCTGGTCTTATTATTTCAGAATATGTGAACTGTATTATCTGGTTCACACTAAAAATAGTAAACCAGGACTTGTTCAGAAGAAAACACCAGCTAGAAACTCTATCTGGCTACTCAGAATTTCTATCAATTATTGAGAAATGGAAGGACTGAAGCAAAGCTGATCTTTTCCTCACCATTTGTCAAAGACTCTTTACATTTCGTGATAAACGAGCAATATGCCTTGGTCAAGATGCCTACGGCTTTGTGGATAATTTGATTGGCTGTGGTAAAGATTTTCTCAGAAAGGGTTCCTAATTCCAACTAAAATACTACTTGAAATAATCCCAGTCCTTGTCTATTTCTTTGTAATCTTTGACAACCATATTTATATTTACATACACAGCATTTGTGATATGAGATTTTTACTGTTAAGAAATCATCTTTGAGTAGCTTGAAGAGCCAGATAGATGAATAGTGCAAACTAATAACTATTATCTACCTAATAGATAATATCTTCGTTGTTATGTGCCATAGAGTGAGAATTGACTCATAGCTGACCCTCCAGTGGGTTTCCAGAGGCTTAAATTTCATGTCAGGAGATGGTACATCTTTCTCCCTGGGAGTAGCATCTACCTTTTCCTTAACTACTAGGCTACGAGAGTTCCATATATATTATTACAATTATAATTGCTCCCTATGTACTATTACAGGGAACTTTATTGGCCTAGCAGTAAGGAGCACTGCCAGCCAAAAGGCACATGGTTTGAATCCACCCGCTGTTCTGCAGAAGGAAGATGGTCAATCCACTCCCACGTGGTTTTACGGCCTCTGCAAACTCGCTGGAGGATCAGCGATGGGTCAATTCCAACACGACGGTACACAGAAACAACAACTACAGTAATTTTAAAGTGTATGAGATTGTAATGGCTGTAGGCTTATGGCTGGCTTCCGTCGTATTTGGGTGGTTTTGTGCTGCTTTGGTAAATGTTTAGAATATACACACAAAAAAATGATAGATGTATAAGGGTGATGCCATCTGACCTTTTTTAACTTCACGAAGGGGAGGAACCCCCATCAGCTGTAACCACAGCAGCCCAAAGCCAATTCCACGAGGTCAGATATTCTCCTGTCCTATCCCCATGCTCTAAAGCTCTTCATGAATTCTATCACCAACCCTTGTTCCATGACACTGACTACTTTTCTACTAATATTTTTTAAATTTTCTCATTATCTGCCACAGTCACAAAGAATTTACAGATAATACTCATAGGACTCATTAGGGAAGTAAGAGATTACAATTCCAGTTTGGAAATACAAGGGTATAGTTCTTTAGTCATGGTAGTCTCTTTTTAGCCATATCAGAAGGTAGGTCCGCTTCTCTATTACCTGTAATATGTTATTGAAGATGTTTAAGGCTTTTAATGACACCCCTGTTGGTCTAGGTTAACTGTCAGAGCCACTCCTGTTGAGTCACCGACGAATGTACTTGTAGCCTTATTTCTAGGGGTACTTGCAGCCTCATTTCTGAATTCCAAAGTATCATGATTCTTTCTCTGCCTCGACCAGCAAAAAGGAACTCTGGAGGGAGCTCGGGTGGCCTGAGGGAGCTCTGATAGCCTAGTGGCAAGAAGCTGTGCTGCAATACTGAAGACACATGGTTCGAATCCACCAGATGCTCTGCTGGAGAAGGCAGGGCAGTCTCCTCCTGTGTCAGTTGGATATGACTCAATGGCACACAACAAGGAAAAAATATGTGTGTGTGTGTGTGTGTGTGTGTGTGTGTGTGTGTGTGTGTGTAAATTAAAAGGGAACTCTGGTGCTTAGGAGTTGTGCTGCCAGCTCAAAGGCACATGGTTTGAACCCACCACCTTCAACGCAGGAGAAGGATGGGCAATCTCCTTCCCCGTGATTTTGCAGCCCCTGAATGTCCCACCGGAGGGTAAGCTATGAGCTGATTCTGAGTCAGCGGTGCGTAACAACCACCATCAGCCAGGCTCTTCCTAGAATCTGTGGAACTTGTCCAAAAGGAGCTTTTTGCCCATAACTGACCTCTTGGAATCAGTGCTATCTCAGGTTTCCTGGGCAAAGATTCGTTATGACTGAAGACTCACTTAAGGATAACTGGAACAGAGGCAATCTCACAAAACATGACACTTCATTTTAATTGAAAGATGATTTGCTTTTCTCACTCTTCTCCTCTACCAAGAGGTCTGCCATGTTAAGAAAGAAGAAGGAAAAAACCCAAAACAACCACCAAGCAAAACTAGCGGCAAAGAAGCTGCACTGCATATTGTTAGAACTATCTGTTATTGTTGTTGTTATGTGCCATCTAGTCACCTGCAACCCATAGCAACCCTATGTAATATGGCTCTCAACCCTGTCCTGTCCTCAGCCAGTCTCACTAATTCCGACACACCTACCGCCATTGCTCCAGTCACAGTATTAGTCCATCTCATCTGGGGCTTCCTCTCCTGCGCTGTCTGTCCACCCTTTCGAGCATGATGTCCTTCTCCAAGGACTGATTTCTCCTGGCCACATGCCCAAAGTATGTGAGACAGAGCTTTAAAATCCTAGCCTCCAAGTAGACTTGGTTTCACCTTCTGCAAGAACTATCATATAATGTTATAAATATAACAGGTACAAATTGCAATTTTAAAAATATTCAGGCCGGCAAGAATCACAATATTTTTAACCTAATTTCTATTTAATTTCTGAATGGGTAAGAGCTAGCTACACTTGATCATGGTCATGACAAGGACTTTGTCTAAAGAGAGGAATATGTCATTTAAAGGAACTCTGGTGGTTTAACAGAAAGGAATTGCACTATCAACCTGATATCACTCAGTTCAAATCCACCAACTGCTTCATGGGAGAAAAAGGGGCAGCCTCTTCCTATGTGGTTTACTGCCTCTGAAAACCTGCTGAAGGGTCAGCTATGGTTTGGTTCAGACTTGGTGGCCTACAGCTACAACAACATAGTTCAAGGGTAGAATTCTCACCTCCCAGGCAGGAGATGCAGTTTGATTCCTGGTCAGTGTTTCTCACATGCCATCTTCCAAGCATCTGCCAGTGGAGACGTGTGTGTTACAGAGGCTTCAGAACAAGCAGCCTACGTGGTTTACAGAAAATCCGCCAGTGCAATCTCTATGGCTCACAACCGTCATGGGAATGGCACAGGGCTGGACACTGCTCCATTCTGTAATGTCTTCATGAATTGGGGGGCCTATTGGAGGCCAGCTTACAGTGACAACCACAAGTAGGACCAGACATCAGGGAAAAGATACAGAGGATTTGATTCCTGTTCTTCTATCATGCTGATGTTCTTTGAGACTTCCTCTACAGCAACCAGCCCCATAGGTTCCTCTTGTGTTCATCTCTCTCAGCAAGGCCCCTTGGGGCCTAGTGTCTCCCCACAGGCTCCTGTCTGCCTTTGGGAATCATTGTGCCAGGGAATCATTGTGCTGGGCTGCTGGAATCTCCCTGCACCATTTAAAACATTTAAAACTTCCTGCTATTGAGTCAGAACCAGCTCCTGACCGATCCTCCAGCAAGTTTCCAAGGCTATAAATAGCACTGGAGGAGACTACCCATCTTTCTCTCTCAGAGCCCTGGACGGATTCCAACTACCGGAGAGGTGTGACCTTTGGATTAGCATCTCCAGTTCGTACAGACGAGGCCACAGAGCTCCCTGTGTGTACCATATAATCATAGTTAAAATAGAAGAAAAAGTCAAGTTCCTTAGTTATACCATGTACATTTCAAGTGCTAAATACCCTCAAGTGGCTACAGCCTCTTGTATTGAGCTGTCAAGTACAGAGCATTTTCTTTATCATAGATAGTTCATTTAGATTATGCTGTCCGAAGGGGCTGGCTGGCCTAAAGTACAAAGTCTAGACTTCTCTTAATGGTCTTGCCTTCTTTCCAGTGTTCTAACAGGGAAAATGGAACTCCTCAGTCTTTGCTTTCAGAACTTATAGACTGTGGTTGTTTTTGTTAGGAGCTGTTGTGTCGACTACAACTCAGGGTAACCCTGAAGGGATATGAACTTTGCCCTATGCCACCACCATCCTCACAATTTCGACTGTGCCTGAGCCCATTGCTGTAGTGACTGTCTCCAACCAGCTCATTGAGGGTCTTACTCTCTTCCTCTGACCCTCCTCTTTTCCCAACATAATATATTATTCCAAGGATTGACCCCTCCTGAAAACATACTCAAAGAGTGTAAGACCAAGTTTTTCTATCTTTACCTCTAAGAATACCTTAGTTGCACTTTCTCCAAGATAGAATTGTTCGTTCTTTCAATAGCCCGTGAGGTATTTTGTGATCTTCTCCACATCACAGTTCAAAGGCATTGATTCTTCTTCTGTCATCTTTATCCATTGTGCAACTTCCAGATGCCTAAGAAGGAACTGAAAATATTATGGATTGAATCACACACACCTTAGTCTTTAAACTAACATCCTTGCTCTGTATCACTTTGAAGAGGTTCTTGACCGATTTCCCCAGTGCAACATGTCCTTTGATCATGTGACTGCTATTACTATAGGTGTTGACTGTGGATCCAAGTAAAATGAAATTGTGGAAAACTTCAGACTTTTCTCCATGCTACCTATTGGTCCAGGGTGAAAATTGCTGTTTGCTTGCTATTGAGATAGAAGGGCAGCTTGAGGAGACAAACCAAAGTCTTGCAATGCAAAGTGCTAAAAGCTGGAGTTAGAAAATCAAAAAGGCTGACCACACTCAGCATTCCTCAAGCTGTAAAAGCGGAAGAATAAATTCAAGCCTCAAGTGACAATACTGAATGATTGATTCTTTGGGGAAAATGCAATGCAGAAAGCATCAAAAGAAGATGGAGAAGGGAGCTCTGGTGGCCTAGTGGCAAGAAGCTGCACTGCAATCCCGGAGGCATGTGGTTCGAATCCACCAGATTCTCTGCTGGAGAAGGAGCGATGATGTCCACCTGTACCAGTCAGATCCAATTTGACAGTACACACACAAAAACAATAAAATAAAATTAAAAAAACAAACAAACTGGTCTTCACTTCTTGAACTGTTTCAAGAAGTACCGTATGAGGAAGAATGAATGGTAATGAAAGAAGACGTTCAAACTGCACTTTTGGCAATGACAAAAACAAGGTTCTGGGAATTGATGGAATACCAATTGACATGCTTCAACAGATACAGCTCTGGGTATGTTCCCTAGTCCATGGCAAGAAAGAAATCTGGAAGATAGCTACCTGGCCAACTAAGAGATCCTTATTAGTTCTCATTCCCAAAAAGGGTGATCCAACACACTGTAAAAATTATTGAGCAATATCAATATTACCTACAGGAAAAATCTTGCCAAGGATTTTTTTTTTAATGACTGGCATAGTAAATCAACGGGAACTGCCAGAAATTCAAAACAGATTCAGAAAAGACTTAGGGAAACCATTGCCAATGTCAACTGGATCTTGACTGAAAGCAGAGAATGCGAAAAAGAGATGTATCTGTGTTTTATTGACTATACGAAGGCATTTGACTGAGAAAATCATAACAAATTATGGCTAATATTGAGCAGAATAGGAATTCCAGAAAACTTAGTTATGTTCATGTGAAACCTATACACAAACTGTTGAAGCTGTTGTTCAAACAGAATTGTGGTATACAATCTGGAAATGTGTGTGTCTGGCTTGGATCCTTTCTCCAGAACCTGTAGATAGATCCTGCCATATCAGGTGTCCCTTTCAAGACCTTGTGTAATAAGGATCTGTTAGTATCCAACCTCTCTATTTTCCTTCCAATTTTGTTCTTGCTCTTCTAGGTTGTTGTATGCCATTAAGTCACTTGTGACTCATAGCGACCCTATGTACAACAGCCCTGAAACCTGCTCTGTCCTGTTAGCACACCTACCCTCATTACTCCAGTCACTGAATCAGTCTATTTCACCTATGGTCTTCCTCTCTTTTTCTGTCCCACCACCCTTCCAAGCATGATGTCCATTTCCAAGGACTGGTCCCTCCTTGCAACATGCCCAGAGTATTTCAGATGGAGCTTCAGAATCCTTGCTTCCAAGGAGCAGCCTGGTTTCACCCTGTCTAGGATGAACCTGTTTGTTCTCCTAAAAGTCCGTTGTATATTCAATAAGCTTCATACCTGTAGAAATAAGGCTACAAGTACACGCATTGGTAACTCAGAAAAAGTGACTCGACAGTTAACCTGGACCAAGAGGGGTTTCATTAAAAGCCTTAAACATCTTCAGTAACTTATTATAGGTGATAGTGAGAGCAGCAGACTTACCTTCTGATATAGCTGAACGAGGCTATCATAACTGAAGAACTATCTCCTAAATTAGTGTTTCCAATTCTGAATTGTAATATCTTATTTCAGTAATAAATTCTATGAGTATTATATGTAAATTCTATGTGACTGTTGCAAATAACTAGTAGAAAAGTAGCCCGTGTCATGAAGCAAGGGTTGGTAAAGAGCTTTAGAGCATGGGGGATGGGACAGGAGAATATCTGCCCTCATAGAATTGGCTTTGGGCTTCTGTGTGCCATCGAGTCACCTGCTAATTACAGCCACCTTCTGGACAAAAGCCCTTAACTCTGTTCTATCCTGTTCTAGTCTTATTGTCTCTGACACAGTTACGCCCATTACCCCAATTACTGAATCAATCTATTTCATCAAGGATCTTCCTCTCTTGTGTTGTCCCTCTACCCTCCCAAGTATAATGGTCCTCTCCAAGGACTGGTCCCTCCTTGCAACATGTCCAAAGTATGCCGACAAAACTTCAGAATCCTTGCCTCCAAGGAGCAGTCTGGTTTCAACCTCTCTGGGGAAAACCTGCTTGTTCTCCTGGCAGTGCATGGTATATTCAATACTCTTCACCAGCACCACAGCTCAAAGGCATCAATTCTCCTTCTATCTTCCCTAGTCATTGTCCAGCTCTCCAATACATAGCAAACAATTACGAAGACTATGGCCTGAATCAGGCAAACCTTAGTCTCCAAATGGAAGTCCCTGACAGCAGACTTTCCCAATGCAATTTGTCTCTTGATTTCCTGGATACTGGTTCAAGAGTGTTGATTGTGGAGTCAAGCAAGCTAAAGCTGTTTACAGTCTCAATCTCTTCACCATTTACCATAATGCGGCCAATCATCCCAGTGGTGAGAATCTTTGTTTTCTCGATGTTCAGCTTCAGTTCATATTGAAGACTGCAGTTCTTGATCTTCAGCAGCAAGTGCTTCAGGTCCTCCTCAGTTTCAGTAAGCAAGTTTGTGTCATCTGCATAATGCAGATTGTTGATGAGTCTTCCTCCAATTGTGATGCCACGTTCCTCTTCATACAGCTCAGCCACCCTGATGATCTGTTCTGCTTATAGGTTGAAAAGGTATGGAGACAGAATATATTCCTGGCATGAACCCTTCCCGATTTTGAACTATGCAGTGTCTCCTTGCTCTGTTCTGACGACTGCCTCCTGGTCCAGGTATAGATTGAGCATAAGCAAAGTCAAATGTTCTAGGATTCCCAATCTGTGAAAACTAGGATTAGACCCTGAATATTGCGTCAGAGTGCTGAGAAGCCAAAGCAAAGGAAAGAAATCAAGATATTAAGGAGCTGAACAGAAGATTTCAAAAGGCAGCTTGGGAAGACAAAGCAAAGTATTATAATGAAATGTGAAAAGAGCTGGAATCAGAAAATCAAAAGGACCAAACTCGCTGAGCATTTCTTAAACAGAAGGAATAGAAGAACAAACTCAAGCTGTGAGTTGCGACACTTTAGGATGCTTTGGGCAGAATATTGAATGATCTAGGATGTAGTAAGAGAGAAGGAGTATTCAGAGTCACTGTACCAAAAGGAACTGGCTAAAATGAAACAACATATGAGCAAGACCATGTGGTGATGAAGAAGTTCAAGCTGATCTGAAGGAGTTGGCAAAAAACAAGGCCCCAGGAATTGATGGCATACCAATTAAAGTATTTCAACAAACAGATGCTTGCTTCCCTGGATGTGCTCACTATGTTGTGCCAAGAAATCTGGAGGACAACCACCTGGTCAACTGACTGGAAGAGATCTATATTTGTTCCCATTCCAAAGAAAGGTGACCCAACAGAGTGCAGAAATTATCAAACAATATAATTAATATCACATGCAAGCAGGATTCTGCTGAAAATTATAAAAAAAGTGACTGGAGCAGCATGTCAACAGAGAACTGCCAGATATACTGGCTGGGTTTAGAAGGGGTCATGGTTCTAGGGATATTATAGGTAATGTTAGATGGATCTTGACTGAAAGCAGAGTGTGTCAGAGGAATGTGTATTTCTGCTTCATTGACTATGCAAAGGTGTTTGACTGTGTGGATCACAACTCTTCTAGGTTAGGAAACCCATTTCTTAACTTTGTCAAAGGAAGCTTTACAATTGTCTTTAGGGAAAGACATCATACTGGGAAAGGTAGAGTCAGCAAAAGCGAGGAAGATCTTCCAGGAGATGAATTGACATAGTGACAGCAGCAGTGGACATACATGTGGTGGAGATTGTGAGGATGGTGCAGGATGGAACACATTTTGATCACTGTTCATTCTATCAACTGAGTTGTAGTCAACGCAACAGCACTTAACAAGAACAATATGAACATTGCCAGTATTCTAACACTAGCCACCTAAGTTAACTTGAAACACTTGACTAGCCAAGACACTCACTTTTTTTTTGTGTTTGTGAATCTCTGAGATCTGGAGTGTATTTTATATTTATAGCACATCTCAGCTTGAACTAGCCACATTTCAAATGCTCAGCAGTTACATGTGATTGTTGTTGTTGATTGCCATTCAGTAGAGCACAATTCATAGTGACGCTGTGAACAAAAGACCTGAAGCCGGTTCTATAACTCTCGTGGTTTCTTAAGGTTCCTAGAGGTTCCAGAGGCATGTTGTTTAGGAAGTTGATGCCATTCCTGTTTCCAAACAAGTTACCATATTGAATAGTCATTTCATTTCCTTACTGCATAAAGACTTTTGAAACTCTAAAGTCAGAAAGAGATTCTCCATTTTCTCTACATTCTGATATGTTTCTTTCAAGAAAGAAACAGCAAAGAAAAGGTAGTCTAGATGAAGGTAGCTTTGATGCTGAAGATTTCTTGGACAAGAGACAAGGGGAGAAAAGCTGTAGAATAAAACTGGGAGGGAGGGATGGGCAGGGAGAAAAGTACAGCATTGAATGAATGGAAATCCAAAATCTCTGTAAATGTTCATTAAAATTAATAAAATTAAAAAAGGAAATACTTAAAAAAGAATAATTATTGTTTAAAAGTGTAAGTTTAAAAATGATTGATTAATAATTTAAAAAAATATTAGCCTGCTACCTGAAGCACTTGTTGCAGAGTCAGAGACTGCAGCTTTCAATATGGACTGAAGCTCAGCATCAAGAAAACAAAGATTCTCACCACTGGGCTGATTGGCAGCATTACGATAGATGGTGAAAAGATTGAGATTGTAAACAGCTTTGGTTTGCTTGGCTCCACAATCAACACTCTTGGTACCAATATCTAGGAAATCAAAAGACAGATTGCATTGGGAAAGTCTGCTGTCAGAGATCTCTCCAAAGTACTGAAGAGCACGTTATCAGTTGGAAGACTAAGGTGTGCCTGATACAGGCCATCTTCTTTACAATCACTCATTATGCATCAGAGAGCTGGATAATGACTAGAGATAATAGAACAAGAATTGATGCCTATGTGGTGTTGGAGAAGAGTATTGCATATACTATGGAATGCTAAGAGAACAAACAAATTTGTCCAAGAGAGGGTTAAACCAGACTTCTCCTTGGATGCAAGGATTCTGAAATTGTAGAATTATTGAGAGTAAGTTTGTTTGCTGTGGGTTTAAAACACATAATTTCAACAATAGTTAAAAAATTGCAGGGATATTATTGAGTACATGTATAGCTGCTATAGTTATAGAGAAATACTCTGCAAAATTATGCAGTGTTATTATTGGGAGTAAATTTTATTACTCTGACTCAGCACAGATAAATTCCATTAGTAGTTTAATCCTCCATTAATACCTCTGACAATTTTGACTGTAGAAATTGTGAAATCCAAAGATAAGCATTTTATCACCAGGAAAGAGAAGAATTCAAGCCAATGGTTATGTCTCATAAACCCAGAGTCTCCACTTTGGAGGTCAGTGGCTAGAAAAATCTGCGTCACTGAAAATAGTTTCTGTCCTTTTCCAAATTGCCATGGAAGGGGTGACTTAATGCTTTGGGATGCCAATTTCCACTTGCTTCTTGGTACTAGGTCTTCACATTCAGCTTGGTGACATTTTCAGGCAAATTCAAAATTATTTCAAACATCTGTTAAGTAAACAATCTATCAAATGTTTGTAGTTAACAATCTGAGTAAAATGGATAAGACAGTTAAAGTCACATCTAATAACAGATCTATTATATGCAGATTAAGCCTGAAGACAGAGATAATGCATCAAGACCTGAGTAAACATAGAAAGAAGCAGAAGCACAGAGATAAATTCTGGAAAAAGAGAGCATTTGTAGCTCGTTCATGTGGGTGTTGCTGTTCAGGAGACACCATGAACAACAACAGAGGGCAATCAAGATCCTGCTGAAGATTATCCAAAAACGACTGGAACAGCACATCAACAAAGAACTGGTAGAAGCACAAGCTGGGTTCAGAAAAGGCCACGGCACTAGGAATATCATAGCTCATGTCAAATGGATCTTGGCTGAAAGACAGAGGAATGTCTATCTGTGTTTCATTGACCACAGAAAGACATTTGACTGTGAGGATCACAGCAAACTGTGGCTAACTCTGAGAATGGGAGTCCCAGAACATTGAATTGGGCTCATGCGAAACCTATGCATGCCCCATGAGGCAGTCATCAGAACAGAGCAAGGAAACACTGCATGGTTCCAAATCAGGAAAGGAGAGGGTTAAGTATGCATCCTGTCTCCAAACCTTTTCAATCTATAGGCAGATCACTCAAGAGCTAGGATATTCCTAGCACCATGGCCTTGATTGCATGTGATATTAGTGGTATTCTTTGATAACTTCTGCCCTGTTGGATCACCCATTTTGATTGGGAATAAATATGGATCTATTCCAGTCAGGTGGCCAGGTAGTTGTCCTTCAGACTTGTTGGCACAGCCTGGTGAACATGTCCAGGGCAATATCTCTTTGTTGAAATGTATCGCTTGGTACTCCATCAATTGTTGGGGCCTTGTTTTTTGCCAAATCCTTCAGAGCAGCTTGAACTTCCTCCTTCATCACCATTGCCTCTTGATCATATGTTGTTTCATGAAATTCTTTTGTGTCAGCCACTGCATAGAATACAGTGACTCTATGTATTCTTTCCATCTTCTTTTGATGCTTCCTGGATTATTCAGTATTCTGCCCATAGCATCCTTAAGTATTGTCTTTCTGGACTTGAATCTGTTCTTCATTTCCTTCGGGGTAAGAAATGCTGAGCAAGTTTGTCCCTTTTGGTTTTCTTTTTTTTTATTATTATTATTTTTGCCGTGAGTGTACCGTCAAATCAGATCTGACTGGTACAGGAGGAGATTTTCCCTCCTTTCCCGGCAGAGCATCTGGTGGATTTGAACCGTGTGCCTCTGGGATTGTAGTTGCAGCTCCTTGCCACTAGGCCACCAGAGCTCCCCCACTTTTGATTTTCTAACTCCAGCTCTTTGCACATTTCATTGTAATACTTTCCTTTGTCATCCCAAGCTGTGCTTTGAAATTTTCTGTTAACTTTCCGATTTCTTCCCTTTGCTTTGACTTCTCAGTACTCTAGTGCAATATTCAGAGTCTCTTCCAACATCTATATCAGACTTTTCTTCCCCGTCTGTCTTTGTAATGAACTTTTGCCTTCTTCATGGATGATATTCTCGATATCCTCCCACTGCTCATCTGCTGTTTGTTCGTTAGTGTTCAAGACCTCAAATCTGTACCTGAGATGGTTTTTAAATTCAGATAAGATATTATCAAGGTCAAATTTTGGTTCTTGTGGCTTTCTTTATTCTAATTTTCTTTTAGCTTCAGTTTGAACTAGCATATGAGTAGTTTCCACAATCAGCACCCGACCTACTTTTCACAGCTGATATTGAGCTTCTCCAGTAATTCTTTCCACAGATGAAATTGATCTGATTCCTGTGTGTACCATTAGGTACATACATTAAGTCCCTGTATATAGTTGCCATTTGTATGTCTTATAGAAGGTATTTGCAATGAACAAATCATCAGTTGTACAAAATTCTATCATTTTGCCTCCAGCCTCATGGATCTCTGTTTTCTAACTACTGATCCTTCTTCCTTGTGCCCAACTTTTGCATTCTAGCCATTTATTATTATTGTTATTATCATTATTATTAATGCATTTTGGTTGCATAGCTGATCAATTTCCAAGTGTGGAATCTGGTAGAAATCATCTATTTCCTCCTCTTTGGTTCTGGTTGTTGGTACATATATTTGAATGGTGGTGGTCTTGACATGTCTTCCTTGTATGGGTATGGATTACTGTTGTTGCTCACTAAATTGTATTTCAAGATGGATCTAGAAATGGTCTTTTAAACTGTGAATGTGATTTTGTTTTTCCTCACCTTTGTATTTTCAGTGTAGTAGATCATAAGATTTGATTCAAAATTTCCCATGTCAATTCCTCTTTGCTCACCTGTGTCTAGTATGTCAATAATTATGCATTCCATTTCTTCCTTAACAATGTCCAATTTTCCTGCATTCGTACTTTTCACAATCCACATTCCAACCACTATTGTCTGTTTGCAACTCTTCCTCCTCCTTTGTTTCCAGGTATAAGGGCTCAGCCTCTGGGGCCATATCTTCTTAGACTTAATCTAAGAGTGCTCTGTCCTACACACAGACCTACAGCTCATAGATCCAACAAATCAGAGCCTTTCCATATGCTGTGCCATCCTTACAATCTCTGATGTGCTTGGTCCCATTGTTACAGTCTCTGGGTCAATCCATCTTGTTTTCGGGTTTTCCTTCTTTCTTGGCCCCTCCACCTTTCCCAGCATAATATGCTTTACTAAGCTCCTGACAACATTCCCAAAGTATATGAGAGAAGTTTCACCATCCTGGCCTTCAAGGAGCATCCTGCTTACACTTATCCAAGAAAGATTTGTTCCTTGACCGTCTGTGGACTATTCAGTACCCTTCTCCAACACCAGCTGTTGTGGGAGCTCTGGTGTGTTAGAGGTAAGGAATCATGCCGCCAGCCCCACAGTATGTGTGATTTAATGCCTCTGAAAACCCACTGGAGGGCTAGCTATGCATTGATTCCAACTTGATAACTCAGAGGCAGCGATTTTTCATCTCTTACCTTATTCTAGTATTCATTGCCAACATTGCTGTTGAGTATGAATGAGCTCATAGTTGATGCAGGTTTCTAGAGGCTGCAAATTGCCTGGGAGGAGACTGCCCACATTTCTTGGCAGAACTGTTGGTGATTTCTAACCACTTTACAAATGTTATCTTTGGGTTAATAGCACAACTCCCATAGGAATAATTACCTTAAATGTTGGAATTTCCCAGAAATGCCTTTCTTTCTCTGTACCAAAGGTCTGTGAATCAACTAAAATGGTAAATGGATTTTTGTGTGTTGTTTTAAGACACTTGCTCTGGTGGCCTAGGACGTTTGAGGACCCAGAAGGGCAATTTCTTCCCATGCAATTAACTGCCTCTGAAAACCCACCAGAGGGTCAGCTATGGATCGGTTCTGACTCTATGGTACACAACTGTCCCTTGGGAAAGTTCCTATAGCTTTCATTATATTTTCAACAGCCCTTTGCTCTTTTAAACAAAGGTTAACTCCCTAGCCCAATCACATTCTTTTTAGGTTATTTTTTCTCTTTTGCTTTTAACCATCCTTTCTAATTCTCAGGGTTTCCTATATCGTTCATATTAAGGGAAAATGAGATTAACTACAAAGAGAAGAAACCAAGATTCAAAAAAATGTTGAAGATTCAGAACAAAAAGTTATGCCATACACATTATGCATTTAGCTTGTTCTTATGTGACATCGTGTTGCCTGCAACTCATAGTGCTCAAAGGCATCAATTCTCCTTCTGCCCTCCCTAGTCATTGTCCAACTCTCTGATGCATAACAAGTGATTGCAAAGACCATGGCCTTATCAGGCGCACCTTAGTCTCCAGAGAGACACCGTTGCTCTTCAGTACTTTAGAGAGGTCATTAACAGCAGACTTTCCCATCACAATACGTTTTTTGATTTCCTGACTGCTGGTGCCAAGATTGTTGATCGTGGAGCCGAGCAAACTGAAGCTGTGAACAATCTCAATCTCTTCGCCATCCGTCCCGATGCTACCGATTGGTCCAGTGGTGAGAATCTTTGTCTTCTTGACATTGAGCCTCAGTCCATACTGAGGCTGCAGTCCTTGACCCTTCGCAGCAAGTGCATGAGGTCCTCCTCGGTTTCAGCAAGTAGGGTTGTGTCATCTGAATAACGCAGATTGTTAATAAATCTTTCACCAATCCCGATGCCACAATTCTCCCCATAGAACCCAGCCTCCCGGATAATCTGCTCTGCATACAGGTTGAAAAGGTATGGAGACAGGACACATCCCTGGCGTACACCCTTCCTAATTTTGAACCATGCGGTGTTACCCTGCTCTGTTCTGACTACTGCCTCCGGGTCCAAGTATAGGTTTCGCATTAGCATGATTAAATTTTCTGGGATTCCCATTCTTTTCAGAGTCAGCCACAGTTTGTTGAGCTTAGATTAAGGAATCTCGCCGGGACCAGTTGGGAGGCTGAATATTGGGAAGGAGGCCTGGAAGGATAAGAAAAATCTTTGCTTGTGGAAAAAAAGCCTGTCACAACCCTAGCGGCTGGAGGCAGAGGGAGAGAGGGCGCCCCAGATCCTAGGTTGGGACAGGAGGAACCAGGAGAGCTCCAGAGCCCAACCAGCTCTGGTCTCTGGAGCCAGAATCCCCGCCTGGCTCCCAGCAGGCCCTTTGACCAACGCCCACCTTCTTCAATAACCTTCCTTGTACTAGAAACACTCCTTGTTCCTCCTGCCTTGGGAAAAGTACAGCCAGAATGTTCCTTGGAAGTGAGGATGGCCCAGTGTTATCTCTGTACTTTAGACATTATTAGGAGGGACCAGCCCCTGAAGAAGGTGATTGCGATTGGCAAAAAAAGGAGAGAAAGAAAAGGAACACCCTCCAGCAGCGAGAGTGACACAGAGAATGCAACAATGGGTCCAAGCAGAACAATGATTGAGAGGCTGGCCCAGCACCTGGCAGCGTCCCCGTCCGCCTGCACCTTGGGTCGCTGTGAGTCAAACTGACTGGCCTGCGCCTAACAACAACAACGCTTCCCTCTCCGAGCCAATCAGAGCAGTGGGCGGGGCCGTCCTTCGTCCCCTCAATTTTTTTATTTTTCAAAGGTCGCGTCCCCCAAAGGGGGGGGTGGAGCCTCCATGATGGGCATGTAGCTCTACCAATGAACTGCCGCAGCTCCACACAGGCCCGGCCGCCAGGGTGGGCGGGGCCGAGCGCAGGCTGAGCCAATGGCGGCGGGGCGGCCGGAGGGTGAGCCGCCGTGGGTAGGGTTAGTGTGAGAGGTGCGGCGGGGGAGGTAATGATGATGGTGGCTGCGGAGGAAGGCGGGGGAGGGGGTGCTGGGCGCTGAGCGGCGGCCGCGGCTCCGGCCGGGGGGTTGTTGGGTGGGGTCGGGGGTTGGGGGCGGCGGCCGCGGGGCGACTCCGTCGGGGAGGGGGCGGATGTGAGGGGCCGCCGTTCGCCCGAGGGGACTGCAGACCCCGCGAGCGCCGCTGCTGGCTCGGCGGTTCCATGTGGCTCCGGCGGCGGGGATGGAGGACTCGGTGGCGGCGGCGGCGGTTGCTGCTGCTGTGGCGGCGGCGGGCGGCGATGGAGGAGCGGCGCTGAGGAGGGAGCGGGGCCAGACTCTGCCCGGCATTGGGATCCGAGGTGTGAGGAGGAGGCGGGAGTGCGGCGGGGCTGGGGTGACAGGGGCTGGGGGCGAGCCTGCCTCCGCTGGTGGGGGGCTGGGGTCTGCAGCGGGGGGTCCCCCCGCGCGGGGCACCCTCCCCGCGGGGCAGCCCTCGCGCCCGGCCACGAGTTTCCATTTCCCTGCAGTTGGCAGCCAAGGGGCAGGCAAGCCCCGGTGGCCTGGCGTCCGGGACGCTGCCCTCGCTCCGCCTGGAGCTTTCCCTCCACTCCGCCTTCCCCCTGCATCGCCCCTTCGCCCCGAACAACAACAGCATTCCTCATTGGTCCTGGGACTCCAGGCTGTTCATGATGGGCTGCAACACAAAAGTTGATTTTAAAATAAAAGAACATACAATAAAATAAATTGCTCCACTCCTCTCCCTCTCTGCCTGGCGGTTGGACCTTAAAACAGCATCGCTTGACTTTCCCGCTCAGATCGCCCTTCTGGGGATGCTGAGCTGGGGAGACAGGGCCCCTGAATTGGCGTTGCCGAGTTTGTGGCTCCACATCTTCGGTTGTGACTTATGGTTTCTTCCTTGGTGTCTTGCATCCTTGGTGTTTGGAGGTTGGCGTTTTGTGTCATTGTTTGCAAACCATGCAGCGAGCTGGGGGGTTGGCTGTGGGTCGCAGCAGCGTTACCTAACATGGGTGGATGGATGGATTGGTGTCTGCCCGTGCCTCTCTCCTTATCAAGCTTTCTCATTCTGCCTTTGTTTTGCTTTGCAGCCCTCCAGACCACCCGTCATAGAGCCCAGGAGGTGGAATGGCTGTGTGTCCATGAGAAAGCTCCCCACGCTCAGCTTGTCATGTCCATCATCCTGTTCTTGATTGGACCGTTCATCTAAGATGGGATTTACCCTGTGAAACAGGGAGAAGACTTACATGGACCTCAGACAGCACTGCAAGTTGTAGTTGAGTTGCTTGACATCCAGACATACATGCCAAGCGCCTTTGCTTTGGACTTCCTACTTTTTTATTAAAGCTGCTGTGTTGCTAACCAGAACTGCACCCCTCTGTTGACTCATCTCTCCATCATGGCTTCAGTATGGAAGAGACTGCAGCGTGTGGGAAAACATGCATCCAAGTTCCAGTTTGTGGCCTCCTACCAGGAGCTGATGGTGGAGTGTACGAAGAAATGGTAAGGACATGCGCCTGGGGGTGTAGTTTTCTGTGCTTTGGCCTCCACACACTGGGGCCTGCACCCTGCCTCTTCTCACAGCTGGTGGTACCTTTTCTGAAACTCACAAGTGTTGGAAGCTGGGCGGGGTGCAGACTATGCCAAGAAGTTCTGTGCTGTGCACTGCTGTTCCTGGACCATCCCTGGGGTTCTCAGTCACTGTACTTTAATGTGGTTGAGAAGATTGCACCTGGATTTGATCTTGACGTCTTTCATTGTTAGAGTAACTTGATTCTTACATTTCAAGGTGCTATGAGGAATGGCTATTGAAATATTTTGACAATGTAGTGTTGTTGAAAGCTACATCTTTGTGGCGGGAGTGGGAGGGGGAAGCTGTTTCAAATCTTTATACCCCCCTTTTGCTTCTGAGAAAGAATTTCTCATTATCAGAATAGGGGAAAAGTCAGTTCATACTTACCTTGTTATACCCTTAATGTTTTATTTTAATTGCCTGCTGGGATTTTTTTTTTTTTTTTTTTTGCTGGACTGAAGCATTAGTGGGATTGGTCTATGATTTGCTTCATTCCACTTGAGCAAAGTACATTTAGGGTGTTGTTTTCATTACCATGAATGAGAAGAATTTGTATTTCTTGAGGAAAAAAAAATTATATAGTTAATTTTAAGCAAATGTTTCTAAGAAGCATTATTGCAAAATAAGCCTATTTCAGTGTCCGCAAGGCCTGAAATAACCTTTCGTAATAGCCTTTTTATTAAATGAAAAGTAGCCTACTTTATTCTAGAATCCTTGTAATGCCTGTGACATCCTGCTGGAGGGTCAGCCATGGGTGGGTTCCGACTTGACGGTACACAACACAACACAACCCACTGCATATTGAATATTTATTTAGAAACTAGCTTCAGGTACTTTTCTCTAGAAATTGTTAGCAAAGTTAATTTATATGCAGTTCAACAAATGTGTGCATTGATTACTCGTTTTCTACTGAGCGCTGTGCATACAGACTTGAAAATGGCATAGTGCTGCCCTCAAGGAGCTCACAGTCCAGGGTGGAAAATAGTCATAAATAAATAAAGTGTGATAAGTACAATAAAAGAAAATGCCTAGTTTTAATTCTTCCTTCACTCCTTAACAGCATCCTTGGGGCAGATTGTTTAACTTACCTGTGACCTGGCCTCTAGATTCA
Organism: Elephantulus edwardii; assembly: GCF_000299155.1. Taxonomy (NCBI): domain Eukaryota; kingdom Metazoa; phylum Chordata; class Mammalia; order Macroscelidea; family Macroscelididae; genus Elephantulus; species Elephantulus edwardii. Next base: position 23,667,980 of record NW_006399761.1, on the reverse strand, counting down.
CAATGGCAAAAAACAGTACTACATCATATGAAGGTCTTCTGTCTTGAAGATGTAATCAGTTAATGCATGTAAAATGCTAAGGACAGTTGTAGTTTAGGCAAACACTCTAACCAATTAGTTAAATACCCAACCAACTGTAATGCAAAGTTGGCAGATGAGTAAAGAATCATTGTAGGAATTAAGATGTGGGGTTGGGCTGAATTCCTGAGATCTGAATTGGCTTTTGAAAAATTGATAGTAGCTTACCAGGAAGTGGTGAGGAGTGAAGCTTGAGGCCATTAAATAGCTTAGGTGTGCTAGACTTCAAGGTGTGTCTTTTTGATATTGATAGGACTTAGTGCAGGATGCGGGAAGTACAGTGGGATATGTGGTTTGAGAGGCATCATGGGAAGTTATGTACTGTGAATGAATTAGACCACTGTTATTTTTCTGCAGATTGTGCACACTCAGACATACATACACAATGCACATGGTGTGCATTGCAAGTGAGTGCACGAAGGGGTTGTACAATTTATACAAAACCCCATATAACACGTACTTCATTTGTGTAAAAACACATTATTCTGTGAGTGATAGGGATATAACTAAAGCTTTGAGAGGCAGAGACATATTTGTGGTTTGGAAAATTGCTGGGATGTCAGTATGGATGAAAGATGGGGCAACAAGACTAGTGTTATGATGGGCAGGGTGCAAAAAAAGTCTCAGGAAGGCAGAGGCAGAAGGAGTGCAGAAAACAGACTGGAGCAACACTGAGAAACCAAGATAGATCAGACTTTGAGCCTTAGATAGGGCCAGAAAAGTGTAGGGGTGAGAGAAAAGGAAAACTCAAGGTTGGCACTTGTCTTAGTTACTTACTGCTGCTATAACAGAAATACCACAAGGGGATGGCTTTTTTACAGATACTTTCTTAACAGTTTTTGAGGCTGATTTTGATTGCTGTCCAGTTGAGCATGACTAATAGTGACCCTATGAACAAAAAACCTGAAGCCTCTCAATAACTATCGTCATTTATCAAAGATCATAGAGTTTCCAGGCCTAAAATTAAGGGGAAGGGGAGTCACTGGGGAAGGTTGTCTCTGTCGGGGGAAGGGCCTTGTCTCTGGAGTTTCTGCCCCTGGGTGATCTTCATGTGATTTGGTATCTGTCTCCTTCATCTCTACTCTCTTACTTTATTGAATCTCTCTTTTTTTTTTATCTCAGAAGAGATTGATTCAAAATAACCCTGCACTAATTCTGCCTCATTAACATAACAAAGATGTCATTCACAAATAGGATTATAATGATAGGCATAGAGGTTACAGTTTGCTACACATGTTTTGGGGGAACATGATTCAACCCCCAACAACGCTCAAGTTTCTGGTGTGCAAGCCTAGGTTTATTATTAACCAGGATAGGAAACTCATGGGGAAGATCTTGATTATGAGTATTTCTAGCACATTGGGAATAACAACTTTAAGGTCATGAAATTGAAATGTGTTTCTTAAGTCAAAATGTCAGCCACAAAATAATTTTCTTCTTCACAGTTTACTGCTTCCCTGAAATTCTTTCTTCTTTTTTTTTTTTTAAATGTGAAAGCAAGACTGGGAAGTGAATTGTAATACAGTTGAAATAGCTGACTTGATTACTTTTTGCAATGCCATTATGGTTTACTTTTTAAATTAGGTCTTTATGATAGGATCTTGCCTTCACACTAAAAAGTATTTGGGGATTCTTTTGGAATTTTCAGAACTACAATTCTAAACTTTTTGAAATTGTTTTACTCTCATTTACACATATACTTAAAATCTAATTGACAGTACCAAAATATAACATTTGTTTGGTGTGCGAGGGTTTTTTAATGAAAAAATTATTCATTTAGACTACATAGATCTTCAAAAATAGAGTTTAAAAATCTTCTCAATACGTGGAAATATGTTGTAAAAACTTGGAGTTAATATTCCATTTACCCTCCTTTGCTTAGAATTTTTGTGGTGAAGACTGGTCAGGCCCAATTTCTACTCTACTGTGATGTAGTTTTCTTTATTTTTGACATTTATTTAATCCCTTCGAGAAGTCTTAAATTAGTGGATGTATGTGTATTGTTTTATATTCTCCCTAAAGGACAAAGGAGTAAGAAATAGATTGGGTGCATAATTAGAATTTTTATTTATTTCTTTTTACCAGCTGCTTTTATGTTATAGTTGTTTTGGCTCTAAGGAATAAATAAAAGGAGAGGCAGGAAAAGTAAAGATGCTGAATGCCGAATAAATGAAAGAAAAGAAGGAATAGCACTGGAGAGAAATTTCTGACCTTGAGTGGCTATCAAAGCGGGTCTGTCGTAAATTAGAGAAGAAGGAATACATGATAGAGTGGTTATGACTGAGTCAGGATTTTTGCCTTTGGAGGTAGCCTGTATGTGTGCAGAGATACCATTGCCATCCTTATCCACTCTCCAACTTTAAAATGTGTAGGAAGGAATTGAAAATGCCATGGCTTGGATCTGGTGCGTCTTGGCCAAGGTTCTGTGTAGCTCTCAACTGTCTTCATTCCTTGGAGTTTCCGTTTACATTTTCAATATACTTCCATTTAGATTTTCAATATACTTTAACAAGAATAGATACTTGGTAAGGTTGAACATATTATTTTAAAACATTGCTTCTTAATTTTCAGTTAGCAACAGAATACAAAGTGCATCACACAGCTAGGGTTCCTTTCCTCAACGTTACTATGTATATTGCAGATCTGGCTAAAATGCAGGTTCTGTTTCTAAGGCAGAACTTAAGGAACCCTGGTTACACAGTGGCTGTACACATAGCTGCTATTCAAACCCACCCAACAGCTCTGGGGAGAAGACATCTCCTCCAGGAAAGATTCTAAAAGAAATATGCTGTCAAGTCAGAACTGACTCATAGGTGGCCCTCCAGCGGATTTTCAGAAGCTGTAAATGACGCACATGTAGATTGATCTTCTCTCGCCACAGAGCTGCTGATGGATTCAAACCACCCGCCTTTGGTTTGGCAGCACAGCTTCCTAGGCACTAGGTCATCAGCGCTCTACTGGTAAAGATTACAGCCTAGGAAACCTTTTGTGGCCATGTACCGTGTCATGTAAGGAAGGCCTCTAGGAGTGGGAATCACCTTGACCCCACACAAGAGCAGCAGAGGAGGGCTTGAGAGTCCGCTAACTCTACCAGGCTTCCAGGTGGTGAGGTTAGCCCAGGGTTGGGCAGGGTTCCAGTCTGACTCATCATCAGCTGGACGACACCTAACAACTTGTCGTGTTGTAGTCACAGAGTATGAGCCTGGATGACAGCGAGCAGTAACAGCATGATGCAGGTTTATGGAGGCCATGTGTAAAAAGACTCATAGTGTGGAATGCTTGATTCAGGATGGAGTCTGTGCTTTGGGAGAGACTCAATTCTTAATGAATTTTAAAGGAGTGAGCTGTGGTTATGTACTGTAGATAGTAAGTTCTGTGTGTAGCTACATGAGGAACTGAAAGAATTCTAATCAGACATGAAAAAACTCAATTGGTAACACATTAATGTCATTATATGTATTACATTTAAATCCTTATTGTATGTATTTTCTTAAAGATGTCTTGCCTTAACTGCCAAGTAACCAATAAATACGAATTATATTTGTTCTGAATAAAAAGTCTTCATTCTAAAGGAAAAGAAAGGATGGATTCTGTAGATTAGAGTATGTGGAGTTTTCTGCTTTCTCAAACTTCTCTTTGCTGTCCTCCTAATGGCTGGGTTTTTTTGTTCTGATGATGGTTTAATATTCTTGGCTCAACAGGACCCACTGATTCTTTCATGGTGTGATGGATGTAGAGCTTAGACTGTGAACTTACTTAGACTGTGTTTTATTAACACCCGGCATGACTTACTCATCTTAGAGCATGCCAGTACTCTGTGAGGTCCAACTCCCTGACCAGAGAAAGGGCTGATGCAAACCAGGAGACGATGAGGAATCATTCACTCTACTGTACGCGTTAAAGGGACCGTGGTGGTACAGTGAGGAGTGTTCATCACCTGCACTGAGGGCCAAAGATGTGGCTGAAGATTTCTTCTGTTAAAAATGACAGCCTCTCATATTCCATGGGGACCTTCTACTCTGATGTGGTTGCTAAGGGTCAGACTCCACTCAGTGACACTGGACTGAGTGGTGCTCCTTGATGTCATTAGGACATTTAATTGTTCAGCATGCTTAACTGATGTAGCTGCTTCCAGGCAGCGAGACCAGCCACTAGAGCAAAGTGTCAGAGGAAGAGATTCTGCTGTCTTTTCTCTCCTGGTTTGCTTCCTGTTGTATTCTTTTAGCATCTACAAGCGTTTTCTGAGAGAATTCATCTTCTCACTGCAAACTTTTAAACTGTGTTACTGATGATGAAGGATGGGAAATCTCCTCCCATGGGAGATTAACTGTGTCTGAGAACCTGCTGGAGGGTCAGCTATGGGTCGGTTCCAACGCCTAACATAATGTGAACATATTGGTTCACAACAACAGCATACTGATGGTGAAGCGAATTCTTTGAAAGTTGACCAGCTATGGTTTTGGGAATAATTTAAACTACTTTATAGAATTAAATTTTAGTAGAAGCACCTGAATATATGATATAAAGCTTTATATATGTGTGTTGCTATATATAACCTGTGAATCAGTGTTATAATGTCCATCATGTATACATTAATTAATATGAACATATTTAATATATTTGTTTAAATTTCTTTCCTCTAATTCCTAGTTATTCTAGGACTGAAAGTATTAAAACTGCTATAAATTTTTCCAAAAGAGGCATTAATTTGTACTAGCGTTTGGGGTGTTTTTTTTTTTTAATGTCCCATAGAAATTACTTGTTTTAAGAATATGGTTTGAATTGTAATCAATTTTTAAAACAGCTAGTACAGTCACCTAGTTTAAAATTCCAGCGGTACAGAAAAGAGATACCCTGCAAGTAAGTCATTTCTGTTATTCAGCACATCTCAGCAAAGCTTGTGATCTCAAGGCCTGAAAAGTAAAAAGCATAGCTCTTCTCAGTGTGTATGTTTGTGTCTTGTTCTATTAGCTAAAATGTAAACTTCTAATCTGATGTTCCAGGCTTTCTGTAACTGATCCGTGCTTAGCTTTCCAGTCAGATATGAGCTGGCTGCACACACTTGAGAACATTAACTTGAGTTTATGAAGGCCAGGTTTCATCAGGAAGTATTTATTTCAGACCCACTTCCTGAGGTGCATTGTTGTTGTTGTGTTATTTGCCGTCGAGTCTCCTGCATCTCATAGTGACCCTATGTACAATAGCTCTGGAGCCTGCCCTGCCCTGAGCCGGTCTCACTGCCCCCATTACCCTTGTTAATGTATCAGTCTCTTTTATCCAGGGTCTTCCTCTCCTGTGCTGTCCCTCCACCTTTCTAAGCATGATGTCCTTCTCCAAGGATCCATCTCTCCTGGCCACATGCCAGGTATGTGAGATGGAGCTTCAAAATCCTAGCCTCCAAGAAGAAACTTGGTTTCACCCTCTCTAAGACAGACCCATTGGTTTTCTTGGTGGCCCATGGTATGTTCAAGACTCTTCCCCAGTACCACAATTCAGAGGCATCAATTCTTCTCTCATCCTTAGTCATTGTCCAACACTTTGATGCATAGCATTGCATGCAAGTAATTGTGAAGATCATGGACTGGATCAGACACACCTTAGTCTCTACACTGACATCATTTCTTCTCAGTATTCTGGAAACTTCTCTGACAGCAGATGGACCTAATGCAATTTATCTTTTAATTTCCTGACTGCTTGTGCCAGGAGTGTTGATTATGGAGCCGAGGAGGCTGAAAGTGTTAACAACCTCAATCTCCTCTCCATCCATCATGGTGCTGCCAGTTGGCCCAGTGGCGAATATCTGTCTTCTTGATGTTGAGCTTCAATCCATACTGAGGACTACAGTCATTGACCTTTTGCAGCAAGTGCTTCAGGTCCCCCTCAGTTTCAGCAAGCAAGGTTGTGTCATCTGCATGATGTAGGTTGTTGATGAATCTTCCTCCAATCCCTGATGCCACATTCTTCCTCATAAAGCCCAGCTTTCCAAATGAACTATACTGCATATATATTAAAAAGGTATGGAAAAAGGACACATCCCTGTCATACTCCTTTCCTGATTTTGAACCATACAGTGTTTCCCTGCTCTGCTCTGAAGACTGCTTCCTGGTCTAAGTGTAGGTTTTGCATAAGCATAAGTATAAGCATAAGTATAAGCAAGTGTTCTGAAATTCCCATTCTCCTCAAGGTTAACCACAATTTGTGGTGATAAAAACAGTCAAATGTATAGTCAGTGAAACACAGATAGATATTCCTCTGCTACTGTTTGCTTTCTGCCAAGTTGCATCAGACGATAATGTCTCTAGTGCCATGGCCTCTTCTAAACCCACCTTGTATTTCTGGTGGTTTATCGATGTACTGTTGCAGTCGTTTCTGGATAGCAGGCATTTTTCTGCCTAATGGAGTGATGGAGAGGTATGAACCTTGATGCAGAGGATCTCGGTTTGAGATAAATAAATGAAAAAGAAAAAGTTAATTAATTGACAGTTAGCTTGGTTTGTTTTAGAAATGTCTGGAAGGACAGTGTATCTGGACCACAGGGAGCAAAGGCCTGAGAGATTCTGTAGGATACGAAATTCTGTGGGACCTTGAGGCCATGGCAGCGACTGTTGGATTTTAAGTGTGATGGGAAGCTACTGGAGAGATTCGGCAAGGAAATGATATAATTTCATTTACATTTTTAAAAATACTTTGTGGAATTTGGACTGTTGGTCAAAGTTAGACTGTTGTGATGGCCCATGCAGGAGCGTGGTGGTTGTGGGAATCGTAAGATGTGTAGTAGGGAACTTGTGCGTTCATGCACCCTGCTCACATCACATCATACCACTTCACACATTTATGTAAAATTAAATACACATCAGTGTACAAGTTGGAATAGGCTCAACAACTGTGGAGTGTTTTTTCTTCCCCCCAAAAGTTTTTGAAAAATGTATATACCCAAGAAAATGGGAAATAATTTTTCTTAAAGTTTAGGTGCTAGAAAGGAGCTCTGGTGGCATAATAATGATAGCATTTGACTGCTAACTGAAAGGTGAGCAGTTTGAAACCACCAGCTGCTCAGTGGGAGAAAGATGAGGATACTGTTTCCATCATTTGACAACTTTGGAAACACTAAGGCTTAGTTCTGGACTGTCCTTTAGGATCTGTCTGGTAGAATCAGAATTGGCTCAATGGCAATGACTTTTTGTTGTTTAGAAGTTCCAGAACTTAATTATGGATTATATATTGTAAAGGATAAGAATTCTCCAGTTGCTCCAGGGGAGAAGGATGGACAATCTCCTCCCATGTGATTAACTGCCTCTGAAAACCCTCCGGAGAGAGGGTCAGCTGTGGGTCAGTTCTGACTCACTCATGGTAGTCAACAACAGCAACAACAAAGGAAAAGAAATTCAGACTTCATTGATCTCTATTTGGAACCGACCCATAGCTAACCTGACCCAGAGCTAACCTTCCAGTTTTGGGGAGCCTGTAGAGCCCTCAGAGGGTCCATCTTTCTCCCACAGAGCCACAGGTGTATTTAAACCTGCAGTGCAGCTTTTTATAGACGAGGTCACAGAGCTCCCCAAGGGTACAAGCTGGATCAGTATATATTATGTGATTCTTATCTCAGTACCTAGGAGAATGTAATATGTCATTAAAGAGATAACAGCACTAAGACAGGAGAAGGATTTGGCATATGAAAGATATCAGGGGTTCTTGATTTTTATACATTTGGGATAGCCATCTTAATTAAGCAGTTAATTGTAAAAGCCTCAAACTCAGGGAGAGGGGAAGCTCTTCATTGAACAGTTAACTTTTATAACCTTGGGCTATAAGAAATGTCCTCTGATATTCATGTATGTTGAGAAAAGGACTTAATCTTGGGACACTTTGGTACTTAGAGATGGGGATGGAGAGGAGCCAGCAAAGGACAGAAAATGAGCAATAGCTAGTTGTTGTTATTGTTGTGTACCATGGAAATGGAACTGGCCCATAGCTGACCCTTGGGCAGGTTTTTAGAAGCAGTTAATCACGCAAGAGGAGACTCCATCTTTCTGCCACATCTGGTGCATTCGAACAGCCAGTCTTCGGATTGCAGTGCAGCTTCTTGCCATTAGGCACCAGGACACTCTAATAGCAGCACGTTTTTCAGAAGCTTAAAATCGCATGAAGATTGCCCGTCCTTCTCCCATGGAGCAGCTGGTGGGTTTGAACCAAGTGTTTTTGGGATTGCAGAGCAGGTTTTTACCACGAGGTTATCAGAGTTCCCTAATAGCTAATTAGGGGGGTTACTATTTTAAAAGTGTACTTGAAACCAGGTACAAAAAGTGTGGCAAAAGGAGCCTGCAATGATGGGTTAGCAAGGTGGAAAACGGTGGCGTGGAGTAATGGTTTCAGTGGAGTAGTGAGGATGCAGGTGGAAAGGAAGTGGGTATAGTGAATGTGGAGAATGTTCTTGAGTTTTGGTACAAAGCAGAAGAATAGGCGAGTGGATGGAAAGAGAGCTGGCATCATGGTCTGGTAAAGAAAAAAAAAATAATGTGGTAGGAGAGGAAAGGAGCTCACCTCAGGAGAAAAGTCTTTGAGTGAGAGAAAGGGTATAGGGCCCAGTACACAAGTGGAAAGATTGAATTTATATCAGAGTAGGGGACAGTTCATCATTACAGGGAGGGAAGCCAGAGGACAAGGGTCAAGTGCAGGTAGGTGAGAGTTCTCTGCTGTTGACTTCTGTTTTCTCAGAGGAATAGTATTGGAGGTCACTAGCTGAAAGAGAGGTGAGAGAGGTGCTGAAGAATTAAATAGAGGAGGTGTGAAGCTGTCAACGTGAGAGCGAATTTGCTAAGGAAACAAATTTGCTAAGGAAACGTAGGATTCCTGGTTAGTGGGGGAGTCCACTTACATTTGTGGACATAAATGAAAAGTAAACCAGCCAGCAGTTTGCATATTTTAATGGTATATTCACTGGATTAGTTAGGAGGAAAATTTATAAAAACGCATACTTTTCCGAGAAATCAGATGCAGAAAAGCATAGACTAGACAGAGTTGGGATTTACTGGGGTTGCGTTTTTGTCAAGATTGTGTACTTGAGGGAGAGAGGGTCAAGGAAATTGGGAGTGAACGCACCGGGGTGGTGATAAAAATAAGCTGAAAAGGAGGAAAATAAGGGCAAGAGAGGTGGGATGCCGAGTATGAAAATGAAGAGGTTCATGGTTGAGAAATCCTAAAGACATTGAAGAATTGTTGGGTGTGGAACAGGGACAGTTCAGTGGTGGGATACCAGAGTGAAGGGTCTGAATGATGAGAACTTGACTGAGATACTTGATATCAACTCAAAGTGAGGTAGTTTGATTTAGGAGAGTGTGGTTAATGGTAAAGATGAGATGTAGGTGATGTTCCCTTTTGGATGACATCGCTTGCCAATTAAAAAATGGCATATATCCCAATATATTTTTTTACTTAATGTATTGTTGTTGTGTGCCATTTAGTCGGAACCAAGTCATAGCTGATGCTTCAGCTCTCTTCCTGTGTAATTAACAGCCTCTGGAGAGTCTGCTGTGAGTCACTTCAGACTGTGGCAGAGTGACTTCTGGCCAAAAATGGGCATTTTCTTTCTGTGTGATGTGATTAATAGCCTTTGAAAACTTGCTCAAGGGTCAGCCATGGTTCTGGCTCTATTACTGAGTGAATGATAGTGATGAGGGTAAAATAAAGATTACAACTGGTGGTTGAGATGGGGTAAATGAAAGAACAGGTTATTGGGAGTGCAGGGAAGGGTAGTATGAAATTTAGAGGCTAAAACATCTATGTTGCCTTTGAAGCTGCCAAAAATAATGGGAGAAGAGATGACTAAGACAGAATCAAGTTTTAAAACCTTCAGTGAGTAAGGGACAATGATTGCAAAAAGGAAAGTTAAGAAAGATATCTTTCCTTAGACTTGCCTCTAGAAAGAAAGAGAACTTTGGTTATGCCAATCTTGAACACCTTATTCCGTGAGGCAGGAGTTGGTGGTGGTTGTTTTGTGCCAGCAAATCAGAACTAACCTGTGGCTGACCCTTCAGTGGGTTTTCAGAGGCAGTAAAGTACATGGAAGGAGATTAACCCCTCCTTCTCATGTGGAGTAGGGGGTGGTTTTGATCTGCCAGTTTTGGGATTTAAGTGCAGCTTCTTACCACTGTGTCAGCAGAGCTTGGTGTAGAAAAAGTCTTTTTCTCTCTATGTTATAAAACTACCGAAGGAAGATATAACTTGAGTATATACTAAATTTGTTATGCTAAGTGTTCTTTTTTATCATTTTATACTGTGTCTTAATGTAGTGTTTTTTTAAACAGATGGAATTGTTGCGTACAATGGTTTCCTGACTCTGAATGTTTATTTCATGCCAAGTACATTGAAACAAAGTTCAGTTATAGTGCATTCTTTAATGAATATAGTAGAGCATCACCTTGGCCTTAATTGAATATTACTGTGTTTACCTCAGACAGACCCCATCATCTCACCCCATGTACCTCTAAACCAGGAACCAGGTACCTGGATCTATGCCATTTTTGTACTGTGTCATTTTGTAAATAAAGCTTTATTGGAGCACGGTGGTGCCCATTTGTTTACAAATCATCTGTGACTGTTTTCAGCCTACAATTATAGAGTTGAGTAGTTGTAACAAAGACTAGATGACACTTAAAGAAAAGCTTTCCCAACCCTTGCTCTTAATCATCAGAGTCTCTTAGAAGTGTTTGTGGAACCTATAATCTAGCACCTTCTGTTTCCTCTAAGCCCAGCTTCCTAGTCTGTTTCTAACTGTACTTGTCAATAGGGGAGGTACCATTGTACTGGTTTTGCAGGTCTGTAGTAAGAAACTAGTGTATTTTGAGGAAAATTCACATCTAGTATGCACAAAATATGTATATTTTTTTACAAAGTGACCTTGAGGGGCTCTAGTGAGTATGGAGTTCCCCTGCCAATCCAAAGGCAGATGGTTTGTATCCACAGTGACTCTGAGAGACAAAGATGGGCAGTCTCTTCTTGAGCAGTTTACAGCCTTGGGAAACTCACTGGAGACTCGGTGGGTTCTGATATTAGGATTTGGCTTTATGTGACTAGGCAGATGACTTACGTTTTTAGAACCTCATCTGTAAAATGAAGGTGATAATAGCAGTGCTTTTGACATAGAGGTGTGGTTTTTGTTTTTTGTTTGGGGTTTTTTTTTTTTTTTAGGATTAAAAGATAAAAGTGCTTAGAACAGTGCTTGACGTATATACTGAATAATGAATAAGGACGACAGAAGAAGAATTGATGCTTTTGAGCTGTGGTGTTAGGAAAGAGTGCTGAGGAGATCCCATGGACAGCCAAAAGAACAGATATGTCCTGAAGAAAGTGCAGCCAGAGTGCTCCTTGGAAGCAAGGATGATAAAGCGTCATCTCACATACTTCCAGCATGTAGCTATGAACGGCTTTTCCTTGGAAAGGGACATCATGTTTGGAAAGATAAAGAGTTGGCAAAAAAGAAGATACCTGTCAACCAGATAGATTGACACCATAACTCAAGTCACTGTGGTCAAGTGTGTCGGGAAGTGTTAGGATGGCACAGGATAGGTTCACATCTGTTGTTCATAGGATCACGATGAGTCCTGCTCAATCCAGTGGGCACCTAAGAACAACAGCAAGAAGTACTGAATGAATGTTGCTCATTGTGATTACTTTTTTGATCTAATTATTTAAGTAGTAAGTATTGAAGAGGACTAGAGGGAGAAAGGGTAGAGGGAGGTAAGAAAAAGGAATGAAACTATTAAGCGTAATTGAGAGAACAATGGACTAGCCCAGAGGGTTGGAATGATCAGAGAAGCAAGGTGAGGGTGGGGAGTTGTCCTGAAATGAACCAAGCTTCAAGAATGCTTTGGTGCTTTGCTGCTAGAGTAATTACAGATCTTTTTTTTTTTTCTTCCGAAGTGCATCAACCGATATGGTTTTATGACTTTATTTCTTCTTTTTATAATTACTTTAGGCTGGAAGCAGGAGTGGTATCCACTTCCAAAATAGCTTGCCTCTAGAAACTCTATGTACAAATAGTGCTCAGTCCTTTCGTTTATGAGTCATCTACGACTTGATGGAACCTAACAACAACAACAACGTAATTACTTTAGGTGTCAAATATAATGCATAGCCATCAAGTTGCTGTCAGTTCATAATGACCCCAGAGGATAAAGGAGAACTTCTCTATCAGCTTTGTGAGACTGTAAATCTTAGTGGGAACAGCCTGACTCATCTTTCTCTGATGGAGATGGTGGTGTCAAACTGCAGATCTTTCAGTTAGTAGCCCTTAAGTTAGCCCACTGGGCCACCAAGCCTACTAATTGCATGCCTCCAAAATGTACTGCTGCCATGTTGGTTCTGACTGCCAGGACCTTCCACTGGCTTCCCAGACCTGTGACTCTCGATGGGAGGAGACTGTCCATGTTTCTCCCAGGAATAGCTGGTGAATTTGAACTGCTAACCTTTTGGCTACCAGCCCGATACATTATGCACTGTTTCTAGTATATTGATTGAATCAGAAGCGACTCATAGCTGACTCTCCAGCAGGCTCTGAAAGGTAGTAAATTGCATGAGAGAAGATTGTCCATCCTTCTCCCCTGGGGCTCCTGGTCGATTCACACTTCAGCATGTGCTATTTATTCATTCCTCTGCCATATTAATTTGCTAGAATTTATATGTGTATTTGTTCTGTAGAGATGGTAACATTTATTTACTCTTTTTTTTATGGTGAGAAAAATTTGTATTTAGAATTAGCCAGCTGCACTCAGTCTAGATGATCCCAATTTTATTGGCAACATTCAAAGCGTCATAGTCAGGAGCAAGTCGAACATAGGCCTTCTTCTGTCCATCAGGCATAATCAGTGTTGACCTTAGCCACATCAATGTCATAGAGCTTCTTTACAGCTTGTTTAATTTTGTGCTTGTTGGCCTTGACATCCACAATGAACACAAGTGTGTTGTTATCTTCTATCTTCTACATGGCTGACTCAGTGGTCAGGGGAAATTTGATGATGGCATAGTGGTCAAGCTTGTTTCTCCTGGGGGTATTCTCTCTTCTCGGGGTATTTGGGCTGCCTTTGGAGTCTCAGCGTCTTAGGCCACTGGAAGGGGGTGATGTGTGGATTTTTTTTTTTTTTTTGCTGTGGGTGCCCTTCAGGACGCCTTCTTGGCCTTTAATGCCTTTGCTTTGGCTTCAGTTTTGGGAGGGGCAGGGGCTTCCTTCTTCGCTTTCGGTGCCATCTTCGTAACATTTATTCTTTAAATATGTTTTTTGCTGTTATTCATAGACGTGTGTGTGTGTGTGTGTGTGTGTGTGTGTGTGTGTGTGTGTTTCTGTAAGAAAATAAAGCCATAAACTGTATCTTTTCATACTATGCTATTTCCTGAAATTATTATGTTATCAGGTCTTAGTTGAAATATTTTAAATGTTTCCTTTCAAGGCATTTTATCAGATTATGTGGGAAAAGTTCTCTTTATGCCTTAGCTTAGTTTCACATTAGGTTTGCAAGTAGATGCTCAGGGACCTAAAATTAGGCATTGCTAGAAATGTGTTATTGATGTACAAAATGTGTTTGTTCTAATTCTGTGGGGAATTTCAACAAAAGAGCCACTGAAGTAGTTGACTGCATGATACAAAAATAGTCCAGTTTGCTGAAGGAAAAACTGCACAAGGATTTTGAACTGAGTTGAGTGCTCAATAGACTTGGCCATATTTCACATAAGGACTTTTGCAGATTTTTAAAATGGAAAGCTAAGTTTGTGAAATGGGGACAGTAAAATTACTGTAGGCTTATTTCTTTATAAGTTGCCTTGTTTATCACTGTATTAATGCTAATTTCTAGGCAATGTAAGCAGATAGATACCTAGAGATTTTCTTTGTAAATTTGATTTCCTCAAAACCTCTATTTTTGTTCATCCCAATATTGATATTTTAAAAATACTTGCAAAGAAATTATTGATTTAGAAAATATAAATATATAAAGTTACCACTTTCTAATTGGTATCTTACCTGTCTCCAAAAAAGTTTGTCAGCTTAAAATTTTTGAAGAACACAAGGTTGAGCGATTTAATGTATAAATAGATCAGTGGTTCTTAGAGGATCAGTGAGTGAGTGTGTTACTAGGTACTTGAGAAATTGTTACTATTGGACACTGATTTTGGTTCCCTTTACTGGTAGATAAGGCAAAAAGGCTCATGTAATTAAATTAAAAATTGCCTCCAAAGATTCTCACCACTGGGCTAATTGGCAGTATTATGATAGATAGTGAAGAGATTGAGATTGTTAACAGCTTTAATTTGTTTGGCTCCACAATCAACACTCTCGGCACCAGCAGCCAGGAAATTAGAAGACGCATTGCCATGGGAAAGTCTGCTGTTAGGGACCTCTCCAAAGTACTGAAGTGCAATGGTGTCTCTTTGGAGACTAAGGTGCGTCTGATACAGGCCATGGTCTTTGCTATCAGAGAGTTGGACACTGACTAAGGAGGATAGAGGGAGAATTGATGCCTTTGAGCTGTGGTGCTGGAGAAGAGTATTGAGGGTACCAAAACAGATTCATCCTAGAAAGGGTCAAACCGGGCTGCTCCTTGGAGGCAAGGATTCTAAGGCTCCGTCTAACATACTTTGGACATGTTGCAAGGAGGGGCAGGTCCTTGGAGAGGGACATCATGCTTGGGAGGGTGGAGGGACAGCTCCGAAGGGGAAGGCCCCCTATGAGGTGGATTGATTCAGTGACTGGGGTAATTGGGATGGGTGTGCCTAAGACGGTGCGATTGGCACAGGACAGAGCAGAGTTTAGCGATGTTGTACATAGGGTCGCTATGAGTCACAAGCAACTCCGTGGCACATAACAACAACACCAACAATCCTCTTGGCTTAAAAAAAAAAAACAAATCTCCGAATTTGTTTGCAGAGACTTTTTAGATGTAAGGCACCCTGGTAGTGTAGTGTGTTATGGTTGGTGGTTTGAACCTACCAGCCATCCTGGATACAAGATGAGCAGTCTCCTCCTGTAAAGATTTGGAGCCTTGGAAACCTAATGGCGAATCCGCAAGAGCCAGAACTGTCTTGATGGCACTGAATTGTTGTTGTCGTTGTTTACCATTGACTTAGAACAGACCCATAGCTGACCTTCCAGCAGGTTTTCAGAGGTAGTTAATCACACAGGAGGAGATTCCTTTGGGAATTATAGTGCAGCTTCTTGTCTGTAGCCACCAGAGCTCACTGATGACAGAGAGCTGTGGAGACTTAAGAAGCCCTGGTGGTGTCATAGGCTTAGTGCTGGTTTGTGGTGCTGGGTGGCTAACTGAATGGTCAGCAGTGTAAACCCACCTCCTGCTGCATGGGAGGAAGCCGTCTCCCTGTTAGGACTGACTCCTTCAGAAACTTGGTGGAGGGAGGGCTTCTGTGAGCTGAGTTTGATCGAACAGCAGTGAATTAGGACTTTTGATTTTAGTGTAGGTTTAGGAGCCCTGGTGTTTGAATACTTAAGTGACTGCTAACCAGAAATCAGCAGTTTGGACTTCCTAACCGCTGTGGGAGAAAGATGTGGTGCTCTGCTTCTTTAAAGATTCAGCCTTGAGAACTCAGTGTGGGAGTTCAGGTTTGCTTTTGTAGGGTCAGCAGGAGCTACAGTCCACTTGTGGGCACAGGTTTGGTGTGGGCTTTTCTTAGAGTTGTTTAACCTTCTCCTTTCCCATTTCATCCTTTAGTCTGTACTGGTTTTGGGTGCCACTGAGTTGGATGTAACTTCTAATGACACTTTTGTACGATAGCAAAAGCCTTGGCCGACATTGCACTGTATTCACAGTGTCTGTGGTGCTGAGTCCGTTGCTGTAGTCCCTGAGTCAGTTCATCTCTTCGACAGCCTTTCTCTCCTTCACTGACCTGCTTTTTCTCTTAAGCAGGGACCAGCCCCTCCTGACAATATGCCCGAATTATGTGAGGCAAAATTACATTGACCTTACTTGTAAGGAGGGCATTTCCTCCAACACAGACTGTAGCTGTGGGTGTTTGTCTAAAATGAACCCTCTAGAATGCCCCTTTATGTATGTTGTTGTTAAGGGCTGTTGAGTTGAGTATGACTTGTAGTGACCCTCTGAACGATAGATCTGAACCTTGCCCTGTCCCGTGCCATTTTCAGCATCTCTGAGAGAGTGGAACCCATGATTCAAGTCTCTGTCCCAGTCCATCTTGTTGAGGGTCTTCCCCTGCTTAGCTGACCCTCCACCTTAAAAAGCTTGAAGCTGTTTCCCAAAGACTGACCCCTCCTAACTTGCCCAAAGTGTGTGGAGATGAAGTTTCACTATCCTTTCCTCCAAGAAGAGTCCTGGATGCACCTTTTCCCAGACATGCTTGTTTGCACCTCTGACAGTCCACAGGGTAGCACTCTTCTCCAGCACCGCAGTTAATATGATCATTTTGATCTTCTAAATTGGTCTCTGTTTTATCAGTCATCTTCTAGTCATTCCCTTCAGACTTCCAAAATCTTGTTTACTTACAGTTTCAAATATATATTTTTCCTTGCACCTCCTCTCAAAATCATTAATCATAGAGAACCATACCCAATTTCAAATTTACATAAATTAGGATTATTCATGCAGTGAATGGAATTTTTACTAACTCCTTAAAAAATTATTTTATATTGGTTTGCTTACAAAATTCATGTAAGTTGTGTTTTCCACTATTCTTCATTCACATTGTGTTTCATATAATCATTCCCATTCATTATGTTTTATAAAATTAATCACCATTGGACTGTGCCCATCATTGCCCTGTCTTTCCAGGTCCCCACCAGATCTTACACATTTTCTTTACTCTCTCCCTCCACTCACCAAATTGTACAACTCTATGATATCCCCCAATTCATTCTCATCCCTCTGCTCCCACACCTTCCCCTGCCTTAGATCTCAATACACGTTTTACTAGTTATCTTTCTATTTTTGTAATAATGGGCTTATGCAATATTTGTCCTTATGGGACTGAGTTAGTTCACTCAGCATAATGCTTTCCAGTCTTCTCCCAAGTTATGTAGTATTTTTCAAAGTCATTGTTCCACTACATGAGTACTCTATTGTGTGAATTTAACTGACTCACTTTTAATTGTTAATTCTTTAACTTCTTATTTTGAAAGGATTTTGAATTACAGAAGATTTGGAAAGAAAGTACACAGAATCCCTACATATCTTTCTCCCAGCTTAATTTGTATAAAATTAGGGTAAATAAATTTATGATTGCCATTTATCATAATAAGAAACCAATTTGAACTAATAAAAACTAATAAGAACAAACAAATATGCCTTGGAGAGGTGCAGTCAGAGTGCTCTTTGGAGGCAAGGATGATAAGGCTTTGCCTCATATACTTTAGACTTGTTGCTTGGGAAAGTCACCTGTGAGGGACCTCTTAAGAATATTGAAGAGCAATGATGTCAGACTGGAGACTAAAGTGCGCCTGATCCAGTCTTTGTAATTATGTGCTATGCATCAGAGTGTTGGACAGTGAATAGGGATGATAGAAAGAGAATTGATGCCTTTGAGGTGTGGTGCTGGAAAAGAGTGTTGAATATACCATGGACTGCTAGGAGAACAAACAGGTTTGTTTTTTTTTTCTATAATTATATTTTATTAATTTTCATAAACATTTACAGAGATTTTGGGCTTCCACTCATTCATTGTTGCACTATTCTCTCTACCCTCCTCCCAGTTTGTTCTTGTCCAAATGCCACAGTGCTAGAACAAACAGGTTTATACTGGAGAGGGTGAAGCCAGAATACTCCTTGGAGTCAAGGATTCTGAAGCTTCGTCTGACATACTTTGGGCATGTTGCAAGGAAGGACTGGTCCTTGGAAAGGGACATCATGTTTGGGAGAGTTGAGGGATGGCGCAGGAGAGGAAGACCCTCGATGAGATGGATCAGTTCTGTGAGTGGAGTGGTGGGAATGAATGTGTTTGAGCCGGCGAGGTTGGCATAGGATAGAATGGCGTTTGGGGCTCTTGTACATATGGTCACTATGAGTTGCAAATGACTCGATGGCACATAACAACAACAACAACATGTTGCTTGGAGGGGCTCTTCCTTCGCAGGGGCACGATGGTGGGAAGGGTGGAGGGTTGGCGAAGGAGAGGAAGACTCTCGACCAGGTGGATTTACACAGTGACTGCTACAGTGGGCTCCGGTGTGTCAGCAAGTGTGAAGATGGTGCAGGATAGGACAGGGTTCAAGATCTGTTGTTCATAAGGTTGCTATATGTCATACTGGACAGCACCTAACAACAGCAACAACAACAACAACAACAACAATAACTAAACTACAGTCTGGATTTCACCAGCTTTCCCATTACTATCCATTTGTTGCTTTTCCAGTATAATATGCAGGGTCATCACACTCTTATTTAGTTCTCACGTCACATCCATCACCTCTAATTTGTGACAGTTTCTCAATTTTTCTTTTATTTTAACAAAGATGGTTTTAGGAGTTCTGTTCATGCCTTCAGTTGAGTTTGTTGACGTTTTTCTGATGATTAGACTGTGGCTACTAAATATTGGGAAGACAGCACAGAGGTGAGGTGCCTTCTTTGCACCACATTGCAGGATGCATTTTAGCATTCTGATTTTTTTTCTGAGCGTGCTCCCGTGCTCCCTGTGTTAAGGTGACACTTGCCAAATTTCTTCATGGTCAAGTTTGTATTTTTCCCCTTCTATGCTTTATTTGTTAGAAATGAGTGAAGGAGTCTGTCCATGCTCTAGAGAAGCGTCATCTCCTAGAGGGAGAAATAGTAAAAAAAAAAAAAATTGTGGGCATCTGTATAAAACCCATGACAGAATTAATAAACTATTTTGGGGTGGGTACTTTGAGGTTATGTAAATATTCTTTATTAATATTTCAGTCACTAATTTAAGATTCATCTATGGATTCTGCCTGCCATTATAGTATTCTAATGGTGATTTTCTACTCCCCACATCTGTTATTTGGGATTCTTTTGTAAGGAAAGTTTATCCTTTTTTTCTTCATTTCTTTATTATTCATTCATCCTATTATTCATAAAATGTTCATTTGGGAATAGCTACAGTATAACTTTTGATTATCATTACTACCTGAGGCTCTGATAAGGAAGGTTACTACTTAACCTTTTCTTTTTTTTAAAGGAACACTTATTTGCAAATAAATACAGATTTTTGTCAAACTTCTTTCACCGGAATTTCTCTTGTTGCCTTTTTTCCATATTTGCTTTTACTGTGGCTCACTGTATGTGATTTCCCCCGCCCCAACGAACTTTTGATAATGAGTTACACCGCAATGTGTCTCTAGTTAGTACTCTGCTGTGTATTTCCTAAAAGCAGGAGTAGTTTTTACATACCTACCATACTCACTGCCTCATAGTGACCTGAGAGAGCAGAGTAGAAGTCCCCACGCTGTGAAGTTTCTGAGGCTGGAAATCTTTGAAAGGAGAAGGCCGAGCAGCTGACTCAAACCAGTGGTTTCTTGGTTAACAGCTGAGAGCTTAATCACAGCCCCTAACCACAGTACAGTTTATCCAGATTAGACAATTAATATGCTACTTAATATGTAGACTAAATAGAAATTTTGTCTTTTAACTATAACTACTGATGCTACTAAGAAAAAGATCAGCAGTTTCTGCTGCAGAAAGTGTGGCACCTTGAGAAATGCCAAGTGTTTTTCGCTGGTGGTTTCTAAGTTGAGGTTTTAGCGTATTAAAGTGTAATACATGGCACACACTTGGTACTCCAAGTTTTCTCACTGATTTTATGGGGAGGATTTTTGCAGACTCTTGGAAATCTGATGGGGAGGCCAATTGATGTTCTTTATATTTCTCAATACACCCTTGAAGCTCTTTTTATATTTGTACAGTACTTTTCCTCTCTAGTGTTTAAATAATTTGTACTGATAAGTGTTCACGTCCAGTATCTTAAAAAAAATTTCCTAAAAACTTTTAAGGGTTTAAGTTTGCTTATTGTCCCCCTCTCATGCACTTTCTCATTGTGAAATCTATCCAATGAATTTTTCACATTAGAAATGTATTTTTGGCCTCTAGTAATTGGTTTTTATTCTAAAAGCTTTTATTCTTATTCTTATATTTTCCTTTTAATGCATGTACAAGATTTGGAAGCCAAGAGTAGCATCCACTTCCTAAATAACATACCTCCAGAACTCTGTGAAGTTTAATAAGTGTTGATAGTTGTAGAGGGGTTTCGGACCTCTTGTTCATAGGGTTGCTATGAGTTGTGCTCTACTCAAAGACAGTGAGCAACAAACAACATACATGTATGTATATATATTTATTTATATACATATATGCATATGCTTGTTACACATCAGAGACAATGGAAAATAACCAAGGATGACAGAAGAAGAATTGATGCCAGTGAGTTGTGCTGGAGAAGAGTACTGAATATTGAACTTCCAGGAGAACAAACAGGTCTTTCCTAGAGAGGGTGAAACCATGTTACTCCTTGGAGGCAAGAATTGTGAAGCTCTTTCTCATATACTTTGGGCATCATGTTTGGAAGGGTTAAGGATCAGTGCAAGACAGGACGATCCTGGGTGAGATGGATTGACACAGTGACTGGGCAATGGGGGTTACGTGTGTTGGAGACAGTGAGATGGGCTCAGGAGAGGACAGGGTTTAGAGCATAGGGTTGCTATGAGTTGCAGGGGCTCAACAGCACCTAACAACAATGTGTATGTTCATATAGGTACATACACATCTTTTCCCCCAGCATATTATTAACCAGGATCTCTCTGTTAAATTTACTTGCCATGTCTCTTTGTATTTACAGTTCCTCAGCCTTTGTTTTTCTTAACTTTGACATTTTTGGAGACTTCTTCAGCTTGTTTGATGTTCTGTGATCATTGGGTTCAAGCTGAGGAGTTTTGGCAGGAATGACAAAGTGATGCTGTGTTCTTGGTGTCATCTCAGGAGTCACATATGGCTGATTGGTCTTGTTATTAGTAATAACTTCCATCATTTAAAGTACTGGCTGCTAGGTTTATTCACTGGGATTCCCTCCCTTTGGACAATACCTTGATATTATGTAGTTATCATACAATACAATCTTACCCAATAGATTTCATATCCAGAGGCTATGTTTTTAATTTGAAAAACAGATGACAGATAGGTTCACTTGTTTTTGTTTTTATAATAATTTAGGAAATCTCTTCTTGAACTCCTAGGTAATAAGTTAATTAAAAAAAATTTAATGTGGTTTCCCAATTAAGAACTTTTTATAAAGTTAGCTGCCTTCTCCTTTCGTACGTGTTCATGTTCCTATACCGTTTTCCTTTTCTGCTTTTTTTCCCCTCTGTCTTCTTTAGGTCACAAACTTCACGATTCTGGATTTCTCCTATTTTAAAACAATCATATTTAGGTATAGTTTACGTCCTACATGCTGTAGGGAATAGTCATATTTTGAGGATATACGTAGGAAAATATGCTGAGCTTCATGTTTAACCTTTTGAGGAACTGCCAAACTGTTTTCTAAAGAAAACCTTTATCTTGCCACTAACACTGTACATCCATTTTTTTCTGCATTCGCGTCAACTCGTGGTACTGTATCTATTTTCATTTTAGTCTCTTCAGCATCTGGTTCAAGACTGGGTAGTGCGTTCTTCTTTGGTATATCAGGTGCCTGTGAGTGGGAACTGACTTAATGTTACCTAACAACAGCAGATGGGCTTGCCATAGGATCTCACTGTGGTTTAATTTGTACTCTCCCAATAGCTAATAATCTTGAGTACTTCTTCATGAGCTTCTTCATTTTTTTCTTAATGTTTTTTCTTTTTTTTATTAATTTAAATGAATGTTTACAGAGACTTTGGATTTCCATTCATTCATTGTTGCAGTTTTCTCTTTGCTTACTCCTACCCTCTAATTTGCTCTTCTCTCTGAAAAGTAAAAGAAAAATTCTTCACTGTTAAAACAGTTTGTTCCCCCCAAGTCCACTCCACTATGCCGTCTTCATTCTGGACTCCTGCCATGACAATAATACCTATTTATATATCCTTTAAACTGTTCTCTCTCTCATCTATGTCAATGCAGTATACATTATTTATCCCATCTTTCTCAGTCTCCCCCTAACCCTTTTGTCAGTCCTCTTTTTATAACAGCAGCATTATGCAGTATTTGTCTTTTTGTGACTGAGGTGTTTCACTTAGCATAGTGTCCTCTAGGGTCACCCATTTTGTATAATATTGCATGAGTTCTTTGTTTTTCAATGCAGCTTAATGTTCTATTGTGTCATTATACCAGAGCTTACCTATCCATTCCTTTGTTGATGGGCACTTGGGTTGTTCATTGTTATTGTGAACAAAGCTGCAGTAAACATGGGTGTACCTATATCTGCTTGGGTGGTGGTTATGGTTTTTTTAGGGTATAGTCCTTGTAGTGAAATTGCTGGGTCAAATATATTTCCATTTGCAACTTTTTGAGAAAGTGCCATACAGCCGTCCATAGTAATTGCACTGTTTTACACTCCCACCAACAAACAGTGAATAATGGTTCCAGTTTCTCCGCAACCTCACCAGCATTTGTTGTTTCCTGTTCTGTAAAATTTTGCTATTCTTCCTGAGGTGAGATGATATAGTTGTTTTGATTTGCAGCTCTCTTAGAGCTAGGAATTTTGAGCATTTCTTCATGTGTTTGTTGACCATCTGAATGTCTTCTTTGGTGAAGTGTCTGTTCATATCCTATGCCCGTTTTTTAATTGGGTTGTTTATCTTGTTTTGGTTCTCAAGTATTTTATAAATTGTAGATATAAGTCCCTTATCTGACATGTAGTTGTTGTTATGTGTCATTGAGTAGCTTGTTACTCATAGCAACCCTGTGTCCTGTGCCAGTCGCACTGTCTCTGATACACCCATCCCGATTACCCCACTGAATCAATCCACCTCATAGAGGGCTTTACTCTCCTGTGCTGTCTCTCCACCCTAGCAAACATTATGTCCCTCTCTAAGGGCCGGTTTGTCTTTACAACATGTTCATAGTATGTTAGACGAAGCCCCAGAATCCTTGCCTCCAAGAAGCCACCCGGTTTAGCCCTCTCCAGGATGAATCTGTTTGTTTTCCTAGTAGTCCATGGTACCCTCAATACTCTTCTCCAGCACCACAGCTCAAAGGC
>NW_006399761.1:23621586-23644141 GCF_000299155.1 Elephantulus edwardii | reverse complement strand
TACTCATTCTACAATAATAGTTTTATATAGTATTTGTCCTTATGGGATTGACTTAGTTCACTCAGCATAATTCTCTCCATTCCCTCCCAAGTTAGATCTTCGCTCCTGCATGTTGTGTAGTATTCCATTGTGTGAATATATCATAATTTCCCAATCCATTCGATTGTGGTTGGACATCTGGGCTGTTTCCATGTTCTGGGGATGGTGAATAATGCTGCTATGAGTGTTGGTCTACAAGTCTTCGTTTGAGCCTCAGTTCTCATTTTCTTGGTGTATATGCCAAAATGAAATAGCTGTAAATACCTTTTTAAAAAAACTTTTATCTGATGGACTGCACAGGAATCAGATTGACATTTGTGGAAAGAATCGTTGGAGAAGCTCAGTATCAGCAGTCAAAACCAGGCCAGGTACAGACTATGGAACAAACCAACAATTGCTCTTTATAATTCAAATTGAAGCTGAAGAAAATGAAAAGTCTAAAACTCTGGTAGTGACAAGAAGCTGCGCTGCAATCCTGAAGGCACTCAGTTTGAGGCCAGCAACTGCTTGGCAGGAGAATGATGGGCAATATCCTCCCATGCCATTATCTGCCTCTGAAAACCCACCAGCATGTCAGGTATGGGTTGGTTCCTACTCTATGGTACACATCAACAACAACAACAATCACAAGAACCAAAGTCCAATCTTGAGTCTATCTCACCTGAATTTAAAAGCCTTCTCAAGAACAAATTTGAGGCATTGAACACTAATGATTGAAGACCAGTAAGTATGGAATAACATCAAGGTTGCCATCCATGAAGGAAGGAAGGAGGTCATTAAAAACCAAAGACGTCCCATCAACAAACGAATGGATAGAGAAGCTGTGGTATAGTCACCCAATGGAATACTACACTGCATTGAAAAACAAGGAACTCATGAAGTATTATTCAAAATGGATGACCCTGGAAGACATTATGCTGAGTGAAATATCTCAGTCACAGAAGGACAAATACTGCATAGTGCCACTGTTGTAAAACAGGACTGACATCGGGATTGGGGGGAGACTGAGAGAGATGAGATAAATAAATAAAAAACAGATGATGGAGAAAACTATTTAAAAGGGATATGTGATTAGGTATTATTGTCATGACAGGAGTCCAGAGCGAAGGCTGCATAGTGGAGTGGACCTGGGGGTAGGGATTGTATAACAATGAAAGAATTTTTCTTTTACTTTTCAAAGAGAAGAGTGTACTGGGGTGGGGCGGGGGGAGTGGAGGACAGGGAGAAAAGTGCAACAGTGAATGAATGGAAATCCAAAGTCTCTGTAAATTTTCATTGAAATTAATAATAAAAAAATGTGTAGTAATAATAATAATAAAACCAAGAACGAAAGAAAACAACATGGATGTCACAAGAGACTCTGAGAATTACACTGCAAACTTGGAGAGGCCACAACTAAGGGAAGGACTGATGAAATAAAAGAGATTAACAGAAGATTTTAAAGGGCATCTTGAGTAGACAATTTATTATAATGATATGTGCAAAGAACTGGACTTAGAAAACAAAAAGAGCTAACTTTTGCAGCATTCCTCAAGCTGAAAGTCTAGAAAAACAAATCCAAGCATTGAGTTGCAGTACAGAACGATGCTATGGGCAAAACCCTGAATGATTCAGGAAGCTCAAAGGAAGATGGAAAGAATATGCAGAGTCTCAATACCAAAATGAATTTGTTAACACAGAACCATTTAGAGAAGTAATATCTGATCAGGAACCAATGGTGATGAAGGAAAAAAGTTCAAGCTACCTTGAAGACATTAGCAAAAAATAAAGTTCTCATCTGTTTGCACAGGTTTTCTGTGAGTCCTGGTTGACTCAGTAGCACTCAGTAACAAGACCAAGATATATATTACCAAGGTGTTTTTCACAACTATCATTGTTAGGTGGCATTGACTTTAATCAACTCTTAGCTGCCCTCCAAGTGAGTTTTCAGAGGTTGTAAATTGCGTGGAGATTGTTCATCTTTCTCCCATGGAGCAGCTGGTGGGTTCAGACAGCTCGCCTTTGTGTTGGTAGAATGACTCCTTACCTAGTGGCCACAAGAACTCCTGTCAGGTGGATTCCAATTGGCAGTCTTTGAGTTAGCAACTGAGTGCTTAACAGCTGTGCCACAAGTTACCTTTTCAGTGAATACATGTATCATTAACCAGCACATATTTAAAGTAGTACACATGAAAGGGGGTACCCATGGTGGACAGTGTTGGCTGGAGCTTCCTGAATAAATCAAGCCTGGAAGCAGGAGTGGCATTCACTTCCGAAATGGCTTGCCTCCAGAAACTCTATGTACGCAAAGTGCTCAGGCTGTTCTTTCATAGGGTCGCTATGAGTCGTCTACGACTCGACGGCATCAAACAACAATAACAATGATGACGACCAAGAGAGAGCTACGTTGGCCTAGTGGAAGGAAGCTGTGTAACCAAGCCGAAGGTGGGTGATTTTCATCTGTGGCCCTCGGCCAGGTTCAAATTGTTTTCCTGTCAAACATTCTTCTAGGTGGTGTAGCACTGGTCTGTGTATTGCTGTACAGAGGTAACTTGTGGTTGCTGTGATGCTGAAGACTGACAGTGATGTGCCATTCGTGGTAATGGGTACCCATGGTGGGCAGTATTGGCTGGAGCTTCCCGACTAAAACAAGCCTGGAAGCAGGAGCGGCATCCACTTCCAAAATGGCTTGCCTCCGGAAACTCTATGTACGAACAGTGCTCAGGCCGTTCGTTCATAGGGTCGCTATGAGTTGTCTACAACTCGATGGCATCAGACAACAACAACAACACATGAAAGGAACGCATACTAGCAGTGTTTGTGTTAATAATGATAGTTTCTGTGTAGCAAGTACTTTATGCTAGATTAGGTGCTTTAATATATGCTTTATATGCATTACTTAATTTCATTCTAACGGCGATCCTATGTAAGATATCATTACTATCCTTGTTTTATAGAGGAAACATCTTGGGCATTGAAAGGTGAAATAACTTTCTCAACATACACAGCTTATTATGGCTTTAGAGCTAGGATTTAAACCTAGACAGATTGATCCTGTTCTTTGGCAGTATGTATTTTATTGGCTGACTGAAACATTTTGTGAGAACCTTTAGTGAATTAAATTATTTATTTTTAACTTGATTTACAAATATTTGATTAATGCCAAACTCAATAACAAACAGAATAATTGCATATAATAGTTTATTTTTAAAGGATTAATAATGTGTCTAGTGTTTCAAGTAGAAATAATATTAAATGAATACAAGAGGAAATGTATGATTTGTCATTTTGCAAAAAGATTCAGTTTTTTTAAAAAATAATTCACCATAATAAGAAATTGTATTCTACTGAAGTAGGAGCTCTGGTGGCCTAGTGGTAAGGCGTTACAATACTAACTTGAAAGTATGCAGTTTGAATCCACTCCCTTCTCTGAGAGAGAAGGGTGGGCTGGGTCAGCTATAAGTTGGTTCTGACTTGACAGCACATAACCTCATCAGCAACCTTCTTTCTAAGTGTTTTTAAGTTCTTCCTCTCACAATCTAGATTATATTCATAATCGGTAATAAAATATTTGTCTTTACATGCTTGTCCCAAGCATTACATGCATATTTCGTTTCATCTTCCTAACAGTTCTGGAAAAGTAGGTATCAGTATTGTCTTAAATAACAGGCAAGTACAGTGAATCACACAGGAGGAGCTTGCCCATCTTCTCATGAGGAGCTGCTGGGGGATCGAACTGTGTGCCTGTTAGCTATAGAGATGCTATTTTTTTATACGCTTTGAGTTGTCGACAACTCCATGGCACTTAACAACAACGAGAGAGCTCAGTTGATCGAGTGGATAGAAAGTTATGCTACCAAGCCAAAGGTGGGTGGTTTTAATCTGTGGCCCTTAGGCCTGGTTTTAATTGTTTCTGATCAAACATTCTTCTAAGTGGTATAGCACTGGTCTGTCCATTTACACAGGTGTAACTTGTGGTTGCCGTGATGCTGAACACTGACACTGATGTGCCAAATATGATAATGGTTACCCATAGTGGACAAGTGTTTGGTGGCGCTCCTCGATTAAAACAGGCTTGGAAGCAGGAGTGACACCCACTTCCAAAACAGCTTGCTTCTGGAAACCTTATGAACTTGGAGAAATGATGACAGTTATACAAATGTTCAGGTCTTTCATTCATAGGGTTGCTATGAGTTGTCTATGACGCGACGGCACTTAACAACAACAACAACAGTTGAAGTGTATTTAAAAGTTTGTTTTCCTAGATATTTAAATAAAAATACAGCTTCCAGCCTTAAAATCTGTCCTGTACTTATTTTATTCTGTAGCAGTATAGAAGTAGATAATAAAATTATTGCATCTCTTTTTCTCCACAGTTCTTCTACACTGACCAAATGTACATTTTTTTAAAAAATTTTATTATTTTTGTGTGAGTGTACCATCAAATCAGATCTGACTGGTACAGGAGGAGATGGTCCCTCCTTCCTCGGCAGAGCATCTGGTGGATTCAAACCGTGCGCCTCTGGGATTGTAGTTGCAGCTCCTTGCCACTAGGCCACCAGAGCTCCCCCAAATGTACATTTTAAAACTGTGATTTGAGTGAAAGTTGACAAAGCAAATTGATTTTCCATTCAGCCATTACTTCACAACACATTTTTTTAACTAAATTTTTATTTTATACTGGTTTGCTTACAAAATTAAATTATGTATATTTGTTTTCACACTGGATCTTTCCCATTTCGTTTACCCACCCTTCCCTCTACCCTTCAAATTGTGCGACCTTTTGATTACCCTCCTGCCCATCCTCACTCCTCTGCTCCTACCCTGCCCCCTTCCACATTTGGTTTTTTGTTTGGTTTTTTTTTAAAGATATTAATTATATCACCCGTGATGGAGTCAGATACCTTCCACCTCCTCCCTGGGGTTGTGGTTCTCATTACGTGAAACTTTCAGTGCTTTTAATCCACCAGCTGCTGAACTATAGAAAAATGGACAGTCTCCATCTAGAAAGACTTATATTCCCAGAAACCTGAAGGGTTGGTTGCTCTGAGGGGTGTTGACGCAACAGCAGTGGGTTTGGTTTTCAGCAAGAACTTATTAAGGATCCCTGATGGCATAGTGGTGAAGGAGTTTGGCTTCTAACCAAAAGTTTGGCTCTTTGGCTCCATCAACTGCTCTGAGTGAGAAGGATGTGGCATTCTGCTCCTGTAAAGATAAACAAGCTTGGAAAGTAGGCACGTTTCGCTCTATCCTACAGGATTGGTGTGAACTGGAATGTGCCTAATGGCAGCACGTTTGGTTTTGGTTTAAGGCCTGATTATTCAGCACCTTCAAAACCTGTAATACCTGGTGATTTTTGTGGGAAGCAACTAGGATATTTGGAAGAAGCAGCAGGAATGGGAGGTTTATCCAGGGAGGGAAACCTGGAAATGAGCATATGGTACATTTTCAAGCTACAGACTATTGTTATTGTTGTTGTTACATGTCGTCAAGTTGCCTGTGACTCACAGTAACCCTATAGAGGTACAACAGCCCTAACCCTGCTCTATCCTGTGCCAACCTTATTGTCTTGACTCACCTACCCTCATTACCCCAGTCACTGAAGCAGTCCATCTCATCGAGGGCCTTCCTCTCCTGCGCTATCCCTCCACCCTCCAAAACATGATGTTCCTCTCCAACGACTGGTCCCTCCTTGCAACATGTCCAAAGTATGTCAGACGAAGCTTCAGAACCTTGAGTCCAAGGAGCAGCCTGGTCTCACCCTCTCCAGGATGAACCTGTTCGTTCTCTTAGTTGTCCGTGGTATAGTCTATACATGTGAATATTGAGCTCCTTTGTTTGGTGCCATTGAGTTGCCTTATATTCATAGCAACCCAGTGAATAACAGATCTGAGCCTTGCTCTATCCTGTGCCATCCTCATCGTCTTTAACATACTGGGGCCCTTTGATACAGTCACTATCATTCATCTTGATGAGAGCCTTGCTTCCTCTCTTTTGCTGACCCTCCTCCTCTTTGACCAGATTTCTTTTCCCAGGAACTAGCCTCTCCTCCCAACATAACCAGAGTATGTGAGATGAAGTTTTACCCTCTTTGCTTCTGTGGAGCCCCCAGGTTCACTTCCTTCAAGACATCTATGTATGTTCTTTTGGCAGTCCATGGGCTAGTCAGTACTCTCTTCCTACATACAACTCAATTCTTCTGTCATCCTTAGTCATTGTCCAACTTTCAGCTGCACAGAAGTAATGGAAAGACCGTGGCTTGGACCAGGTGCCCTTTAGTCTTTAAACTGCCGTTGCCCTTTCATGCTTTGGAGAGGTTCTTGACAGCACATTTTCCCAGTGCGGCACATCCTTTGTTTTCTGGGTGATGTTGATTGTGGATCCTAGTGAGGTGAAATCATTGACGTGTTCAGTCTTTTCTCCATCTGGCATGATGTTGCCTACTGGTCCTGTGATGAGGATTTTTGTTTTCTTGATATTGAAGTGCAATTAATAATAATATTAAAAGTAAAAAATAATGTGACAAAATGGAGCAAAACATACCCATCCCTGCATGGTATTACAGGGGAAGGTTGTGCTAGCTTATAAGGATTTCATTTTTTTTTTGGCAAATGTGCTCTTTTGAGGGAGAGCAAATGTGATAAACGTATCACATTTATATTTAACTAAAAGATTTTGAATGTTTCATGGTGATAAATTGTTAAGATTTTATAATTATGAGCTGAAGTCCAAAAAGACATTTCTATAACCTGACCACATATAAAGAGCACGTGTGTGAGTTAATCAAGGCTCAGGCTTCCCCAGCTGTCTGTACTGACTAGAATGAGGGACTGAATTTAACAAGAGTATCTTGAGTGGAATAAATACAAAGCTTTGTCTTTTGACCTAATTTTTAAATTTTTTTTCTGTGTAAGTCTATAGCGGGAGAGATTTGACCTAACATGTAAGTAAAAGATTTTTAGTCTATGGTAAGCTCACTAGGAGTCTGATGTGATGGGGCTGTCTGAAGAACAAAGCAGAACAAACATGCATTCTTAAGCGACATTAATGGAAGTCTTTTTGAAGGAGAATTAGTTAATGGCTCTTCTCTAGTCAGATCCCCCCCTTTTTTTTTTTTAAGTATTAGGTTTACTTCTGGGCATCCTAATTCAGGATGATTACAAGTAATCTGGAATGTGTTCAGAGGAAAGTGATGAGAGGGATAGTCTCAAAACTATCAAAGGCTGGGTGTAAGGCTTTGGGAATATTTGGTTAGAAAAGAGGAAGTATCCAAGGAGGATAAGTGGTGTTGAAAAGTTTCTGAAAGACTGATAGAAAATTTGTTGTGTTTTACCTAGCAGTTGTTAAGTGCCATCGAGTTGAGCACGACTCATAGCGACCTTATGAACAAAAGGCCTGAAGCCTGTTCTGTAATTATCTTCATTTCTCTACATTCATAGAATTTCCAGAGGAATGTGGTTTAGGAAGTGGATGCCACTCTTGCTTCCAAGACTATCTCAATCTGGGAGCTTCACCAAACACTGGCCATGATGGATAACTATTACAGTATTTGACACACCAGTGGCACAGTGTTCAGCATCACAGCAACCTCAAGTTCCCTCAGTACAGCAAATTGACAATTAGCCTTTTATAATATCGCACTTTTTAAAAAAAAAAAAAAAGGGAGAGAGAATGCTGTTGGCTGGTGGGAGTCAGGAGATCTGAGTTCTTGTTCTGAATTTGCCATCTTCTTGAAATGATGGTCTGGTATCACTCACCTGCAACATCTTGACAGCCTCTACCTTTGTCATCCTTAGCACCCTCAATGATTCCTGGGAGATTAGGATTAGTACATAGAATTTATAGGAAAAGAAAGTTTCTTTAACATAGGGAAGAACAGCGAGCAGTCATGACTAATGACTTTTTATTACAAGAGAGTACTGGCTAACTTCTTGACAGACCTAATAAAAACAGAAATGAAAATGTAACAAATAACATATGTGGGCAGCTAGGTGATCTTAAAAATTCTTTCCAAGACTGAGAATTTCAGATTCAATAAAACAGAGGTAGCCTGGAGCTTGCAATTTAAGATTGTTTTTCTTAAGCAAGTCATAGTGACCCTATGAACAACACATCTGAACCCTGCCCTGTCCGACAATCTCTGATACATTCGGACCCATTGCTGCAGTGCAGTTACTGTCCCAATCCACCTGGTAGAGGTGAAATAAATTAGGAAGGCTTGCAAAGTATTGTTACATGACTACAGGTTAACTGACTGAAAGCTACACTTTGCACAATGGAACAAAAAACCTAGCCATCACAGGTGCTGCTGTGCTTAAAAGCCCATTGTTGCAGACGCTGTCAGTTAGTTCATGGTGTTTCATGGTGTTGGGCGTATTCCTCCCCCTCCCCCCCCGCCCCACAAACCCCTACTTTACTAGATAGGATGTTGTTCTTCAGGGACTGACCCTTCCTAATGACATCCCCAAAGTATGTGAGACAGAGTTGCACTGTCTTTGCTTCTGAAGAACATCTGGTTGTACTTCTTTAGAAAACATTTGTATTTAGTAGTTGATTCCGTGTTCATAATTCAAAGAGATCAGTTCTTTGATCTTGCATAGTAATTGTCCCACTTTCCTATGCATCTGAGACCCTTGAAAGATGACAAAGCCTGATTCAGCGCATCTTTGCTCTTTAGAAGCCTTTTGTAGTAGATTTGCCCATTGCACTACATCGTTTGACTAGCTGTTCCTATGGATGTTGATTTTAGGTCTAGGAGAAATGAATCCCACAAACAACTTATTGGTTTATCATATGGCTGTGTATTGGTGCAGTTGTGAACATTTTTGTTTTATGTTGAAGATTGAAGGCTGTCGTCTTTGAGCTTCATCAGTGAATGCTTGAGAGCTTCATTTTCAGCAAGCAGGATTGTGTCGTCTGCATATCACAGGTTGTTGTTACTTCTTCCTCTAATTCGGTTGCTGTGTTTTTCTTCATATAGCCCAGCTTCTCAAATTGTTTGTGAAACGTACAGATTTAGTAAATGTGGTGAAAAAATACAAACCTGACACACAGGTGTGCTGATTTTAAATCACTCAGTGTCCAGTTGTTCTGTTTGATATATGCTGCTGCTGTTGTGAAGAGCCGTCAAGTTGACTGCGACTCATAGAGACCCTGTGAACACAGATCTGACCCTTGCCCTCTCCTGTGCCGTCCTCATCATCTATGATACCCTTGAACCTGTTGATACTCTATTAGTCCATTTTGTCAGGGGTCTTCTTGTCTTGTCTTTTGATAACTCTCCATTTTTTAAAGCATGAAACCTTCTCGCTAGGGCCAGCCCTCCTAACAGCATGCGTAAAACATGCGAGCCAGAGTTTCCTCATCCTTCCCTCAAAGGAACACCCTGCTTGCACTTTCTCCAAGAAATATTTGCTTGGTTTCTTTGAGCCTATGAACAATTAAATGTTCCAGAACAATTAAAATGTTCTGGAACTTCGATTCTTTCTGATGCTATCCCTAACTTCTGACCCACACAATGGAATGCCCTTTGCATAGTCAGTAGAACAAAGGTAAACATCTTTCTGGTAATTTTGGCTTTCACTGAAGACCCATAGGATATCAGCAATGATATCTCTTGTTCCAGATGCTCTTCTTAATCCAGTTTCTGGCCATTTTCTGTCTATGCAGGGGTCCAGCTTCTAGTTTGACACCATTAATATCTGTTAAAAAAAAATCCTAAGAAACAACAAAAAAACCTACCCCAAGATCTTCAAGCTAAATTCTAGCTCTCAAAATTTTTATTATTGTAATATTTGCACCCAAATACTTTAGGAAGGAGGCTTGGCAGTGGGTCTCACTCAGAGCTATTTGGAAGTAACAAAACAAAGGAGTATGGTGTGTAGGGAGTAAGCTGGATGAAATCAGGACTTGAAGATGCTGTCCAAAAGTTATCTCAAATGAAAGAGATGTTTCTTTTTCTGTCCTTCACTGGCTTCACAAGACTTTTGATATATAATTAAGAAACTGCTGTCTTTCTGTTTTTAATCTTTAGACTTTCAAATCTTTTAGTGAAACACTTTGAGGTTTTTTAACCTACATTTTAATTTACAACCACATTTTGTTATGTTGTTGTTATGTGCCGTTGAGTCGCTTAACGACCCAATGTACTAAATGCCATAAATGCTGCCAACCTCACCATCTCCGACACACTCATTCCCACCACCCTAGTCACAGAATTGATCCATTTCATTGAGGGTCTTCCTCTCCTGCGCAGTCCCTCCACTCTCCCAAACATGATGTCCCTTTCCAAGGGCTAGTCCCTCCTTGCAACATGTCCACAGTATGTCAGAGGAAGCTTCAGAATCCTTGACTCCAAGGAGCATTCCAGCTTCACTCCCTCCAGGACAAACCTGTTTGTTCTCCTAGCAGTCCATGGTATATTCAACACTCTTGTCCACCACCACAGCTCAAAGGCATCAATACTCTTTCTATCATCCCTAGTCACTGTCCAGCTCTCCGATGCATAGCACGTAATTGCAAAGACTATAGCCTGGATCAGGCACACCTTAGTCTCCAGCCTGACGTCGTTGCTCTTCAGTACTCTTGAGAGGTCCCTCACAGCTGACTTTCCCAGTGCAGTTCGTCTCTTGATTTCCTGGCTGCTGGTACCAAGAATGTTGACTGTGGAGCCAAGTAAACTAAAACTGTTAACTATCTCAGTTTCTTCACCATCTATACTGATGATGCCAATTGGCCCAGTGATGAGAATCTTTGTTTTCTTGATGGTGAGCTTCAATCCGTATTGAAGGCTGCAGTCCTGACTGTCTGCTGCAAGTGCTTCAGATCCTCCTCAGTTTCAGGAAGCAGGGTTGTGTCATCTACATAACGCAGGTTGTTGATGACTCTTCCACCAGTCTTGATGCCACATTCCTCCTTGTACAGCCCAGCACCTCAGATGTTCTGTTCTGCATACATACTGAAAAGGTATGGAGACAAAATATATCCCTGATAGACCCTCTTCTTGATTTTGAACCATGTAGTGTCTCCTTGCTCTGTTTTGTTATAAAACATTAACAATCACAGTTCAAAGATGTTTAATTTTCTTGGAGCAATTACATGAATGCCTTTATTTCTCTGTAATATGTTGTTGGGTTTTGGGGTATTTTTGTTTGTTTTTTTGTTATATTGTTGTTTTTTAACAGAATAAAACTATAGTGGTGTTAAGCCATGTCTAACTTTTGCTTCTACTTAGTTATGGAGTCCAGAAAATTGTAGATTCTGATCCTGTTGTATTCAGTAGGCAGGAAGGTCAGAATAAAGTGGAAGCCTGAATTGAAGAAAAAAACCCAAAATGAAACCAACCAAAATGCTCTGGTAGAGGAGCAGCTCAAATAGGAGGTGAGGTCATATGTTGTCGTGATACCGATAATGAATTTTTTTCTTTAGGACTAAAAAACCTTTTCATCTTTCCTGGTTGGTAAATGGAGATAAAAATGAAAATTGATACCTTCTGCCATCTGCAGTATTTTTGTGTGTGGGCTTATTCTTATATAATTTCTTTACCTCTTCTCTCTTCTCTTCAGACTGTTAAAAGTTATAAGAAAAAGCTGAGTAGTAAATATTAGCCTTTCTAGTTTGTGAGCTATTAGGGAACATTATCACCCCTGCCCCCAAAGGAGGCTAGTCACACACATTTAGAGGCAGCTTCCTTCCTTTTTAAAAGCTTGGATGGGATATTTAATCACTTAGGTTCAAGGTTGTCTGCATTAATGTTTAATATAGTAGAAAGTGCAACTCTATAAATCTAGTCCTGTGATGATGTTGGCCAGATCTCCAGTTTATCCATGATTTTTCTCATGATGGTGCCAGAGTAAGAACTCATTTGAGAGAACTGATGAGTTCTTAGTTGTAAGGAACACACTGCCAACCAGAAGGCACCGAACCCACCAGCTGCTGTGAGAGAAAGATGTTCAGCCTCCTTCCGTGTGATGGACGGCTTCTGAAAACCCGCTAGAGCTCAGCAGTGAGTCAGTTCCAGCTGTGATACGTAACAACAGTAACATAACAGTGAGAACTGGGTCCCGGACCTAGGTGGTTTAGTGGTGCTTGGGTTGTTTTCTAATTATGAAAGTCAATTTACTTTATATCCATAATATCTGTGCATATTTTAGATCCACAGTTAATCTGCCATTATGTAGTACTGAGCAAAACGGAGTAAGAGTTGGAGGAGATAGAAGGGAGCACACTCAGCAGTGGTCCACAGTGCGGAGCATTTGAAGCTCTCTCTTCCAAATCTTCTTCCATCTTCTTGCTTGCTTTTTATAATGTTAAATATTGGAGATGTGGAGCCAAAAGAGAAATTGAACTTAACATTTTCAGCAGAATAGAACCATAAAGGAAGATAGTGATATATATCACTGCTTAAAATTTTAAGGCTTTTTAGTATTAACACCATAAAATTGAAAAGCATTCAACAAACTGAGGGAAATAAATTAGTTGGAAGGATTATCAGAGTTATAGAAAAATGAGCAATGGACTTAAGATTTTTGTAAAAGAGAAGCAGAAATAATAATAACACTGAAATATTGCCCTATTATAATGAAACTTGCTCTATTTTTTATGCTTGTGTAAGTAATATACACATAAAAATGTAAGCCTTATGTAATAGTATAAGAAGGATTTTAAATCACTTGAAGATAGCCATGTTAACTTCTAATGCTTTTATTATTCTGTGTGCAGGATAAAACTATTCCTTGGGACTTTCTAGTCTGTGAGAAGTTTCAAACTACCAGCCTTTCAGCTAGTATTCTAGCACTTAATTGCACTTCTCAAAAAGCTTTATTATACATATTATTGTTGTTGCTATTGTACGCCAACCAACTCACAGCTGACCTTCTAGCAGGTTTTCAGAGGCAGTAAATCACATAGGAGGAGATTGCCTCTCTTTCTCAGGTGGAGCGGCTGGTGGATTTGACCATGTACCTTTGGGATGGCATCTCAGTTCCACTAGTTTCACTAGGCTACCAGAGTATGCCAGTGTACAATTTAAACAGTTAGCAGCACCATCATAGATGAAGAAGAGACTGAGTTTGTTAGCAGTTACAGCTTGCTCGGCTCTGTAATCAACACTTCTAACACCAGCAGTCAGGAAATCAAGAGACAGATTGCACTGAGAAATTCTGCTGTCAGGGACCTCTCCAGAGTGCTGAAAAGCAATGGTGTCAGTGTAGAGACTAAGGTGCACCTAATCCAAGCCAGGGTCTTCACAGTTACTCATTATGCATCAGAGAGCTGGACACTGACTATGGATGACAAAAAGAATCAATGTCTTCGAATTTTGGTTGGCTGGAAAAGAGTTTTGAACATACCATGGACTTCCAAGAAAACAAACAGGTCAGTTTTAGAGAGAGTGAAACCAAGTCTTTCCTTGGAGGCTAAGATTTTGAAGCTCTAGCTCACATACTTAGGGTACGTGGCCAGGAGAGTCTGGTCCTTGGAGAAGGACATCATGCTCGGAAGGGTGGAGGGACAGTGCAGGAGAGGAAGACTCCAGATAAGATGGATTGATACAGTAACTGGGGCAATGGCTGTTGGCTTGTCCAAGTTGGTGAAACTGGCTCAGGGCGGGAAGGGATTCAGAGCTTCTCTGCTATACATAGGGTCGCTACGAGTTGCAGCAGGCAGCTCGACAACAAATAACAACAAGGGAAAGTATATTGTTGTTAGGTGTTTTTGGTTGATCCCCACTCATAGTCAGCCTGTGTATGTCAGGACGAAACACTGCCCCGTCATTTACCATCCTCACAACCCCACTGGGCTTTGGCTTGGCAGGTGTAAGAGAAAAGGGTTCCCCATCCTCACTTCTGAGGAACACTCTGGCTTGGCTGCTTCCAAGACAGATTTGTTTGTTCTTCAGGCAGTTCATGGTATACTTATCCTTTACCAACACCATAATTTAAATGCATCTGTTCTTCATCAGTCTTCCTGATTGTTCTGCTGTCATGTGCAAAGGACACAGTTGACAACCCCATGGCTTGAGTCAGGTGCACTTTATCCTCAAGCTGGCATCTTTGCTGTTCAACACCGGAAGTTTTCTCCTCAGTTTTGGCCAGTGTCATATGCCGTTTGATTTGACTCCTGCTTCCGTGGGTGTTGATTATGCATCCAAGGAATAAAATATTGGACAATTTAAATTGCTTCTCTGTTTATCATGATATTGCTTATTGGTTCAGTTGTGAAGAGTTTGGTTTTCCTGATGTTGATTTGTAATCCGTATTGAAGACCATATAGTATATAGTCTTTCGTCATCATTAGTAAGTGATTTAAGTACTCTGGTTTTGGCAAGCCATGTTATGTCACCTACTTATTGCAAGATATTAATGACTTCTTAGTTTAGGCATAATTTTAGCTTGCGTCTTTCTGTGATGCTGCAAACTGTAGCACCGTTATTTAAAATATTAGCAGAGTCAGCTATGGTGGATAGGTTCCAGACTATTGTCATGTAGGAGAAAAGAACTAATAAGCTACTTCTTAAAAAACTTACCAGTGAAAAGCTCATGAATAGCGGTGGAATGTTAGGTTGGATAGCACTAATATTACAACTGGCGAAGAACTGCCTCAAAGTAGAGTTGACCTCAGTGGTATGGATGGAAGAAAGCTTTTGTGATTTTAATTGGCTAATGTTGTACAATTCAGAGTGAGAAGCACAAACTGTAAACATGTATCCACTAATAATAAAAATATGGTATGGATAAAGTATGATTCTGTGTGTTGGAAAGCTGGACAATGACTAAGGGTGACAGAAAAAGAATTGATGCCTTTGAGTTTTGGTGCTGGAGAAGAGTCTTGAACATACTATGGACGGCCAAGAAAACTGCCTTAGAGAAGGTGAAACCAAGTTTCTCCTTGGAGGCTAGGATTTTGAAGTTCTGTCTCCTGGCCAGAAGGGACCAGTCCTTGGAGAAGGACATCATGCATGGGAGAGTGGAGAGACAGCGCAGGAGAGGAAGACCCTGGGTAAAATGGATGAATTGACAGAATAACTGGGGTAATGGAGGTTGGTGTGTTGGCATTAGTGAGACTAGCTCAGGACAGGGCCGGGTTCAGAGATGCTGCACATAGGGGTCCCTATGGGTCTCAGGTGACTCGATGGCACATAACAGCAAAACCAACATGAAGTATAAATTTGGGAAAACTGGAAGCCATAAACAGGTAAATGCAACATATAGATTGACACAGACTTAGGCCATTTTAAATTAGACAGATGATCTGGTATGCTGGGAATGACAAATGGAAGATGAGTGGATCATGTTTATTCTCAGAAGAACATTTCAAAATGTGCCTTGATGTGTATTGCTATACTTGCAAGGAAAGCCAGTTAATACAACTACTATTCAAATTTATACACCAGCCAAAGAGGAAGAAACAGAAGATTTTTATCAATGTCTGCAGCCTGAAACAGATCACAGTGCCATCACGATGCATTGATAACTGTTGGCGATTGGAAAGGAGACCTGATGGTCTAGTGTGTTACTTATAGTAAGGCTGACCAAAAGGTTGACAGTTCGAATCCACCACTCAGGGAGGAGGATGGGCAGCCTCTTCCTGTAGAGGTTGATAGCCTTCGAAACCTAGTGGAGGATCACCTTGAGTTTGAATCAACCCCATGGCTATGGGAATTTTGATGATTAGATTATGAAAGTTAGAAACCAAGGTTTAGGTAGTTGGAAAATACAGCTGTCCTAATAGAAATAGTGCATGCTGGAGATTAGTTGATAGAATTTGATTAAGAACAGATATGGTGACTATCCACAGATAGAAGACTCAGGAATCAGATCAACTACATTTGTGGAGATGGTGGAGAAATTCAGTATTATCAATCAGAATAAGATCGGGAGCCGACATCAGAGCAGACTGCGCATGTACAATTGCTCATCTACAAGTTCAAGTTGAGTTGAAGAAAATGGAAAAAAAAAAGGTCATAAGATCCAAAATAGGATGTTGCATTATATCTCGCCTGAGTTTACAGACCAATTGAAGAATAGATTTGATATATTGGACACTAATAACTCAAGGCCACATGAGTGAGATACTTCAAGGGTATCATATATGAAGAAAACAAAACATTACAGGAAAGATAAAAAAGACCATAATGGATAGATAGTGGAAGATGTATGTAACCAAGGTGCACCTTAGAGGCAAGATTGGTGAGACTATTGTTGAGACTCGTACTCACACACTCTGGCCATGTTGTCAGGAGGGTCCACTTCTTGGACAAAGATGTCATGCTGGCAAAAGTTACAGGTCAGCTAAAGAAAGGAAGACCTTCAGTAAAAGGGGTTGACGTAGTGATTGTGAAAGCGGGCTGAGCATGGTGGAGGCCCTGATGATGGTGCAGGAAAGGACAAGGGTTTGGCCTGTTTTCTCATAGGTTGCTGTGACTCATCAATTTGATGGCACCTAACTGCAGCAGCTGAGCTTATGTGGAAAATAGAAAAAGAGTTTAATAGTTGTTGCTGTAATCATGGATGAGACTTTATAGAGACACAGGCTAGAAGAGACAAGAACCACGGACTGAGTTTTGAGGATCTCCCAACATTGTCTGGCCTGATGAAGGAGAATGAATCTGCAGAGAGAAAGGAATGGGACAAGTGTCATTGCTGATGAGAGAGCAAGTAAGATAAGGGCTTAAATAAATAAATGAATAAATACATAACACACATATATACATACATAAATATTGGTTGGTTGGTTGGTTGATTGATTGTGTTTTGCAATATAGGGAGAACAAGGAGAAACATAGGTTATGTTCTCGCCAGGAGGGACCGGTCCTTGGAGAAGGACGTCATACTTGGGAGGGTAGAGGGACAGCACAGGAGAGGAAGACCCTGGGTGAGATGGATTGACTCAGTGACTGGGATAATGAAAGTTGGTGTGTCACAGACAGTGAGATTGGCTCCGCCTAGGTCAGGATTCAGGGCTGTCATGCATAGGGTCTCTCTGAATCACAGTTCACTCGACCTGAACTCAGACAACAACAGCAACATGTAATTTAATGTAGGGGATAAGTTTAGATTTGTAGAGGTCAGAGTGAGATGAGTTTGAAGTCAGTTTTAATTTTATTCTCTAGAAAGCAGTAAAACTTAAAACGGAAAATGGAATAATATGTGATACAGAGTCTGAAATGTCCTTATGCTTGAAAAATTGAATTCCTTTGCTGGTAAGTGAGGTTGTTAATGCCAAAGGAACCCATTCTCTTTGATTTGATGCTAATCTTTGGCCCAGGAAGTAGAAACATTTATTGTCTTTTGGATATACAGAACATACTCATTTACTTCTTGCTGGACTTAAAATAGCTCAACCCTGTTTCTCTTTAGCCATGAACAGACTGTATTGAACTGGATTATTTTAAGCTGTGGTCCAGACTGTCAGTTGATAGATGTTATTTATGTGTGTGGAGGCTGTAAAAAGTGATGTTCTTTCCAGTTTTGCTGTGCACAAATGGATTCTCAGCTTTTTCTTCAGTCATTAGGCTCCTTGTTCTGAATCTGACCACTCTGTGTGCCTCAATATAAGGTGAGCCTGAATGTTGTTGTTGTTGTTATGTGCCATTGAGTTGTCTGTGACTTGTGGAGACCCTGTGGAGTCTGTCCTATCCTGAGCCAGTCTCTCTGCCTCTGACACACCTACACCCATTACTATGGTTACTGTATCAACCCATCTAATCTGGGGTCTTCCTCTCCTGCACTATCCCTCCACCTTTCTGAACATGTCCTTTTCCAAGGACAGATCCCTCCTGGCCATGTGCCCAAAGGATGTGAGATGGAGCTTCAAAATCCTAGGCTCCAAGGAGAAACTTGGTTTTACCCTCTCCAAGACAGACCTGTTTGTTTTCTTGGCCATCCATGGTATGTATGTTCAATACTCTTCTCCAGCACCACAACTCAAAGACATCAATTCCTCTTCTGTCATCTTTAGTAATTGTCTAGTTCTCTGATGCTTAGGAAGTAATTGTGAAGACCATGGTCTGGATCAGGCACATCTTAGTCTCTAGACTGACATTGTTGCTTCTCAGCACTCTGGAGAAGTCCCTGACAGTAGACTTTTCTCCATGCAGTACTTCTTTATCCTAAACAGAAATGATTATCCTCTAGCCTTTCTGCTCCACTCTCAGCATTTTCCTAATGGTAAGGAGCTGCATCGCAATCCTGAAGGCACACAGTTCAAATCCACCAGCTGGTCCACGGGAGAAGGATAGACAATCTCCTGCCATGTAATTAACTGCCTCTGGAAACCTGCTGGAGGATCAGCAATGGGTCGGTTCCAACTTAATGGTACCGAACAAGAACAACAATAATAAGAGGGGTTAAGAAGCTGTGCAGCAATCTCAAAGGCACATAGTTCAAAACCACCAGCTTCTCTACAGGAGAAGGATGGGTATTTACATTAAGTGCCATTGTAAACTAGTTTTTATAACTTCTAAATCAGGTAGTCTTTACAGTTCATCAGGTTCTTCTTAATGTGCATATTTCCCAAGATACTTAAAAATAGATACTTCCCATATAGGGTATCTTTGTCTTCTCTGTATTCCAGGGTTGTGTCTAGACTAAGGCAGTGGGTTGGTTTGATTCTCCACTAGGTTATAAACTTCCAGACGAGTCTGGTCTTTAGTCTGTGTGCCTCGATTGCGCGACACCGTGAAGGTCTGTAGTCCTTGTTGCTGGTTGCCCTGGACTTGGTTACCTATGGCACCTCAATCAATAACAGGAGGGACATTGCCCCATACTGTGTTGTCTTCACTAGCTTTGTTAGGCACACATCCATTGTTGAAGCCACAGTGGTGTATTTTGGGTAATTGCCAGCCCAGGAGCTTGTCTTCCATCACTTCTACTGGACTATTTTATTGAGATCAATAAGGTTTCTATTCACTAATTTTTGGAAAGAAATCACCAGGCCTTTCCTTCTTCCTAGTTTGTCCTTGTCAGTACTGTTGAAACCCGTCCAGATGGGCTTTGAAATACTGGCGCTGTAGTTTCCAGCACCAGAGCAACAGGCAGGCTACCTCCTTACATTGGACTAACAGCCAGTCAAATAAAATACTCAAGTATTTGGTGAATGAGACTGATTTTCCTTGAAAGGATTTGCATTTTATTTTAACCTCATCTCAGCACATGTAACACACAGGAGAGAGTGGAAAAAGTTTAAAGGGAAGGATCAAGGAATATAGAAAAGCCAGTTTGTTTTTTTTTTTTAAAAAAAACAACCAAAAGGTAACACCAACACCATGACCTTTAAAATTACAGGAAAACCCCCCAACCCATTTTTAAAAAATTTTATTATTTTTGTGTGTATACCGTCAAATCGGATCTGACTGGCACAGGAGGAGATTGTCCCTCCTTCTCCAGCACAGCATCTAGTGGATTCGAACCATACATCTCTGGGATTGCAGTGCATGTTCTTGCCACTAGGCCACCAGAGCTCCCTCTAACCCTTTTCTTGACACACAGAAGGCAATGACAAAGAAAAGAACACAGAATTTAGTTGTAGGCCAAAGAAAGATACAACTCAGAGCTTAATCTGGCTTGTTACAACTTTTACTATTTCTTCACCTTCCCATCTCCTTTTCTCTTTCCTCTCTTCTAGAATTTAGCGTAAGAACCACAGTGCGAGTCAAGGCAAGACATCATCAGATTTAAATTTTTCCATTTAAAACCTGATAGTAGGATAAAAGGTGTTACATCTGTATTTGTAATGTAGTTTTTATCCCTGAACAATCCAACAAAAAAGTCTTTAAACTTTCCTTCAGTTTCATAGGTAGAGTGTCTGTGGACATTGTATGTGTTGGTGGTGGTGGTATGTGCCGTCGAGTCGCTTGTGACTCATAGCGACCCTATGTACAACAGCCCTAAACCCTGCTCTGTCCTGTGCCAGCCTCACTGCCTCTGACACACCCATCCCAATTATCCCAGTCACTGAATCAATCCACCCCATAGAGGGTTGTCCCCTCCTGTGCTGTCCTTCCACCTTTCCAAGCATGATGTCCCTCTCCAAGGACCTGTCCCTCCTTACAACATATTAGAGAAAATGTTTTTTAAATATGCGTGTGTAAGTGTAGGATTGCTTGCCTAAGGAGGTGAAAGAATGGCTTACAAATATTAAAGATGTAAAGGCTGAATTATTTTTGAAACCAATTGTTATGCCTCTAGCTTCTTAGGCTATATTAATGTTGTTAAGTGCCATCAAGTTGTAGGCTTAGCGACCCTATGAATGAAAGTCCTCAACGCTTGTGTGATTTTCATCCTTCTCCAGGTTCATAGGGTTTCCGGAGGCAAGCTATTTACGGAAATGGATGCCACTCCTGCTTCCAAGCTTGTTTTAATCAGGGAGCTCCACCAAACACTGTCCACCATGGGTAACCATTATCGCATTTGACACCTCAGTGTCACAGTATTCAGCTTCACAGCAACCACAGGTTACCTCTGTACGACAAGTGGATACACCAGGGCTATACGACCTAGAAGAATGTTTGACTAAAAACAATGAAAAACAGGCTTGTATGAAAAAACCCAGGCTATAGAAATAATGTATGTAAATAATGGATCTTTTCTAGTATGAATGTTAATTATGGTCACCTAGATGGCAGTGGCTCTTGGTACCTTTTATTGATAAAAACGTCTGCATTACCCTTCTAGAGTACTCTGTATATAAATGTAGATTGATTTTGAGTAAAAATGGTTGAGATGGTATATGGTTTAGAATTCTAAAAAAGTTATACCGTGTCCCAGGGCATTCTTGACTGACTCATTTATAGTCTGCTCGCATGCATGGAACTCTGTAATACATGTTAAGAGACCGCTCTGGTTAGGAGACCAGAAAGCTTCCCTTTTCTGAAGACAGGTCAGACTGAACTGAGAGAATCCTCAGGAGGTGCCAAGAGTCTGTGAGCTTGAAAGATGTAAGAGCCGTGTGGTCTGAGGAGGATGTCAGTGCTGACCTCATCCCTGCAGTTACAACTAATGCCTCACTACTGTGTGCTGTCTGGAGGTGTGGGGAATTGCTTCTCTCTCTCTCTGTCTCGCTCTCTCTCTCTCAGTAGTACTAACTCTCAGCCCTGGCTGCACATTTAGAATCACCTTTGTATATCAGACCAACTAAATCCTATTTTGCAGAGGTATAACCCAGGCAACAATACTTTCCAAGCTCCCCAAGGTGTGTGTAGCCAAGGTGTGGATCAATGCAAATCTTGGATAATAAACTCCAAGATTTTTAGAGATAGGATATGTTCTGTAGCTACTCCCTTTAGTTGGACCTCACAGTTATAATGAATCAATGGGAATTCCTGGGTAAAACTCAAAGTTCATTCAGTGGAAATGTTAATTGAACCTTAATCTTGTATCAGATCTTGTCAATTGCTAGGAATACAAAAACAAATAAGATACGATTGATGAAGAATTGCAATCTAGTGGGGAATATAGTTATAATACAAGGCATATAAAGGATGGAGCTAGAGATGTGGCTAGGATATTACTGGGGTACATTGTAGAGGGAATAATTAACTCTGTCCAAAGGTTAGGATTTGGGGACTTGGAGAGCAATATCATGACGAAATGGGAAGCTGTCAGGGGTTCACAGAGGAATGATGAGCTGGAAGTTTACCAGGTAGAAAAGGGAGGGAGAAGGAACTTTGACAAAATAACATGCCAAAGATGTGGGGAAATGGAGGGAATTTGTCTTCAGGGATTTGTTAGAAGGCACAATGCCTGTGAAGAGTTTGCAGATTTTACAG
This sequence comes from Elephantulus edwardii, assembly GCF_000299155.1. Taxonomy (NCBI): domain Eukaryota; kingdom Metazoa; phylum Chordata; class Mammalia; order Macroscelidea; family Macroscelididae; genus Elephantulus; species Elephantulus edwardii. Next base: position 23,622,357 of record NW_006399761.1, on the reverse strand, counting down.
TTAGGCATATAGGACAGATCTGATTGTGAAAAACATCAGTGAGAACTATGGATGTTAACAGTTACAGTGTCAAATATGTGGAAGATCTAGATCCCAAAGCCAAGCCGAAACCATTGCTGTATAGGTGGTTCTAGCTCAGTTACTCTGCAGTACAGTGGAGGACTTGCCCCGGCCAGTGTTTGAGGCTAGTGATCCTCACAGGAGCAACTGTCAAGTTTCTCTTCCATAGGGTGGCTCGTGGGTTCAAGCTTCAGTCCTTTGCTTAGTAGCCACCAGCTCCCCCTAACATCTGGAGTATTGTAAAGAGGGAAACTGTTCAGGTGTGAACTAGTTGGTAATGTTCGAGCTTTATTAACAGAGAGCACAGACATTGCTTAAAGGCATTTGAACACAAAATGTTTTCTTGCACTTCAGATTCAGAGTAAAATAAAAATAGTATTCTTTGAACTAAGGTAAAGTGAGCAGTAGCAGATGGGGTAGAGAGAGTCTGACCTCTGCCATCTCATAATGGGGAACGGTCCCCACCAACAACATTCACAGTATAAAACTGATCCCTATAAGGTCAGACTTTGCCCCCACCCCACTCCTCCCACTCCTGCACCTACTTCTCCTAATCACCTAGTCCAAAATTTGTTGCAGATGACCACACAGACTTTATAGAATCTCTCTCATTCTTCTCTTCTCTTCTCTTCTCTTCTCTTCTCTTCTCTTCTCTTCTCTTCTCTTCTCTTCTCTTCTCTTCTCTTCTCTTCTCTTCTCTTCCCTCTCTCT
>NW_006399761.1:23608019-23621486 GCF_000299155.1 Elephantulus edwardii | reverse complement strand
CAAAGTTCATAAAGTTAATATGCATTGTTTTTCACATCGGACCTAGAATCCCTTTTCACTCACAGTTATGAGGCTTATTAGGGAAGCAGGTTTTGGGGGACAGGAAAAGGATATCAAAGGATATCCAGCTTCAGTAAGTAGCAGTCCCAAAACAAACCAGGTTAGCTGAAAGACACAATCCAGTGATTAGGTCAGACAGTTTCTCAATCAGCAGCAAGATACAGGCCCTCAGTTAATCCAAGCAGTTTCCCAGTCAGCAGTAGGAGAACTCTTTGCAGGAACTTCTGGCCCTAAAGGATGAACGTTGCTTTCCCTTCTTGCCTGGTTTGAGGTTTTGTCCCTGGCTTCATCTGGCTCCATCAGGCAACTCCTTGCCACAGTCTGACATGCTCTCTCTTATACTGGCCTTGATGATGTTGAAGGTGCTGGTCACAGTGTACCATGTGTCTGGCTGTGATTGGGGCAGCTGGAGAATATTCCCCCTGGGGAGCTCAGGGTGGCAGGTGGAGCCTCAAAGATTCATTTTACTTATGAGTTCCCACTTGGGTGTGTGGTTAGGTTAGGTCAAAGGCAATAGATAGAGAAGTCATTCATAAAATCCCAACAGCACAGCTAATAAACCTATCTTTAGTTTGTATTCAACCTTCAAATGCCAGTACTTTCCGTGTAAGGATTCAATATAGGATAATAAGTAAGGAAAATACATAAAATCTGAAGACATTTTTATCAAGGTACTGTAGAACTAATGTAATTGGAGTTGAGTTTGGGCTGGAAGTGTGAAGATTGGAACATATATATGTGTGAATATGTTGGGTTGGTAATAATCTAGGTAAAATATTGAAGACCTGAATTAAGATATTAACTGGGGATTGAGTTAAAGGGTGCTATGGATTGAATTGGGTTCCCTTAAAAAATATGTGTCACCTTGGCTAGTCCATGATTCCAAGTATTTAGTAATTTTCCTGAATTTTGTGATCTGATATAATTATCAGGTGCGTCTGATATAGGCTTTGGTCGTTGCAATCACTTGTTATGCATCAGAGAGTTGGACAATGACTAAAGAGGATAGAAGTAGAATTGATGCCTTTGTGCTGTGGTGCTGGAGAAGAGTGTTGAATGCACCATGGACTGCCAAGAAAACAAACAGATTCATCCTCGAGAGGGTTAAACCAGGCTGCTCCTTGGAGGCAAGGTTTCTGGGGCTTCGTCTGACATACTTTGGACATGTTGTAAGGAGGGACAGGTCCTTGGAGAGGGACATCATGCTTGGGAGGGTGGAGGGATGGCGCAGAAGGGGAAGACCCTCTATGAGGTGGATTGATTCAGTGATTGGGGTAATCGGGATGGGTGTGTCAGAGGTAGTGAGATTGGCATAGGATAGAGCAGGGTTTAGGGCTGTTGTACATAGGGTTGCTATGAGTCGCAAACACCTCGACGGCACATAACAACAACAACAACAATCTTTATGATATTAATACATTGATAAAGCAGGATTAAAATGAGAACTGAGGCACAAACAAGAGACTTGTACACCAGTGTTCATAGCAGCATTATTCACTATAGCAAAAATATGGAAACAGCCCAAGTGCTCAGATGGAATGGATTGAGAAACTATGATACATTTACACAGTGGAATACTATGTAGCATGCAGGAGCAATGATGTTGTAAATTACTACCAAACATGGGAGGGACTGGAGAGCATTATGTTAAGTGAACTCACTCAGTCTCATAAAGACAAATACTGTATGAAACCGTTATTGTAGAGCTTTTACGAGGATCCAAGGGGGGTGGACCTTAAACATAGGGTCACACAATTTGATGGGCAGAGGGAGGAGGGATTGGTAAAGGAAAGGGGAGAGATCCAGTGTGAAAAACAATGTATATGAACTTTATAAAGTTTGCATGTAAAGTAGTATAAAATATTTTTTTAAAATCAGGATTAAAATAAAGTTTAACTCATTGCTGTTTTTTTAAATTATTATTTTATTATTTTGTGCATGTACCGTCAAATTGGATCTGACAGGTACAGGAGGAGATTGTACCTCCTTCTCCAGCAGAGCATCTGGTGGATTTGAACCGCATACATCTGGGATTGCAGTACAGCTTCTTGCCACTAGGCCACCAGAGCTCCCTAACTCATTGCTGTTAAGTTGGAAACTCACACAGGAAAAATTGTCCTATCTTTCTCCTGAAAAGCTGTTCGTGGACTTGAACTGGCAGAGACACACTCCTGTTAGGTTAGCAGTACAGTTCCCTAAGGACTGTGCCACGAAAGCTCCCTGAGGCACGATTAGAGGCAGTTAATACTAAGGAAACAAGATACAATTGATAGCATTAAGTTGTATCTTTAGTCAGTTTCTTTTCAAATACTGAGGGATCTACCTCTACCAATAAAGAAGAGCTGGAAGCAGAGCACAGGTTTGAATCTGAGGTTTCTTGTGCTGAACACTTTCAATCCCAGGGAAAAACTGATGCCAGGACACTTGGAGCTTTGCAAGGAATCCTGGGCTTACTGATGTTGAAAGGAGACAAACACCTTCTCTAAAGGTGGCAGAGAGAGAAAGCTACACTAGAGTTGGTGCCCTGATTTTGGACTTCTAGCCGGATGTGCTTTCTCTCTTGATCATTCTTCTTGACAGTCCTGAGGGCCCTCTTAGTTTATATCTCCTTTTATCTGTGAAAGAAAAGACAGTCCAGGTCATGTTCACAGGGAATCAACAGTGTGAGCTGAGTAAGGTTATTGCATCCCACCCAACACTTCATTGCCTCATCAGATCATATCGTAGGAGAATGATTGTCATATACATCTTTCCATTCTGTCCTACATTTACTATACTCTAGCTAAATTGCCACAGTTTTGGAGGGAAGACACAGTTAAATTTTTGACAGGCAATAAAGTCAGATATTACGAATTTTTTTTTAAAAAGCTTAAATATTATTTCTTTCTCCTGTTTCACAGGCAACCAGATAAACTAGTGGTAGTGTGGACAAGAAGAAGCCGAAGGAAATCTTCAAAGGTTAGTCTGTTTTCTGAATTTTTACCCAAATGTTGAATTAAACATTGTAATTATTCATATTTTATATTAAAATTATATATTACTAATTAATATATATTTATTAATGATTCACATTATTTTGCTTTTCTTGGCACTGCAATTTTTTATGATTTCTGATAATGTACTAAAAGTGAATGAATGAGGTATTGTCATTTTGTGACTACGCTTCTTAAAATAGAAGCTAAATAGTTGAATTTTAACCTTGGATTTGGTAGCCTTGAGCAATATTACAGTTATTTTAAGCTTTCTGTACTAGAATGACATGAATAAAGAATTAGAGTTCTGTTCACAAAAGTATACCTTAGATTCATTTATTCAGATTAAGGATACCCTAGAAATGGGTTATATAAGCCTGTTGCTCAGTTGCAAAAGAAAAGAAATTGGATTTTTTATTTAATGGTTTTTGTTGTACAAAGAGTAGGTAGCATAGGGATGATTTTATCTGATTCTACTAATTCCACAACAGGAAACTACCCCTGGCAACACCATCCACCATTCAGAACCAGTCCCCGTAAGGTCAGACGTGTTTACCACGCCCTTGCACCTACTTCTACTAATTCCAGCACCAGTCTTATACTCTAATGGGTCTGAAATACATTGCAGTGACCACACAGATTCCACAAAACCGTACTCAAGGTTATGGGTTTATTACTGACGTTAACAGGTTACAGTTCTGGTTGGCAGCAGACAGTAATTCCTCAGCTTCTAAAGGATGCTCCTAGTCCCCCTGACCTTGAGCCTCACAGTTGAGATCACTGTTACACTTTTGCCTTCGTTTTGTCTGTTATGACATTGACCCACAGTCCTGTAGCACGCGTGGATGAAAGCCCCTGGCTCGGACTCCCTGGGGCAGCAGCGCCAAGTCAGCTCTGCCTCATGTGGGTCTCTGGTTTTCTGCTCGGGCTGCTCCTGTAGATCCAGTCTGATAGGCACAGAGTCACTAGCCCAAAGGACACGCGCTATACGAAGTACTTCCTCTTCCTTGCTGGGAGTGAGATTCCCATCTTTGGTGTTAAATTTGCTGACTTTAACTTATGTGAAGAAGAAAACTGACCAATACGTTAGTGATGACTTTAAACATACTCTGTTCCCCTTCAGATGGTGAGAACCAAAATCTGTCATTAGGAAAGCCATTTTGAACAATAAAAACTCTTATTTGGTTGTTTTATAGAAAACACTTTTAACAATTTAGAAAGATAATTTTTAATAATTTATAAAGCTTATTTGCTTGTTTTATAGTGATGATTTCATATAAAGAGAATAGAACTTTTATTTTTTTAAATGTTTTTTTAATCTTTATTGTATTATTTTTATGTGTACCATCAAATCAGATCTGACTGGTGCAGGAGGAGATTGCCCCCTCCTTCTCCAGCAGAGCATCTGGTAGAATAGAACTTTTATGTTAAAATGTTAAATGAAAATTTATACACTTTAATGGATAATTTTTTTAAATTCCTAAATTTCAAAATTTTCATTAAGGATATCTTTTTATTTTTTAATATGAAGCTAAAATTTCCCTGTTTTAGCTTACTATAATAAAGTCCAGATCTTTTTTTTTTTTCCAGTGAATGTTGATTAATGTGTATTATTGCTGTCATTAATAGCCCCAATTCATGACTACCTTACTTATTTATTACAGAGTAGAAATGGTCAGTGAGGCTTTCATAGCTGCTGTCTTGACAGAGGTGGATGGCCAGGCATTTTCTTCCAAGGAGCCATTGAGTGGGTTTGATCTGTCAGCCTTTAGATTAGCAGGCATTCACAAGCCACTGTACACCCGGGCTTCTTGATAAATGTTTATGTTATGATTAGAATAGCTGTACTATAATATGTAGAGAATAGACACTCTCTTTTAATTTCACTCCGTTCTCATCCCCCAGGGACAGTCAACTATTCTGATTTCCTGTCACCATAAACAAGATTTCTGATCCTTAAATTTCATTTAAGTGGAGTCATATAGTATGCATTGTTTAGTATCTGAATTTTTTGTGTTCACACTTAGCATTTTTGAGATTTGTTCATGTTTTTTTATATTGCTTATTGTTGTTATGTGCTGTCGAATCACTAGCAACTCATAGCGACCCTGTGTACAATAGTTCTATACCGTGTTCTATCCCATGCCAATCTTTTTGTCTCTGACACACCTACCCCCATTAACACAGTCACTGAATCAGTCATCTCATTGAGAGCCTTCCTCTCCTGTGCTGTCCCTCCACCCTCCCAAGCATGACGCCCCTCTGCAAGGACTGGTCCCTCCTTGTAACATGCCCAAAGTATGTCAGATGAAACTTCAGAATCCTTGCCTCCAAGGAGCATCCTATCCTCAGCCTCTCTAGAATCAACCTGTTTGTTCTCCTGGCAGTCCATGGCAGTCAGTAGGCTTCTCCAGCACCATAGCTCAAATGCATCAGTTCTCCTTTTGTCATCCCTAGTCATTGTCCAGCTCTCTGACGCATAGTAATTACAAAGACTATAGCCTGGATCAGGCCTGCCTTACTCTCTAGACTGACATCATTATTCTTCAGTACTTTGGAGAGGTCTCTGACAGCAGACTTTCCCAATGCAATTTGTCTTTTAATTTCCTGGCTGCTGGTACCAAAAGTGTTGACTGTGAAGCTGAGTAACGTTACACTTCATGAATGTACTACATTCATTATTGTCTGTTTTCATGTTGTTAAACATATTTAAACAGAGTTTTCTCTCTGTTAACATTCTCTCCTATGAGTAAAGTCTCTGTGAATTTTAATGTATAATTATTTTGGGTACAGATATTTTCATTATTCTTGGCAAATGCCTAGGAATGAAATTGCTAATCAATACAGTAAAGACATTTTTAAGAAATTGTCAAGCAGTTTTCAGAATTTTTTCTATTTTATACTACCACCAGCAACATCATGTTGTTGTGCTGGTTGTTGTTAGGTGCTGTTGAATTGAGTACAACATATAGTGACCTTTTTAACAGTAGATCTGAACCTGGTCCTCTCCTGTCCCATCTTCAAACTTCCTGACATACTAGAGCCCATTGTGGCAGCCACCATATCAGTCCATCTGGTTGAGGGTCTTCCTCTCCTTTGTCGACCCTTCCAAGCATCATGTCCCTCTCCAGGGAATAGCCCCTTCCAGCAGCATGCCCAAAGTATGTGAGGCAAAGCCTCATCATCCTTGTCTCCGAAGAGCACTCTGACTGCACCTCTTCAAGACTGTACATGCAATCAAGATGAGTTAATGATAATTGGCAACTGCAATGCAGAAGTTGAAAAAAATGAAGAAGGAACAGTTTCAAAAATATGGGCTTGGTAATAAAAATGAGACTGGAAATAGAGTAATTGAATTTTTTATTTTCAATGATTTATTCATTACAAATACCTTTTTTAAAAGACCCAAATAACAGTATTACACATACATCACACCTGATGAGCTGCACAGGAATCAGATTGACTTCATCTGTGGAAGAAATTGTTGGAGAAGCTCAATACCAGCAGTCAAAACTAATCCAGGGTTGGACTGTGGGTCAGATCATCAATTATTTATGTGCAAGTTCAAGTTGAGGTGGAAAAAAAAATTGAAAAGAAGTCCACTTAACCAAGACATGATTTAAAATATATTCCATCTGAATTTTAAGATCATTTTAGGAATAGGTTTGAGGCATTGAACACTAATGCTCAAAGATCGGATGAATTGTGGAATGATATCAAGGGTATCGTTCATGAAGAGAGCAAAAAATATTACAGAGACAGAGGAGAAAGGGGAAAAAAAAGGAAATGAATGTCAGAAGAGACTCAGAAAATTGCACTAGCGTATACAGAAGCCAAAACAAAGGGGAAACATGCTGAAAAGAGCTGAACAGAAGATTTCACAGGGTGGCTCGAGAGGACAAAGCCAAGTATTGTAATGGAATGTGCAAAGAACTGGATTTGGAAGATTAAAAGAGAACTTCCTCTGCATTTCTCAAGCTGAGAGAATGAAAAAACAAATTGAATTGCAATACTGAAAGATTCTATGGGCAACATACTGAATGACCCAGAAAGCATCAGAGGAAAATGGAGGGTACAGAATAACTGTACCAAGAAGAGCTTATTGACACTGAAGAATTTCCGGAAGTACTATATAAGCAGGAGCCAGTGGTAATGAAGGAGGAAGTGGAAACTGCATTGAAGGCATTGGCAAAAAATAAGGCCCCGGGAATTGATGGAATACCAATCGACTTGTTTCACTTAACAAAGGGAGCCTTTGATGTGCTCACCAGTCTATGCCAGGAAATTTGGAGAACACCTGTCTGGCCAGTGGATTGGAAGAGGTCCATATTTGTTCCCATTTTCCAAGAAAGGTGATCGAACTGAATGTGGAAATTACTGAACAAAATCATTAATATCACATGCAAGCAAAATACTGCTTAAAAATACTGATTAAAAAATGGCTGTAACAGTACATAGATAGGAAACTGCCAGAAGTTCAAGCAGGATTCAGAAGAGGCCGTGGCACTAGGGACATCACTGCAGATGTTGGATGGATCCTGGCTAAAAGTAGAGAATACCAGAAGAATTGTCTATTTGTGCTTTATTGACTATGCAGAAGTGTTTGACTGTGTAGATCCTAACAAGTTTTAGCTGACATTGAGAAGAATGGGAATCCCAGAGCATGTAATTGTGCTCATGTGAAACCTTTACCTGGACCAGGAGGCTGTTGTTTGAACAGATCAGGAGAACACTGCATGGTTTAAAATTAAGAAGGGAGTGTGTCAGGACTGTATACTCTCTCCATACCTATTGAATCTATATGCTGAGCAAATTATTCAAGTGTTTAATTATCCTTTTTGCAGAGTTTGAGCTACACAGTGATATTTTGTCATCAGTCATACTTTTCCCATTTTGTCCTCTAATTCTCACTTCCACGCACTCTTCTGTTTCCACCTTTCCCCCTCTTGTCTTCAGGACTTTTTCTCTTTGAACAGATGCTTTTTTTAACCTAGATGGCTGTTTATTTTAATACCTCCTTGGCATTATTAGACGCTCTAGGGTGTGTGTGTGTGTGTGTGTGTGTGTGTGTGTGTGTGTTTTGTGTCCCATGAAGTTGGAACTGTCTCTTAGCTGGATCATCAGAGGCTGTAAATTCCACAGGAAGAGATTGCTCATCTTTCTCAGGTAGAAATGCTGGAGGATTCGAACTTAGTACTTTCAGGTTGACAAAAGCAGCTCCTTGCCACTAGGCCCCCAGAGCTACTTTGGAATAACTCTTTGTAATGGTTACATCTTGCTTTTCTTCTTTGTTCTGCATAGGGAGAGGCCAAAAGCTACATTCTAGATGGCCACAAGCAAGTTTTTAAGATCTCAGTTGCTATTCGCCAAAAGTAGGATGTGGGGCATTGTATTTGTGGACTGTAATATGCCAGCTGGCCTTGATGCCCCCCCCCCCGGCTGTGGACATAAGACCCCCAAACCAGTAACTCATTATATCAAGGTGTTTGATCATGAGTAAGAAACTTAGAAAGCATTGCCCCATTAGCTCTGATATATATTTACAGCTTGTACTAATGAATCACAAAGGGTTTTAAACAGATACCTGTCACACTTGAGCTCACTAAATAGCAGTTCAAAACCGTGTTGTCCACGTGTCTGACCGTACTTCTGCTGTTGAGTTGCTTCCTCAGGGTAACCCTCTGTCATGCTGCCAAGGCCAGAAATCGCTCAGCCTTTTGGTTTATCATCTGGCACTTCACTGCACCAGCACGGTTCTTCATAGATCCCATGGTGAATGGAAATTTAGACGTGATCCCTGATAAGTCAGTTCATCAGTTCTCAAGCTGGTTGCTGGAATAATAAGACACATTATCTTGTTTAATGTAGAGTGTAATTCTCAGTTTATTACTCTCCCATAGGGTCATTGTGAGTTAGAATGGACTTGATAGCAATGAATTTGATGAAGAGAGAGAGAGAGAGTGTGTGTGTGTTCTTTAATCCATTCCCACCAGTGCCCTTTCTCAGACTTGGTTCTGTTGTCATGCTGTCTCTGGCCATTTCTCAGGTCTCGTGCTGTGCGACCTGGCCTCAGCATTCGTCCCGGGTGATGACTTCCTTCCTCCATCTATTCCTCCTCGTTTCCTTGACCCCTGAAGGTTGAAGGGGCCCGAGCCTCAGTTCTTTAGATTTTGTTCTATCGGTATGCGTTCTCTTGGGGTCACATACACTTTAGCATTTTCATCTCGCCTGAGTGCTAGTGATTTCCAACCTTTTAACTCCATGCATTTGCCTGATTGTGTATGCACACTTAGGTGTCTCGCCACAACAATAAGCAATATAAAAAAACATGAACAAATCTCAAAAATGCTAAGTGTGAACACAAAAAATTCAGATACTAAACAATGCATACTATATGACTCCACTTAAATGATGCAAGATGCAGGAGCAGCAAGTTTGGGAGACAGGATCAAAAGCTGACTTTTCCACCTCAGATTGTGCTCAGCTGTGGAACTTGTGGAAAAGTCAGCTTTTGATCCTGTCTCCCAAACTTGCTGCTCCTGCATCTTGCATCATTCCTTTCTTCTAGTTGCTGAAGGGCAAAATCCCAAGAGTCGGTCTTAATTACTTTCTTTATCTGGTAAGCCACATTCAATCAATCAGCAAACATTATTGGAAATATAAAAATACATCTAAAACCTGACCACTCTGTACGTCTTCCTACAACTCTAGTCATCAGCTCTCCCCTGATGATTGGAGTAACTTCTCGCTTGTGTCTCCTAATGACTCCTCAGTAGCCAGAATGATTCTTTTAACACATGTTGAATCATCTTTCCTCCTCTCAAAACCTTCCAGTAACTTTACATCTTACTCAGAGTAAATCAAAGCTGAAATCTTTGCAGGGACCTTCTTGGCCTTACGTGATCAGGCCCTCCTTTATTTCTCTGGCCTCATCTCCTCTGACCCTAAGTGTTACCCCAAGCAGGCACTTTGCACAGTGTTCCTCTCACTGCCTCAGCACCTTGCTAGTTGTTCCTTCTCCCTAGAAAGTGCTTTTAAGTAGACGCCCCAATCCTTCCCTTTGTCGTTCACCAGGTTTTCAAATGCCTGTTATTTTGAAAGTAGATGGCCAGTCCTGCTTCCTGCTCTGTCTTAATCTAGGAACTCGGGGCATGTTGCTAGGAGAGGTTATTTCTTGGGAAAAGGGCATCATGCTTGGAAAGATTGAGGGTCAGCAAAAGAAAGGAAGACCTCCAACAAGATGGGTTGACTCTGACTGCAGCAAGGGGCTTGGGTGTGCCAGAATTGATGAGGAGGGTGCGGGTAGGACAGTAGCAGCTTCCTTCACTTCCTTAAAGACTCTCTCTTACATGTTAGCTTCTAAAAGAGGTGTTTCCTGCCCACTGTGGTTTCTACCTGTTGTTCCTCATGGGGTTGCTGTGAGTTGTTGTTGAGCGGCACCTGGCAGCTATTGAGAAGCTTCATGTTCTTTCTCATCTCTGTCCTCTGTCCTTCTTCCCTAGTTTCCTTTTTGCCGCAGCACACACTTCCATCTAATGCAATGCATATTTGACGTATTGATTTCATGTGCCTCTTCCTCTATCCTGTAAGCGCCACTAAGAAACATTTTTCTCCTCCTCATCCCGTGAGCCTAAAGAGCACTTGTGGCTTAGTGGTGAGAAGCTGTGCTGCCATCTCAAAGGGACAGGGTTTGAATCCATCAGCTGCTTTGTGGAAGAAAATTGGATAGTCTCCTCCCGTGCATTTGACTGCTTCTGAAAACCCACTGGAGGGTCAGCTAAGAGTCAGTTCTGGCAGGACAGTACATGGCAACAACAACGGTGGGTAGAGGGTACCAAGCCAAAGGCCTGTGATTTGAACACACCAGCTGTTTCTCAGGATATAAGTGAATAGTCCCCTCTTGTGTGATTTACAGGTTCTGAAGACTGCCTGTGAGCTGTTTCTTAGTCCATGGCAATGAATGAGTGAGTGATTCCAGTGTCTAAAACGGAACTTGGCCTGTTGAACAGAATCTGCCACCTAGAATTTTATGTTGAGTAAACAAGCTTAACATAAGTAAATTCATAGATCATAGACTCACTTAAAAAGTACTTTGTAAAAGTTAGCATTTATGAGCAACTTAATGGCCTGTCCTCCGCCATGGCTAGTCCTGCAGCCCATCAGGATGATGGCTGACCGGAGATGTGTCACCAAGCTGTTGAATACCACAGAGGAAGAACTGTACTCATTGCAACTTTAAAGACTGGGACCTTAAGGAAGTAGGTTTCCAGACCTTTCTTTAGAGGATTTGAACTGCCAGTCTTTTTCCGCAGTGGTCACATGCACACCATTGGTGCCACTGTTGTTGTTAGGTGCTCTGGAGTCCAGTACGACTCAAAGTGACCCTGTGAACAGCAGATCTGACCCCGTCCTGTCCTGCGCCATCCTTATCATCTCTGACACACTGGAGCCCATTGCAGCTGTCACTGTCTGAGTCTGTTAAGTAGACAATGAGGATTTCCTGTTAGAGCATGAGTTTGCCTTCAAGTTCCTCTTGTCGCTGTGTTATTAGATGACTCAGAGTAGGATCAGACTCATATGCCCGTGTGCACACAGCAGGTTGGGGCCCTGGACCCGCGCAATCTCATAGTGCCCATGTATACAGCAGAATGGGGCCCTGGTCCCCTGCCATCTCACAGTGCCTATGTGTTTACAGCAGGATAGGGTTCTGGTCCCGTGCCATCTCATAGTGCCCGTGTGCACAGCAGGATGGGACACTGGTCCTGCCATCCTCATGATTTCTGCTGTCTTGGGCCATGTTGGGGGACCACCATGCCAGGCCTTGTCCAGGAAGATGTCCCTCTTTCACTGACTGACTTTACCAGCATGCCATCCTTCTTTAGGGGTTGGCCCTTCTCAGTGCTAAGATGTTGTGTTACCAACCCAAGAGCATGCGGTTCGAATCCACCAGCTGCACCATGGAAGAAACATAAGCATTCTCCTCTGCAATTTACTGCCCTGCAGACCTGCTGGAGGGTCAGCTATGAGTCTTTTCTGACTCAACAGTTAGCACAACACAAAATAACAAGTTTAAGAGACAAAGCCTCATCTTGAAGCAGCATTCTTGTTACACTTTTTAAAAAAACACAGCTTTGCTTTTCTGGCCGACCATAGTGTCTTCTTCACGGCACTGTTCTTGAAAGCCATCAGTTATTTTTCAGGCTTCCTTATTCCTCATCTCACATTCACCTGCACTCAGAGGGATTGAAAAATAGCACAGTTTAGATCCAGTGCACCGGAGTCTTCAAATTGTCAAACAGCTCTATAAACTATGAAGAAATCCTTCACTGCAGACATATTGCTCAAGGCCACATCTTTGATTCTCGCCTGCTGCTTAAATGGGTGTTCATAGTGAATCCAAGGAAAGGGAAATCCTTGACAACTTGAGGTTTTTTCTGTGTTTTTATGATGTTGCTTACTGGTCTAGTTGTGAGGATTTTAGTTTTCTTTTATGCTGAGGTCTAATCCGTACTGTAAGACTTGACCTTCGATCTTCATCAATAACTACTTGGTGTCTTCTTAGTTTTTAGTATGTGAAATGTCATCTGTATATTATTGCAAGTTGTAAATAAGTTCCTACATAGTAAAAATGTTTATTATTAAGAAATAATGTTTTCAGTGTTTTTCCTAGTTTGTTTATCCAATGATAAAAGTAAGTTATGACAGTATGAGACACCTCATTTTTTAATCTTGGGATGTGTGCATTTGTGTGTCTGTCTCTCTGTCTTGCTGGTAGAGGGATGGTGAGATTTACTCGCAGAGAGTAATATTGTTAATAGTTATTATGGCCCAAAGGTAAAGCTTAATGAAAATTATTTGCTTAATCATTTTTATTTCAGGAAGGATATGGATCTAATAGATAGTTAACTAGTAGCAATATGTTTTTGTAAATTATTAACATAGTATTTCTTTAAGAAATACTTTACGATTACTAAGAATGAATGGATGCGATATTTCCTGTGTTTCATTATTAAAGACATTGTTTTTATTCTGATAGGCTCATAGCTGGCAACCTGGGATAAAAAACCCGTACCGTGGTGTTGTAGTGTGGCCTGTTCCAGAAAACATTGAAATCACTGTGACACTATTTAAGGTAAGTTCCATTTTTTTTAAATTTTTTAAAAAAATTTATTATTAATTTCAATGAAAATTTACAGAGACTTTGGATTTCCATTCATTCATTCATTGTTGCCCTTTTCTCCCCTTCCACCTCCCCCGCCCAGTACACTACCCTCTTGGAAAAGTAAAAGAAAAATTCTTTCATTGTTTTACAATCCCTCCCCCCAGGTCCACTCCACTATGCAGCCTTCGCTCTGGACTCCTGTCATGACAAGAATAACTAATCACATATCCCTTTTAAACAATTTTCTCCCACATCTGTTTCAATGCAGTATAC
>NW_006399761.1:23567637-23607299 GCF_000299155.1 Elephantulus edwardii | reverse complement strand
TTAGGTTGTTTATTTTTCATTTCAATGAACATCTACAGAGATTTTGGGATTCCATTCATTCATTGTTGCACCCTTCTCCCCGCACAACCCACCCCCCTCGCCCCCCATTTGCTCCTCTCCTTGAAAAGCAAAAGAAAAACTCCCTCATTGATGCTCTTCCCGTGAACAGCTGAGTTCTGTGGCATTCTTACTAATCCTGAGATTCATTCTGTGATCTGTGTGTGATAACATGATACATTTTTCTTTTTTTTTTAACATGATACATTTTTAAATTAATAATTTTATGCTTACTAATAAGATGTTTTAAATTAACATTTGATTTCTTACTGATATTCATATTTTATAACTAGTACATTTTTGAAGCAAAATTCCATTTGCGCATTCAAAAGGCAGCTTACCATAACTCTGTGTGTATATATATGTGAGTGTATACATACATATATGTGCCTAGCTTTTTCTTAACTATCATCCATATTTTTTTGAAATACAGGCAGGCCCTGGGTTCCAAATGTCTGGCTTACGGCATACTCCTACTTGTCCTTTAATGTGTAAATTTGCTCTAGTTTTGAACTGTTTGATAAACCTCCTTGTGAGCAGCTTTGAAACCACTGGAAATTCTTGAAGCCTTTTCTTGCACGACCTCCTATTCTCAGGTGGATGCCAACTCATACCAATCATCCACCATGTCTCCAAGGTGTGAACTTAGTGGTAGGAGCCGGTGCGTCTTTCTCCCACAAGGTGACTGGTGGATTGGAAACACCCACCTTTTGGTTAGCAGTTCGACACATGATACGCTTTCTTGTGTGTCTGTTCCAACACTATAGAACAGAGGACAGTTGTCACGTAGTGTTCCAGGGAAATCTTCATAGAACCAGACTATCCCAATATTTCACCGTGGAATAGCTAGTGAGTCAGCTTTCTTCGCCTTTGATCGGTAGCCCAGATCTGCCCACCATGGGTCCTTCTTTTAAGTTTACAGAGACTTTGGATTTCCATTCATTCATTGTTGCACTTTTCTCCCTGTTCATCCCTCCCCCTTCAATTAGCTTTTCTTTTTGAAAAGTAAAAGAAAAAATTCTTTCATTGTTATATAGTCCCTCCCCCCAAGTCCACTCTACTGTGCACCCTTTGTTCTGGACTCCGGTCATAACAATAATATCTAATCATATATCCCTTTTAAACAGTACTCTCCCTCATCTGTTTCACTGCAGTATACATTATTTATCCCATCTTTCTCAGTCTCCCCTCAACTCCTGTGTCAGTCCTCTTTTATAACAGTGGCATTATGTCATATTTGTCTTTTTGTGACTGACGTATTTCACTCAGCATAATGTCCTCCAGGGTCACCCATTTTGTGTAATAGTTCATGAGTTCCTTGTTTTTCACATGGGTTCTTCTTGTATTAATCAAATATAAACCATACCCAATGCTGTCAAGTTGATCCCAGCTCATCACAACCCACCATTGACTTTCCAAGGCTTTGAATATAGTGTCAGAGGAGAAGAAGATGGATTTGAACTGCTGACTTTGTGGTTAGCACCCTAACAGGTATGCCTCCAGGATCCCCTTCTTGCACTAAAGTATGTCTGAATAAGAACTGTGTGTAGCTGCTTTGAATTAATCCACAAATTCTACAGAAAGATACAATTGTATGAACAGATGTCATGTTTGACCTGGTGCTGCCTGTGCCTGTCCTGTAAAGGAGTCCTCACACATAATAACACACACACACACACACACGTGCGCGCGCTGTATTGTTTGCCATCCTAATGAGCTCCTTGCCCTTAAACAAACAAAAGTTGGGAACAAAGATGTGAAAATTTTAACCTTTTGCTGCTTGTGGGATTAGAAAACTCACGCATTATCTTGTCTTTGAACATTCAAATTATGTTTAACTTGCTTTTGCAAGGGCATTTCATGAAGTGTAATTTAGTCATGGGTGGAATTTTTGAAAATCTACATATATTAGGACAAAAAGTAAATAAGTGAAGCAATACGGCTTAAGTAGATAATTGGATAAAAAGCTGTGTTTTATTTGGTAATCTAAAGTATTAAGTTCCTTTATCCAAGAAGTACTGCAGGAATGAATAGAACCAAACAGTATGATAAATGTTACTATATTAGCTCATCAACAAATTCATCCCTTGTGTTTCATAGGTACTCTACCTTTTAAGTGAATCTTAATGGTTTATGTATATTTTATAGCTCTGACATTGATAGGGTTGACATTATAACATTAATTGATGCTCCGTGTCTGACATGTACTGCACTTATGCGATAGATATTTTATCCGGGGAAAAACAGAAAGAAAACAAAGCCTGCTTATCTTTTTTTTTGTTTTCAGACCATTCCTTTTACTTTTCAACCAGCTGAGTAAAACCCTGCCCCTCTTACTCATTATTTCTCTTATTAGGAAGATCTTCTAAGCTTAGTAGTTAAGAACAGAACTTTGTCACAGCAACTCACAGTTTCGAGCATTATTCCCATTTTATGGATAAGGAAACTGAGATTAGAATGGAAGGTAATTCATCCATCACACTGCCTTCAACTCTGCTCTTTCCATTATTCTAGATTGTCTATTCTAGAATAAGGAAGGAGGAGTGGCATCCACTTCCATAATAGCTTGCCTCCGGAAACCCTATGAACCTGGAGAGAGGATGAAAGGCACCCAAGCGTCGAGGACTCTCCTTCATAGGGTCGCTATGAGTCGCCTGCGACTCGACGGCATTTAACAACAACAACATTCTAGAATAAAAATTGTTACGAATACAAGTTTAGACAGTCATATCTGTATTATCAGTGAGGGTGACTTACATGATCTGCTGAGCATTTTGATGTAGCATATTGGGGTGTTGTTTTTTCTAATTGAGGAAATGAATGGATGCAGTTAAACAACTCTTTCTGAAATACGGTCACTTTTCAAAGAACGTGAGGTTAGGCTCACAGGCATTGTTGACTCCAGTTTGTCATAAGACTGACATTCTTAGCAATCACAGTCTTCACAGAGCCTGTGGGGTTTATAAAAAATGTCTGTAATCAGTGGCTGTCTAAACATGATTTTTATTTTTTTTTTTAAACTTAAAGCAAATCCTGTTTCTCTTCAGTGTTGTGAATACCACTAGTCAGGACTCGGCGGTCTTATTGCTAAGCTGGTTGTAATGAAGGCATTTCTACGTCCCCAGGAGGCTTCTCTCAATCAGAGTTGGTCAGTCTTTCTTTCCCACTAGACAGTCTCAGAAGAGGCCATCACTTCTCACTGGGCCTCTTAGGGCCACCAGTTATATCGGAGCACATTGGTGCTATTTGATGAAGGACCAGATCCCAGAGAGACTCAGCTCACTCGTTGCTCTAGAGTTAGAACTGATTGTTGGGTTTCTCAGTCTGTAAATCACCTGGGAGAGCATTGCCCCCTTTTCTCCCATGTATCTGTGAAACTTTATATACTTTCATGGTGATTTTGAGATCTTGTTTTTGAACAGCAGTGAAAATATTCAAGTGCAAACCTTGGCTGAGAAATCCCTTCCTTGTATTTGTACTGAAAGCTTCCAGTCAATTGGAAATTTGCACATAGGAAAGGAAGCTCTTGTCCTTAGAGTGGGCTTCCCAGGGCATGCGTGTGGAGAATGTGCTCTTGGAAAATGTTATCACTAGGCTGCATTTTTTATGACTTAACCAGAAATCAAATTTTTGCCTGCATGTGAATGATATTAAAAATGTTTCTACTAAGTTTTGGAAAAATACTTATTAGAGTTTAGCGAAAGCTGATGAATCTTTGAAGCTATTTTCACTTTTTCTCTTCAGTGCAGTTCTAAGAAAGGAAGCCATGGAGGGTGGAGTAGGATATAAAGAAGACTTAATTGAAGTTTGAAGCAATTTTCTTTCCAGTTGTTTTTGTCTGGTCAACAACATCAATGGTTAATTGCATAGGTAGGCCATCTTTAAGCGGTTTGACAATTAATACTATCTTGAAAATGAATTCTTTGGCTCCTGCTTTTGTAGATTTTTATTGGCTTGCCCTGTCAAGGTGTCATCTTTGGTCCCATTAAATTATTCTTTAGGTCAAGTTCTTTGGGGAATATATTATCTTTGTTTTTAAAGAAAATTTATTCCAATGCGTAGTGACTTTTGTCCAGTTTCCAAAGCTGTGAATCTTTCTGAAATAAGACTCCCCATCTTTCTCATGCAAAGTTCCTGAAGGGCCCGAACCACTGACCTTTGGGCTAACATCTCCACATGTCAACACTTCAATATTATAAAAAGAAACACACTCACTGTTGCTGAGTAGAACTGACCTAGGTGTTGGCAAGGATGTCAGTCTTTACAGACACAGACTGCTGAGTCTTTTACAGAGCACTTGGTGGGTTCAAATGACTGTGGGATGACTTTGCCACTGTACCGCCAGGTGTGTATTCACTGGAGTCATGGAGTACTACAAACGATTAACTACTACAGTAACCAAAAGGTTGGTACTTCAACCCTCCCACCCCCGTTTTCTCAGTACAGAGGTGGAGCAGTCTGCTTCTGAGAGGTCACAGTCTTAGAACCCTATGTTGGTGGTGGTGTTTGCTTTAGAATCAGAATTGACGCATCACTGACTCTCCAGCAGGTTTTCGGTGGCAGTAAGTCATACAGGAGGAGATTGCCCAGCCTCTTCCTTTGAGGCAGCTGGTGAATTCAAATTGTGTGCCTTTGGGATTGCAGTGCAGCTTCTTATCACCAGGCCACCAGCACTATTCTGCTCACATAGGGACATCATGAATCAGAGCCAATCTGGTGGTAACTGGTTTAGTCTAGTCTACATATTCATTATTTCATTTGTTAAGTATTTTTAGTCCATACTGTGTCAAGTACTTTTCTAGGTCCTGGAAATATAGTGGTAAAATTAAATGATTGTTGTTGTGTGCCATTGAATCAGAATCAGAAATGGCCCATAGCTGATCCACCAATGGGTTTTCAAAGGTATTAAATCACACAGTAGGAGATTATCCATTCCTCTCCCATGGAGCCTCTGGTGGTTTTGAACCTCATACTTTCAGGATTGCAGCACAGCTTCTTACCACTAGGCCACCAGAGGTTTAAAGTCATATACCTGGGGACATTTATTTATTGTGTACTATGAGAAGTTGTACCTTTAGGCTATTATATTCTGCTCTGTTAAATACCAGTGAATATAGGCCCAGTCTCATAGTTTGCTACTATGATTAAACACCTTGTACAACAATCAGGACATGGTCAGAGGTCAGTGAGTGCTTTGATGCTATTTCTTGTCATTATGGTCCTAACTGTTCTGGAAGAAGCCTTTGTAGCCCAGTGGTGAAGGGCTGGGCTAAAAGGACACCAGCAGCTCTGTGAGGGAGAAGGGCTGGTGAGCTGTTCCCGTGAAGATCACAGCCCGGGAAACAACTCTGTCCTGTAAGGTTGCTTTGAGTCAGGGTTGGCTCTGTGGCACAGAACAGCCACTGGCTGGAGCTATGCGGTGTTTCCTAAAAACCAAAATGGCCTTGGGCTGAGAAGGGTGAGTAAGAAGGCTGGTAGGTTGACTGTCTGCTCACTGGTGCGTCATGCCTTATGACTTGGACCAGTGTGGGTGTGGAAACATCTCATGATCTCCTCAGCCTTTCTTTCCTGTCCTCTCCCCCTGTCCATCTAGCTCATGGGCAGGACAAGGCTGGAACACTATACCTTTACAGACTTCTGAACTTCCTTCCCTTTTCCCCTTTCCCCAATTTCTGTCCCCCAGGACTTAAAGAGATCCTCTGAACAGCAGACCTGCCCTGTCCTTTGCCATCCTTGTGATTCTAGTCCTGTTATTACAGTCTCTGGGCCAGTCCATTTGATTGTGGATATTCCTCTCTTTCTCTGACCCTCTCCATTTCTAAGCATGATGTCTTTTTTCCAAGGACTGGTTGCTTCTAACAGCATGCCCAAAATATCTGAGCTGAAGTTTCATCATCCCTGTCTCTAAGGAACACCCTGGCTGTACCCTTTCCAAGACATATTTGTTTGTCCTTTTGGTAGTCTGTGTAACATTAAGTACTCTTTTACAACGCCGTAACTCAGAGGCATTGATTCTTCTGACATCCTTATTCATTGTCCAACTTTCAGATTCATAGGAAGGAATTGAAAAGACCATGACTTGAATCAGGCATGCCTTAGTCTTTAAACTGATATCCCTGCTCCTCAGCACCTTGGAGAGGTCCTTGATAGAGCCAGTTTCCCCAGTACAGTGTCTTTTGATTTCTTGGCTATTGTCAAGGTAGTTGATTGTGAATTCAAGTAAGATGTGATCACTAACCACTTTAATCTTCATTCCGTCTATCATAATATTGCCTGCTGGCTTGGTGGTGAGGATTTTTATTTTCTTAATGTTTATATATAACCCATATTGAAAGCTTGTAGTCTTTGATCTTCTTCAACAAGCATATCAAGTCATCTTCACTTTCAGCAGGCAAAGTTGTGTATTCTGCATAATGCAGGTTGCTGATGAGTCTTCCTCTGATTCTGATGCTACATTTTTCTTTATAAAGCCCAGCGTCTCAAATGATTTGTTGTTCATACCAACTGAATTAGGTATGGAGAAAAGAGACAGCCCTGATGCACACCTTTCTTGATTTTAAACCATGTAGTAGTCTCCTGCTCTCTTTAGACAATAGCCTCCCGGTCTAGGTTTTGCATAAGCACAACTAAGTGTTCTGGGCTCCCCCATATCCATCACCAAAATGTGTTTTTCCCCCCATTTTTTTTAAACTCCCTTGTGTTCATTTATGCATAAAAATAGTTGTTGTAGTGTAGCTCAGACTTAGCCAGGTGCCAGTGCTATTATAATAAAAAGTAAATAAAACAGAAAGTAATGAAGTAATTTAGGAGTTTGGAGTTTATCCTACAGTGAATAGGAGTCATTAAAGAAATTTGAGTTGGCAGTATTATGATCAGAACTATTCTTTGGGAAAATTATTCTTTGTATAAGATTGACTGAAAGGTAGACAGATTAACTGAAAAAAAAATGCCTTGGTAACTTCTTTTCGTATTTCTTTTTTTAATTAATGTACATTGTGTTTCATTCAAACACATTGTGTTCTGTACAATCTTTCTTTGCTTTTGTGTTTCATGTATGCACTGTCTGCCATATGATTAATTAGCATTGCTCAATGCCTGTTATGACACCATCTTTTCAAGTCCCAGTGCGTCGTTGCCACTAATCTGTCCTTCCACGTTTCCACTTTTTCTATCTTTTTTCCCCTTTTGGACATTTATACATGTCTTAATAGTTATCCTTCTATTTTTATAATATTGGAGAATGCCTCAATAAATTTTGTTTTTAAATGTTCTAGGCACAAAATGATAAGGACATGTCAAATCCAACAGTGGCAGTAGAAACAGAAGATTAATTAATAAACTAAGGTGGGATCCAGTCAGTCTTACAGAGTCCAGTCACTTCACCCAGTTTCCAAAATGGAGAAAAGGGGTTAGCCTTAAATGCAGGGGTCCTCCTGGAGATCTTATTGACAAGAGGCTTAAACAATGAAACAATCTACACAGACCCTCAACCAAAATAAGAGTGCCATCATACGGAGTCGAGCCAGTGGAAGTCCAAAATGGAAGAAAAGCACTTGGCAGTATATATTGTTGTTATTAAGTGCCATCCGGTACTGAACCCATTAAACAAAAGACTTTAACCTTGTTTTATAACTACTGTCCTTTCTCTAAGTTCAAAGAGTTTCCACAGGCATGTTTAGGAAGTGGATGCCACTCCTGCTTCCAAGCCAGTCTTCCTTAATCTGTTAGCTAACCAGATATTGTCCACCATGTGTAACCATTATCGCACTTGGCAGTTTGGTGGAACTCCCAGTTTTAAGAGAGGTTGGAAAGCAGGAGTGGCATCTACTTCCTAAACCACATGCCTCTGGAAACTCTATGAACTTGGAGAAATGATAGTTATAAAAAGACCTCAGGTCTCTTGTTCATGGAGTTGCTATGAGCCGTTCATGACTTGATGGTAGTCAACAACAACACCATGAAATATATCCCTAAATCAAGAA
The DNA here is from genome assembly GCF_000299155.1 of Elephantulus edwardii. Lineage (NCBI taxonomy): Eukaryota > Metazoa > Chordata > Mammalia > Macroscelidea > Macroscelididae > Elephantulus > Elephantulus edwardii. The sequence continues at coordinate 23,599,260 of NW_006399761.1, read as the reverse complement.
GCTCTTATGCAAACAGAGCAAGGGAATATATAATGGATTCAAAGGAAGGAAAATGTGCATTAACACTTTATCCTTTCCTCAAGTGTATTCAGTCTATATGCTGAACAAATCATTCAAGAAGTTAGACTATATGAAGAAACATGTGGCATCAGAATAGGAGGAGATTGGGGGAGCAGCGGAATGCTCATGGAGTTTGAACCTTACCTTGGTTCTTAAATTTGGGGGCCTATGGCCCTTGGGTCTGTTTTTAATTGTTTTTGGTCACACATTCTTATAATTGGCACAGCACTGGTCTGTGCATTGTTGTACAGAGGTAACTCTTGGTTGCTGTGAAGTTGAACACTGTGATACTGATGTGTCAAATGCGGTAACAGTTACCCATGATGGACAGTATTTGGTGGAACTCCCCAGTTGAAACAAGCTTGGAAGCAGGAGTGGCATCCACTTCCAAAATAGCTTGCCTCCAGAAACCCTGCAGACTTGGAGAAATGATGATAGTTATACACGTGTTCAGGTCTTTTATTCATAGGGTCTTTATGAGTCGTCTACGACTCGACAGCAATTAACAACAACAAGGTGGGATTACTCATAAATGAGAGACTTCCACATGAGAAGTATGTGGAGCTGAAGCCCAGTAGAGAAATGCAGGGCTCCTCCCCCTTGTGTGTGCACTCTCTCTTGGAGTGGGCTGCTGTTGTCGAGCCAGAACCCCAGTCTGTTAAATATTCCCTTTGTTAAATAGGGAGCGCTGGTGGCCTCGTGGTAAGAAGCTGTACTACAGTCCCAGAGGCACCCAGTTGGAGTCCACAAGCTGCTCTGTAGCAGAAGGATGAGAAATCTCCTCCTTTTCAATTTACTGCCTCTGATAACTCACTGGAGGATTCACAACAACTTGTTAAATATTCACTCTTTGTACCCCCTTTTCTCCCCCACCTCTAACACATAACTTGAATAAAATGAATGCTCACTCTTCTTTTGCTCTGTTTAACTTACTCTGATGTTATGGAAATCCTACACACACATACCCTCTAGTCCAGATACTGTCTCACTCACAAAACTTTTCTTGTTGTTTGTAGTAAGAAGGGATATGCCAGCTCGTAATCACTGGGAAACCCTGTGTACTTTCTAACCAGAAGATCTTGTTCTTAACAATATAGCCTTCAATTACAGAATTGAAGTTTAGAAAATAAAATGATACATTGCCATTGGTAATGCTTCAGATTGATGAATGTATAATCTGATGATTTTGGTTTTTTTTGAGAGGCGAGATATAATTGGAAGCAAGAGTGTCATCCACTTCCTAAACAACATGCCTCTGGAAACTATAAACTTTGAGAAATGATGATAGTTATAGAAAGGCTTCAAGCCTTTTGTTCATAGGGGGCCACGAGTTGTGCTTGACTTGATGACAATCAGTAGTAACAACAACAACAACATAATTCGGAGCTTTGGTACCCAGTGGTTGGGAGTTGCACTGCCAACCCAGAGGCACTCAGTTCATAACCGCAAGGTGCTTTGCAGGAGAAAAATGAACACTATCATCTCCTGGGCATTACAGCCTCTGAAAACCCACTAGAGGGCCAGCTGAGCATCAGACACCAGCAACATAGTTATTTAGATTAGCGTTCTTGTGTTTGTCTTCAGAGATAAGGACTAGCATATGGGAACCCATGTAATGCCTCTCCAGTCATTTACATAAAAAGAAAAAAGAAACAAAGCCATCAGCCAAACCCACAGGCCTCTCAAGTTGGTTCCAGTTTGCGGAATGACCCACAGCTGTATTTCTAAGACTAAAATCTCTATGAGAGGGGACCATTGTATCTTTCTCCCATAAAAAGACTGGTAGATTCCAGTCTCTCAGCAGTTAGCAGTCCAGCACATAACACACCGCATTTCCGGGGTGCCTTACATAAGAAGTTTCCAAACAGTCTTTTGTCAGATAATTGGCAACATGATAAATTTTTCCCTTCAAAACTATGCCTTATTTTAAAAAATGTTTTCATTTGATTTTAAGATCCATCACTCCTCAGATTTTGTGGCATTTCCAGGGTTAATGGTGGATGTCAAAAGTGCATGCTAATCTGCCATCTTCCCCTCTTCCCCCCCAGCTTTATGAAGTCCTGTGCAGTGCTCTGAAATTCTAGATGCTTAGAAAATGTCTACACTCAGATAAGAATTTTGCTTCAATTGGTATTTTCGTTTAAAATATTTATAGTTATGACAAATGAGGTTTGGGGTTTTAATCCCAGTAGTGCTTGCTAGTTTCTTCACTAATGTTCCTGTCTGCTAGCAGTTTATTATTGTAATGGATGCAGTGATAGAAGGCAGCCGTGGGTAGCAACCCGAGTAAAAGAAGAAAATGTCTTACAATGGAATAATACATTTACAGAAATTATGGCAATTTCTGCCAAGTTAGCCATTCGGCCTCCTTCTCTTTAAGGATTGGTGAAAAAAACAAGGCTCTTTGTATTTGTTAGAGGGGATAGATTTGACCAAGGATATGTGTATTTCAATTTCATATTTTGCTTTTATTACAGGATCCTCATGCAGAGGAATTTGAAGACAAAGAGTGGACATTTGTCATAGAAAATGTAAGCTAATGGCAAATTCCTTTCACATTTTTTTTATGTGTTATTAAAGGTGCTTTAGCATTTTGGCAGTAGGAGAAACATTACCTTGTGAAAATAAAAATGTGATAAATAACTGATTTTTTATTTTTCCTTAAGGAAATAGTAGCCGATATCAGAGTTACTGCCTTTTGTTATTATTATCTTTATAAATCCTGTCTTTATTTTCTTTGAGGAGTAGAAACATGATATAGAAACATACAGGTATATTTTAATACATACATATACGCATAAAAAAAGACATAAATCATAAAGATTCACTCTGATGATGGAGAATTGGCATTTTGCCAGTTAGTATACGTGAGAGAGAGACGCTGGATCATTTGTATTATGCCTGAGAATGAAGATAACGATTCTAGTCAGAAAATTAGTGGGTGACTGACTGTATGATCCTTTTTTTTATTCCTTATATATTCCATGGTAACATCGCACTGCCTCCTGATTCTGCCTGTCTGCTATAGCAAAGCACGCAACATTTAAGTCCATGATTTCAAGCAGCTGAAGCCTCTGATAGACAAAGCTGTGCAATCATAAATGTGGTTTGTCCTAACTCACATAGGTTTTAATTTTGGTGGTATCCATGCTTGAGGAGGTGCCCATGCACAGTCGAAGGGATTGAGAAATTGTGGTACATTCACATGATGGAACACTATGCAGCACTCACGAGCTATGATTTTGAAAATTACTGCATAACTTGGAAGGACTGGAGAGCATTATGCTTATTGAACTAATTCAGTCTCATAAGGACAAATACTGCATAAGACCATTATTGTAGAAATACAAAGGTAACTAGTAGAAGGTGTATGAGGATCCAAGGTGGAAAGGATGGGTGCAGAGGGGTGAGGATGGGCGGGGGGAAATCATAGGGTCGAATAATTTAGTAGGTGGAGGGAGAGGCAATCGAAATGGGAAGGATCTGGCAGGGATCTGGCAAGACAAGGTAATGATGGGCATAGTTCATTGGTGATTAGATTTATAAAACATAATAGGAATGATCATATGAAACCCAATGTGAATGAAGAATTGTGTGAAACACAATGTATACAAACTCTGTAAGCAAACCAATATAAAAGAAAATTTTTTAAAAAGCACAAAACTATAATTTATATATTATGAAATCTCAGGTGACTAAAAGGCATATAGGCATCTCTGGGTGGTACACATAGTTACTGCCACCTTTGGCTGCACATGTTTGAGTCCACTTAGGACTCAGAAGAAAAACTCTATGGATGTACAGTCATGCTCAAATCCATGCCAACTGGCTTGTGGTACCAGGCATATAGTAAGTGTTGAGTAAATGATGATTTGATGAGTATTACAGGAGGCAGGCAATTAAAGTATACTGATTGAGAATGTGGGCTTGAGTCAGAGAGATCTGATTCCAAGTCCTTCTCCTTACAAGCTCTTAGTCAATTGACTGTTTCCTAACTTCTCTAAGTGTCTGTTTTTTAAGCCTTGTGACTCTAGGATTGTGGTGAAAATCAAAAAGTTCTCAATGAATATTAGCTTTTATGGAAATTTTCTTCAACATCTTTATTGTACTCTGAAAGTGTGTTGTTGTTATAGACCCTCTAGTTGGAATCAGCTTACAACTGCAGACTCTCCAGCTAGTTTTCCAAGCCTATAAATTATGTGAGAGATTGCCCATCTTTCTCATAAGGAACACCTTGTGGATTCGAACTCTGTACCTTTGGGTAGACCACCAGCACACCCTCTAAAACTGTGTGTGTGGGACGCTTAAAATATGTATTGCCGACAAGGAATACATATTTTTAAAAAAAGTCATTGGAGGGAGAAGGAGGAAAATGTGCAACAACGAATGAATGAAAATTCAAATTTTCTGTAAATGTTCATTAAAATCACAATAAAAGAAAAAGATACAAAATACAAAAGAATGATTGTAAAAAACACAGTGTGATAGAGAAAATATAAAACCAAAAAACACCAACCAAAAAATATATATACATACGCATTGCGACATATTCTTCCTTTCGATTCCTATCTGACTTGTGTATTGCATTTCAGTGATAAAATTTGTCTTAAACTTCCCTCAGCAGTAGGTGGGCCATTTAAAAGCTTGCAGAAATGATAGCTAGTGAGTGATGTAAGGTTGCAAACAGGGTAGGGGAATTTGTAGGCTTGGTTTCACATGAACCATTTGAGATTTATTAAGGTTCACAGCAGTTTTGGCTTGTGTAGTGACAGGCTTGAGTATTATACTTCAGGTAGCAACTAAGGTTAGGGGGAAAGAAAATGAAAACAAACAAAACCTCACAAAAACCAGTAACTCTTCATGACATGGGTTACAACCTCAAAAGCTAGCCCAGTGGGGAGTCTTGATTTTCAGTACTCAGACCTATTATTCTGCATTTGAAGTCTCTGTTAATCTGATGGATTAAAGAATAAACCTGTCAAATTTGAATTCTAATAAATGACAAAGTATGTGAAAACGGTATTTCTTTAGAAAGTTGTTCTTGCTACATGATTAATCTTACCTGGAAAACATCGCCGCACAAATGATTGTATGAATTAGATTTTATGTCTGATCAGATGATTTTGGGAGACTTTCTCTGAATGATGCACTTGTGGGTGGAACACGGCTTATATGGAGAGTGTAGGCCATGGGTATGTTTTTTAATAGCAGAAGGATTTCCTGTTTACTTTTTTTCTCTGTCTCCTCAAATATGAATTTGGAAAAAAACCCTGGCATTTTCTTTCTTTCATTGCATAACTCATTGTTGATCACCATCACCAAGACTCTAGACAGCAGAATAAAATGCCTTCTGGTCTTGTGCACAGAGGTCTCTGTGGGTCAGACTGTTGGGCTCCATAGGGATTTTATGGATGATTTTCAGGAACAGATCACCAGGCCTTCCTTCGTAGTCTTCCTTCAGTCTGTAAACTTTGCCCAGGCGTGTTGAGTGTCATAGAACTATGCAGGCATCTACTGATGGAGGGCAGGGGCTGTTCATAAGGTGTGTTGACTGGGTGCTCCCTCCCCTCGCCAGAGGAAACAAAGACTTTAGGTTGGGGTACAGTTGAGTATAAATCATGGTGTTAGGTCTTCAAAACCAGACAACCTTGAATCTCTCTCAGGAATTTATTTTCTTTATCTGTGAAGCAAAGAGTGTTTATGGAATTATCTCCGATGACTTTTCTAGGTCTACAGCTTCAGTTTAGTTAGTAGGTTAATAAAATTCTAGAAAATTAATTTATAGATCAAAGATTTTAATTTTGAAATTTATAAATCTATTATTTAAAGGAATTATTGGGTGCTCCTTTTTAGAATCAATCAATACAAATTTTCTAATTTGTATATTTTAAAAATCCATATTAACATTTTTTTCTATGCATTTTCATTTCTGAAATAGATTATGAATACTTTTCATGAATACAGTTTCTTACTCTAGATTCTTTTTTTTTTTTACTCTGGATTCTTAAGACAACAGTTTCTTTCCTCTACTTTTTGCTTTTATAAGTTATTTGCAGTATTAGATGGGGCGGGGGGCACCAAGCCAGAAAGAAAATGAAATTGTAATGTAAACCAACTTTTTGTGTCAGGGAAGATACTACTTTCTGTAGCAGATGTGCTCTCGCAGCTATCAAAGAAAATATAGCCCATCTTTTATGGAAAGATCTGCTGTAGTTGTTGTTGTTATGTGCTGTCGAGTTGCTTGCGACTCATAGCGACCCTATGTACAACAGCCCTAAACTCTGCTCTGTCCTGTGCCAATTGCACCATCTCCGATACACCCATCCCAATTACCCCAGTCACTGAATTAATCCATCTCATAGAGGGCCTTCATCTCCTGCACTGTCCCTCCACCCTCCCAAGCATGATGTCCCTCTCCAAGGACCGATCCCTCCTTACAACATGTCCAAAGTATGTTAGACGAAGCCTCAGAATCCTTGCCTCCCAGGAGCCGCCGGGTTTGACCCTTCCCAGGATGAATCTGTTTGTTTTCCTAGCAGTCCGTGGTACCCTCAATACCCTTCTCCAGCACCACAGCTCAAAGGCATCAGTTCTCCTGCCCTGGATGTGCTCACCGAGTTGTGCCGAGAAATCTGGAGAACAACCACTTGGCCAACTGACTCGAAGAGATCTAGATTTGTTCCCATCCCAAAGAAGGGTGACCCGACAGAGTGTGGAAAGTATAGAACAATATCATTGATTTCACATGCAAGCAAGATTCTGCTTGAAGATTATCCAAAATGACTGGAACAACACATCAGCAGAGAGCTGCCAGAAGTCCAGGCTGGGTTTAGAAGGGGTCGTGGTACTAGGGATATTGTAGCTAATGTTAGATGGAATGTATCTCTGTGTTTCATTGACTATGCAAATGTGTTTGACTGTGTGGATCATAACAAACTGTGGCTGACTCTGAGAAGAATGGGAATCCCAGAACACTTGATTGTGCTAATGCGAAAACTATACTTGGACCAAGAGGTGGTTGTCAGAACAGAGCAAGGAAACACGGCATGGTTCAAAATTGGGAAGGGCGTACACCAGGGGTGTGTCCTGTCTCCATACCTTTTCAACCTGTATGCAGAACAGATTTTCCGGGAGGCTGAGCTCTATGAGGAGAAATGTGGGGTCAAGATTGGTGGAAGATCTATCAACAATCCCCAGATGACACAACCCTGCTTGCTGAAACTGAGGAGGACCTGAAGCGCTTGCTGCAGAGGGTCATGGACTGCAGCCTCCAATATGGATTGAGGCTCAATGTCAAGAAGACAAAGATTCTCACCACTGGGCCAATTGGCAGCATCAGGATGGATGGTGAAGAGATTGAGATTGTTCACAGCTTTAGTTTGCTTGGCTCCACAGTCAACACTCTCGGCAGCAGTAGCCAGGAAATGAAAAGACGTATTGCCATGGGAAAGTCTGCTGTTAGGGACCTCTCCAAAGTACTGAAGAGCAAAGGTGTCTCTCTGGAGACTAAGGTGCGTCTGATACAGGTCTTTGCAATCACTTGTTATGCGTCAGAGAGTTGGAAAGATCAGTACCAATGGAAATCTAGTACTAATGGGTTACGGTGACAGAAAGGAAAGGTATTCATCATTTGGAAGGGCTGTGCTATTAGTAATGATGATAGCATAATTAAGGCTTGCTAGGAACCTGAAGCAAGAGAATAACAAAGGTTTTATTGAGTACATTTTTATGAGCTAAAATGTCTTATGACTTTGGTGTTGTTGGCTTGTGCTGGTTTTGTAGCACAATTCTTTTCATAGGGAATTAGTGATTTGACCTCTTTTACCAGTATGATGTGTTTATTAAAACAATCGCATTTTTTAAGGTAAAGAGCTCCAGCTAAATGCAAATTAGAAAAAAAAAAGGTGACAGTAAATCACGTTCATTTACATTGCCCAACTTCAGAAGTATTTTGTAAAATTGCTTTACACCTAATGCAGTGGCAATGAGGTGCCGGGGGTGGGGAAAGCCCTCGTGAATTATATGCTGTAACAAAGCACTGAAATGAAACTAAGTGGTGCATTTGAACTGTGGTGTTGGCAAAGAATGTTGAATTTATTGTAGAAGTCCAAGAAAACAAACAGATCAATTGTAGAAGACACACAGCCGGATGCTTCTGTAAAGTAAAGGCATGAACCCGAGACTGCATACTTTTCCTTTCAGGTGAGCAGGAAAGATCATCATGTTGGTAAAGTAGAGGCCAAAAGAGCGAATAGTGGGAAACCCATAAATGAGATGAGTTGACAGTAGAGGCAATAATGAGCACAAGCATCCGGAGACCTGAAGGTGGCTTCCTCCTCTGTGTGCAGTCCCGTGAGGGTGGAGGTGACGTGATGGCAAGCAGCCGTAACTCTAAGAGAATGTGAATAATGGGACTCAGGGCACTAGACCAGTACACTTAGCTGCTTGCTTTGCATTCAAACAAGTTTTCACAGTCTGTGTGAGCTACTTAGTATTGAAGGATGACTTTGTGTACATAAACCTTAACAGAATGAAAAAGAAAGTGCTATTGTTGCACCTGAAAGATAGAATGGAATTGAATAACTCTCCCTCAGTAGTTTTCAGGAGGACTTAACTTCTATTTACAGAGACCAACCATTTTTACTTTACTTATCCAAGTGTAGTAACTGTTTTTACATATTCTAGAAAATCTGGAACAGTTTTCTGAGATGTTAACCAGACCCTGTTTGGATAGCTTGGTTAAGTAATTTGAACAGAGAAATTCTAGTCCATTGATCCCTCTATCTTTCCTTTTTTTGGCTTTTAGTTTGTAATCTTTTTATACATCATGCTTTTTATGTAGTAGATACTCAGTGTGCTGGAAGAGGAAGGAGTGAATGAATTAAGTGATAATATAAAAATGAATGAACTATTAGAAATTCTGTAAGGCTTATTTTGAGTGTGAATACATTTGTAACTTTTAAATTTGTGGCGAGATATATATATATATATATTCACTTCTGTAGCATTAACTCACAAAACTATCATCTATTTCCACAATTTTTCATCATCCCAAACAGAACTCTGTAAGGGCCGAGTTTTTAAGAGAGATATTAGCATTTCATCAACTTTTTTGAAAAATGTGAAAGGTTACAGTAGCGGTAAGTGTACAAGGGCCTCGTGCTCTCACAGCAGAAGCTTACTTGGGTTATGTTACGCTTCCATTGTGCTTGTAAAATGTCCCCATTAGAATAAATTTGTTGACACTAAGTTTAGTTTTCCAGTTTTGCCACATGGCAAATAGGCTACTCCCTGACACGCTCCTCCACAATTTTTTCACAGATAAGATGGATTATGACCCTACATCTCTTAATGCTACTGGCCTCTTGCTGAAATCATATAATTTCATTGTTACTATTAAGTCCCATTGAGTTGATTCTGACTCAGTGTCTTAGTTCTAAGGTACTGCTCTGAAAGAAATGCCCAAAATGAGTGACTTTAACAAATAAGAATTATTCTCTCAGTGTTCTGGAATCTAGAAAGAAAACTTTATGGCACCTTCTGGAGGGCAGGACTTTGTTTTTCTCCTGGCTCGGGAGGGAGGAGGGCCCTTGTCTTTCAGCTTGTTTCCCGGTTCCGGGGAGATGGCCTTGTGGATGGCGTATGTCCTGCCTTGTCCTTCCTGGTTTGATTGTTTAGTCTTTTTCATAACTCAAAAGAGATTGACTAAAAATATACTGTATTTATTAATCCTTTCTCCTTAACAGAACAAAGACAACCCATTGCCAATGGAATTATAACCAAGGGTGTAGAAGCTAGGATTGACAGAGAACAAAGATCCCCATTTCCAGTGGAATTAAAACCATGGTTGTAGAATCTAGAATTGACAGAGAACAAAGACAGCCCATTCCCAATTTAAGACAGTGGGTGTAGAAACCAGGATCGCAGCACTAGTTTTGGAGGACAGGGTTCAGTTTATAACATATAAAGACAAAGTTTCTGTCTGTTTCCCATAGGGTTGCTATGAGGCCGTATAATTGACTTAATGCCCCACAGAATTAGAACAACTATAAGTGTCTATTAAGCAGGCCAGATCTCAAGATACATGCCCTTATATCTTAAATGTGGGACTAAAGAACTGCTCTTAGACAATTTCTTTTAAGCAGAATTTAATACAAGCATTACATTTTTCTGGTAGTAGTGGTTTACTAATTAATTTGTGATTTCAGTAGTTTAAAAAAAAGTATTGGTTGTTGTTTCTAAGTGTTGTCAAGTCCAGTATGAATCCTGTGAACAACAGATCTGAACCCTGTCCTATCCTGTTCCATCCTTATAATCTCTCATATACTTGAGCCCATTGTTGAGCCAATGTGTCAGTCTCCATCTCATTGACGGCCCAAGCATGATGTCCTTTTCCAAGGAATAGTCTGTCCGAACATACCAAAGCATGTAAGATGAAGCTTCACCATCCTTGTCTGTAAGGAGCTGTCTGATTGCACTTTCTGCTGGAACTTACCTGTTTGTTCTTTTGGCAGTCCATGCAACACCCAGCACACTTTTGCTGCACCACAACTCAAAGGCATTAATCTTTCTTCTGTCATCCTTATTCACTGTCCAGTTCTCAGATGCATAGCAGGTGATTGAAAAGACCATGACTTAAATCAGGCAGATGCACCTTATTCTTTAAATGATCTGTGGGTCTGAAGAACTGCTCTTTGATAATTTCTTTTAAGCAGAATTTAATACAAGCACTACATTTTTCTGGTAGTAGTGGTTTACTTTATTAATTAATTTGTGATTTCAGTAGTTAAGTAAGGATCTTGTTGCTAAGTGCCATCGAGTTCACTATGACCCCTAGCAATCCTGTGAGCAACATCTCTTTAGTCCGTCTCTTTTCCCTTTTAAGATCAGGACAAATCATCCTGACACTTAAAAAGTATACTTTTTGAATAGAAAGAGAAAGCCTTACATTTCTTTACTTTGTTAGTGCTGCAGTCACCCAGTCAATAAAGAAAGTTTGATGCTTTACCAGTAGTATTCAGTAGTAACAGCAGAAGAATGGAGCATCCAGATAGTATCCCCCAAAGAGAAAAGTGTTCATGAGATATAAACCTAGCACAGTGCTCTTTAAGAGGATCATTGCTCTTGAGCGCATTAGAGAGGTCACTGACAGCAGACTTTTCTTGTGTCTTTTAGTTTCTTGACGGCTGATACCAATGGTGTTGATTGTGGATCTAAACAAGATGGTAATCAGCAACAACTTCAGTCTTTTCTCCATTTATCATGATGTTGCCTATTGGCCCAGTAGTGAGAATCTTTATTTTCTGATGTTGCTATGTAATTCATATCACAGGCTGTAGACCTTGATCTTCTGCAACAGGTGTTTCAAGTTCTTCACTTAGAGCAAGCAAGCTTGTGCCATTTGTGTAACGAATTAGTATTTGTTGAGTAATTATTATGTGTTAGATACTGTTCCTGCTGCTGGAAATGATGTAATATAAGAAGTAAATAAAAATCTCTTTCCTCACAGAGTGTGTGTGTGTGTGTGTGTGTGTGTGTGTAGCAGTGCTTTTTGAGTTGTGGGTTAATTCATTGCCAACTCTTCATTGAGTTTCTGAGACTGTAAATCTTAACGAGAAGAAGCCACGCATCTTTCTCCTGAGAAGTAGCTGATGAATTCCAGCCACTTACCTTTTGTTAAGCAACCTGATACGTTATGTACAATGTGACCAGGCTTCCTTAGATAATATGTTAAATATATAATATGTTAGATAAATACTATAGAGAAAAATAGAACAGTGATGGAGATAGAGAGAGCCTATCATTATAGTATGAACCTACTTATTTCTGGTAAGATCTCCAAATGGTAAGAGTATGTCTATCAAATTGATTTAAAAGAAAGTTTAATCAGTGGGATGTACAATTTGATGAGGGGTGAGGGAATTTGGAAGAATCTGTTCTGGAAAATAATATATTCAAATTTTGTAAATAAACTTGTATAATAAAAAAACAGAAGAGTGAAAATTGGGAAGATGTAGCGGGAAAAATATTTTTGACCCATATGTGAAACCTTTTCCTAGTCTGCAGCTCCCCTCAGTGGTGAATGGTGAGATTGACCCTTGCCGGGAGAAGCAGTTCCAGAAATAGCAGAAATAGCGGGTGAAAAGACTGCACTCTCACATTTACCTTCATTTTAAATGAGTTTACAAATCACATAGAAAGAACTGGGAAATTTCAAAGGCCTACGGTGTTCCCTTCTAAGATCAGAACAAATTGTCCTGACACTGAGAAAGTATATTCTTTGAACAGAAAAGAGAAGGCCTTACATTTCTTTACATTGTTTGTGCTGTAGTCACATAGTCAATAAAGAAAGTTTGATGCTTCACCCATGATGTTCAGTAGCAACAGCAGAAGAATGGAGCATGCAGTTAGTAGAAAATATCTCCTCCAAACAGAAAAGAGCTCATAATGTACAACCCTAACACAGTGCTCTTTGTTGGTCTAGTCACCAGCATAAAGCTAAGTAGTTCAAATCCACCAGATACTCTGCGAGAGAAGGAAGGAGAGTCTCCCACAGTGTGATTTACTGCCTCTGAAAACCCTCTGAAGGGTCAGCTGTAGGTTGGTTCTGACTAAGCACCATGTAACCAGCATATATATTATGCACTTACTATATAATCAGGTACTGTGAGGATTGTTGTAAATGCTTTATCCCCTTTTCTTATTACAGTGGAACTCTGTGAGGCAGGTACTAATAACCTTATTTTAAAAATAAAGACACAGAGGTTGACAAACGCCAAGTAACTTGCTCAAGGTTCTATAGTAAACCAGCCAGAATTTCATCCAGTCTTTTCTTTCTGCAAGGGACTATGCCCTTATTCTCTGTGCAGTAACCACCACCTTTAGGAACATTTAGGAAAAGGAATCCTCTGAAACAAAACTAACGAGGATACTTAATAGATTTTATTTGTTGATATACTTATAGGGAAATATATATGTATTAAATTAATAAATGTACTCTTTCATTATTGTTCATATTTGCCCCACACTTAATTTGACTTAATTATTTGACTGCTCATAGACATTATAAAATAGAATTCTAGAACAAATCCTTCACCAGAATTTTGGAGGGGTGAGGTTTTTTTTTCCCTTCCACAAAGCCTTTCCATTTCTTTTTTGTAAATTGAAATAATGCCACTTCATTTTATTGGCTCATTTGTTTCTAGTCATGGATACAGTTTATCAAATTTTGTCTGAGCTTCTTTGAAATAGAAAGAAAGTTACTTCTATAGAAGCTGAAACTTGATAGATAATTTTACCCCTTGTTAGCTTTGTAATCTTTGGCTTGTAATTTCACCTTTTTACCACTTTGTTCAGAATGCTCATCTGCTTCAAAAGCCCTCTTAAGTGTTGAAAAATAAAGATGGCCCTTTGAGAACTCAGGTGCACCAGATCCAAATCATGATAGTTTCAGTTGCCTCAGATGCATTTGAAAGTTGGACAGTGAATAAGGAATACTAAAGAAGAATTGATGCATTTGATGCATAATTGATGAATTATAATGTTAATGAAGACTATTGAATATGCCTTGGATTTCCAGAAGAGTAAACAAATATGTCTTAGAAGAAATTCAGCCAGAATACTTGTGAGAAGTAAGGATGAGGTACCATCATCTCATGGACTTTGGACAAGTTATAAGGAGGCGCTGGTACCTGTAGAACAACACTGTAGTTTGGGAAATCTCCTCTCATGGACTTAAAACCCCTGAAAATTCTCTGGAGGGTCAGCTATAGGTTGGTTCCAACTCAACAGCAATGAAGGTTTTAGGGGTTTTAAAACTTTTTTTTAAATTTAAATTTTATTTATTGTAAAAAAACATGTATGGAGATACAAGGGGTGAGAGTTGGGAGCAGAAGGGTGAGGATGGGCAGGGATGCAATTGCAGGGCTGCACAGTTTGGTGCGTGGAGGGGAGTAGGTGAAGGAAATGAGAATGATCCGGTGGGGACCAGAAGACACAGGGCAATGGTAAGCATAGTCCAATGGTGATTTTTTTTTTAAACAAAGAAACTGTCTTATTCACTTGTGGGTTTCTCATTTGGGAGTGGGGCACAGACTCTGGCTTCTTCATGCTAAACAGGAATGTTGATGGGAAGGGGAGCCCACTTTAACACCTTACTAGTGGTCCTGGGTTGAAGCTGCATGCCTTCTTGTTCTGTTAGAAGATATTTTCCTGATCTTTACTGCCCTCTGGACTGCAAAGTGTTTGCCACGGTGGGGCCAGAGAGGCTGGCTGGCTGAACCCTGAGGATCTATCCTCCTTTGCTTCCTTAGCTGGCAGTTGTATTTCCCTTTTGTCTCTGGAACTGAATTCAGGGTTCAGGTCTGGAGTAAAACTCAGTGTTAAGGTTACCTATAGGAAAGGGAGCAAACCTAGAGAAAACAAACTTGTGAGTTACGAATAGAAGGGTTTTGGAGGTGCTACTTACAGGTGTACTAGGGGAGGAGGTGGAGGAAAGTGGCCCAGATAAAACTCTCTGTATACTGACCTGAAGACTCTATCCAGGGGTTGGATGGCACACTCGCAGGGCTGAATGACTCACCTCATGGACCAAACAGCTCACCCCAAGGACTGAATGGCTCTCCCGAGGGCTGAATGGCTCACTCTGAAGGCAAATCAGCTCACCCCAAGGGCCAGACAGCTCACCTCGAGGGCTGGATGGCTCACTGCAGGGACTGAATGGCACACCCTGAGGGCCAGGTGACACACCCCGAGGGCTGGGTGACATACTCTGGGGGCTAGGTGGCACACGCCCCTACTGAAGTCCCCCCCAAGTCTTGACCCTGTGTCTCAATGAAGACCATGGCCAAGGACAGCACCCCCAGTTCCTGTGCTGCCACCATTACACCCCCTCTCCTCCACCAGATGGTCGGACTGTAATTTGAAATAGGCATCATTGCCCTCCCCCTTTATAAATGGAGAAGGGGATTTGAGAGTCATGAAGAGATCCTCCCTAGGTCTAAACAGTTCTTGGCAGCAGTAGTCAAGAAATCAAAAGATGTGGTGTACTGAGGATGTCTGCCGTCTCGGATGTTGCTGTTGTTAAGTGTTATTGAGTCGTAGACAGTCCTAATCAATCCATTGTGTTGATGATCTCTTCTGACCTGTCCAAGGAAATCTTCACTGACAGAGAGATACTTTCCCCTATGGATAGCAGCTCCATGGTGGTGGTAGTGGTGGTAGTGGTGGTGGTGGTGGTGGTGCTGCTGCTGCTGCTGCTGCTGCTGCTGTTGCTGTTGCCACTGCACCCCAACCCCTGTTCCTGCGCTGGGTGCCCACAGCTTGCCTGCTGCATAGGGGCTCTGCCGTGGGGCTCAGCGCTCGCCACCTGATCTAGGCTAGGGGACCCGTGGGCCCTGGCCCCAGCAGCAATGTGGGCTCGGCAGCAGGCAGAGGGAGGAAGCAGGATCCACCCATGTTCCCCCCAGAATCTCCGTCTTCCTGATGTTGAGCTCCAGTCCACACTGATGACCAGCAGTCAACTGTTTGACTTTTTGGCACATTTAAGTTGTGTAGCCTGCTTCAGTGCAGCCCGCCAGGCCTCCTGCTCACCGTGCTGTGTCTCCTGCTTCCACCATCTTGGTTCAGAGAATTCTTCCCTGAACAAGTCTCTTCTGTGGCAGTGTGGAGGCTCCATCGCAGCCTTGGGCCTGGTGCCTGTCATCCATCCCAGCTGAGGGGATCCCTGGGGTCTGGCCGCAGAGCCCTCTTGGAACTGCAGTCGTGGTGTGGGCTTGGCAGTAGGGGTACTCACCCATTCTTCTTTGGAAATCTTTGATCTCTTGACATTGAATCTCGATCCATATTGAAGACCAGTAATCAACTGTTTAATTATTCAGTTATCAATAATCAGAGGATTGTAGAGGGCCATGGTGGCCCGTTTCCATGTGGCTTACTGTTCCTTCAGCTCCTTATGTTTCCACTGTCACCATCATCTTGTAAGTTCCCCTTTTTAAAAAAAACTTTTTTTACATGCCACACGAAATTATGATGCATCTTAAAACCAATGAAGACAGGAAAAATTTTCTGGAGGCAGTAACTACGGTACTTAATTTTCAAGAAAAGCTGTAGTTGGATAAGGGAGAGAGGGAATTCCAAGCAGAAAAAAGACTATGTAAAAGAGAGATAATGATAATGAGTTTAAACCAAAATTTTCTGTCAGACTCTCTAGTCTGATTCATTAGGGACCCGAAGTGTTAGAATAATTGGTAAATTGGCCTCTCGTAACTGTTACCTCTGTGGAAACACGTCATGAGGCATTTCCTCCAGCATCACCCCCAGCTTTAGGGTAGTTTTTGACCAACTTTTGTATCATCTGTGAATCATGGTAGGGACCTCTGGTAGTGTAGTGGGTAAAGAGCTGCACTGCCAACCCGAAGGCAAGTGCCTCAAAATCAGCAGCTGCTCCTTGAGACAAAGATGTTCCTCTTAAGTGATTTGCAGCCTCTGAAAACTGTGGTCTGATACATTAATTCTTCTCTAACCCCTGACCCACTCATGAGGAAGAAATGGGGAGAGAGGGGGAGAGAATTGATAGGAAAAAGGGAAGTACACCCCAAAGCTAGAGACAAAACAAAATCCCCACAGAAAAACAAGTTCCTCCACTGAAGATCTATTGACCTCTAATTTAAAATACAACCCAGAAAGCCCATTGCTAACCTGATAAATATCCTGAAAGGTATTTTGTCAACCTGTGGTGTTGTGTCTTCCCTGGAAGAAATGAATGAGATATGTATATTTTTTTGAGGTCACTTAACCAGTCTTTCCACTGTTTATATCCATGACCAATAAGAGAGGCTTTTTAGCTCCTCTGTGTCTTTTAAACCCAGACCAGATTACCCTCAGAATGATCGTATGAACAGAGCTGCCTATAGAACTTCCAAGGCCAGCACCATTTTTCTAAATGTATTCAGATGCATCTTTTTCCATAGAGCAGTTGGTAGATTTCAGTCATCCACCTTTTGGATAGTAGTTGAATGCTTGATCTCTCCATCACTGAAGTTCTTTTCATACCTTTCACTGATATTTAATTGCTGGTATACTCAGAAGCCTTTTGTATGCTTATTGTTGTTGCTTTGTTCTGTCAAGTTCAGTACGATTCATTGCAGTCCTATGGTCAACAGCTTTGAATACTGTCCTGTCCTGTCCTTACCATTTTGACACACTTTAACCCATTGTCACAGATACTGTGTCAATCCATCATGCCATGGGTCATCTTCTGTTAATGCTGACTCTCCACATATCCAAGCATGATATCCTTCTCCAAGGACTGGCCCTCCTTACAGCATGCCCTAAGTATGTAGGACACTCTGCTTCCACCCTCTCCAGGACAGACTTGTTTGTTCTCCTGGCAGTGTGTGGAATGTTCAGTACTCTTTTCTAGCATCACAACTGAAAGGCATTGATTCTTCTGTCATCCTTCGTCATTGTCCAATTCTCAGATCCATAGCATGTAATTGAAAAGGCCATGGCTCGAATCAGGCTCAGTTTAGCCTTTAAACAGACATCCTTATGCTCTTTAATACTCTGGAGAGATTCCTAACATTTTCCATTGTAACTCGTCTTTTAATTTCATGACTGCTGGTACAAAGGATATTGATTGTGAATACAAGTAAGATGAAATCATTGACAGTCGCAATCTCCGTCATTCATGATTGCCTCTTGGCCCAGTTTTGCTTTCTTGATGTTGAGTTGCAGTTCATATTGAAGGCTTTAGAAGTCTTTTACCTCTGTAGCAGGCAATTCAAGTCCTCTTCTTGTTCAGCAAACAAGGTTATGTCGTCTGCATAACACAGTCCAACTCCTCAGATGATCTGTTGAGTGTACAGATTGAGCAAGTGTTGAGAAAGGATACACCCCAGCACATGTCTTTCTTGATTTGAAACCATATCGTATCTCTTGCTCTAATTGGACAACAGCTTCTTGGTTTAGGTCTAGGTTCTTGATGAGCACAATTAAGTGTTCTGGAATTCCCATTCTTCTCAATGTCAGTGTCAGTTCCATGGTGGTTGAGTACTCTCGAGTCAGAACTGACCCATACTTTCTGGTGGGTTTTCAAAGGCAGTTAATTGCATGGGAGGAGATTGCCCATCCTTCTCCCACAGAGTAACTGGTGGCCTCGAACTGCAAGCCTTCTAGATTGCAGCGCAACTTCTTGCCACTACATGTTAGTACTAAAGTTTTTGTTTTATTTTCTTTATTGTATAATGTTGAACAGGAATGCCCAACCAAACTCATCTGACACGATTACAAGATGAGTGCTAACGTACAGTGTAAATAATAAAAGCAAGATGGTGCAGTCGTCGTCGTCGTCATCATCATGAATATCACAAGTTTCTGACCTTACCAAATTCAAACTTCACTTTTGATTCAAGGCAGTCTTCTTTTCACAAAGTCAATTCTGATAAGTTATCCTTATATTTTTGTTTCAGAAAATTAAGAAATTACGATTTATCTAAATGCTTCTTGTTTCTTTTACTTGTCTTCTGTGTAATCTTGAATGTTCATGGTTTGAGGCCACCAGCAGTTCTTCAGGTAAAGGATGGGCAATCTTCCTCCCGTGTGATTAACTGCTTCCGAAAACCTGCAGTTTTAGTCAGTTATTGATCAGTTCTCACTCAACAATACAACACACACACACACACACACACACACACACACACACACACCCCACACCCCACTTTGTTTAGAGATTCTCACTCTGAACTTTTTCGAGCCAGACTAATTCCTGTTGATAATTCTTTCTGTGAGAGAGAGCTTGGTGCTGAACCAGTGCACATGTTAATGTCTCTAGGCAGCATTCTCCGTCTTTTGTACTTGTTAAACCAATAAGTAAAGAGTGGTTAGGTTGTCAGACTAACACACAAAAACCAGTTTAGCCAATAATGTCTGTGTATTCATATTTGCTAGTATTACGTACTGCGTATTATTACATTTCTTGAGTCCATTCAACTTTGTGATAAGGAAACACATTCTTTGTCTCTTCCTGTTTCCTGCAATTGAGAAAAAGGCGATGAAGGAGTAGAATTCTCTAACTCTTGCTGGATGGAAGAAAAATGCATGTAATTAGCTGTAGTGGCTCCTCGCTGAGAGTGGAAAAATTACCCTACAAAGCACTGAGGAGTTTGCATGTGAGAAGGGTAATGAGATGGAATCCCTGCATAGTTAGGCTTCATTCAGGCCACTTTTTTTGTATTGACGAGTATATTTTTTTTTCTTACAGTCCCAGGACCTTATTGTGTTTCTAATTATGTTATAAATGTAAAAGTAGTATACAGAGAACTTCTGATAATCTTTTCTTACATAAAAATTTTAGCAGTTTGGATAGATCTAATGAAAGAAAATATTTTAACTTCAAATTTTGTTTTGAGACAGACACAAAGTTAGAGAAGTAATGTGATAAGCCTATGTCTGCTCATCTTCTGGCTTCAGTAAGCTTCATTGTTTTGCCACAGTTATTTTGTCATTCTCTTCCCTGTCCCAACTAGATTGTTTCCGTTTCGTACTGCATAGCATTTCTTCTGTAAATAATGAAGGCCTGATTTTGAACACCGTAAACCAAAGAATGTGCTAAGAGTTTTCAATATAGAAACTATTTGATTTAATATTTTTGTTGTTATGTGCTGTTGAGTCACCTGCACCTCATAGCAACCCTACGTACAGCAGTTCTGAACCCTGCTCTCTCCTGAGCCTCCTATGCACCTACCTCCATTGCCCTAGTTACTGTATCAATATATCTCATCCAGAGTCTTCCTCTCCTGCACTATCCCTCCACCCTTCCAAGTATAATGTCCTTCTGCAAGGACTGGTCTTTCCTGGCTACGTTCCCAAAGTATGTGAGATGGAACTTCAGAATCCTTGCCTTCATGGAGCAGCTTGATTGTATCTTCTCCAAATTATAGACCCTTGCCGTCATTAAGTTTTATGACTTGGTGGTCCCTGGGCCTGACACTAGTCCACCAGCCCCCATGTCACATCTACTACCATCAGCCTTGCCCCAGGCCATTACCCATGCCAGTACTTCCCACCAGCTGGCCTACTTTGAGAAGGTGAAGTAGTTCAGAGGCTTTAGTGACCATTGATTCTCTTGGCTGAGCAGCTCCTGTGGCCTGTTTTAACCAATCAGCTCATAACCAGCCCCCACACCCTACCTACTGCTAGCCACACCACACACCATGTCCACCTAGTGCCTTTTCAATCAGAGTAGCATTAAATGAAATCATCACCAATCCTGAAGTACCCTTCAGCTGCTCTACAAAAACATCATGCATTTAATTACATGGGCAGCCTATCCACTATCGCACACCCCAGCAGATGAAAGGAAGTGAAGGACTATGATTAAGACACCCTTGTAAAATGTCCCTGAAGCAACAGGTAACCTCAAAAGCCACATAAAAACAGACAAAGATCTATCTACTTCTCTCTCTCTCTCTCTCTCTCTCTCTCTCACACACACACACACACACACACACACAGGTCAGAATCGTTAAATCTTTCAGAGGAAGAAAGCCTGTTTGAACTTCCTGATAAATAATTCAGAAAAATTTTAGTCATATGTCTTCATAGAATTGAGTAAAAGAATGAAAATTGATAGAAAACTACAAATAAAATCAAGAAAACCATAGACAAAACTTCAGAAGAATTTACATGAATAAATATAAACTCAAATAGATAAAATCAGTGAATAATTAGAAGCCACAGAAGGACAAGAAATTGCAATGTAGAATCACAAGAACAAAAGTTTAGAAATTTATAACATGCTGAAAGGATAAAAAAGCACAGAATTGAAGAAATGAAACACGGAATCAGTGAAACAGAAGACAGCCCTCAACACTGATTTGCCAGAGGAACGCTCAGAATTAAGAAGGAAAATGAAAGTATAAGAATTATGTATTGAAATAACATACATTTGCTTGGAATACCAGAACAGGAAGAGACTGGGGCAGGGGTAAGGGGGGGAGGTCAAGAAAATTGTTGAAGGATTGATTACTAGAAGAAAGTTTTCGAGATATTATAAGAAAACTATTATAAAAAAACTAGAGAAAGGTTTACAGGGGGAATCAATCAAGGATGGTTATTTATAAAGTGAAGTATGGGGAGAAGTAGAAAATTAATTGGCAGCAAACATTAGGATGGGTGAAGGGAAGGATAATGTGGTTAATCAGACATGTATGTATTATAATCAGTGTTGTGGAAAAGAATGTGTATGAATAATTGATTGGAGGGAGAGGTGCAAAAACCTCCCCACAAGAAGCTTTGAAAGCTTTCACTCAAATAACAATTTAAAAAAAAATTAATAAGTGTTATGTTGTTAAGATTGAGGCTCAATGTCAAGAAGACAAAGATTCTCACCACTGGACCAATCGGCAGCATCAGGATGGATGGTGAAGAGATTGAGATTGTACACAGCTTTAGTTTGCTTGGCTCCACAGTCAACAGTCTTGGCACCAGCAGCCAGGAAATTAAAAGGCGCATTGCCCTGGGAAAGTCTGCTGTTAGAGACCTTTCCAAAGTACTGAAGAGCAATGGTGTCTCTCTGGAGACTAAGGTGCGTCTGATACAGGCCATGGTTTTTGCAATCACTTGTTGTGATCAGAGAGTTGGACAATGGCCAAGGAACATAGAAGGAGAATTGATGCCTTTGAGATGTGGTGCTGGAGAAGAGTATTGCGAATACCATGGACTGCTAGGAAAACAAACAGATTTGTCCTGGAAAGGGTTAAACCGGGTGGCTCCTTGGAGGCAAAGATTCTGAGGCTCCGTCTAACATACTTTGGACATGTTGTGAGGAGAGACAGGTCCTTGGAGAAGGACATCATTCTTGGGGGGGTGGAGGGACGGCGCAGGAGGGGAAGGCCCTCTATGAGGTGGATTGATTCAGTGACTGGGATAATCGGGATGGGAGTGTCAGAGACAGTGCAATTGGCACAGGACAGAGCAGAGGTTAGGGCTGTTGTACATAGGGACGGCACACAACAACAACAACAACAACAACCACAACATGGTGTTAAGGGTTTATTTTTATTTTTCAAGGTGACTTTTCTAGCCACTGACTTTGACTTTCCCATGTGAAACGGTGGGAACATGAGAATAGGGTGTCTTAGTCTATCTGTAAGGGCATTCACCAGCCTTGCCACTAATTGAGCAGATTCATCAGTAGTAGTTAGGAATCTCACCATCAGAAAAGAAGAAGCAGAGCATGCAGAGTGAAAGTCCCCCAGGGCCAAGGATTCCTGCACTGTTCAGACCAGGGCTGAAAGGGGCAGCAGCTAAAGCAGAGATCCAGACACCTCACATGAGGTCGAGCTCACCTTGGGACTCCTACCCCATGGGTTACCAGAGCTAAGAGTCTTTGCCCAAGTTTGTTGGACAGCTGGTGAGGACAGCCATTACTGGCAAGGCTAAGCTTTCTAACACCAGCCTAAAGCTGTGGTGAGATTGAAGGCTGAGGCTGTCCTGACTGAGTGATTGTGTCTTTTGACTTCCCTAATTATAACCTCTTGACTTCCCTAATATGGTTCTGTGTGTCTGTGAGCTATTGCAACAAATTTCTGATGCAGTAGAGCAGTAAAAAAATGGATAAGTAGAAATAAGTGCAGGAATGTAGAAACAATGTCTGACCTCATGGGAATTGGTTTTGTGTTACGGATGCTGTTGACAGGACAGTTCCCCTTTGTGGAATTGGTAAAAGTCCGATATGATCATCTCCCAGTGGCCCTGGCTCTTTTTATAAGTGCCAAGAATATAGACTTTGAGCCTCTCAACATCTAAGATTCTGTGTAATACTTTAGTTTTCCATTTTCACGTTCCCTACTGTCTATTGTTTTGTGTATGTGTGTGTACTTTGTCACTTTTAGTAGCATTTGTTAATTAAAGAAAACAAGTTTCCATTCTCAGATCTAACATTCTGCAATTCCAGACAAAAGAAATGGACTGGCTCATAACGTGGATTAACTTCTAATGTTAACTCTGATGTGTTTATCTGCGTGTTAGAGAGTTTATTTCATAGAGTCATAAAACTTGTGAAATTTTCTAACAAATTTAAGGAAAAGTTTTATTTTGCAGCAGCAAAGTACTGTTCTTGTGTTAATACAAAGTACATGCAATTAGAGTCCTTTTTGTTGTGAGCTCTCTGACGTTCAAGTTTGATATGTGGAACTACAGCTTCATTGATGATCTTCATACCATACAAAGCAAGCAGGTAGATCAGTGGTATATAAATTAATCATGCATTCATTCCATAAGTATTTATTAATAGATTCAGTATGATGGATATTTGCTAGGTATTGTCAGAGTAGTAGTGAAGAAGATGAGGTTCTTGATCCCAAATACCTTAACAGTCATGGGAGAGATACTTGAGCAACTAAGATAATAGGGTCAAGTAGAATACTAGAGGTCTGTATATGGGGGCATAATGAGTCAGAATCAACTTGAAGGAAATGAATTTTTTTAATCTCTTCTTGATGGGTCAGAGAGGCTTTTGAATGAAAGAAGTGTATAAGTTGAAACCTATAAGAGAAACTTTTACACTCCTTAATCTTTTATATCTGGATTCAGAATTTTCTACATATAACAACCACTCTTAATATTTTTGTTGAGATTTTAATGAAAGTTTATAGAGAACTTGGATTTCTATTCATTCATTGTTGCACATTTTCCTCCTTGCCCCAACTCCCCCAAGCTTGTTTTTTTTCTCTGGAAAAAAAATTATTTCATTGTTAGACAGACCCCCACCCCCAATCTGCTTTACTAACCAATCATTTTAAATGTAACTTTTTTTTGATTTGGAGAAGTATGGTGACAAACTCTAATGTGAACTGAAGTCAGGCTAATCATAATGTTTATTTCACAAAATATGAATGTTTTCATTTTGCTGCAGAAATATTAATATGCTTGATTATGACGTGCCAGCTACTTTGCACCTCTGTGGGGGGATGTTTTAATATGGGAGAGGCATGACATTGCTTTCAAAAATCCACCTGAAAGATTTTATGTAAGAGTAACCACTGACTGAGCTGCAGGAGTTTGTCTGGAGGCAAGAGAAATAATGACTCCTTAGAGTTCAGTATGTTCCATCTTGAATATTGCACTTTGAAGAGAGTGGTTGATTTTTTTAGAGTGTGGTAACTGAGGACCAACTCATTGCCTGTAAATTACTACCAACTTGACCCCTTGTGCCCCTGTAGAACTGCCCTACATGATGTCCAAGGCAGTCTATAAAGGAGCAGATTGCCACATCTGTCTCTCACAGAGCTGCTGGATGGATTTTGCTAGCATTCAAGTGCTTGCACATTGTGCCACCAGGACTTCTGTAACTGATGACCATTTAGTTGAATAGTTTAATAAGGAATTGAAAAAAATTGTTTTGCTATGTTGTTGTTGTGTGCTGCTGAGTCACTTGTGACTCATAGCAACCCTGTGTACAAGAGCCCTAATTTCTGCTCTATCCTGTGCCAACCTCACTGTCTCTGACACTCATGCTCCCATTATCTCAGTCACTGAATTGATCCAACTTATAGAGGGTCTTCCTATCTTGTGCCATCCCTCCACCCTCCCAAACATGATGTCCCTCTCCAAGGATTGGTCTCTCCTTGCAGAATGCCCAAAACATGTCAGATGAAGCTTCAGAATCCTTGCCTCCAAGGAGCAGCCTGGCTTCACCCTCTCCAGGAAAAACCTGTTTGCGCTTCAGGTCCTCAGTTTCAGTAAGCAGGATTGTATCATCTGCTAATCCTGATGCCACATTCCTCTTCATACAATCCAGCTTCCCAGATGATCTGTTCTGCATACAGATTGAAAATAAAATAAAATCCACAGAAACCAAAATTTGACTTTAAGTTGTTCCCACTCGAGTTTCAAAACTATCTCAGGAACAGGTTTGAGGCATTGAACACCAATGAGCAAAGACCAAATGAGCTGTGGGAAGATAGCAAGAATATCATCCATGAAGAATGCAAAAGAGGAGGAAAAGACTAAGATGGCAAATGAGACTCTGAATATTGCTTCAGAGTGCCAAGAAGCCAAAGCTAAAGGAAGAAATCAAGAAATTAAGGAACTGAACAGAAATTTTCAAAGGGCAGCTCGAGATGACAAAGCAAGAAGTATTATAATGAAATGTGCTAAGAGCTGTCGTCAGAAAATCAAAAGGGCCAAACTTTCTCCGCATTTCTTAAGCTGAAAGAATTGAAAAACAAATTCAAGCCATGAGTGGCATTGGTTAAGGATGCTTTGGGAAGAATGTTAAATGATCCAAGAAGCATTAAAAGAAGATGTAATGAGTGTACAGAGTCAATGTACTGGAAGGAATTGGCTGACACAGAAGAATTTCATGAAATAATATATGAGCAATGTATAAGCCTGTGGTGATAACGGAGGAAGTTTAGGTTGCTCTGAAAGAATTGGCAAAAAACAAGGCTCCGGAGTTGACGGCATACCAGTTGACTTATTTTCAACAAGTAGATGCTTCCCTGAATGTGTTCCGTAAGTCATGCCAAGAAATCTGGAGGATAGCCATCTGGCCAACTGACTGGAAGAGATCAACATTTGAATGTTCCCGTTCCAAAGAAAGGTATTCTGACAGAGTGCATAAATTATTGAACAATATCATTAATATCACATGCAAGCAAGATTCTGCTGATAATTATCTAAAAATGATTGGAGCAACATGTCAACAGAACTGCAAGATGTGCAGGCTGGATTTAGAAGAGGCCGTGGTACTAGGGATATTAATAGCGAGTGTTAGATGGATCTTAGGGGGAAAAGCAGAGAGTGCCAGAGGAATGTCTATCTGTGTTTCATTGACTGTGCAAAGGGTTTTGCCTATTTGGATCACAACAGACTATGGCTGACTCTGAGAAGAATAGTAATCCCAGAACATTTAATTGTGTTTATACGAAAACTACTTGAACCAGGAGGCAGATGTTAGAACTAAAGGAGGAGATAGTTCATGGTTCAAAATCTGGAAAGGTGTCTGGCTGGGATGTATTCTTTTTTTTTTCCCTATGAATCTACATATTTATATAACTTACATGATAGTTGATAGTGTTAAAGGATAGAACTGTTGATTTTAAGTCAACTTTCAGGCCTTTGTCACTTTAACAATACAAATACATAGTTTGAATTTAGACCTATAGAATGTTAAGCCATTTGCTAATGACATGTTATTTGTCATACTAAAACTTGGAAACGGGGAAGAGAAAGAATGTATATATCAGTGCTTCAATTTTATCATAAAAATAATTTAGTTAACAAACATGCTGGTGAGGTTGTGGGGAAACTAGAACCCTTATTTATTGTTGGTGGCAGTGTAAAATGGTGCAAACACTATGGAAGGCTGTATGGTGCTTTCTCAAAAAGTTGCAAATAGAAATATCATTTGACCCAGCAATTCCACTACTGGGAATATACCCCAAGAAACCATAACTGCCACCCAAGCAGATATATGCACACCCATGTTTATTGTGGCTTTGTTCACAATAGCAAAAAGTTAGAAACAACCTAAGTGCCCATCAACAAACGAATGGATTGAGAGGCTGTGGAATATTCAATGGAATACTATGCTGCTTTGAAAAAAACAAGGAACTCCTAAAATATTATATAAAATGGGTGACCCTGGAGGACATTATGCTAAGTGAAATATCTCAGTCACAAAAGGACAGATACTACTATATAGTGCCACTGTTGTAAAATAGAACTGACATCGGGGTTGGGGGAAGACTTAGAAAGATGGGATAAATTATGTATACTACATTGAAACAGATGAGGGAGAGAACTGTTGAAAAGGGATATATGATTAGGTATTATTGTCATGACAGGAGTCCAGAATGAAGGCTGCACAGTGGAGTAGACCTGGGGGGATGGATTATATAACAATGAAACAATTTTTCTCTTACTTTTCAAAGAGAAGAGCGAACTGAGGTGGAAGGGGTTGGGCAGGGAGAACAGTGAAACAGTGAATGAATGGAAATCCAAAGTCTGCTGTAATCTTTCATTAAAATTAATAATAATTTAAAAAATGAAAAAATAATTTCGTTCAATTAAGATATTATGGCTTACTGGCATTTATTATAACTTACTTTTTCTAAAGGGAACTCTGGTGATATAGTCCGTAGTAGGGGCCTGCACTGCTAGCCCTAGGGACCTTGCCTCTGGGCTCTGAATCCACCAGATACTTCAAAGAACAAAGATGGTCAGTCTCTTCCCATATGACTTGCAACCTCAGAAACCCACTAATGGGTCAGTTGTGACTGAACAGCAATGGATTTTACTTTTTCCCCCCTAAAGATACTTAGCTAGACCAAGGTGATATATTAACTTGGAATTGTTGCTTGACTTACATAATTATTTAATTGCTATAACTAATATTTTATAAATGTTTGTTGAAGACCATAGTGTATCCAAATAAAATATGTTATTTTGTTATTAGGAACCTCCTCAGAGGTGGACTTCCCCCCCAACCCCCCAATTTAGGTTAAATAAGTATGATTGAAGAATGCACTTGAAAGCACCTTTGCCTGGTTTCAGACCCACATCTCTGACTCTGAATCCCATGCATCTCAATATGTATTCACTCATTCACACACTTGTTTATTCAGGTAACATTTATTGTCCTAAGCCTTGGGTTTAGAGCCTAGCACTGCACTCACTATTGTAGGGGCTATGAGAGAATGTCTCTATTAAGATATTAAAGCCAGACTTTAATAATAATACACACTAAGCAAGAATAAATTGATGTTGTGATATAAAGCCTAAAATTAAGGCCGGTACTGTGTGGGAAAAGTATTGACATTTGTGGAAATGCACGAGTGTCTTAAATAACTTAACCATAAGTCTTACAGCCCACTGTACTTCTGCAAGTAAACTTGGAAGTAAAATTTGAGAGAGAATAAGGACATTGCTTAATCAATTTATATGATTAAAAAAATAAGACCAACAATGAATAAATGAAAATCCAAAATCTCTGTAAATGTTCATTAAAATTAATATAATAAAATAAAAAAAAACACACAAAACAAAACCAAGACCAGGTTATGAGACTCTTGAATATGCAGTTTAGAATTAACTACAGTTGATCCTTTGGTCAAGTCTTCAGTAAATGTGCTTGGTATCACTTCCAGGTAGTGCAAACCATTTGCACTGAACTGTGAGCCCCAGGCTAGCAGTCTAATCTACCTAGTGACACCACCGATGGCAAGTCCTGGGGATCTCTTTAAGGTTCTATAAAGGTTACATTATACAGTAGAACCCTGAAGAGCACAGTTCTATCCTGGAACATATGGGATCATAGTGGGAATCTGCTCTAAAGCAACTAAGGACATTAGCAACACAGCCATTCAAATCTGTGAATCTATTCCTCCATCAGCTTGTAGGCAGTAAATCCGTTTCCTGTTATCCTAGTGCAAAAGGAGCATATGCAATGTGGAGGCAGCCAAATCTGATTTCTGCCTGCTTTATAACGGGGGACTGTCCCCATCAGTAATATCCTAGCACCGTAAAAACAGCTACCTGGTCAGAATGCCACTCCACATGCACCTGCACCTATTTCTAGGAATCATTTGTCCCAGTGTTCATTGCAATTTGACTCACAGACTTTACTCACACTTGTGAGATTTATTAGGGAAATAGATTGAGAAATGGGAAGAGGCAAAGAATTATCAAACTAGTCCAGGTTTAGTCCAGTAGTCCCAAGTCTGATTAACAAGGCACAGTTCCTCAATTAGCGAAAGTCCAGGTTCAGTACAGCAGGACAAATGCAAGAAACCTCTATTTCCTCAATCATCCAGCAAATTTTATTTCAGAGCATTTACAAGTCAGTGTTCCCTCCTGCCACCCAGCAGGCAAAACCTTTATCCATGGCTCCATCTCCAGAATACCTTACCACAGTCTCTTCACAGCAGTATCACAGTCTCTTCACCCTTTCTCCATCTCTGTCTTTCAAAATGTGGAAGGTGCACTCTTCTGTTGATCTCATAGCTGTTGATGATTTGCAAGACCAAGTGTCTGTAGTTAAGGTAACTGTAAATTATGCCCCCAATGGTGCTTATACAATGTCTAAAAAAACAATTTTCAAGGGTTTTGACACCCCACCAAGCAAGGGTTCCCTGCCTTTGAATCACATAGGAGTCCATGCTTGAATGGTTTTAAGATTATTGAGACTCTTAAAAATGTTAAGTAAAATTTGCTGATGAAGATTTTTTAAATTCTCAATTGTAATTCAACTCATAATTTAAATGGTATTTCATATAAAATCTTTCCCCAAAGCTTTTTACTCTTTGGGTATTTTTACCTCCTCCTACATGCCCCATTACAGTAGGAAACCATGTCATGTAAATACCTCATTTTGTTTCTTACTGTATAGATTGATTCTCTCCTTTGTCTCTTGTTTCTTTTAATCTACTTTTTTTTTTAGGGGTGGGTGTGACAGGAAAAGATACTTATTTATAACCCCAAGTAACATTTTTCCGAATATTTAAAAGTTTAAGTTTGCTAGTAGTTCATGAAATGTTACATATATGTTACATCCAGAAGATGTTAAAACTTAACTGAGGGGTAGCATATAACATTTTCTATTTTAAATTTATAAAAGAAAGTGTTTTCATTCACAATTAGTCTGTCTCTAGCACTTAAATGCCCTTGAAGATGGATGATAAGGTGACTAATAGACTTCAGAGAATTAAGACAAGCCTTGTTATGTATTCTAGTTTATATAAATTCATATAAATAGTCTCAACTTTAATATTTATACTGAGATGATTTTGATGACATGTAATTTGTGTAGTTGCTGATTCCCAGTAGTACAGTGCAGCCTGTCCACTAAGTGGTTAGAACCATTTCATTTATTCTTACTTCCTGCTAGCTACCTTCAAATGTCTTTCATTTAGATGAGTGAGAAAAAAAGACAAGCAAAGTTGTTTTCAGTTTGATATTTTTGCCAGCTGGAGGGAAGAAGCTGATAAACAAGACAGGCATCTATATGAACAAACCTCTAATACTGTATTAGAAGCGTTTAAAACCAGCAGTGTGCTCGAGCTATTTTTCACATGTTTATTCATAGAAAATCAGCAGTAAAAGATACTAGTGCATACAAGAGGTTATGAATCTGCATGAGGTCTTTTTTTCTCCCAGACAGAAAACATTAGAAGAGAGACTTGGTAATTGTTTTACAGTAGGGTTCTAATGACACTCCAGACTTCTAATGGAAAAGTATTTGTTTTAAGATTTTTCAATTTACTGCTTTCATTTGTCTGTCTGCTCAATTCTTTCAGTATTATGTAAATAAAACTTTCCTAGTCTTGTAATGGAATGGATTTTGTCATTCTTTTCCCCTTTACACCAGCTACCTTTGAAAGACAGTTAATATGTTGATTACTCCTAAATAATTCTTTGCTCAAGGACAATGATGAAGTGAGAAATATACCAAAATAAAGCACCCTTTAGAAATAAAATTTTGATTACTAATTACTTTATATGAAACTGGAACAAGTAATTTTATATAGGTTCATTTGGTACCTTCCACTACCCGACCCTCAGAATCACTTATTAAAGTAGAATTGGCACTATTAAAGTGAGATTGGTAACTAATTGTCAAGTTGGAACCGACTCATAAATGACCCTCTAGGGCCTTTTCAGAGGCTGCAAACCGCATGGGAGTAGGGTGCCCCTCTTTCTCTCACAGAGCACCTGGTGAGTTTGAACTGGCTGCCTTTGTGTTGACAGTGCAACTCATTTCCAACTAGGGTACCAGAGTTCCTTGGGCACTAATTAGACCTCAGAAATCTAAACCCACTGCCATTCCAACTCAGGGCAAGGCTCCCTCTGGCTGGGCTGTAATACTTTTATGAAAAGACACTGATCTTGTGGAGCAGCTGGTGAATTTGAATTTAGCCTGGATTTACTTTTCATTCCAAAATATCTTAGAGGAAAGCTGAGCAACTCTTAATTCCTCTTTCCTTTGAAATTTGATTACCAAAAATGGTTACTTTTTAAAAGTTACAAAATAGTACCTAAATCGAGGCTAGAAGCCATGTGTCCTAAATCTCAGGAGGCCTAAAAATATATTTTGTAATCATGAGAGCTACAGAAAACAATGATGAAGCATTTGTGTTTGAAGATTCTTTAAATTCTGTCTTAAGTACTTTTATTTATTTTTTTGCCTTTTTAAAAAATTTTATTTTATTTATTTTAATGAATATTTACAGAGATTGTGGATTTCCATTCATTCATTGTTGCACTGTTTTCTCCATTCCCCCTCCCAGTTTGTTACTCTCCTTTTTTCCCCCTTGAAAGTCTGTTTTAATTGTCACAGTGCCACAGTGCTTGTCAAAACAAGCTCTGATTAATCTCCTTTGTCAGTATGTCCTTTGCCATTCCCTATCACTCCTCCCTGAGAGCAATTTCACCCTGATTCATAAGGAAAAGAGGATGATGTATTATCTTAGCTACTTCCTGCTGAAAGGGGATGCTGTAGGTTTCAGGGTGAAGATCTTCTCTCACTACTCTAAAGGGCCCCTTTGGCAATAGGAAACA
>NW_006399761.1:23562869-23565896 GCF_000299155.1 Elephantulus edwardii | reverse complement strand
TTGTTTGTGAATATACCACAGCTTCTCTATCCATTCGTTTGTTGATGGGCACTTAAGTTGTTTCCAACTCCTTGCTATTGTGAATAAAGCTGCAATAAACATGGGTGTGCATATATCTGCTTGGATGTCAGTTATGGTCTCTTTGGGGTGTATTACCAGTAGTGGAATTGCTGGGTCAAGTGGTATCTCTATTTGCAACTTTTTGAGAAAGTGCCATACCGCCTTCCACAGTGGTTGTACCATTTTACACTCCCACCAACAGTGAATAAGGGTTCCAGTTTCTCCACAACCTCGCCAGCAGTTGTTGCTTACTATTCTGTTAAATTTTGCTATTCTGACTCGGGTGAGATGATATCTCATAGTTGTTTTCTGTCTTAAGTACTTTTAATAGCTTTGTAACTAGTAGCCATAGCAGAGGAAGAGATTTTTCTCATTTCATCTTTTAGAAATTTTCTTAGAGCAGTTTACCATTCCAATTCTGCCAGTCTGAATTGTCTTGTGATATTTTTTAATTCTTTCAACCAAATCACTAGAATAAACTACATTGTTCAGGACATTTGAGAATACACTCAGAAGGAAAAGTATATTGTGAGTGTATTAAAATATGTGTCTACTGAATGACTCAATTGGAAAACAAACTTTTTTCTTTCTTTGACTTAAATATAAACCCTGACTGCATAAGAAGTATGTCTTTCCTTTTATTGGGAGCCATGGGTAGACACGGGAGGAGGTGATAAGACAAGTGTTGTATTATAACTTTCTCGAGCCAGAATTTGATTTTCTTTTTTTTAACATTTAAGTCTGGAGACTAAGGTGTGCCAGATTTAGGCCATGCATGGTCTTTGTAATTACTTGCTATGCATCAGAAAGCTGGACAATGACTAGGGATGATAGAAGGAGAATTGATGCCTTTGAGTTGTGGTTCTGGAGAAGAGTATTGAATGTACCATAAACTGCTAGGAGAACAAACAGGTTCCTTCTAGAGAGGGTGAGACTAGGCTGCTTCTTATAGGCAAGGATTCTGAGGCTTCATGTGATGTACTTTGGGCATGTTGCAAGGAGGAACCAGTCCTTGGAGAGGGACATCTTGCTTGAGAGAGTGGAGAGACAGCACAGGAGAGAAAGACCCTTGATGAGATGGATTGATTCAGTGACTAGGGTAATGGGGATAGCTGTGTCAGAGACAGTAAGATTGGCACAGGATAGAGCAGGGTTTAGGGCTGTTGTACATAGGATCACTATGAGTTGCAGGCAACTCGACAACTCATAACAATAACAATAACAATAACAAAAAACGTGCTTTAGGTTAAAGCTTATGTTTGTTTTCCAATAAATAGTTTCTAAACCAAGTTGTAATTCCAACAATGTGTTCTGACTCCCTTCCTTGGTTCCCTGTTTCCACTCATCTGATTTCAAGCAGATATGGCTTTTGGTCTTGTATAATTATCCTAAGGAGCAGCTTCTCTCTAGATGTTCTTATTTGTTTTATAATCCTATTTATTATTTGGCTGAAAGGTAGCCTCTAGGAGGGCACTCAAGTTAGAAAGCTGTGCCAGGCTTGTCATCTCAGGACTTCCTTTCATTTCTTTCACACCAGTCAGCTTGAGTTTATTTATTTTTTATATATTTATATATTTTATATTTATATATGAAGGAAGACACTGGTGGAATAGTAGCAACAACCTGCACTGCAATTCCTAGGGCATGTGATTCAAATCCACTGGCTGATCGATGGGAGAAGGATGGACAGTCTACTCACATGCAACTAACTGCTTCTGAAAACCCACTGTAGGGTCAACTGTTGGTCGGTTCTGACTCACTAGTACACTGCAATATATATATAATTTGTTCAACAATTTTTGCCTTCTCTAACTACGTCCTTTGATTGCAGTCCTGATCAGACTAGTCAGTCTGAGTTGCCAGGACCGTCTAGTTCCTGTGATCTCAGGCTGCATGTAGTTCCCATGGTCCAATAGCTTGGGTTTTGTTTTTTGACCTTTGTTTTAATAGAATTGATTTCCTAATAAAGTTAATAAAATTTATTTTGTTGTTTTTGTTGAGAATATAAATGGCACAGCATACACCCATTGGTTCTCCATGGACCTTGTGGGGACATTGTTTACACTCTCTGGATTTTCATCTTTCTTTTCTGAATGTCTACTTATTGCCAACCCCCAGCTTCCTATATAGTCTTTAGATTTGCTATTTTTAATTAGATCTCTTGTGGATATTTCTTAACAGAGCATCATGATCAGGGCAGACTTTTTCCTCTAATAAGCTAAGCTATTGCTTGGTTTTAACAGGACCTCAGGAGATATTTTTGGTTTCAGATTGAAGACTATAGCCATGCAATAAGTTTTGGGATGGATCTAACCTTCATGGCTCCAGAAAGTCTGGATTCCATGAGAACTTGACTTTCTGACTTGTATTTTCTCCCTTTTGATTAAGATTTGTCTATGTCTGTTTGTGTTTGTATATGTACGTTGCTCAGATTGTTCAGTAATGATCGCTGAGCACTGTTCATGCCTCTTTGTCTCATGATAGACAATGCACTTTATGGAGGTAATTAGCCACACATTCCATGTCCTCTTACTCTTCACTCTTCTCCTTCCTCTGTCGTCGTAAGCAGAGACCACTTGCCTTGGCTGTTGACTTGCAGCCTTTACCTACGCACTAAGCATGCTATTGGGACACTTAATTAGGATGTTCCGAGAAGCCACGACTGCCAATCACCAAATCAGGAAACTGATCCCTTGCCTTTATTGTTATACATGAGCAAAGCAGCATTGACTCTTCCCCGTAACTCTGTTAGAGTTACTTGCATGTCTGTCACACAACTTCTACCAATTACACTTTTTCCCCTGACACGTGTACAGCTAATTGACAGCAGTTGTAAATGAGCTGTGCAACTTTTTTTTTTTTAATCTATGGCCAACTGACTGGAAGAGATCTATATTTGTTCCCATTCCAAAGAAAGGTGACCCAACAGAGTGTGGAAACTATAGAACAATCTCATTGATTTCACAT
>NW_006399761.1:23551851-23561389 GCF_000299155.1 Elephantulus edwardii | reverse complement strand
GATAGATAGATAGATAGATAGATAGATAGACAGGGACAGTCAGACAGACCAGTGTGTAGGTAAACCATGTGCCCTTTCATTATAGACTTACTCACTCAGCCTGATGCCTTTCTGCTCTGTCCATTTTTTTAGGTTCCCCACCCAATAAATTTTTATTTATTTTATACTGGTTTACTTACAAAGTTCATATACATTGTTTTTCATACTGGATCTTTCCCATTTCCTTAACCCGCCACTCCTGCCACCCATCAGATTGTGCACCTTTATGATTTTATACACACAGCCACATCCCTGCCCATCCTTGAGAAAATGGTTTGGAATTCCTCTTGAGGACCAACATTTTTTTAGCTATCAAGTGCTACTATAAAAAGCTACTACTACTACTACTAGTGGCTGGCTTTAGTAAGCATACATTTATTCTCTTACATTTAGGACGCTGTGGTTAGTGGCCTCGAGTTGACGACAACTGGTAGTGACTCTGTGAACAACAGATCTCAACCTTGCCTTTCCCTGAGTCACCTGCCCATCTCTGCTGTCCTCCAGCCCCTTGTAACAGTCACTGGCTCAGTCTATCTTGTCGAGGAGTTTCCTTTCTGCTTCTGATCCTCATCTGTCCCAGTCTGATGTTTTTTTCCCCAAGTGTGGATGGATAGCATGTATCAAGACTTGATTTCTCTTACTGGCTAAGTAGCGTTCCAGCTCATGCATGTATTACATACATGCTCATCTGTCCTCATCCGTCTTCATCCATCTGTTGATAGGCATCCCATTTGTTTCCACTTTATGGCCACTGTTTATTGTGTTGTCATGAGCATGGGGTACAAGTTTCTGTTTGAGTCTCTGCTTTCACTTTTTTAAGTATGTATCTAGTAGCAGAGCTCTTGGGTCATACAATTGTCCTGTGTTCATTTTCTTGAGAAACCACCACATTTATTTCCACAGTGTTTATACCGTTTTGCTTCCCTACAAGAAATGGGTAAGAGTTTTAATTCCCCCGTGTCCTTAATTTTCTGTTTGTGTGGGAGCTCAGTGATATTTAGGTTGTGGTTTTAATTTTCATCTTTATGATGCCTAATGATGCCCAGCATCTTTTCCTGTGTTTGGTGGTCATCTAAATGTCTGCTTTGATGAAGTAAAGGTTTCAACTTAATATCTATTCAAGTCCTATGTCAATTTCTAATTGAAATCTTGATCTTGGTGCTGTTGAAGTTTCATGTCTATTTTGGCTTTTCGATTTTTTTCGTACATGTATTTTATTAAGATACTCTCAGAGTTGATGCTGTTTTGGTGAAGTCATAAGTTTCTAATTTTTATGATACTTCATTAATTTATTTTGTCTTTTGCTATTTATGCTTTATGTTATTGTATTAAGCAACCTATTATTGAAAGCAAGGTCTGACAACATTGCCACTGCTTTTACTTTTTGAGGAATGTCGTGGTTCTCATTGCACAGTTAGGTCCTTGATGCATTTTGAATTAATTTTTGTGTATGGGGCAAGGTATGGGGCTCTTATTTCATTTTTCTGTATGTGGAAATCCAGTTTCCCTAGTACTGTTTATTGAAGAAACTCTTGTTTCTCAACTGAATGGGCTTAGTATCTTGGGAAAAAATTAGTTAACTGTAGATGGATGGATTTACTTTAGGACTTATTGGACTTATTTGGACACCTCATTGGTCTGTGTCTGTTACTGTATCAGTGCCATACTGTTTTGATTACTGTTACAGTATAATATATTAAAAAGGTCAGCAAGTATGAGTCCTACTTGGTTCTTCTCTTTCAACTTGGCTTTTACTGTTTGAGGCCTCTTGCCATTTCTTATAACATTGAACTTGGGTTTTCCTTTTCCTATAAGAAGGCTTTGATTGCATTGAATCTATTGGTAATTTTGAGTAAGGTTGATATCTTAACATTATGTCCCCCAATCCATTCAAGTTGTCTTGAATCCCTTTCAGGAATGTTTACACTTTTCATGATCTAACTCCTTCACATTTCTGGTCAGATTTTTTTCCCCTGACTATTTTATTCTCTTAGATATTATTATAGGTGAAATTGTTTCCTTAATTTCCCTTTTACATTTTTATTGGTGATACAGGGAAACCCAACTAACTGATTTTTGCTTGTTTATCTTACACTCTGCAACCTAGCTAAATTTCTCTATTAGAAGGAAAAGCTTTATTGTTGGGATATGTTGTTGTGGTTGTTAGGTGCTATCGAGTTGAGTATGACTCCTAATGAACCTTTGAACAACCAGTCTGAACCTTGTCCTATCTTGTGCCATCCTTACAATCTCTGACTCTTTTTTTTTTTTTTTTAACAATCTCTGTCTCTTCAAGTCCATTGCTGCAGTTACTAAGTCAGCCCAACTGGTTGAGAGTCTATTCTCTTTTACCACCACTCCACCCTCCCAAGCTTATATCCCTTTCCAAGGAATAACTCTCCTAGCAGCATTCCCAAAGTATATGAGAGGAAACCTTTTTATCTTTGTGTCCAAGGAGCACTCTGGCTGGACTTTCTCCAAGACTTACTTGTTTCTTCTTTTGGCAGACCATTCAGTACTCTTCTCCAATACCACAGTCCAAAGGTATCATTTCTTCTGTCATCTTTAGTCATTGTCCAGCTCTTAGATGCATAGTAAATAAGAAGACCATGATCTGAATCAGGCCCACCTTAGTTGTCAATTTGACATCATTCTCAATAATTTGGAGAGGTCCCTGACTACAGACTTTCCCAGTGCATTTTATCTGCTAATCTCTTGACTGCCAGGACCAAGTGTACTGATTGTGGATCCAAATAAGATGAAGTCACTGAGAGTCTCAATCCTTTCTCTATCCATCATGATCTTACCTATCAGTTCAGTGAGTAGGATTTTTGTTTTCTTGACGTTAAAATCCGTATTGCATACTGAAGTGTTTAACCTTCTCTAGAAAGTGCTTCAAGTCGTCCTCCTCACTTTCAGCAGGCAATACTGTGTCACTCACATAACTGAAAAGTTATTGATGAATCGCCACATATTTCTTCATAGCATCCAGGTCCTCGAATAATTACCTCCATATACAGATTAAATAGGTATGGAGAAAGGATATGGGATTCTTTAATTAGATTTCTAGAAATCATAAAAATTATTTACTTCTTTTTCAAACATTAAAACCTCTTCATCTAAAGTGACCAACATTATATGCCTCCACCTCTTTTACTGCAGATTTTTTTTAGTTACCTCCTTCCCCCTCAATTTGACTTTTTAGTTTTCTTCTTAAACCAAGGGAGAATAGGATTAATTTCTTTGTAAAAGAGAGCATTATTGTTCTACTTAATTGGGTCACAGAATGATTGCTCTTTGGACTTTATTATACTGAGTATTGTCAGATTGGTTATGCATTTACCTCCTAGACGCTGGGATACAAATAAGACACTGGTTTTAGACAAGTAGGCACAGCTAGCTGTACGCAAGCAACGAGAATGCAGTGGTGACACTACATAAGAGGTAAGTACATAAGAGGCCTCTTGAGGGTGTCACCAATTTTCAGATATATCAGAAGCATAGCTAAGCCTTCAGAGAGCTAGTATATGAGCTGTGACTCTAAAGGATTGCTTCAAGATACTCTATGAGTTAAAGAGGTATGAGAAGGAAAATGGGTCTACAGTGACGGGAGACGATACAGGGAACCTCACAGAGGCATAGAGAGATACAGGTGCATCAGCTTCATGTCCCAAGTGGGAGAAGAGAAAGGTAAGAAGGGCAGGAGATGAGCAAGTGCCAGACTGTGCCCCTTCCAGGAAATGGGAACTTTATCCTAAAAGTCTTTCTCTGGGTTGGTTCACACAATGCAGATTTACCTGCAGTAGGCCACTGTCCATGTTGTTAGTAAAGCTTCCTATATGATTGATTCTAACTCTTAATTCTGGTAGGTTGTGGAGAGCTGTGGAAGAGTAAAGCCATGTCATACCAATCAGATTTGTATTTCTCAAGATTACATTTTAGCTTTTAAAATTTAATGGTGACAGTAAGACATGTGCTTTCCATTATAATTCAGCACACACAGATCTGGACCTGTTTAAAAGTAGAAGAGACCCATGGAACTCCTTCCTCTTTGCCGGATCCCTGCTGATCTTCCTTGATATTTTTGAATGCTAGTTGCCAGTGACTAAATTGATTTCACAGTCCACTAATAGGTCATAGCTGACAGTTTAAAAAAAAAGCTGCTATAGAGAATGAATTGGGATTTCCAAAGCTTACGGGCTAGAGATCAGAATGGCCATTAATTAAGCTGTCGAAGTATTAGATTATGTGAGCCTGAACCAGGACAGTGGCATTAGCAGGTGCAGACACAAAAGAGAGGTGAGAGATTCATATGCTATTTAAACATAGTAGACTCGGTCCTCAGTGGCAACTGCATCCCTGTGTAATTGGTTCTGAGCATTGGGGAAGGTCAAGGTGTTTAAGATGACTTGTAGATTTCTAGTTTGAATGCTTGAATGCTTGTGTTCTTAAGCAGCAGAAACAACACGGGGGAAGGTGTGGGACTGGGGTAAAGGGGATGCTGCTGGGGAGGAGAAAAGATACCCAAGTAAAGCTCTCAGTATCAGAGACTTTTCCAAATCAGATTCCTTTTCGTAAATGGATCTTTCCCCCCTTTTTCTTATTCATATGTCCATCTCAAGGCTCTGTCTTGCATTTTACATTTCCGGTCCAGCCAAGTTTCTCTGTGGGTGGTTCCTAGTGTTTTTATTTGGGCTCCCTCCAGTGTTTGAAAGCTTCCGCTCTATGCTGTTGAAGCACACCAAGCCCATATTCTGCAGAACGTTTGGCTCCCTGCCCAAAATAAAACATCAACCATGCGCTCTTGTGTGTCTTTCCAACCACATTGTTCACTTCTTGTCTGTCAGAACTGACAGTCTCCATTTTCTGCCCCCTCTTCTTCTTGTTTTCTCCCTATATTACTTGGCTTCTTGGCCCTTAAAGGAGTTTGTTGTATTTCATGTACAGCTAACTAAATGCTATTATGAGACACACAGCCACACAGGTTGGAGTCGGATGACTGTCTCCTAGAGCCTACAGGTCATTTTCTATTACTCAGCATACAGTTTAACATATAATATGATAGTAACGGTCCAAGCTATTGTTCCCAAGTTTCTGTGGCTCAGACGTTCAGGAGGTCTCAGTGGGCAGTTCTGGCCTGAGATCTCATGCAGTTGTGGTCAGAGATCGTGGGGGCTTGGACATTTTAAGGGCAGTAGTGGGGCTGGAAGTGAGGCGGGAAAGCTCTCTGGATGGGTTTAGTTTGTATTTTTTCATGATGCTGTGACTTCAGGCCAGTCAGACTGCTGCATGGTGGCTGCTATTTCAGCCCTCAGAGTGGAAATCGTGTCACGCTCCCTGACCTGGCCTCACATGGTGTCACTTCTCCTACGCAAGTCACAGACCTGCTCAGCGCTAAGGGACGAAACTTAGAGTCCTCTGTTTGATGGAGAGTGAGAAAGCTCTAGAAGACAACATTGTTGTGTACCATTGAGTCAGGACCGACCCATAGCAGTCTCTCCGGCGGGTTTTCAGAGGCAGTTAATCACGTGGGAGGAGATTGCCCAGCCTTCTCCTGCAGAGCAGCTGGTGGCCTTTGGGATTACAGCACAGCTTCTTGTCGCTAGGCCGCCAGAGCTCCCTGTAAAGTGACAAATCTTTTTTTATATAATCCACAACAGTTATCTAGAAAATAAGCACCAGCATATTGACTTGGAACTTTTGCCTGGAGTTTGCCTAGAGTTCCTTAGTATTGCTTGTAAGTCTTCATAAGATGTTCTAATCATCTAGTTTTTAATTTCTGTGTTTAACTGTTGATTACTCTCCGAACTTGGATAATTTCTGCTGCTGGCAGAAGTATACAGCTGTGAGGCCGCTTTGAGCATGCGTATGAGGTTTCCTGGTGTGGATGGTTCAGGCAGCAGCTGTGTTAGCCAGCTCTGTGCAGTAGGCTGTTTTGAATTCCTTTTTATCTTGTATGTGTTTTCTAAGAGCAACTCGAGATTCCTATCTTCAGAACTCTAAGTGGCCCTTGCAGCTTCCTGAATAGACTGTTGAAACTTTTTTAAATGTCTGAAAAGACATTGTCACAAGTTCTCTGTTAGGATTGTAGGCTTAGCTACACAAGACAGATCAAATGATACTATTTTATAACTTTGTCCTTTTTTCCCCCTCTAGAAATAAGAGTCTGACAAATACAGTTTTTCTCTAAGTATGTGCATTGTTAGTTCTTTTCAGAAGTAAATCTCTAGAAATCTAGCTATGAGTTTTGAGGCATAAATTTGCTTAGGGTTGCTCCCCTGCTTGAAATGTGTCAAATAATTGCCATGTGATAGTCTGCTAACATAAATGTTAATGTTAAATGTAGATCTAGAATTGTGCATTGTAAATTAGAAGAAAGAGCAAAAGCAATCTGTGAAGGACAGAAAATAAAGAGCAAAAATTAACATGGGTAGTTTCCTACCCTTGGCTTCTATCACTCTTTTTTTTTTTCAGAGAAGTGGCAGAGTTTGTCTCTATTGAAGGAAGTGCATGTGGAATTGTCCTTTGGTGTAATGCTGTTTAGAGTGCTACAGCCACTTGATGGCAGCCTTTGATTTGGTACAAACCTCATTAGCCATAGCACAGCACGGGATAGTGTTTATAATGGAATAACACGTCAGACGTAAAGACTGCAAGGTATCTGGTTAATGTAGAGATGAAATGAATGCAACAGCAAGGCTAAGCTTTCCTGACCCTTCATGAGAGAATAGATGAAAAAGGAAGAATAAGCTATTGTGCCATAGGGAGATGATGAAATTCAAGATCCATACACATAATCTCTGGCTCAGCCTCTGAAATGTTAATCCCTGGGTAGAATTATTTGAGCTATAGATTGCAGTGTATCATCAAAATAGCACTGTGTCAAACAATACTTTTTATATGTGTGATGTTTAGAACGATCCAATTTTAATATAAAACGGTTCACAGAGCACTGGCTAGTATTTAAGAAGCACCTCCTTAAGGTTGTGGTGTTGAGGGACCACATGCAATGGTTTCTTTATGTTAAAATACTAATCATGTTTTAAATGGGGTGCTTTTGGGGTGTCATCTTTTTTTCCTCTTAGTAACAAATTTGTTTTGATTCTAGGGAAAAGCAGTGCCTCTTGTTCAATTTAGTTTATTTTTTTCCCACATGAAAAGTTCACTTTTTAAAAAGAATTTTTAGTTATAATTTTAATA
This sequence comes from Elephantulus edwardii, assembly GCF_000299155.1. Lineage (NCBI taxonomy): Eukaryota > Metazoa > Chordata > Mammalia > Macroscelidea > Macroscelididae > Elephantulus > Elephantulus edwardii. Next base: position 23,554,150 of record NW_006399761.1, on the reverse strand, counting down.
TATAATCTCTGTCTTTAGAATCTGTAGAATTCTTCTGCTTAAAACTAGTTGATTGTCCTGCTTATTTAGTGCTGTTGTAATAAAAATAGCACAAATGGGCTGCTTTCATAACTGAAATCTTGTGAGACACGAAGTCAGCATTCAGAGTAAAAGCTCTAGGGGGAAGCTTTCTCTCTGCTGGCTCTGGACGAATATCCTGTCCCTTTGAGCATCTGCTCGTGGGCTTGGTTTCCCTCTTCCCCACATCTCTCGCTTTCTACTCTCTTGTTAGATCCATTGTTTCATATCTCAAGAGAGATTGACTCGGGATATATCCTGTAGAAATCCTACCTCATGAACATAAAAAGACAGCCCATTCCCAAATGAGATTATAACCACAGGCATGCCAAAGCCAAGACCAGAGCCACTCCCTTCAAATCCATTTCAAGTCATGGTGACCTTTCACTGGATTTCAGAGGTGTAAAGCTCTACCCAGGGGAGGTTGCCCGTATTTCTCCTTGAAGAAGCTACTGAATTTGGCAAAATGAGCTTTGTTTAACAGCCCAACATGTTACACTGCTGTGCCACCAGGACTCCTTAATCACAGGCAGAGAGTTTAGGGTTTGCAGTAAAACTTTAGGACCACAGTTCCATCCATTACACTTGAAATAGCACACTTTTTGAGTTTGTATTTCAATATTAGTGAAGTAGATTTCCTTTTAAGGATACATCTTCTCCTTAGGGAGTATTAATATATATATAATACAGTAGATTTATAATGCTTTTCCTCTATAAAACCAAGGTGTGTTAAGTATGGTGTTGTGTACCATCGAGTGAAAACGGCCCATAGCTGACCCTTCGGCGGGTTTTCAGAGGCGGTCAGTTGCATGGAGGAGATTGTCCATCCTCCTCCCTCAGAGCACCTGGTGGATTCCAGCTGCGTACCTTTGGCAGTGCAGCTTCTCACCACTGAGCCACCAGGGCTCGGATTTGAATAAATATAAAACCAAAGAATTAATAACAACTGAGTGAGGACAGTTCATACATACGTCTGTTATTCTGTCAAGAAGTTCTGATGACCTAGAGCTGCACACAGTTGGTCTGATATGATGAGCTAAACATTATTCTGTCAAGGAGCTCTGATGGCTTAGAGCATTGACATGTTGTGTTGGTTACCCAAAGGTCAGCAACTTAGTCTACCAGCTGCTCTGAGGGAGAAAGATGGGCAGTCTTCTCTCTTAGAGATTTATAGCCACAGAAACCCTTATGAGGGGTTCTGTGAGTTGGAATTAACTTTACAGCATTGGTTTTATTTTATTTGTTATTGCATCACTCAAGAAACAACTGTGTTAAAATTTTTTCTTATGGGGGTGGGTATTTACTACTGTGTTGTTTTTTCATTTTCATTTCTAGTATACAGAAAATAGAAATGCCAGTTTAACTATATGCTCTTCCTTTCAACTTCCTCATGCTCATCTCTGATTTTCTTTCTGCCTTTCTTTAATTAAGGAAAGCAGTTGTGCTGAGTCTTATTGCCAAGAAATTCTTATACTTTGTTTTTACTTTGTCCTTATTTCTTAAGGTTTGGTCTCTAACAAAGTTTTGTGTACTCAGTGGATCATACCTTCATTACATACTTTCATTACTGATTTCAAATGTGGAAGTCAGGCTGTGAAACATATTGTATTATATTATAGGACAGCTCTCACCTGTATATCGAGAGATAATTTGGTGTTACTTTGTTTTCGCTTCCAAGAGAAAAAAATTTTATCTAATTGTGGTATAGACAGTAGGAGGGCCCAGGGTTGAAAAGTATCAGTTCTGTTGGAAATGGCTTGATGTTGACAGATGTCTTCTTTAAAGAATCATTAAGAGTAGCATCCAGAGTCACACCCATAAAGGTCAGGAGTTACATAGATCTGAGGCAATGCCCTTCCTTTGTAACATTCTGTTGACATGAACATAAAGCAGTCCTTCCACTTCTAAGACTTGATTCTGGCCTTGTGGTTAAGGCATTTGATTGCTTACTGAAAGAAGGTCAGCAGTTTGTGGTTGCCTTGGGAAGAAGTGGGACCATCTGCTTCCATAGAGATTTACAACATTGAAAACTTTATCTTTTAGAGTCACTATGAGTTAAGATTGGACTTGATGACACTAGAAAAGAAGAAAAATGAAAGTGAGTAGTCAACACAAATTATACATGGACACAGAAGGTTAAGTGTACCTTCAAATACATATGCAATAATACAAGTACTTTATTGTGTTTGTGCACAGGTATTAATATCCATATATATGTATTTATACATGCATGTATGTAGAT
>NW_006399761.1:23512945-23551195 GCF_000299155.1 Elephantulus edwardii | reverse complement strand
TTTTATACATACACACATACTTATTAACAGTCATAACTATCTCATTGTCTGACATTTAAAGTTTAATAGTATAAAAAGATCTATGAAAATAATCTTAAAGCCAAGTAAAGATTCACATTTTAAGTGAGAAAGTCTTTTAGTGAAAAATCTTTGATCCCTCTTACCTCACTCTTAAGTCTTGGATGTGAATAAAGTTTAAGGAAAAAGTTTTTTATTAATCCACATTCAGGGACTTTGGACCATTCCCCTGCCAGTGTGTTCCTGGCCTCCTGGAATCCTTGCTGGGCCCAGGAGTCTTTAGAACTAAGACAGAAGAGGTGTGCACACTAATTACTTCCTTTCAGACTCTTAACTCCTGGGGTGCTGAGTGGTGGTCCTGGGTGGTTGGGTGTTTCTCTGGAAAGCAAGCACTGCACTTGGGTTGAGATAGAGTGGATGCCCTCCCTCCTGTAACTCTAGGCCACATCAGTGTCTGCAGCCTGAAGTGACACAGGCCTGAAGTATGGAAGTCATGGCGCTGAGGTGATACAGCAGCAGATGATGGTTGCCAGCCACATAGGGATCCTTCTGAAGTCTGAAGTGACTCTAGGAGAGAGACAGGCAGACAGACATCTGTGATAAAAACCACAGGGTCCTTAACTTGATGATACATTCATACTTAAGCACGGTATTACAAAGTTGCTTTACCATTTACATAATCACTTTTGATGCTATTGTAACTCACCTGTCATTTTGGAAGCTGGTAAACTAGGTCATTGTTTTAAAATGGGATGCTTTCTCAACAATACAGTCGTCACACCCCAGGGACTCCTTGTATACTGTTTGAGGACTGTTAAAAGTCGAATTATATGCAGAAATTCCATCTTCTATGCCTGTAGTTGAGAATAAATTGCCTTTGTTGTGCTAATCAAACAGGATTAAAATAGGGTATATCTTAAATCAGTCTCATTTGAGATATAACAGAGATTAAACAAGCAAGTGAGAGAAGCAGAGGTGGAGGAAAAGAGAGAGAGGTGCCAGGCTATAACACTCAGAGACAACCTTCTAGAGCTGACAGAGGAATAAAACTTTCTCCTAGAGCCGGTGCCCTGAATTCAGATTTATCCCTAAGAGCAGGATTAATAATCTCCTCCTGTGAGATTAACTACCTCTGAAAACCTACTGAAGGGTCAGCGCTGGGTCGGTTCTGTGTCAATGGCACATAACAACAACAGCAACATGGGTTTTTAAACTGTGAAAAACAAAATTCTGTTTCTTGAAGCAGCTCACTTGTGGTATTTTGTTAGAACAACTAGATGAACAAGATAAGAACTGAGTGTTGCAAAGGAGACTTGTGCCCCCAACCTGCACAACTAGTCATCTTCTGAGCTGAGACTGGATCTCACTCTTAACTCTTAAAGAAACAGCTGCCAAAGTCAAGACTGCAGTAACCTTTTAAGTGAGCCTACTGGTTCTGCGGTGTGCCAACGCACACAGCTTCCAGCCCACTGCACTGGCAGCCTCATTCCCGGTCGCTGAAGATGGCCTTCCAGCCTGATGCCTTTGAAGCACACAGGTCTGGTCAAGGGCCAGCTTTACGCAGCTGCCCACACTGAATCTGATCCCTTGTGATGCCAGCAGAGTCGCCTGCGGGGAGCACTCCTCAGACCTGAAAACACAAGAACGCTGAAGCTGCTATAAGAGAGAGCGAAGCCTTAAGCCTTTCTGATGGCGACTGCCTAGTTCTTATTTGTTTTCTAGCTCCCTTCCTTCGTTTACCATGATGTGCTGGCACTGGTAATGCCACCTTCTGTAGTTTTATAACCCACTGACTGCTGTTGACTAGAGCCTCAGTTCCAGGGACCCTCTAGGCAGAGAAGAACAGCTTGAAGCTGTAAAGTCTTTATGGAGGGAACTGCCTCACCTTTCCTCCTCAGAGCTTGAGCGGCTGATCATTCCATTACCAGCACCAAGGCTTAATTCACTGTCTCACCAAGGCTCTTTTTCAGTTTTATAGGTGTTCTTAGATAGGCAAGACGAGATAATTTTTCAGCATTGCCCAGATGAACATGTATACTTCACCCTTTGCAACCATGGGCATTGTTGATGAATGACCTTTCCCCTGACAAGGCAAGTCTTGTGACGTTGGATGAAAAGCATGAAGAAACATGGCTTAATTTGTCTTGGAGAAGAAAGCAGAGTGGTTTGTCAGATTATTAAAAATGTCAAAATGCAGTTCTGGGAAAGTTTCTAGCATAAAGGTTTTTGTTTACTTCATTAATATATGCCTGGATCATTTTCAGTGGCAAAAACAACAATCAAAAAGCCTATCTACACACCTTTGAAAGAAAGTAGAATTCCTATAATTCATGTATCAACAACATAATACATGTTTCAGGCCAATAATAAGTGAATTGTCAACCTTCATTTACAGTTGTAATTTCTTTATCAGTCAGATGCTTTGTGATGACACGTTTGAACATTAACTCTTTGGAGAAAATTTTATAGTTAATTCATGTCAACATCATATGGTTGCTAATGTCTTATTAAAAGAGAAAGATTTCCTGTACACACTTATGCTGATTGCAGTTTTAATGATCATGTGCTTTAAAGTCTACCCTTGTCTAAAGTGAGTTACATACAATCAGACGGCTCAATTTAAAAAAATGCAATCAGAAACATCTCATGAAAAGTCTCTTGTTATTTGTCTGTGGTGTTTAGCTTTGTGCTTAAGTGAAATATTTCTGTAACTTTCTGTAACTTGAACTCATTGTCGTTGAATTACAGCCAACTCATAGGTGGCCCTCAGTGGGTTTTCAGAGACTGTAAATCAAATGCAGGGAGATTTCCCATTTTTCTCCCATGGAGCAACTGGTGGATTTAAACTGTCAGTTTTGGATTGAGAGTGTGACTCCTTACCCATTAGGCCGTCTCTTTAAGTAGAGCCCATGAATGAAATATTCTGTGGACTTCATTTTTATTATTGAACTGCTTCAGCCATATGGAAATGTTTCTTTTGCACTATGTTTATATTGAAAATACTGCTTTTTTGTATTTGTTATTCAAGTATTTGAATATCAAGAAAATACTTGATGTTCAAATATTTGTCTTTATTATTAAGGTATACTATATTATTTTTTCTCTCTCTCTCACTTTTAGTATTATTTGAATAACAATTTGCAGAGATAATAGGTTTTCCACACAACCATTCATGCACTTTGTGCTGTAACACTGATTGCAGTATAAGCACATTCTTCTTATGGCCTCCCTGTGAGTCTCACGTCTATGAATCCTTTTCTTTTACTCCATCCTGTCTTCTGGCCCCAATTCTTGGGCAGCTCTTCCTCCCTGCAGCGGTCATTTCCAGTGGCGAGTGCCTCTCTAAGGGTATTGTTCCTTCCCTTTAAAGGCCTCTGTCGATGGGCTGAGTTCATGGTGGACCATGTCTTGTGTAGTCCATACATTGTTGTACCAGCACCTCTCTGACAGGTCAAATCCACAGCCACTCTGAGAAGGTAAGTTGGAAAGTTCCTACCATTGAGACTGAGACATGGGAAGGGAGTAAACCTTAATTAATAGGCAGTTTGGGTCAAGAGATAGTAAGATACAATAAGAGATTCATAAGATATTATAATTAATTGTGATTAATATTTTAAAGTAAAGTATGTATAAATTATCAAATGAAAAGTCAGTGTGGTTTATGTAGTCTGTAAACTTTCACTTAAACAATTACAGCCTCGAAAACCTAGTCTAGGGTCAGCCACTTGACGTTGAAAGTAGATTGATGACAGTGAGTTTGAGCAAACTGGTCCTTGGAGAGGGACATCATGCTTGGGAGAGTGGAGGGATAGCACAGAGGGGAAGGCCCTCTATGAGGTGCATTGATTCAGTGACTGGGGTAATTGGGATGGGAGTGTTGGAGACAGTGCGATTGGCATAGGACAGAGCAGAGTTTAGGACTGTTGTACATAGGGTCCTTATGAGTCGCAAGTGACTCAGTGGCACATAACAACAACACAACAACAAGTTGGTTTGATCAAGCTCCATACACTTAATATCATTAACAAAAGATCATGTAGCCATGCCACTGGAAGCCATTCTGGGATGTGTGCAACAGAATTTTCCTGGTCTTTAAATTCTGTTTTCATTTTACACACTTGTTTTTAAGTCCATCTCTCTTTCTTCTTCCATCTTAACAGTAAGTGGGATGGAAAACCCAATATAAACACTTTAATATCTTACTTAGTAATCCATCTATCTCCTCAGTGAACTATACAAGTTCATCACTTACAAGTGTGGTGATGGTGGTGGTGGTGGTATGTGCCATCGAGTTGACTGCAAATTACAATGATCTTGTGAACAGTAGTCCTAAACCCTGCCCTATCCTGAGCTAATCTCACTGTCTCTGATACACCTGCTCCTTTTACTCCAGTCACTGTGTCTATCCATCTCATTCAAGGTCTTTCTTTCTTGTATTGACCTTCCATCCTTCGAAGCATGATGTCTTTCTCCAAAGACTGGTCCCTTAGTGGCAAGAAGTTGTACTGTAATTCTGAAGGCACATGGTTCAAATCCTCCAGATGCTCTACTGGAGAAGGAGGGGCAATCTTCTGCCACTTGGATCCAGCTCAGTGGTACACAGTAAGGGGGGGCATAGAAACAAAGACTGGTTCCTTCTTTTAACATGCCCAAAGTATGCAAGATGGAGCTTCAAAATCCTTGCCTCCAAGGAGCAGCCTGGTATCACCCTTTCCAGGACAGACCTGTTTGAGCTCTTGGTTGTCCAGGATTTGTTCAATACTCTTTAGCACCAAGACTCAAAGGCATTAATTCTTCCTCTGTTATCTTTAGTCATTGTCCAGCTCTTGTGAAGACTGTGGCCTGCATCAGGCACACCTAGGTCTCTAGACTGACATCAGGACTGTGGAGAGGTCCCTGACAGCAAACTTTCCCAGTGCATTTTGTCTTCCTGACTGCTGGTGCTAAGAGTATTGATTATGGATCTGAGCAAGATGAAATTAAGAGTCTCAATCTCTTAACTGTCATGGTGCTGCCAGTTGGCCCAGTGGTGAGAATCTCTTTTTTTTTCCTTGGTGTCGAACTGCGATCTACATGGAAGATTGTAATCCTTGACCTTCAGCAAACAGTTTTCCCCCCTCAGCTTTGCAAAGTAAGGTTGTGCCATCTGCACAATGCAGGTTGATGTAAACCTTCTACCAAATATTTGAATATAGTTCAGACATATTCTTTGCATAAGAGGCATTCTTTCATTGTTTAATTACAATTTCATATATCAGATACATATTTATGATCTCATTTTAAGAAATATTCTCTACCTGCTGTCATAATGTATTCTCAGACCACAGTCTTTTTAATTACTTGTTATGCATCTGAGAGCTGGACAATGAATAAGATGACAGAAGACTTGATACCTTTGAGTTTAGTGTTGGAGAAGAACATTGAATGGATTGCCAAGAGAACAAACAGGTATGTTTTGAGAAAGTGCAGCCAGAGTGCTTTTTAGAGGCAAGGATGGTGAAGATTTGTTTCTCATACTTTCAACGTGTCTCTAGAAGAGGCTATTCCTTGGAAAGGGATATCATGCCTAGGAAAGTGGAGGGTCAACAAAAGAAAGTCCCCCAGTAAGAGAGATTGACACAGTGACTGCAACAATGGGCTCAAGTGTTCCAGAGATGGTGAAGAGGGGAGAAGTTGGGACATGGTTTAGATGTGTTGTTCATAGGATTACGATGAGTTGGACTCAATTAGATGTCACGTACAAGAAGACGATACTGTCTCTGTATTTCCTACTCTTTTAAGGATCCTCTTCAGAATCACCTTTGAAATCTTTTCTATCAACAGTCTCTTATAGACAATCTAAGCTTTTCCCCTTGTTAGGTTGCACTGATTTGACTGTGGCTTATGTTGTCATTGTTATGTGCTGTGGAGTCTCTTGGAACTCGGAGTGACCCTATATACCTACTCTAGCCCTGAAACCTACTCTATCCTGAGCCAAGCATATACATATTGTCTTTGATACACCTACCCCCATTGCCCTAGTCACTGAATCAATCCATCTCATCTGGGGTCTTCCTCTCTTGCACTGTCTCTCCACCCTCCCAAGCATGATGTCCCTCTCTAAGGACTGGTTTTCTTGCAACATGTTCAAAGTATGTCAGACAAAACTTCAGAACCCTTGCCTCCAAGGAGCAGCCTGGTTTCATCCTAGAGAGGATGTTTGTTCTTCTGGCAGTCCATGGTATATTCAATACTTTTCTCCTGCACTACAGCTCAAAGGCATCAATTCTCTATCATCCTTAGTCATTGTCTAGCTCTGTGATGCATAGCTAGCAATTGCGAAGACTATGGCCTGTATCTGGCGTATCTTAGTCTCCAGACATTATAGGAACCCTATGAACAACTGACTGATATGTGCTTTCTCCACTATCTTGCACCATCTTCACAGTCTCTTCCTCAGACTCATTCTTGCAGTCACTGGGCCACTCTGTCTTGCTGAGTCTCTTCTTTCACTGGCCCTCTCCTTTTCTAAGCATGATACTGTAGTCTATAGGGAGTTGATTTTTCAGTGCAAAGGCCACCTCTCTAACCATTCATGTTTAATTGTGGATTCTTAGACAAAAGATAATCTCTCAGTATCCCTTTTGATGTCCTAACTCTAGGTATCTGCCTACATTTTGCTATAACACTTTGCTTTGTCTTCCCCAGCATCCCATTGAAGTCTTCTTTTTCAAGCTCTTTTAAAACATCATTTCTTCCTTTAGCCTCTGCTTTGAAAGGCATGTCTCGAGGTCTCTTCTGACATCTTTTTTTTTTAAGTGACTTCTTTCTTCATGGATAATAACGTTGATGTTCAATGCATCAAATGTTTCCACGCTCTGGTTTTAAATTCAGGTGGAATAAATTTAGAGTTGCATTTTGGCTCTTATGGACTTGTTTTTGTTTTCTTCAGCTTCGCTTTAAACTTGTGCATATGAGTAGTTGATGATCTGTTCTCTAGCTGGCCCCCAGCCTTGTTTTTACTGCCAATACTGAGCTTCTCCACCTCTCGCCACAGATGAAGTCAGTCTGATAACTGTGCATTAAGTCAGGTGAGGTCCTTGGGCATAATCTTAGCTTGTGTTTTGTTTTTTTTTTTTAAATACTGAGCTCTTGTGGGCTCGTGGCAAGAAGCTGTGCTTCAATCCAGAAGGCATGCAGTTCAAGGCCACTAGCTGTGCCGCAGGAGAGGGATGGCCATTCTCCTCCCAAGTGTGATTAATTGCCTCTGGAAACCTTCCAGAGGGTCATCTGTGGGCTGGCTCTAATTCTGCAGAATGAATACACAACAAACAATATTAAAATATTAGCAATTAATGACTCATGATAGTAGAGAACCCTGGGGTCATTTCTGTTCCAAGAGCTAGCTGTATTTTCCAACTTTTCACTCCAGTCATCTAGTATTAACTATTTTTTAACAAGTTTTTCTTTTATTTTCTCTATACATTTGTAAACTGCCCGAGACCAAACTAGGAAGAAAACATTTTTAAAAAACTTCCCATGGGAGGGGGAAGATAATTTAAAAACAAAACAAAAAGGCCCGAGAGGAATTACTCCTTTATCCTCAGGGAGCTACAGCAATTCTGATTGGTCTAAAAAATTACAAAGTTACTGGGAAGATACATTAGGAGGAAAGAGAATGACAGTTTCCTGAGAGAGAGACCACCCAGTGGTCCACGAGGGGGATCGGGAGGCCAGGGAGTGGGGCCTGGGTGGAATAAGGGGGTCCTCCTAGTGGAGGTTGTGAGGGGTCAGTGTATCCATGTTTGGGCATCAGTGGAGGAGGTCCCCACATGCTGTGTGGCGGCACCAGTGGAGGAGGTCCCCACATACTCTGTTGGGGCATCGAACCTGTGCAACCCATAGGTGGTATGAAAGGATGCCGTCAGGGGGGCATGCCCATTGGAGGGGGTCCAGGATGGGGTATTCCAAACGGGGTAGTGGCTGTCCACTAGAGCCTGTGGGGATGTCCTAAGCCACAAATGCCATGGTGTGGCAGCCGCATAGAAGACATCCCTAGATGAGGCATCCCACCTGATGAGAATGGAAGGGGATATGAGTGTCCACTCCCAGGATGCCCAGCCCCTTGGGTTGCTGCTAATGGGGGGGTCATGGCTGGAAGTGTGCCAGGTGAGAGTGCTCTAGGAGGTGGCACTGGAGGTGGGGAGGTGCCGGGAGGAGGCATACGTGGTGGAGGAAGTCCAGCCTCGTGAGGATATGATGGGACTGGACGGGGTGCAGCTGCAAACGGCTGGTGAGGTGGTGAGTCTGGGAGCGTGGATTCTAGGCTGCCAGATGTTGTTCAGCCGCTGAGTGGTACCGCTCACCCTGAAACTCCTCCTTAGAGGCAAAGGAGGCGGTGACAGGGCGATTACCAGTATGTTGCCCATTCATGGTCTCAGTTGCTGTATCTGAAACATCAAACAAAGCAAAATTAATAAAGGCATAAGCCTTGGAGTTGCCTTTGTCAGGGTCCTGCATAATTTTAGGGGTTTGTAAGATGACCTCCAAGGTGCTGAAAGTATTATAAAGCAGCTTCTAATCAATCTCTGCGTCCACGTTTCCAGTGAAAATGTTGGCCATCCAGGTTTTTGTTGCGAGCTGTTGGCCTTTTTCACTCATACTGGTTTCCTGTAGAGTTTGATCATGTTCGTGATTCTAATGGTATAGACAGTGTCTTCATCACTGAGGAATTCTACAAAGCCATGTCCTTGGGGCTGGCCATAAGTCTAGCCTTGACATGTGGGTGTTGACTACTGGTCCTGCCTGAGAAACAGCTCCCACAACAGCGGCTCGCTGACCTTCTCAGCCAGGCCTCCCACGTACACAGTAGCATCCTGATTCCATTCAAGATCGGCCATGGTGAACACGCTCCCGCCGCCTCCAAACCACCAATTATTGTTAATCTATCTTGATTACATGCTTGATCAAGTCTGCAAAAGTTGGTAGAAACTGACAGTCTCTTCATTTTTGGCCATTGTGGTGGCTGGGCATATTTTAATAATAGTGATATGAACAGATCTTCCTGGTATGTATATGAATTTTATCCTGTCATTGAAAACATTGTACTTCATGACAGGTTTTGAAATGTTCTTCTTTTGATGATGACTGTCACACCATTCCTCTTCAATTTCTCATTCCTGGTGTGGTGGCTATTTGTGCCTTTGAGTTGGAACCAGCTCGTAACTGACCCTGCAGCAGGCTTTTCAAGGCAATTAATGGCACGGGAGATTGCCCCTCTTTTCCCTTGGAACAGGTGATGGATTACAACTGCCCTTCATTTTTATAGTCTCATGTACATTGAGCGTGTTCTCAGGAGTCCTTGGGAAGAGACATGCAGGGAAAGTTCAGAGAGAGAGGGAAAAACCCTCTATCTAGCAGGTTGGTTGTGGCTTAGTGACTGTACCAGTGGGCTCGATCAAGCATGTCAGCAACAGTGAGATGCTTCAGGACAGGGCACGGTCCACAGCTGTTGTTCCTAGGATCCCTGTGAGTCACGGCTGACTTGCTGGCACCTCACAGCAGTAACGACACGACGCTGAAGGAACTCAGGCAGCTGAGTGGGTAAGGAATTGGACTGCCGGCCCAAAGACGAGTGATAAGAGATCCTCCAATGAGCTGCAGGAGAGGAGGATGAGCAGCGCCTCCCGTGCTATTTACAGCCTCTGGAAGCCTGCTGGAAGCTCAGCCAGGAGTTATTTGTGACTCAGCTGCGAGGAGTTGAGTTGACAGGGCTCAGGAAGAGACTCTGATGGCACAGTTCCATGTTTCCACTGCTCACCAGAAGCCTGGGTGCTGCAGGGGATTCCAGCTCACGAGCCTCTTTGAAAGAGGTGAGCAACCACCTCCTTCTGATGTTACAGCATTGGAAACCCAGTGGAAGATTGCAGTGAGCTGAATTCTAAATTCTTAACCAATATTTGATGTATATGATTCACAGCACAACATTTTGGTATTTAGTTGATTTAGGACTTTTGCTGGAGTGAATGCATATTTTATGCGGTAAAGACATGGAATTTTTAGGGCCGGCCTCAAAGGTAGAAGGCAGTGAGGTGTGAGGTTTACGTACCTCTGGCATCTGAGGATTGAGCACATTTTGATACAGTGTGTATATTGTACAGCAGTATATATTGTTGTACACACACACACACACACACACACACACACACACACAGAGAGAGAGCGAAACATCCTACTAACCAACGCCCACCCACTCACTGCCTTTATTTCCAAATACTACCTCCCTCACCTCAGCACTGGTGGCCTAGTGGCAAGAAGCTGTGCTGTAATACTGAAGGCACGTGGTTCAAATTCACTAGATGCTCCTCCGGGAGAAGGCTGGGCAGACACCTCTTGTGTGGCTACCTGCCTCTGAAAACCCTCTGAAGGGTCACTTATGAGTCATTTCCTCCCTCATTGGGTTCTCAATGCTGTAAGTCTTGACAGAAACAACACTGTACTCTAGAAACAGATACGTGTATTCTCCATTTCTCAAGTTCACAGAGAAATCTTATCCCAGTTGGAGTACGCCTAAAATCTCACTAGTATTTGATGTATATGATCCACAGCACAACATTTTGGTGTTTAGCTGATTTAGGACTTTTGAGACTATGCGCTGGAGTCAATACATATTGTATGTGGTAAAGATACGGATTTTTGAGGGTCTCAAAGGTAGAATGTTTTAGGTTCAATTGTATTCCCCTAAAATACATTTTGTAAGTGTTAGTCTCTGTGCCAGTAATTGAGAATTCATTGTCTTTGTTGTAGTATTAAAATAGAGTGTGTCTCACATTAGTCTATTTTGAGATACAAAAGAGATTAAACGACAAAGTGAGAGAATCAGAGGAGGAGGAAAGGGAGGTGCCAAGCTGTGAAGATCACCCAGCAGCAGAAGAGCAGAGATGAGAATGTTCTTTTAGAGCCAACAGATGCATAACACTTGCGTTAGCATTGGTGCCCTCAAATGAGACTCAAGCTCTGGTGGCCTAATGGGTAAGAAGTTGTGCTGTCAGCCCAAAGGCAGGCAGTTGGAATCCACCAGCTGCTCCTGTGGACAAAGATAGACCTCCTCCTCCTGTCATTTACGACCTCACAGACCTGCTGGAGGATCACACATGGCTTCCTAAACTGTGAGAAAGTTGTGTTTGTTGTGCTGTTTTTGTTGGAGCACCTCTAGAAAACCAACCAAGATAAGAACTGAGTGTTGCAAAGGAGACTTGTGCCCCCAACCTGCACAACTAGTCATCTTCTGAGCTGAGACTGGATCTCACTCTTAACTCTTAAAGAAACAGCTGCCAAAGTCAAGACTGCAGTAACCTTTTAAGTGAGCCTACTGGTTCTGCGGTGTGCCAACGCACACAGCTTCCAGCCCACTGCACTGGCAGCCTCATTCCCGGTCGCTGAAGATGGCCTTCCAGCCTGATGCCTTTGAAGCACACAGGTCTGGTCAAGGGCCAGCTTTACGCAGCTGCCCACACTGAATCTGATCCCTCGCGATGCCAGCAGAGTCGCCTGCGGGGAGCACTCCTCAGACCTGAAAACACAAGAACGCTGAAGCTGCTATAAGAGAGAGCGAAGCCTTAAGCCTTTCTGATGGCGACTGCCTAGTTCTTATTTGTTTTCTAGCTCCCTTCCTTCATTTACCATGATGTGCTGGCACTGTTTGGTAAGGGGAAAAAAGTTTCCTACGTCTTTCCACATCCTTTCATTTTGTAGATCATATGAAATAGATTAGAGCGAGCCAGTTTTTGAAGCATTGCCCATGTGAACATTTATATTTCAGTGTTGTAACAGTGTTCATTATTGATGACTGACCTTTACCCTTACATAGTGTAGGCTTGTGACATTGAATGAAATACGTGAAGAAACTGCTGCTTGTCTTGGTTCATCAAGTAGAGTGGTTCATCAGGTTGCTAAAAATGTCAAAGTATAATCCTTAGACTTCTAGCACAAAGGCTTTTGAAAGTTGTTTTGATTTTTTTGTTGTTGTTGTTGTTTCAGTTATTTGTGGATGGTTAGATAGTCTTAAAAACCAAATAAAGCCTCACATGGCTTTCAGAGAAAATAGATTCCAGTAAAACCATGGAAGCTCTGGTGGCCTAGTGGCAGGAAGCTGTGCTGCAATCCTGAAGGTATGCAGTTCAAGGCACCAGCTGCTCCATGGGAGAAGAATGGGCAGTCTCGTCCCGTGTGATTAACTGCCTGTGAAAACCCGCCAGAAGGTCTGTTATGGGTTGTAACAACAATAAGCTGTCTACCTTCATTTAAAGTTGTATTTTACTTATTAGTCATGTTTTGATTACATGTTTAAACATTTGCTTGTTTAGAAAATCCCAGTTTCCCAGAAAAGAAATGCTAATTTGTATTACTGTGATATGATTGTTAATATCTTATTGAAAGAAATGACCCTGCACAAATGTAAGATTGCTGTTCCTATTAATAGAGAGTTAAACAGAACTCAATTTTCAAAATAACTTAGTAGAATTCTCCTTTTATTTGCTTCTTGTTTTTGGCTTTGCCAATAAATATTTCTGTTAGTACAGTCCGCAATTTAAATATATCCTGGTTTCTGAATTTATTTTTCATTCTATCATTGAACTTTTACAGCCATATGAAATTGTTACCTGTACAGTTTGAAAATACCGCTGTCTGATATTGTTATTGTTGTTATGTGCCATCAAGTCATCTGTGACTCATAGCAATCCTGTGTACAGTAGCTCTGAAGCCTGCCCTGTCCTGAGCAGTCTTACTAACTCCAACACACACCTACCCCCATTACACCAGTTACTATGTAAATCCATCTCATGTGGGGTCTTCCTCTCCTGTGTTGTCCCTGTACCCTTCCAAGCATGATGTTCTTCCCCAAGTACTGGTCCCTCCTGGCAACATGCCCAAAACATGTGAGACGGTGCTTCAAAATCCTGTCCTCCAAGGAGAAGCTTGATTTCACCTCCTGCAAGACAGACCAATTTGTTCTCTTGGCAGTCCATACTATCTATGTTCAATACTCTTCTCCAGCACCACAACTCAAAAGAGTAAATTCTTCAGTCATCCTTGGTCTTTGTCCAGTTCTCTGATGCATAGTAGGTAATTGTGAAGACCATGGCCTAGATCAGGCGCACCTTAGTCTCTAGACTGACACCGTTGCTTTTCAGTACTTTGGAGAGATCCCTGACAGCAGACTTACCTAATGCAATTCATCTTTTAATTTCCTGACTACTGGTGCCAAGAGTGTTGATTCTCTTCTCCATCTATCATAGTACTGCCAATTGGCCCAGTGGTGCTTTCTGATATATTTCAAATTCTTTTCCTTTTATTCTTTAGGCTATAGTCTACAATTGTGCTGTTCTAGAGCTTTATTACTTAGCATGGTTATCCATAGGTACCCAGATGGCACAGAGGCTAATGTGTTTGTCAACTAAAAGGTTAGTGATTGTCACTGATCCAGCTGCTTTCATTGAGAACATGTGGCAGTCTGCTTCTGTAAAGATTTATGGCCTTGGAAACCTTAAGAGTGTGGTCTCGGTTGGAATCTACTCCCCATCAGTGCTGTTTTAATGTAGAGAGCATGTGTGTACTCACTCCTGTCCATCAAGTAGGGAAGAAAGGGACACGTAGCTGAAAGTCCACTGGGTTTTTAGAAGTTGTAAATCACACTGGAGGAGATAATCTTATTCAGTTATCATAACAGTTTATTCCCCCCGGAGATTATAAACACAGACATAAGGGTAAGATTTACAGTGTATATTATTAAGGGACACAATTCAGTCTGTAACAGTGTGGAAATATTTGATCACTGATAGTAATTAGATGTTCTTTCTTTATGTTTGCAGTGGTAGAAATCTAAAGAAGAGATCTCTTTCAAATATATTTTCAAAGGAATGTTTATATGTAGATTTCTATGCAGTATTGCATAGAATGGTGTTATGTGGATTTCTTCAGACAGTAACAGTTGGTAATGATATAGGTTCACCTGCATTGTTCACCTGCAATGAATTTGACCTTTGTTCATAAGTAATTTTGTTTCAGAACTTCTCAGTACAATTGTGCTATAGCCAATCTCTTTGTAATCTAGATATAACACTACATACTTTGTAGACAGAGGTTAAACTTTGACTAATACTGGTGTACAGATAATGCTTACAGTACATTATTTCAGATCTGTGCATCTACCTTTAAGGTATGCTGATTTCTGCGGTTAACGAAGTCATTACATGTAGTACTCTTCACATCGACTGTAAGAACAGGGCATGAGATACAAAATGATTGTTCAGTGACATGAGATCAATCTGATAAGCCAACCCCAAACCAGACCCATTGCTGTGGGATCCATTCTGACTCATACCTATCAACCCTACAAGACAGGCTGAAACCACCCCTGCGTTTCCAAAAGTGTAATTCTTTATGGAAGCAGATCCACCCATCTTTCTACCTCAGTTGCTTATGAATTGAAACCGTTGCTCTTTGTTTGGCAAACAGCCAAATACCTTATCCACAACTCCACAGAGTCATGTATTTTTTTAAAAAAACTTGTTTGCATGCAATAATGCACATACATTGTCTTTCATTCATTTACATTATGTTTTATGCAATCTTTCATTTAGATGTGTGTCATACAATCATTCATATACATTGTATTTTATTAAATTACTGTTGATCTATGCCTGTTATTCCCTCATCTTTTTGAGTCCCCATTGAATCTTTGCGATTTCAGTGCGCGCATACACACACACACACACACACACACACACACACAACCATCTCCCCACTAAACTCTGCTATCCTTATTATGTTCCCCATTTCCCATAACCTCCTTCCTTTTCCTCTTTTGGACATTTAGACACACCTTACTAGTTTTCGTTCTTTTTTTACAATAATGGTCTTATGCAGTATTTGTCCTTATGAGACTGAGCAAGAGCCTGTGGTGATGAAGGAAGAAGTTCAAGCTGCTTTGAAGGAAATAGCAAAAAATAAGGCCCAGGAATAGACGTTATACCAATTGATGCATTTCAGCTAACAGATGCTGCCCTGGACATGCACATCAAGTTGTGCCAAGAAATCTGGAGAACAACCACTTGGCCAACTGACTGGAAGAGATCTATATTTGTTCCCATTCCAAAGAAAGGTGATCCCACAGAGTATGGAAACTAGAGAACAATCTCATTGATTTCACATGCAAGCAAGATTCTACTGAAGATTGTCCAAAAACGACTGGAACAGCACATCAGAAGAGAACTGTCAGAAGTCCAGGCTCGGTTTAGAAAGGATAGTGGTTCTAGGGATATTATAGCTCATGTTAGATGGATCTTAGCTGAAAGCAGGGAATACCAGAAGAATGTCTATCTGTGTTTCACTGATTATGCAAATGTGCTTGACTATGTGGATCATAACAAACTGTGGCTGACTCTGAGAAGAATGGGAATCCCAGAACACTTGATTAGTCTAATGCGCAGCCTATACTTGGACCAAGAGTCAGTCATCAGAACAGAGCAGGGAAACATGTATGGTTCATAATTGGGAAAAGTGTACGCTAGGAATGTGTCCTATCTCCATACCTTTCCAGCCTGTATGCAGAACAGATTATCCGGGAGGCTGGGCTCTATGAGGAGAAATGTGGAGTCAAGATTGGTGGAAGATCTATCAACAATCTGTGTTAAGCAGATAACACAACTCTGCCTGCTGAAACTGAGGAGGACCTGAAGCGCTTGCAGCCTCCAATATGGATTGAGGCTCAGTGTCAAGAAGACAAAGATTCTCACCACTGGACCAATTGGCAGCATCAGGATGGATGGTAAAAAGATTGAGATTGTTAACTAGTTTGCTTGGCTCCACAGTCAACACTCTTGGCACCAGCAACCAGGAAATTAAAAGGCGTATTGCCGTAGGACCGTCTGCTGTTAGGGACCTCTCCAAAGTACTGAAGTGCAATGGTGTCTCTTTGGAGACTAAGGTGGCCTGGTACATGCCATGGTCTTTGCAATCATTTGTTATGCATCAGAGAGTTGGACAGTGACCAAGGAGGATAGAAGGAGAATTGATGCCTTTGAGCTGTGGTGCTGGAGAAGAGTACTGAATGTACCATGGGCTGCTAGGAAAACAAGCAGATTCCTCCTGGAGAGGGTCAAACCAGGCTGCTTCTTGGAGGCAAGGATTCTGGGGCTTCGTCTGACATACCTTGGACATGTTGTAAAGAGGGACAGGTCCTTGGAGAGGGACATCATGCTTGGGAAGGTGGAGGGGCGACGCAAGAAGGGAAGACCCTCTATGATTCAGTGACTGGAGTAAACAGGATGGGTGTGTCGGAGACAGTGCGATTGACACAGGATAGAGCAGGGTTTAGGGCTGTTGTACGTAGGGTTGCTATGAGTTGCAAAGCGACTTGACGGCACATAACAACAACAGACTCTACCATGTTATATAATATTTTTCAGAGTCTTTGTTTCTTAGTGCTGCACAGTATTCCATTGTGTGAATGTAACACAATTTCTCAGTCCATTTGTTGATGGGAATTTGGGCTGTTTTCATTTTCTTGCTATTGAGAACAACACTGCTATAAACATAGGTATAGAAGTCTCCACTAGTGTCTCACTTCTGTTTTCCTTGGGGTAGATTCCTAGCAGTGCAATAGCTAGGTCCTATGTGATTTGTATGTTCAGCTTTTTGAGGGAACACCAAACTGTCTTCCAGAGGGGCTGTACCATTTTATAATCCTACCAACAGTGCATGAGAGTTTCAATCTGTCACATCCTCTGCAACATTTATTGCTTGCTGTTTTGTGAAACTTTGTTACTGCAACTGGGGTGAAATTGTATCTTATTCTGGTTTTGATTTGCATCTCTCTTAGGGCTAGGGATTTTGAGCATTTTTCATGTGCCTTTTGGCCATCAAATGGCTTCCTTTGTGAAGAGTTTTTCCATAATTTTTGCTCATTTTGTAATTGGGTTATCAGGCTTTGCCTTGTGGAGGTCCTGCAGGATTCTGTAAACTTTTGTTAGGAGACTCTCATATGAGATGTCATTGTCAATTATTTTTTCCTAATTATATAATTTTTTTTTCCACTTGATTAGAAAAATTTTCAGATGTGTGCAGGGACTTAACTTTTTAGAAGGTCCTATTCATCAGATTTATCCTGTGCTGGTTGTGTACAAGCTGCCATGTCTTATAGTCTAGAATAGTGGACATCTAAGGGTATCTAAGCATGCATAATAGATCTCATACTTAGAATAATGCTTCAGAAGTAGAACACTCTCAATGTGTGTTTCTTTAGAGGAAATGTATCAAAAACCCACACAAGCAACACAAATATGTCACTCACATTCTAGTGATTGGTTAAAAGAAATAATCACATGCTATTATTTAATTTTTCATGTGATAATGTAGTCATTTTTCCTAGAAATAGTTCTAATATTGTCATTAGTTTGGTTGTATAATATAGATAGTTTTTAAAAATTACTAAATTCTAGTTTAAAAATCTCTCTAAAGGGAAACAAGTTGTATCAATTGTATTTGTACATTATTCCCAGCATTTTAGATTGATCTCCTGGTCATTTTAAACATCTTCAGGTGGGAGGAGGATTTTGTGGGTTTTTTTTTTGGTATGATCACAATACCTGCAGGTTACAACACATTTAAAAGTAGCCAATTAATGGATATGTGCGCATCCAGTATTTCAATCTCAGTAAACTTGGAGTGAGACATTTAATAAGCTCTGCTGCCCACACATTGTTCTTAGTTTTCATTCCTAAAGAAATTGTCTGCTGTTAGGGATTCTGTGAATCAAATGTGCTGGGAATAATGTGCAAATATAGTTGATATAACTTTTCATTTTTTAGGAAAAATTATTCAAAAGCCTATCATGTTGGTAAATAAACTGATTTTAGTTTATCACAGTTCTTTTCTGCTTTTCAACACACACATACCACACTGTGTAATAGTTTAGATTTCTATTTGCTGTATTTAGGGGATATATATATATAGAAAGTAGTTTAGAGTTCTATTTGCTGTATTTAGGAAATATTAAATTCATAGTTATCATTTTTGTTGTGTATTATAGAGTTGGAACTGACCCATAACTGACTCTCCAGTGGGTTTTCAGAGACAATTAATTACACGGGAGGAGATTGCCCATCCTTCTCCTATGGAGCAGCTGGTGGATTTGAACTGCATGCCTTCGGGATTGCAGCACAGCTTCTTGCCTTGAGGCCACCAGAGCTCCTTTAGTTATTAGTGCATTTTTATTTTTTAAATTTTTTTTATATTACTCAGATTTTGTTTTACTTTTCAACTCCTTCAGCTTAAGAAACCCTGAGCAAAAAAAAAAAGAAACCCTGAGCGAGTTCCGCCCTTTTGATTTTTTGACTCCAGCTCTCTGCATATTTCATTATAGTATCTTGCTTTGTCGTGCTGAGCTGCCCTTTGAAATTTTCTGTTCAACTCTCTAATTTCTTGATTTCTTCCTTTAGCTTTGGCTTCTCAGCACTCTAATGGAATATTCAGAGTCTCGTCTGACATCTATCTTGGTCTTTTCTTCTTCTTCAACCTTTGCAGTGATCTTTTGCATTCTTCATGGACAATATTCTTGATATCTTCCCAGAAGAGATCATTTGGTCTATGCTCATTGGTGCTCAAGGCCTCAAACGTGTTCCTGAGGTGGTTTTGAAATTCGAGTGGGACAGACATAAGGCCAAATTTTGATTCTCGTGGATTTGACTTAATTTTCTTCAACTTCAGCTTGAACTTGCATATGAGTAGTTGGTGGTCTCTCCCATAATCAGCACCCGGCCCACTGGTGGCAATACTTAAGGACGCTTTGGGTAGGATGTTAAATGATCCAAGAAGCATTAAGAGAAGATGGAAGAAGTTCACAGAGTCAGAAAGAATTGGCTGGCTCAGAAAAATTACATGAATAACATGAGCAAGAACCTGTGGTGATGAAGGAGGGAAGTTCAAGTTGCTCTGAAAGGATTGGCAAAATACAAAGCTCCAGGAGTTGACGGCATACCAGTTAACATAGTTCAACAAACAGACGCTGCCCTGGTTGTGCTCACTGAGTTATACCAAGAAATCTGGAGGACAGCCAGCTGGCCAACTGATTGGAAGAGATCGATATTTGTTCCCATTCCAACGAAAGGTAATCCGACAGAGTGCGGAAATTATTGAACAATATCATTAATATCACATGCAAGCAAGATTCTGCTGAAAAGTATCCAAAAATGACTGGAGAAGTATGTCAACAGAGAACTGCCAGATGTGCAGGCTGGATTTAGAAGAGGTCATGGTACTAGGGATATTATAGCTAATGTTAGATGGATCTTGGCAGAAAGCAAAGAATACCAGAGGAATGTCTATCTGTTCTTCATTGACTATGTGAAGGTTTTTGTCTGTGTGGATCACAACAAGCTATGGCTGACTTCTGAGAAGAATGGGAATCCCAGAACATTTGATTGTGCTTATGAGAAACTTACCCTTGGACCAAGAGGCAGTTGTCAGAACAGAGGAAGGAGACACTATATGGTTCAAAATCAGGAGAGGAGGGTCTGCCAGGGATGTATTCTGTCTCCATACCTTTTCAATCTGTATGCAGAGCAGATCATCTGGGACACTGGGCTGTGCGAAGAGGAATGTAGCAGCAGGATTGGTGGAAGATTCATCAACAACCTGTGTTATGCTGATGACACAACCCTGCTTGCTGAAATTGAGGAGGACCTGAAACCCTGCTTCAGAGGGTCAAGGACTGCAGCCTTCAATACGGATTGAAGCTCAACATCAAGAAAATGAAGATTCTAACCGCTGGATGAATTGGCAGCGTCAGTATGGTTGGTGATGATTGAGATAGTTAACAGTTTTAGTTTGCTTGGCTCCTTAGGCAACAATCTTGGTACCAGTAGCCAGGAAATCAAGAGATGAATTGCATTGGGAAAGTCAGCTGTCAGGGACCTCTCCAGAGTACTGAAGAGCAATGACATCAGGCTGGAGACTAAGGTGTACCTGATCTGGGCTATAATCTTGGCAATTACATGCTATGCATCGGAGAGTTGGATAGTGACTTGGGATGATAGAAGGAGAATTGATGCCTTTGAGCTCTGGTGCTGGAGAAGAGTGTTGAACTGCTAGGAGAACAAACAGGTTTGTCCTGGAAAGAGTGAAATCAGGCTGCTCCTTGGAGTCAAGGATTCTGAAGATTCATCTGACATACTTTGGGCGTGTTGCAAGGAGGAACCAGTCCTTGGAGTGGGACATCATGTTTGGAAGAGTGGATGGACAAGGCAGGAGAGGAAAACCCTCCATGAGATGGACCAATTCTGTGATTGGGATGATGGGAGTGTGTTGGAGATGGTGAGGTTGGCACAGGATAAAGCAGGGTTTAGGGCTCTTGTACATAGGATCACTGTGAGTTGCAAGCGACTCAACAGCACATAACAACAATAACAACAACAACAACAACTCAGATTTATTTACAAAGGTTGAATACATTGTTTTTCACAAAAGATCCTTCCTATTTCCTTCACCCCACACACCCATCAAATTGTGCAACCCTGTAATTAACACCCTACCCCCTTCATCTTCACCCCGCTACTTCCACCCTCTCCCCTCCTTGAATCCTCATAATCATTGTATAGTAGTGGTTTTATACAGTATTTGTCCTTGTGGGAGTGAGTTAATTCACTCAGCATAATGCTCTCCATCCCCGCCCAAGTTAGGTAGTAATTTACAAAATGATTGCTCATGTGTGCTGCCTAGTATTCCATTGTATGAGTGTACCACAACTTCCCAGACCATCCGTTTGTGGTTGGACATCTCGTCTGTTTCCATGTTCTTGCAATGGTCGTTAATACTGCTAAGGACATTGGTGTACAAATTTCTGTTTGAACCTCAGTTCTCATTTTCTTGGGGTATATGCCAACCAATGGAATAGCTGGGTCATATGAAATTTCTATATTCAGATTTTTGAGGAAGCACCAAACTGCCTTCCAGAGTGGTTGTACCATTGTACAATCCCACAAACAATGTACCAGATTTCCTATCTCACCACATCCTCTCCAACATTTATTACTTGTCCTGTTAAACTTTGCCACTGCTACTGGAGTGAGATGACTTCTCATTGTGGTTTTGATTTGCATCTCTTTTATTGCCAGTTATTTGGAGCATTTCATCATATATCTGTTGGCCATTTGGAATCTCTTCCTAGGCAAAAGACATGAATTTTTATTTTACTTAATTTCTTTTTAAAAAATGTGCACATTGTCTCGTGTTTACAAGTTCTTAAAGAAGTATCTTTGGAATTGTTCCTCTTACATTAGGTGTTACAGTCTTAAAGAAGTGTCTTTGGAATTGTTCCTCTTATGTTAGGTGTAACAGTCTGTTTTCTTAGAGGTTGAGTTTTTGTCAACCAGTCATGCAACTGCTTCCCAGGTGGGAGCTATGAGGGGCCCATCCTTAATGTACTCTTTGAAGTTCCCTTTAGTGATACCCTGCCTTGGTGAAACTCTATAGGGCGCCAGATTATTGTACAAAATCCTTTAGTCACTCAGGCATTTGGCATGGAGTTATTTATTCAAGGACAGTTTTTGTAACTAGATTTACATTGATGTTAAAGCAGGACTTCAAACTGGTGCAAATTGGTTTAGTCATGGCTAATGTAGGGAAACTGGAACAGATGCACATTTGTAAAATGTGAGGATACCAAAAAGAGAAAAACGATCAGGTTGAACCCTTGGAGTTAAGAACCTTTGTAGAGGCATAGCAAGTCTTTCTGGAGCCTATTTTTGTCACCTGTATTGTGGCCAGGACCTTGGAGGTGGACACACAATCAGATTGATACAGGTGGCCACCATCTTTGAGCCAACTAAACAATGTACACACCACCTTTATTTTCATGCACTTTGTTGCCATCTTATCAGAACAGACTCAGAGCTGAACCTCCAGCAAAGTCCTGAAGCTCTACATTTCAAGGAAGATATTGCCCATCTTTCTCCCACGTTGCTGCTGATAGGACCTGAACTCCCAGTGAGGCAGAATGTTTGATTTGGTAGTGAAGTCACCACTGACTAGGCCGCCGTCCAGAGCGATCATGTCTCTGGCAGGATGTAGACCTGTAATCTTCCCTGTCCTGTTTATTGTTCTTGTACATCCATATTTTACAAATTTCCGTCCAATCTGGTTTCACAGCCTCTAACCTGGGAAGGCTAACCTGGGAAGAACCAGTTCAGAGCCCCGAGTAAAGTAGATTTCCATTTTCCATGGATACATCTCAATAGGTAGATGACTTAAATGAAAGTGATGTGAGAGGTTGGTGGAAAAGGCGAAGCCCAAATGATGACTCATCTGCCTGGCTGATAAGGTCCTGCCTCTTCACCAGTCAGGAGACAGAAGGACCCTAAGCTGACAGTGATACTCACTCTCTAAATAATGGGCCTGCTCTGCCTGTGCTACATGAGAGAAGAAAGGAATAGGGGGAAAATGAGTATTGTTTCTTTACAGTGTTAAAAATATAAGAGATAAAATGGAAAGAAGCAGTAGTTACTAAACAAGACAGAAAATGAGAAGCAAAGAAAGGGCCATTCATGGGGAGGAACAAGCTGTGATGTTAAATCCTGGAGTTGAAGTCTTGCTTACTGTAAAAGTTTATATTGTCTTTAAGAGGTCCTAGAATATCCTACACCATGTGTATCTTATCCTTCTCATGACAACTGATTTTCTTCTTTCATCAAATCATTTATTTCCCTGTAAGTTGCTTTCATTCATTAACATCAGAAATTAGAGTGGAACTCTGAGAAATGACATCAAATCCTGCTTTTCTTTTCCTTTCAATTATGGCTGATTTCTAAATAACCCACAACGTTTCCTCTCTGCTAAAAGGACAGACATGTCTCGGAGAAAGTACAACCACAGTACGTGTTGGAGGTAAAGATGGTGAAGCTTCATCTCACACGCTTGATGTGTGTTACCAGGAGAGGTTACTCCGTGCAGAGGGACATCGTGCGTGGAAAGGTGGAAAGGCGGCCAGAGGCAGGAAGACCCTCAGCCAGATGCATTGATAACAGTGATTGTTGCAGTGGGCTCGAATATGCCAGAAATGATGAGCTGGAATAGGTTCAGACTGCTGTACCTTGGGTTGCTATGTTGTGTTGTCTGTGCTCTTGTTTCACCATGCAACTCATAGTGCTCTATGAACAATAGCTCTGCACCCCGCTCTATCCCAAGTTATTCTGTCTCTGACGGACCCACCCCCATGACCCCAGTCCCTGTGCCAATCCACTTCATCCAAGGTCTTCCTCTCCTATTCTGTCCTTCCACCCCTCCAAGCATGCTGTCCTCCAAGGATTGCTCCCTCCTGCCTTTTGAGAAAGAGTATGTGAGATGGAGCTTCAAAATCCTAGCCTCCAAAGAGCAACTTGGTTTCACCTTCTGCAAGATAGACCTATTTGTTTTCTTGGCAGTCCGTGGTATGTTCACTATTCTCCTCCACCACTACAACTCTAAGACGTCAAGTCTTCTTCTGTCGTCCTTAGTCATTAGCCAGTTCTCTGAGCATAGGAAGTAATTGCAAATACCATGGTCTGGATCAGGTGCATCGTGGTGTCTAGACTGACATCATTGCCCTTGAACACTCTGAAAAGGTCCCTGACAGCAGATTTACCTAATGCAATTCATCTTGATTTCTTGATTGTTGGTGCCAAGAGTGTTGACTGTGGTGCCGAGCAAGCACCATCTCTTCTGCATCTGTCATGATGCTGCCAGTTGGCCCAGTATTGAGAATCTTTGTCTTCCTGATGTTGAGCTGCAGTCCATGTTGAAGGCTGCAGCTGTACTCAACTCAGTGGCACCTGCCAATTACTGAACTTTAAGCTGTATTGGCTAGTCATAGTATGATTTCAGTAATTTTATAGCTTTTTAGGGTCCTGTCATTTAAACAGGTTTTTCTAAGAACTAAATTAACCAGTATTTTTATATTAGCTTGCTAAAGTAATTTCAGGTAGAAAATGATTTTATTATTAAAAACAAGGCCAGCATTTTCACCTCACCAACACAAGGTGTGCTCTAGTTACAAAATGTCTTTCTTCCAAATACAGACTGTGTGTGAAACATTGCGCACTGAGAAATGACTGCGCGCCTGGCTAAATGTGAGTGCTTGTTCCATGTATCCCTACTTGGATCTGTGGGCTTTGGCAGTATAGCAGTGTTTACTCTGCTGTGAGTGCGTGTATGCTCCGTGGACACTGGGCGGCGAACCCAGAGGCTGCACTTTTCTGGGGGTTTGGATGCATCAGTGGCTCCAGAGGAAGAAAGATGATCCATCCCCTCCCCTGAGAGTTACACCCTCAGAAAACTGGTGGGAGAGAGGGTCAGCTATGAGTCAGAGTTGACTTAACAGCAATGAGTTTTCTGCCATATTTTGCACCAAACTTTCTTTAAATTTCTCATTATCCCACCAGAATCAGAGTAATAAGTTAACAAAGCCCATTCTGAGCAAAGTGGAAAAGGTATATAGTATGTTTCCCTCAGGTCTAACACTGATCATCTCTCTGTTCCCACCATTTTTATTGTTTGTGTAAACTGTTTCTTTGACCATATGGATAGTGAAATAAGTAACGCTCCATATCCCGTGTACAAAATGAAATATTTCCTCAAACATGAATACAACGTAAGTCCATTCTGAGCCAAACCAAATAAAACACTTGGTTAATTGTCCGTAACTAAAAGGTGTATGTATACTCGGGAGGAAAAAAAAAATCAAATCTGTTTTTGACAAGAACATTTTGTTGGAATTAACAGCAACAAAAAGAACTTTGAGCACAGGTCAGACCATCTGATTTATGAGGTGAAGTTACATTTTTATTTTATCAATGCAGGCACATGAGAACAAACCAAACAGTATGAAGAGCTTACAGTGAAAGCTGGGATTCCCCTGCCCTACCTCCTCCTACATCCATCTGCTTCCTTGAAGCAGCCTCTTTTAACAGCTTCACTCTCTGTTCTTTCGGTGAATCCCGGAGTGGTTCTAGGCCTGTATATTATGTGCCTCTATTCTATTTCATGATTTATCAACTTTAAATTGCCAACTCATATTGCACATGCTAATTCATCTTATTAATGTTTATTATTAAATATATAGAAATATTAATAAAGAAATAGTACAATGATAGTTGTTAAGTGCTGTCAAGTCACAGGCGACGACTCATAGTGACCCTATGAAGGAGAGTCCTCGACGCTTGGGTGCCTTTCATCCTCTCTCCAGGTTCATAGGGTTTCCAGAGGCAAGCTATTATGGAAGTGGACGCCACTCCTCCTTCCACGCTTGTTTAGTCGGGGAGCTCCACCCCACTCTCAGTCCGCATTGGGTAGCCAACCATTAACGCATTTGACACATCCTTGTCACAGTGTTCAGCCTCACAGCAACCACAAGTGACTGCAGGATGGCAACTTGTATACCAGGGCTATATGACCTAGAGGGATGTCTGAACAAAAAAGCCCTTGGGGCTTGAAGCTGCTGCTGCCTTCAACCCAAGGCCAAGCGTGGCTTCCCTGGCTCCTGGAGGCAGAGTTGCCCCTCTCCAGAGACCGCCACAACACAACACAACACAACACAACTCCCACGTACACAGCACCATGCTCTCTGGCCAAAGGATAGTACCTTTTAGATATACAAGTGGTATTCCCGTAGTTCACTTTTGTCCTTTATAAAGTTCCACGAAAGGATCACTTTTACACTGCTCCCATCACCTCCCAGACTGGCCTTGTCATCAAGCTCATCTTTACCATCGATGCCCGCTATGCCTTTTTAAAAATTCATTCCCTCTTGCATGCTTTCTTCCCTCCCCACCCCACTCCCAGTCCACTTTGCAGTGCATCTCTTGTTCTGCATTGTTGTCATATATCACTATACCTTTATGCCTTGTTAAAAAAAATCAATCTTTCACCTTTTTCTCTTGTGGTGTTAAAGATTCAGTAAATCAGAGGTTCAGATTAGAGGAAAAATGTCTAATTTTTCTTTTAAGAATTCTTTTAAAAAATACCTAGCTTGACAAGGGATGACAGAAGGAGAATTCATGGTTTTGAGCTGTGGTGCTAGAGAAGAGTATTGAATATACCATGGACTGCTAGGAAAACAAATAGGTTCATCCTGGAGAGGGTGAGACCAGGCTGCTCCTTGGAGGAAAGGATTCTGAAGCTTCATCTGACAAACTTTGGACATATGGCAAGGTGGGAACAGTCCTTGGAGAGCGACGTCATACTTGATAGGGTGGAGGGACAGTGCAGGAGAGGAAGACCCTCGATGAGATAGATTGATTCAGTTACTGGGGTAAAGGGGAGTAGATGTGTCAGAGATAGTGAGATTGGCTCAGGATAGAGTAGGGTTTGGGCTGTTGTACAGAGGATCTCTATGAGTCACAGATGACTTGATGGCACATAACAACGTCTACTCTGAGTAGCCGCCCTTCTTCTTTCCTGCCTCTTACATATAACAGCCAGTCTAGAATTCTGATCATTCAGAAGCTGTAGAAGAGCAGCAATCATATCAATTTGACTTGATAATTTTATGGTCTAGGATGTTGGCATTCTTTCCACAGGGCTTTTAACATAAAGAAAAAGAATAAATTCTGTAATGTTAGACTTTTCCAAATCCCATGCTCTTTATTCTTGGATGATTCTTCCTTTCTCCAGCTGACTTCTTCAAAGTAATTCCCCCCTACCCCACCCCATCTTTTCCTCGGAGTAATTAAAACAGATCAGGGTAAATTTGGAACTCAGTACTTAATTTTAAACCTTTTCTGGAATATGTCAGTTCTTTCTAGAGATTCTTGTACAAGTTTTAATCTATTTTAAACAGCTTGCTTACGATTCTCTATCTGGAAAAATGGCCGAAACTCTGTGGCCCTGATTAACTCTTCATTCCCAGCATTATTCGCATTAACTTCTCTTAGTGTACAAAATCTAGTCAGACGTCCTGCCTTCACTGCGGGAATATTTAGACTGTGGTTCAAAACTATTAGATTATCACTGATTTTAGTTTCATAAAATTTGTAGAGGCAAAGGTGTTTAGAACTTAAAATGTTTTACCTTTGAGAGAAGAGGTCTTATGCTTGGAAAAGAGAGGGAGACCCCTCAATGAAATGAATTGATTACAGCAATGGGCTCAAATGTGTGAGGTGATAAAGATGGCACAGGATAGGGCAGCGTTCAGAACTGTTCATAGGACCGCTGTGAGTCATACTCCACTCGACGGTACCCAACAAGTATTTTGATGATCCAAGTTCTTTTTTCTTAGAGCAATCAGCAGGATTTACTCTGTTACTCTGCTTAGTGGAGTTTAGCTCAATCCTTACTTGTACCTGTTGTAATTTCCTCTTTACATGTGATAGTTTCTTCTTTACTTATCAACTAAAACTGGTTATGAGAACAAGTTATAAAAATACGTTTTCATGATACTGTGCTATTTTATAAAGGAATCAATGTAATTATTGATTTTAAATGAAGAAATGAAATTTATTTCCTACATTTCTGTGTCTTTATATTAACATTTTAAATTACAGAGTACTATTCAAGCTCACTAAAAACAATGTGATTTTGCTATTGATCAAGAACTTTTCCCCAACATATTTCTCATGTATACAACTCAACTCATTGTACCATCGAGTCAGAAATTGCCTGAGAGGAGATTGCCAATTTTTCGCTCTCATGTATAGAGAAAGACTGCTTCTTAAGCCCCAAAATTCAATTTGAACTAGTGAAAAATGAAAAAATGCTTGTGGCATTATGTTGTTGTTATCCGTGCTTGAAACCCAGCTAGTAGCTGGGCTTCCAGAGGCAGTAAATTATGTGAGAGGAAACGGCTCATCTTTTTTCTGCAGAGCTGGTGGTGGATTTGAACTAGGCGTTTTAGTCATGCCAATGTGGAAATTAATTTCACTTACTTTAAAATGAAGAGCAAGAAGCTTTTCTTATCCATGTGTCTAACTGAGGATCTCTATTTTAATCTATATTTACCAAAAAATTTAAAAAGAAATGTGAACAGTGAAGTTAGAATTTATAATAGGATTTAAGCTACCAAGCCAAATTGTTATGAGTCTTGATAAACTTACAGTAATTAAAATTTTCTGGTTACAAGTTTTCTGTTTTATCAGTAAAAGGATAGTAACAATAGTCTTATATATTTCACACTATGGTAATGAAGATTAAATAAATATCTCAGAGTAGGGGACTAAGCTACAAGTGGTAAAAAAATGATCATTGGCTTTGTAAAGTACTATTTGATCAACTGGTTTGAAAATACAGATCATCTTTGCTTCAAAGAGGTATTATGTCGAATTGAGAAGTAAATTTTTTTTTTAGAAGTAATTTTTGTTTCATGTAAAAATAAGTATCTGAAAATCACAAGTTATTTTTTGGGGTTTTTTTAATGTACTTTTGAGTCAGAACCAACCCTCCAGCAGGTTTTCAGAGGCTGCAAAATCGTATGAGAAGAGGTGGCCCATCTTTCTTCTGAGGAGCAGCTGGTGGATTTAAACTGTGTGCCTTTGGTATTGTAGCACAGTTTAGTACCACTAGGCCACCAGAGCTTCCTTTAGGATGTGAAAAATCTCCACTTTTTTTTTTTTGGCAGGCAATCAAGTGCAGTCTCTCCCTCTGTAAGAGACATTTCGATGTCATGGTTGTAGTGGTTATGGTGTGACCTGTGGGTGCTTCTTAGCTGTATGTTCTTACAAAGTATGTATCTCACTTGATTTCATCTGTAAAACAGGGATAGTATTGCTCTAGTGGCTTAATGGTAAGTACTTACACTACCACCCCAAAGACATGGTTCATATCTACCAGTCACACCATAAGAGAAGGGTGGACAGTCTCCTGTGCAATTTACTGCTTCTAAAAACCTGCGAGAAGATGAACCCAGAGTAATTTCTGACTCGCCAGTGCACAGCAACAGTCTATCTTAATAACTACTGTCAGCAGGTTGATTCCAATTTATAGGGACTCTCAGTCTGGTTTCTGAGACCATAAACCTTTATTCAAGGAAACTGCCTATCTCTCTCCCGGATAGCAGCTGGTAGATTTAAACCACTGAACCCATCAACCCATCAGAAGTGTAACACCTAACATTTTACCCTTGCTGAATTCTCTCTCTCTCTGTGCCCCTCCCTTTCCCTCTCCCTCCCTCCCCCTCCCCCCTCTTCCTTTCTCTTCTTTCCTCCCTCTATGTATATATAGTGTGAATTGACATGTGTGTTTAGTATAGCCTCATATATCTTAAGGCAATACAATTTATTGTTGTTACCAAACTTAAGCAAGAGCTAGATTATGGAAATCAATGATGTATAAATGGTTAGCCACTTACACTATAGAAAAGTTTCCAAGACTGTTTCTATTGTCACATAATCTCTCAAGTGCCTTCTTTATGTGAGGTCAACCTTTAATGAGAATGCTCTAAAGAAAAGAACTATCCACATAATATGAGTTGGGAAGGTTTTTACAATTCTCAGAGCCATGCAGTAGATACATCATACAAATTGTGTCCTCCATGATTGTTTATAGAAAAAGCTCCCATAATCGGATGATTTAGCTATTTGAAATCATTGTCATTTAACTGTCTGAGTCTTCTGTTTTAACGGTATTTGTCAATTTTTAGCTGAAAATGTTCAGTGATGTTTGTATTACCCCCCATGAACCACTGCCCCACCCCCCAAAACTGTACTTTGAGACTTGAAATTTTTTGCATGTAGCTGTTCAGTTTTACATTTTAATACTTAGTTGTGACTTTTCAACTTCTGAAACTTTAAGAGATTGTTCTTACCCTGGAGCTGAAAAGTACTTTGAGAAATCACCTACCCACTTTCCTGCTCTTAGGCAGGGCTGGACCTAAAACATCACAGAAAGTTATGGTAATTATCTGTATCAACTTTTTTTTTCTCCTTTTACTCTAAAGAGAAAAGATTCTACAACTTGCCCTGAAGGAAGCTCAACACTTAAAAAAAAAAAAGTAATTTTATTAGAAGCTATGAAGGGGGGGTGGGGCAACAGTATGAGGACCTGGAACCCTCCTTCTCGCCTTTCATACTTTTTTATTTACCTGTAGGAGGGGGAAGAGGACTTTTTAAAGGGGAAACAAACCAAACTTGATCTGCTTATTTCGAAAGCAGGTAAATCTTTGTGGGAACTGTATCCTGTGGAATCTGAATCTGGAAGGGCCGGAAAGGAGACTATATTTCCACCAGTGGTGACTTTTTGGGTAGTGTTTGGTGAGGTTTAGAGGTGGGTGACCTTATGGGGTGCAGAAAAGTCACTCAGAGGGAGAGATGAACAGCTCACATGACTGTCACCCCTCCTTTGGAAGCCGTCACATTAAAACTCAAACATTATAGTCAGCACGTTGAAACTACTCATGTGGTAGAATGCTAAGATGCTGTTCTGTCTTAGAAAAGTAAAAGCATGTTGTCTGTAGCTTAGAACACTTCCAGCCATTAATAGTTCTTACGCTAGTCAGCTGCAGCCAGCAAGAGTGGCTCTTTCATCTGCTCTGTGCTGCTTTGCACAAACTGAATGGGTCTTGTGACGGGGAGGATGGTGCTGGCAGTTTGAAGCTGTGGATGGGATGCTTTAACCCTTGCTTGTCCTTATGGGTCCTGATGTCCCTGAAAGATTTCACTAACTCGTGGTTTAAAATGTCATTGTGTGTCTCAGGCGCAAAATAACCTAGCTTACCGCAGTGGTTTGAGGATGGTGTTTTTCTGCTATATAAAATACATAAAAACTATATTAAATATAAAAAGACCCCCTGAATCCTAAGATTTGTTGATAAAGAAATGTTAAAGTGTTGTATAACATATTTGGCAGTTATCCAGAGACAAAAATATCACTGGGAGGGGGAAAGGTGGAGAAGTCCTTAATTAATAAAATTAATTGATTACAAGTATTTTTAGTTGCCCATCAACAACCAGACCAAGGACTGGCCTGAATGTACTTGTGAGGTGACATAAGTCAAGCTGATCACATTGTTCTCTTTGGGAAGGTAATGGTAGCCGTAGAAAACATTGATGCTTTATTTCTGCAGAAGCTGGCAGCTTAGTTGTAAGAAGCTGTGTTTCCAGTCCAGAGCACGTGGTTTGAATCTGCCAGCTGCTCTGTGGGAGAAAGCGGGGCAGTCTCATCCCACATAATTTACTGCCTCTGAAAACCCACTGGAGGCTCAGCTATGAGTCAGTTCTGACTTGGTGGTCCACAGCAACAACCACCACCGTACATTCTGACAGATTTTCAATGGCACATAACAACAACAACAACAACAACATTCTTTGGTGTTCTTTCAAAACTAAAGTCATAAAAACTTGTTCTGTAAGGTTGCTGAAGGACGCTTCCTTTAATGGAACCTGCTATTTATAATAGGCTTCATTACACTTTCAGTCAGCATCAGGCCCAGAAACTCAAGCTCTCGACCTTGCTGGATTTTTTGTTTGTGCAAGAGTGGAAGATACCTAGACATAATTCACATTTCCTTCCTGTTTTGAAGAGTCCTGGTGGCACTGGGCGTTTTAATGTCCCAGCTGCTTTTAGGGAGGAAAAAATGGGCCATTTCCTGGCATAAAGGTTTACAGCTTTGGAATTTCAGTCGAAGGATGGTGTGCGTGGGAACAAACTCCATGGCAGAGAATTTGTATATTTTAGTGTCGGTAATAAAAGCCCATTTGTAGCACTCATCTTGTTAACTAAAGCCATCCACCTTACCAGTAAATTCCATTGCTGATGCTCACTGTGCTAACTATCAGTGCCTCAGTTATGGACCAAGTAGTGGATAAATGTGTGTGTGGTCCTGCCTCTGAGAAAGGCTGTTTCTCATGCTGCACACCCAGCATCCTCAGCAGTGCCAACTGCTCCTGGAGTTCATGTTTAGCTGACACACTTATATCTTCCCATACCATCAGTGTCCAAGTGGTGTGAGTCAGACATTGCAAAAGAGGTGGGGGTAAAGATGTGGTAGGAATATTGTTCAGTACTTGCCATTTTCCAGAAGATGATGTAGTAAGATTTGTTCTAAAATGCAGATGTTGTTTATTGTTGTTATGTGCCATCAACTCGCCTGTGACCCACAGCAACCCTGTGAAACAACAGCTCTGAAGTCTGCTCTGTCCTGAGCTAGTCTCACTAATTCCGACACACCAACCCCCATTGCCCCAGTTACTGTATCGATCCATCTCAATTATCTCATCTTCCTCTCCTGTGCTGTCCCTCCACTCTTTCGAGCATGATGTCCTTCTCCAAGGATCAGTCTCTCCTGGCCACGTGCCCAAAGTAAGTGAGGCGGCGTGTCAAAAATCCCATCCTCCAAGAAAAGACTTGTTTTCACCCTCTCCAAGACAGACCTATTTACTGGCAACCCATGAGAGTTCAAGACTCTTCTCTAGTATCACAATTCGAAGGCATCAATTCTTCTTCTATCATCCTTAGTCACTGGCCAGTTCTTTGATGCATAGCAAGTAATTGTGAAGACCATGGCCTGGATAGGTGCACTTTAGTCTCTAAACTGACATCGTTGCTTTTCAGTACTCTGGGAAGGTCCCTGACAGCAAATTTTCCCAGTTCAATTTATCTTTTGATTTCCTGAATGCTAGTGCTAAGAGTGTTGATTGTGAAGTTGAGCAAGCTGTAATTGTTAACAGCCTCAATCTCTTCTCCATCTGTCATGCTGCTGCCAATCAGCCCAGTGGTGAGAATCGTTGTCTTCTTGGTGTTGAGCTTCAATCCATATTGAAGACTGCAGTCCTTAACTTTCTGCAGTTAGTGCTTCAGGTCCTCCTCAGTTTCAGCAAGGAAGGTTTTGTCATCTGCATAACGTAGGGTTTTGATGAGCAATTTAAAATACTTGCAATCAATTAACTTTATTCACTGGTATGTCTGTCTTAACTTAGAGTGACTATATTGGACTCTTAATATTTATCCTAATCATACTCAAATCTATTACGTATAATTGTGTTTACATTTTTTAATTAATTAGAATAATTTAAGCTACTTTTAAAAATATTTCATTTTCTCTCCTATAGAGTTTATATAATGAGAGTTCCCAAGTATTCCTTTCATAACCCAATGCTGCACACTTTTAAATTGACAACCGTGCATAGAAACACATTTTGCTGTCATTTGCGGCAGTGTGTTAACTGGAAACAAATTTTGTCATCTTTGTAGATAAAAAAGCATCCATTTATTCATCAGTCAATCCCTGCTGTGTGTTATGAATGATAGTAAATGGCAATATCCTTATTAACCTTTGGATGCATGAGAACCGTCTTGAGAGCTTGTTAAATCTGAAGTAAGATCTAGAACTCTCTGCCAGCATTCCCAGAGCTGCTGGTGTGGACGGTCCCCACTCACCCTGAGTGAATAATCTGCCTGGAGAGCCTCCCAAGGGGATGGAGACCAAGAAGGAAGCAGAACTAAGAATCGTTACAATGTGGACTTAGGTGCAGTGTATTCTCACCATGGCTGAAGAAGTGGGAAAGTTTTCCCAGAGACTTTGATAACTTAGTGTTTCCCTTCGTGGTCTCTGTGGGTGGGGATAGGAGAGAGAGTTGTTGCTCAGGGAACACATGACAATATCAAGAGACGTGTTGATTGTCAGGATGGAGAGATGAGGTGTGCCAGTGCCTTCTAGTTGACAAAACCACAGATGTTGCCAAGCATCCTGCAATGCAGACCAACAGCTCCCACAACAAAGAATTGTCAGCCCACTGTGCCCACCGTGCTAGGTAGTTAAGAAACTCGGTGTTAGCTTAATGCTCCTTCTCCCTAATGTCTGTGGCCATTCCCTCCCACCATAGGCACATCATTTTATTTTTAAAGAAATAGTTAAACAAGTATTAAATACAAATTACCACCAGGTCAATTTGAGTCCAACTCACAGTGACTCTATAGGACAGAGTAAAACTGCCCCCGAGGGCTTCCAGGAGCACATCTTCGTAGAAGCACACCACCCCATTTTTCTCCGGTGGATGGAGCACCTGGTAGGTTTGAATCCACACGTTTCCATTAGGGGCCCGATGCTTAACTCACTGTGCCACCGTGGTTCTTTGTTACATATAAATAAGTGGACAAGTCACATAATAAGGATGTCTATGCAGTAAAAATAGAAACATTTTGCCCCACTTATACATTGTTATTATTATGTGCCATTGAGTTGCTTGCAACTCATAAAGACCTTATATACAACCGCTCTGAAACCTGCTCTATCCTGAGCCAACCTTACTGTCTCTGATACACCTACCACCATTACCCCAGTCACTGAATCAATCCACCTCATAGAGGGTCTTCCCCTCCTGCACTGTCCCTCCACCTTCCCAAGCATGATGTCCCTCTTCAAGGATTGGTCCCTCCTTGCATCATGCCCAAAGTATGTGAGATGGAGCTTCAGAATCCTTGCCTCCAAGGAGCAGCCTGATTTCACGCTCTCCAGGATGAACCTGTTTACTCTCCTGAAAGTCCATAGTATATTCAGTACTCTTCTCCAGCACCACAGCTCAAAGCTTCTTCTATCATCCCTCATCATTGTCCAGCTATACATATACATATTTAATAGTTCTAGACATTTTTAAACAATTATATGAAATCGACATATATTTGGAAGTTGCTGTTTTTTCCTCCAATGATCATGCTTTATATGTTGTTTGGTAACTTGCTTTCTCACTTTATAGCACGCACTCCTATTTGCAACTGCTTTCTGGGGTCCAGATGGATGTGCCATAATGAGTTAGCCTTCTCTCACTGATTGATGTTTAGCTTGTTTCCAGTTTGTTTGATAGTGTTATAAATAGCAGCGCATTTCGAATTCGTACACACATGCATGAATACATAAAGGATGGATTCCCAGAAGTAGAATTGTTAAATCAAAGGAGACATTTCATTTTTCCTGATAGCTTTAATGCTAAAAGGATGCACTCATGAAACAGTGGAGCCTTTTAAATCCACACAGCAGCGTTTGACACGCCTGCTCCGCACACCTTCACCAGCACTACGTGGTACCAGACTCTCAGTTTGCTTTCTCGTTTGCACTTTGGTGAGTGCTAAT
Organism: Elephantulus edwardii; assembly: GCF_000299155.1. NCBI lineage: Eukaryota > Metazoa > Chordata > Mammalia > Macroscelidea > Macroscelididae > Elephantulus > Elephantulus edwardii. The sequence goes on along the minus strand of NW_006399761.1, from coordinate 23,516,112 downwards.
TATCATTTTAATTTTCACTGCCTGATAACTAGTGAAGTTGAACATTATGTTGCTGCTATTGTTGTTGGTTTTGTTTCATTGAGTTGGAACCGACTCGTAGCTGACCCTCCAGGGGCTTTTGTAGTGGTTATGTTTACAAATGATAGAGCCAGATTGCCTGAGTCCAAATTCCAATGCTCTTTTAGTGTTGGTGTATAACCTTGGAAAAGGTATTTAATCTGTTGGTGCATAGGCTTTCTATTTTAAAATGATCTTAATTTCAAAGTTATAAAAATCCTGGGTTTTTTGTGTATATTTTTGCTACCACAGAAAAATTGAACAGTATGTACAGTTGGTATAATTATGGACTGATACAGTTGACTTCCCTGTATATGGTTCCAGACATAACATCCCAATGAGTTTTTTGACACTAAAGAGCTTTGTTCTGAAAACAGAAAAATCTGACCTATTATAAGCATGAAGTAATTATATAAAGATTCTCTACTGCTGAAATGATTGGAGGAGGAGAAGATTGCTTAGTAAATGGTGCTTAGACATTTTGGGAAGAGAAAAAAAAAAAAGTCAATTCTCATCTTACTACAAAAGGAATTCCAGGTGGATTAGAATGTTAAAGAAACTCAAACAATAAAAACCAAAAGAACAAAAGTAAACATTTGTTAAGTCATTTGGGTAAAGAACAGACCATCAACTGCTCATATGCAAGTTCAAATTAAAGCTAAAGAAGGTTAAATCATATCCACAGGAATCAAAATTTTATCTTGAGTCTATCACCCCTGAATGTAAAAACCAACTCAGGAATAGGTTTGAGGCTTTGAACACTAGTGAAGACAGACCAGATGAGCTATGGGAAGGTAACAAGAATATCATCCATGAAGAATGCAAAAAGTCATTACAAAGATGGAAGAAGACCAAAATGATGTCAGAAGAGACTCTGTATATGGCACTAGAGTGCCGAAAAGCCAAAGCAAAGTGAAGAAATCAAGAAGTTAAGGAGCTGAGTAGAAGATGTCAAAAGGCAGCTCGGGGAGACAAGGCAAAGTATTATAATGAAATGTGCAAGGAGGTGGAGTTGGAAAATCAAAAGAGGCCACACTTGCTCAGCATTTCTTTAGCTGAAGGAACTAAAGAACAAATTCAAGCTGCGAGTTGCAATGCGTAATGGTGCTATGGGCAGAATATTGAGTAGAAGATGGAAGGAGTATACAGAGTCATTGTACCAAAAAGAAGCGGCTGATACAGAAGAAGTTCAAGAAACAACATATGATCAAGAGGCAATGGTGATGAAGAAGGAAGTTCAGGCTGCTTTGAAGGACTTAGTAAAAAAATAAAGCCCCAGGAATTGATGGGATATCAGTTGATGTATTTTAACAAACAGATGCTAACCTGGATGCATTCACCCAGTTGTGCCAAGAAATTCAGAGGACAACTACTTGGCCAACTGCCTGGAAGAGATCCATATTTATACCCATTCCAAATTAAAGTTACCCAACAGAGTGTGGGAATTATCAAACAATATTGCTAATATCACACACAAGGAAAATCCTGCTGAAGATTATCCAGAAACAACTGGAACAGTACAGTGACAGAGAACTACCAGAAATACAAGCTGGGTTTAGAAGAGTTTGTGGCACTAGAGGCATTATTGCCAGTGTCAGATGGATGTTGGCAGAAAGCGAGTACCAGAAGAATGTCTATCTTTGTGTCTTTGACTATGCAATGACATTTGACGGTGTGGAGCACAACAAATTGTCGCGAACCTTGAGGAAAATGGGAATCTCAGAACACTTGATTGTCCTTATGCAAAATCTATACTTGGACCAGGACGCAGTCCTGAGCACATAGCAGGGACATAGTACATAGTTCCAGATCAGGAAAGAAGTGCGTCAGGGTTGCATCCTGTCTCCATACCTTCAATCTGTATGCAGAACATATCATTTAGGAAGCAGGGTTTTATGAAAAGGAATGTGGCATAAAGATTGGAGGAAGACTCATCAGTAGCCTACGTTATACTTTCTGAAACTGAAGAACACCTGAAGCTCTTGTTGCAGAAGGTCAAGGACAGTAGTCTTCAATATGGCTAGAAGCTCAACATCAAGAAGACAAAGATTCTCACCACTGGGCTATTTGGCAGCACCATGATAGATGGAGAAGAGATTGAGGTTGTTAACAATTACAGCTTGCTTGGCTCCACAATCAACACTCTTGGTACCAGCAGTCAGGAAATCAAAAGATTAATTGCACTGGGGAAATCTCCTGTCATGGACCTCTCCAGAGTGCTGAAAAGCAACGATGTCAGTCTAGTGACTAAAGTGCACCTAATCCAGGCCATGGTGTTCATAATTACTTGTTATGCTTCCAAAAGCTGAACAGTGACTAAGGATGACAGAAAAAGAATTAATGCCTTCTAGTTGTGGTGCTGGAGATACCACGGACCACGGGCCACCAAGAAAACAAATAGGTCTGTTTTGGAGAGGGTGAAACTAAGTTTCTTCTTGGAGACAAGGATTTTGAAGCTCCATCTCGCATACTTTGGACACGTGGCCAGAAGAGACTGGTCCTTAGAGAAGGAAATCATGCCTGGAAGGGTGGAGGGACAGTGCAGGAGAGGAAGACTCCAGATGAGACGAATTGATACAGTAATTGGGGTAATGGGGGAAGGTATCAGTGAGCCTGGCTCAGAACAAGTCAGGGTCCCTATGGGTCACAAGTGACTCAACAACACATAACAACAAACAACTTTCTAAGCTCCTGAGTAGTAGGGAAGAAATCCCAGCGAAATATGTTTGGGTGCATAGAAATGAAAAACTACTATCATTTTAAATAACTTATTATTGCACGGCCTTCCCATAGTCTATGGATGAAAGTACGGATTGGTATAATTTTGAGAAGGCATATGGCAGTACATACGTCTTTGAGGTACTATTCAGCCAACAGACTTATCCCAGTAAGTTAATGAAATGTGAGCATAAGAGAATATTTACTCGTTATTGCTTTCTAATCCAGTCCTTGGATGGTGCACTTGACTGCTAGCTGAAAGGTTGGGGGTTCCCAGTCCACTCTGGCACGTCAGTAGAAAGAGTTGGTGGTACATATCTTTTGAGAAAATCAGCTATTGACAGAAAAAACTGGATAAATTATGTATATTGTATTGAAACAGATGAGGGAAA
>NW_006399761.1:23511012-23512685 GCF_000299155.1 Elephantulus edwardii | reverse complement strand
AAAAAAAAGAAAATCAGCTGTTGTAAACATTTGGTCCCAAGTTTTTCATTCTCATGCACATGAGTTTACCATGAATTGAGTTTGATTCCACAGCAAATTCTGTTCTTATCAGTTATAGCATGAAAAATTAGAAACCACTGCAGTGTCCAAAGATCTTGTTAAAGTGTTATATCCATAAAATTAGATCTTTATAGCTATTATAATTGGTATTGTGATAAACATTTTGAAATAAAATATTTTAATCATATTTTAATTAAAAAGCCACTTACAAACAACAACAACAACATAGCTACTATAATTGGTATTGTGATAAACATTTTAAAATCAAGTATATTAGTCAAGTAATTTGAATGGAAAATCCATTTACAAAAGAATATATTTACACTATTCAATTTTTTTTATGAAAAATGGACACGAGCTAGAATGTAAAAACAACAGAATGCATAAAATTTTGATCTCTGGTGGAAAGTTACATGTTATTAATTTTAATATTTTTAAATTTTATTCTATTTTATAATTATTTTTGCAATAAACTTCTTTTACTTGTGTATTAAAAACAATCCGTTTGCCACTGAATCAATTCGAATTCATAGCAACCCTGTAAGAGAGAATAGATCTGCCCTATAAAGAGCTCTTGTGGTAAGAAGCTGTGCTGCAATCCCAAAGGCACGTGATTCAAATTTCACCCTCTGCTCTGTGGAAAGATGATAGGCAGTCTCCTCCCATTTGATTTACTGCTTCTGAATACCATCTGAAGGATCAACTCTGGGTTGCTTCTGACTCTGTGGCACACACCACCATCACCAGCAGGTTTTCTAAGATTTTAATCTCTACAGAACAGTGCTGTTCGGCTTTTCTTTCAAGCATCAGCAGGTAGGTCCCCACCAAAGACCCTATGCAACTGGGCACCTACCAGCTATGTTATCGGGGCTCCATATGATAGAAATAAAATTTGGTCTGATGTTTTTGGTATAGTATTACTTGGTATGATTTTTTTAAACAATATATATGAAAATCTTAAAAATGTGCAACCTTCAAAAATTCCACATCTGAAATATGTCCCAAGAAATGATCAAATACTTTGGACAAAAAGACGTTATTGCAGCATCATTCCTAATAATGACTAAATTGAAATTACATATTTTTTAATAGTGGCACAGCTAAGTAAATTTATGACAGTACCTTGTTAAAGAATTTACACACATACACACACACACCCCTTTTAAAATTGATCACAAAGTTTTAATGTTAAATTTTAAAAGATGCTAAAATTTTACAAGTACTACCTCAACAATTAAAAAAACAATGCATGACAATATTGATAGTGGTTTCAACTAGGTAGTAAAGTGCTAAGTGATTTTTTTTTAATTCTCCATATTTATAGTATTCCAAGGTGAATTTCCCCATTTAGCATTAAGAAAAATTAACTCTCAGAATTATGCAGGGGCAATCTAGAAAAGAATTTTGGTGACATAGTCCGTAAGTATTTGGTTGCTAACAATACGATCAGTGGTTCAAAAACATCAGCTGTTCCTCAAGAGTGAGACCGATGATCTGCTTCTGTAAAGATTACTGTTGTTGTTGTTGTTGTTAGGCCCCATGGAGTTGAGTAAGACTCATAGTGACCCTGTGAACACATCTGAACCCTATCCTGTGCCATCCTCATCATCGCT
>NW_006399761.1:23483358-23510352 GCF_000299155.1 Elephantulus edwardii | reverse complement strand
CTCCTCCATCTCTCACGATGTTGCCTGTTAGCCTGCTGGGGAGGACTTTTGTTTTCTTGACGTTCAGGTGTTATCCATGTTGAAGGCTGTGGTGCTTGATATTCTACAGAAATCCCTATGGAATGTTTTTGCTTTCTTCAGCAGTATCACTGTGAGTTGGAATAAGGCATGAGGTAAGAGAAATGGAGATAAGCCCAAATGGTATCTCAGTGGTCTATTCACAGATGATGAAGCTTGAATTAAGATGGGAAGATGAGTCCAGATTCTAGAGAGATGTAACAATTGCAACCAGCGGAGCTTGGTTATTCCTGAGCTTGATAAAGGGCAGTACCATTTGCTGAGATGAGAATTAAGGGTGGAAACAGCATACAGATAAGCCGGATTTGTCCGTGTTGAGTTTGTGACATATGTGGTTAGCAAAGATTTAAAAGATAACAACTATTTTAAATCTTTGCTATTGTGAGTATGGTGAACAGTTGGCACTGAGTATTTGAATCTTGCTATAAATATTGTAAATATAGTTAAAAATATCTGAGACTCACTATTAGCAGATGAAATCATTGACCACTTCATCCACGAATAGTGCCAAATATCCCATGGACTGCTAAAAGTACAAACATCTATCTTGGGAAAAGTGCACCTAGAGTGCTCCTGAGGGCAAAGATGAAGACATTTTGTCTCACATACCTTGTGTTGCTAGGAGAGGCAGTTCCTTGAAAAGGAACATCACACTTGGAAAGGTGGAGGGTCAGGGAAAGAAAGACAGACCCTCAGCAAAATGGATGACACAGTGACTGCAGCAGAGGGATCACATATGTCAGGGATGACGAGGATGGCACAGGAGAGAGCAGGATTCAGACCTCATAGGATCACTGTGAGTCGTACTCAGCTCAGCAGCACCTACCAACAACATTAGCAGATACATTCCAGTCTTGGCAGTGGATGATGTAACCCTTTGGTTATTGTCATTGAGTGTTTCATTGTCCTCGACTTAGCTCTGATTCATAGTGATTTGTGCATAACAGAGTGAAACACTGCCCAGTTCTGCATCATCCTCACAATTGTTGAGATGCATAAGCCTTTGCTGCAATTGTTAGGTCAGTCTGTCTGATGGAGGCTCCTTCATTTTCACTGCCCCTCTACTTTACCAGCCATACCTTCCTTTTCTAACACTAGATAAACGATCCTGGTGATCTGTTCATGAAATTAGCCAATGGAAACAGTATGAATAACAACAGCACATTGGCTGAAAGATCTCATTTAGCTAACAGGATTGTAACATCCCTTTAGACGACCTTCTGCAGACACCCAACCAACCAGTCATTGCCATTGTGTGGATTCTGACTCTAATTGGTCTGCTAGGACAGAGTAAAACTGCCCAGAGGTTTTCTAATGCGAAATGCTTTGTGGAAACAGGCTACCTTGCCTTCCTTCCAGAGAGGCCCTGGTGGGTTGGGACTAAGGACATTACAATCATAATTGAGTGCTTTAACCATAGCACCACCAGACCGCCTCTGGAACACCTGTGGAAACCAACTGAAGCATCTGTTGCTTGTTGTTAACTGAAGATAATTGTATCTGTTAACTTTGTTTCTTTCTTTAGCATTGCCCAGAAAAGGATTGATACAAACTATCCTTTAACAATTTTATTATAGATTTCAGAATCACTAGTCATTTTTTTTTCTTTTTCTTTCAATTTGGACAACCTACCCCTTTTAGACTTTTGTTCTGAGCACTTGAACTTGATTTTTATGTGTATCCGAGTTTCCTTGTAGTTGAGAAGGCTTGTGGTTGGATATATTTTAGAGTATAGTTGGGTTTTATTCTAATACCAGTACAGTAGTTTTAAGGGTATATCTAAAAAGATTTTTAATAGTGATTCTTTTCAATTTACATTTGTGCTCCCCTCTGCCATCCGACCATCTAAGTTGGTTCTTTTAGCTGATATGGTTTCTAATTAAGTCTTTGTGGTTGAGAGAGCACCCCGTGGCATGTCTGCTTTAGCATTTAATTGCTCCATGGGCTCCAAATTAAATTCTGTAGTGTTCCATTTTGGTCTGCTGATGAAGCAAGGATCTTTTTTCACTGTGGCCCGAGAAATACGGTGCTGTGACAGCTTGAAGGACCAGCATCACAATTTTTAAAAAAGTTAGAGCGGTTTGACTTCCAGATTGACTTTTTATTATCCTTTAAAAATAAAATTCAGCATGGTGTCACGTAGCTAACCCAAGATTGCCAATACATAGTTGGCCATCAAGATGCATTTTTCAAACAAACAAAAGCAAAATCATTGGCCCTGCTTGGTTGTATGTAGTGCACTGAGTTGTATTAAAGTTTCAGGTTGAATTTGAGTTAAAGGCACCAGGAAATACATTTGTTAATTCTCTGGGAGGGATGATCGCAAGCATTCTTGTATTGGGGTGATATAATAGAGTCGGACATTTCTGAAAACCCCTTACAACTCCATGTTACCTCATTTCGACAGTTTTGGTTTTTAATGCAGTGGAGAAGATGGATAGTTACATAAATAATTGAGTGTGATGTTCTTTGTACTGGGAAAGAATTTGCGTAGTCAGGAGACAAAGAACAAGATCTAAAGAACTGAGACTTTTGAAGGTGAGCAGTGTTCTGGCCACATGTCTTTAGAATGCTGCTCAGAGTTCTAGCTGCTTGTCACTTCATTTCTTGGCGCAGTGACGCAGTAAACCTCGAAGCAGAGTTTAGAGTTGTGGTGGGTCAGGACATGCGCAGAGCTGCGGCTTGGACTGTGAGAAGCTGACATAGGTGAGGTGCTGCAGGCAGTAATTTGTCCTGAGGTGTTGTGGTGATGTGGGGGCCGACAGACGCTGCAAACTCCAAAGTGCTGGTGATAACAAGTCCACATCTGGAGAGTCCCAGTAAATGCTCACATGATCCTCATGAAGGTGCCAAATTTGACTAACCTGCAAGGTCTCCGTCAGTGTGCAACAGACCCACTTTTTCAGGATGGTTAATTCTTTATCAGAGTGCTTGGTTTTCTGATCAAGATCATAATATTAGATCCTGAGAGAATAGGAGGCAAATGGGGAATAACAGCAGCATGCAGAAAATTCACCATGCTCGACTTGGGAGACTGAAGGACTCCCCAAAATTTTTGCCCAGAGATAATCTTTAAGCCTTGAAGCCGACTAACTTGCCAAGTCACCTTTTAGCCCAGTAACAGTTTGCTTCAAAAAATAAAGAAAACCAAACATATGTGAATACTGTGCTACTCCTAAAAAAAACAAAACAAAAAAAAAAAACACTTCTATGAGACCAGACAGTAAACAATTGCTTTTTTAAAATTTTTTCTTTTATATTGTTTTGCTTTAAAAGTTCATATACATTGTGTTTCACATTATACTTCATTCACATTTTGTTTCATACAATCATTCTCATTCATTATTTTTTTATAAAATTAATCACCTTTGAACTATGCCCACCTTTCTTTCCAGAGCCCTGCTGGATCTTTTCTGTTTCCTTTTCCACCCCGCACCCTCCAGATTATGTGACCTTGTACCCTTTGATTTCCCATTTGCCCATCCTTATCCACTCTCCCACCTTGGGTCCTCATGCAGTTTTACTAGTCATCCTTCTATTTTTACAATAATGGTCTTATGCAATATTTGTCCTTATGTTACTGATTTAGTTCATTGAGCATAATGCTCTCCAATTTCTCGCAGGCCACATAGTAACTTTTGAAAACGTTGCTCCTGCGTGCTGCGTAGTATTCTACGTAGTATTGCTGCAGTTTTTCAGTCCATTCAGTTGTGATTGTACTCTATGAGATCAAAACTGTAAACGATTACTTCAAAACAAAAAGGACCAGGAAGCTAGATTAGTTGAATTGGAACAACCAGAACAGAATTAATGAGGACATACAGGCATTGTGAAAAACGCAACTGATTGGCGTGAACAGTTTGATCAATTTCAGTAGAGATTATTAGATAGAAACTGAAACTGTCCTGTAAACAAACCTTCACCAAAAACACAACAAAATATAATTTTTTAAAAAATATAGATAATTCTTTCTGTTCTTATAAAAAAGTCAAGTGAAGAAATCTGCTTCTGGCAGTGTAACTAACTAGATAGCACAAATAACTCTTTTTTTGGAAAACAGCCAAAAACTTGGGCAAAAATATGAAGGAAAAAAAAAAAGCAAACCCCCAAACCCTCCATGATCTTATTAAATACACTCCTGAAATGGCACAAATGGAAACAGTCCAAGGAAGTTAAAAAGAAAAAGGGTGAGGAGGGCCAGAAAGGTGAATGCAAGAAGCCTGGAAGATTGTAGTTGTCATCAGGCTAATTCCACATGTTTGCCTCCTGGATGTCAGAGGACAGCTGTGCTCTGTGGGACTTGCAATGGCTGCTTTTCCAGAAGTAGCTCACAAAGGCTTATTTCCAATGTACTTAATAGTTTACTAGTGCATAAACCTTTCATTGATGGAATAGATGGTGATGCTAGTTTATCTGATATTTGGAGAGGGATTTGAGGTAATGTATAGTAAAATGATGTATACAATTTGGAAGACTTGCTTAATTCAGGGAAGCAGGATTTTCTGGATGGCCCAAGTATGGCGTTTCAAAGCCATGTGTGAAGAAAAGATTCATTCTGTGATCGGGATAGAACAATGGACTTTAATGTAACTGAGTTTGGAAAAAAACTCACAAATAAAGGTTTCAGATTTTACATCATCTCTGCATGTTTGGAGCCACCAGTGGCTCCTTGGGAGAAAGATGGACAGTCTCCTTCTGTGCAAGATGCAACCTTCTGAAAACCCACTGGGAGGTCAGCTAGGAGGAAGTTCAGGCTCAAGGGCAACGTGTATAAGTCTGTACTGTTTACACGAAATGGGGTGGGGTGGGGAATACATAGATATAATTGTGATTGGATTCCAGAAAGCTGGATCAGATGGGAGCCTGTGAAGAAGTCAGTAGTCACAGGCTGGTAATGAGTGGGGTCTAGACATTTGATTCATGAACTTCCTTGATTTCAGACCGAACTCCTTTTTTTTAATTCTGTGCTGTGTTCTAGCAGCTGACTTCCCCCCACAGTAGCAGGGTCCGCTACTGAGGAGCTGCTGCTGCTGCTCACTCCCTCGACCTCCAGATGACAGCATCTTTATCTGACCCATCCTCCTGTTCCCTGCCCAGGCAGGTTTAGAGCTACCTTACCCCTCAAAGGAAAATGGGTTGTACAGTCTTAATACTAAATTGCAGATTGCTCTACATTTAGGAAATCTCACATTTCCTCTTCTTTTGTATTCATTTATTCAGTCGGTTGAAAATTTATTTGAGTATGAACTTTGAAAAGTGTTGATAATTATAGAAAGGCTTCAGGCCTTTTGTTCATAGGGTCACTATGAGTCTTGCTTGACTTGATGACAGTCAGCAATAACATCAGATTTATGCCAAGTATGATTCTTAAACTGAGATACAGTGGTAAGCAAAAAGGAACTGTATATTTAATAGCACGTGCTAAGGACAACAACACTAACAACAAGCACAAAAAATAGAGGAGGCCATGAATTATGCCTATCGGGGGAATAGTTTTTAGGGAAGACCACTTGAAAATGATTTGAAGGAAGTGGGAGAGCTTGTCATGAAGTGTTTATGGGAAGCACAGTCTTGATAAGAGAGAGAGTGAAGCTAAGGCAGAAGGTTGTGAATACACCGGGGAGCAAGGTGGTGTAGGAAACAGAAGGGGTTAGCGGGAAGACCTGACTGTGGGCTTTACTAGTCCCAGTAAGAGGCCTTTGGAAGCTTTTGAGTAATAAGGTGATCACATTAACATTAACTGCGTCACCTGTGTCCTAAATCACAGGCAGAAGTAGCAGCACCAAGATCACTTTGAAAGCAATTGCATTAATTCATTAAAGAAGAAAGACAGTGGTTAAGGCACAGATATAAAATAACTACTGAAAGTGTGTTAAATGTGTGTGTGTGGGGGGTGTTTGGTGTGTGTGTGTGTGTAGGTGTATGATTTGGGAAAGGTGTATGTCATAAAGTATATTCTCTGGAATTTTGATCAGATTGTGAGCATATTCTCAGTTTGCACTGTTTATTCTTTGATTTCCTGCTTTAGAAGATGTTCCATGATCTTGTATTTGGCGTTCATGTTGCTCTGCTTGTTTTGAAGGGAATTAAAGTGGCACAACCTGTAGGGAGTTGCACCACTAGCCTTAAAAAGCCACCCCTTTCGGGCTGTTTGAATCCACAAGTGAATTTTTTCCACATTCTGTTGTATCATTTTTTTGAGGAGAGGGAGCATATAGGCTAGTCCAGGGCTTCATCTGTCAGTTTAAACACATCAGTTGGTTCCTGGTGCATTAATTGTTTTACAGTGTCTTCAGTGCAACTTGAACTTCTTTCAGCACCATTGGTTCTTAATCATATGCCATTCTGGAAGTGGTTCCGTGTCAGCCAATTACAATCTGGTAAAGCTGTGATACTGAAGGAGTTGCTGGGCAAAATCTTGAGTGATACAGGAAACATCAAAAGAAGATGGAAGACCCAGAATCACTGTACCAAAAACAATTAATTGATTCAGACCCATTTCAGGAAGTAGCATATGATCAAGAGCCAGTGGTAATGAAGAAATACATTCAAGCTGCACCAAAATCCTCAGTGAAAAAGTTAGGCTTGAGGAATGACAGAATGTCAGTTGACATGTTTCAACAAACCAACGAATTCCTGGACATGTTCACTAGACTATGCCAAAAATTTGGAAGATAGCTACCTGGCCAACTGGAAGAGATCCATGTCCAATATGTGGAAATTCTTAAACAATATCGCTGGTGTCACAAGCAAGTACAGTCTTGCTGAAGGTTATATTAAAAGACTGGACCAGTAAATGGAAAAGGAAATTCCAGAAGTTCAAGCTGGATTCAGTAATGCCCATGGCATGAGGTATGTCAGGTGGATCTTAGCCGAAAGCAGAGAATACCATAAAGAATTTTTGTTTTATTGCTACATAAAGGCATTTGGCCAAGTGGATCATAGCAGATTTTGGATAACATTGAAAAGAATAGGAATCTTGGAACACTTAACTGTGTTCATGCAAAACCTGTACATAGATCAAGAAGCTGTTCTGTGAACATTCTAAGGTTTCACAGCATGGTTTCAAATCAGGAAATGTACGTGCATGATTATTGTATCTTTTTTCCGTATCTGTTCAGTCTGTATGCTGAGCAAGTTATTCAGGAAGCTGGACTATATGAAGATGACAGTGGAATCAGTATTGGAAGAAGACTATCAGCAATTTGCTCATCAAATAATACGGCCTTTATTATGGATTACATCTCAACATTAAGTAAACAAAAATCCTGACCACTGGCCAGTGTAGTAACATGATATGGTAGAGAAAAGATTGAAGTTGTTGACAGCTTCATTTTACGTGGCTACCCAGTTAGCACCCATGGTAGCAGTAGTCAGGAAGTCAAGAGACATGTTGCATTGGGAAAAGTCAGCTGCCAGGTACCCTCCTAAAGTACAAAAGCAGCTATGTCCATTTATAGACCAACGCGCATCTGATCCAAGCCATAGTATTATCAGTTGCTTCTACTATAATGCAACGTGCAAAGACCTAGAATTGGAGAATAAAAGAACTCGCTCAGCATTTCTCAAAATGAAGGAACTGAAAAGCAAATTCAAGTCTTGAGTTGCAATACTTAGGGATTCTATGGGAAAAATATTGAATGGTCTAGGAAACATCAAAAGAAGAGGGAGAGAACACGCAGAGTCACTGTACCAAAAAGAATGGGTCGACACTGAAATATTTCAAGAAGGCACCATATGATCAAGAGCCAGTGGTAATGAAGAGATACAAGGTGCACTGAAGGCATTGACAGAAAACAGGGCCCCACGAATTGATGTTTCAGATAACTGATGCAGCCCTGGATGTGCTCACCATTCTATGCCATGAAGTTTGGAGGGCAACTTCCTGGCTCACTGAAGAGATGAATGTGGAAATTATTGAACAAAATCTTTTGTATCACATGCAAGCAAAATTACTTTTGAGAATCATTCAGAAACAGCTAGAATAGTACATAGAGAACTGCCAGAAGTTTAGGCTGAATTTTAAAGAGACGCCATGGCATCACAGATATAATTGCTGATGTCAAATGGATCCTGGCTGAAGGTAAAGGGTGTCAGAAGAATGTCTGTGCTTTACTCACTCTGCAAAGGCAGTTGATTGTGTGGATCATAACAAGTTGTGGGCTAACGTAGGGAAGAATGGGAATCCTAGAACACTTGACTGAGCTTTTGTGAAAGCTATAACTAGACCAGGAGGCTGTTTTTGGAACAGAACAAGGGAATTGAACAGAGCAAAGGGTTATAAACTTTATACACACACACACTGAGAGAGTTATTAAAGAAAATGGATCTTATGAAGAAAAATGTGGCAACAGGATCAGAGGAAGACTCATAAATTAGCTGTGTTAGGCAAATGACACAACCTTGCTCCTCAAAGTGAGGAAGACTTGAAGCACTTGCTATAGAAGGTTAAACACTTCAGCCTTCAATATTAATTGCATCTCAACACCAAGAAAACAAAAATCTTTGCCACTGGACCAATAGACAACATCATGATGGATGGAGAAAGATGTGAGACTGTCAATGATTTCATCTTCCTTGGATCCGCTTAGTACCAATAATCAGGAGATCAGGAGACATATTGCACTGCAAAAGTTTGCAGTCAGGGACCTCTTTAAATTATTGAGGAGTAATGATGTCAGTTTGAGGACTAAGGATTGCCTTATTCAGGCCCTGGTCTTTTCAGTCACTTGCTGTGCATCTGAGAAGTGGAGAGTGACAAAGGATGACAGAAGACTTGATGCCTTTGAGCTGTGATGTTGGAGGAGAGTGCTGATGATCCCCATGGACGGCCAGGAGAACAAACAGGTATGACTTGGAGAAGGTTCAGCCAGAGTGCTCTTTGGAGGCAAAAATGATGAAGCTTCATCTCAAATACTTTGGAGAAGTTATTCCTTGGAGAGGGAAATCATGCTTGTAAAGGTGGAAGGGCAGAAAAAGATAGGAGGGCCCTCATCCAGATGCATTGACACAGTGATTGTGGCAGTGGGTTTGAGTGTGTCAGATTGTGAGGGTGGCATGGGATAGAACAGTTGTTCATAGGGTCCATCGTAGTTGACTGAGTGGCACCTAACAGTAACAGCACCCACATGTCATAAAGTTGGATGATAGAAAGGATAGCAGACGTAGAATCTATTCCTTTCTTGGGAGACGTGCAACCAAGGCCTTCCTTAGAAGCTTGGTTGTTGAAACTTCCTCTCACATACTTGGGCATGTTGTCAGAGGGTCTAGTCCTTGGAAAAAGACATAATCTGGGGGAAAATTGAGGGCAAGAGAGGATGACTATCAACAAAATGGATTGACACAGTGACTGTAACACTAGGTTTGAACATAAGGGAGATCCTGAAGGTGGAGGACAGGGCAGGGTTCAGATCTGTTTGTTCATAGCGCCTCTGTGAGTTGTTGTCAACTCAATGACACCTATAAGTATTGTTGTTAGATGTCTTAGAGTTGAGTGTGACTTGTAGTGACCCTATGAATAACTGATCTAAACCTTGTCCTAACCTGTGCCATCCTCATCATCTCTGACACTTGTGAGCCCAGTTGCTGCAGTGTCAAGCCACCCATTTAAGCAGGATGTCCCTTTCCAAGGAATACTCTCTCCTAGCAGTATGCCCAAAGGAGGTGAGACAAAGTTTTACCATCCTTGTCTCTAAGGAGCACTCTGGCTGCACCTTTTCCAGCTTATCTGTGTTTGTTCTTTTAGCAGTTCTTAGGGATATTCAGTGCTCTCCAGCACTGCAACTCAAAGACAACAATCCTTTTTCTGTCATTCTTACTCTTTGTCCATCTCTCAGATGCATAGCAAATGATTAAAAAAATCCCATGGCGTGAATCGGGTACACTTGAGTTTGTTTGTCTTTGTGGTGTGCCATCGGGTCGGAAGTGACTCATGGCTGAGCCTCCAGCAGGTTTTCAGAGGTGGTAAATCACACAGGAGGAGATTGCTCACCTTCTCCTGTGGAGCAGCTGGTGGATTCAAACCTGCTGCCTTTGGGATTGCAGTGCAGTTTCTTACCACTAGGCCACCAGGATTCCCTTGAAAGAGGGGAAAGATCAGATAAAGGATGAAATCAACAAGAACAGGTTCTTTAGGATAGAGTACATTAGCTTGGTGGCTTTTATTTCCTATTGTTTTTGTCATAAAACTGATTTGAGCAGAAAAACTTTCTATATAATCATCATTCAAAAAAGGAATTTGACAAAATAATAATCATCAAAGCTCTAGATTTTGTAGGATCCATCTGTAAACTGAGCTTTCACATTGCTGTTCACTTCCCTATTATTTTCATTTTCATAGTTTATTTAGTTATAAAGTAAAACCATTCCTATGATGGAATCAACATCATATATTGTGAAATAAATTTAACAAAAAAAAATAAAGTAGTGTGGAGCAGTTTGCATGTTATGCTCTCACAATAGGGTTTAAATCCTATATTCTGTGTAGAAGTTGTTAGCTATTCTCAAAGTACAATAAGAGATTATTGTTCATATCAGTGTAATAAATTTATACTCCTTGATCATACTTTTCATTTTGCACATTGTCAGAACCTTGGACCTTAATCTTTTCCTTTGATTGACAGTAGCGACCAGGGAAGGAACATTTGTATTGTTTGGGATAGTCACATCTGTTCAACTTGATTCAGTTGAGGATATTTGCATATTCTTAAGTATTTCTTCTGAGAGGGCTTAAATCCTGCTCAAGTGCTTGATGCATTTGTGAAATCCATTCATAAGGTATCTACATGCACTAATAGTTCAGTATAATATTGCTGCACATAATCTGACAGATAAGACCACATTTTAAAAGTAGGTATTCTTTAGGGGTGCTACATTACATTTTGACTTGTTCTGTTGGACAGAAATGCCTTTTTTGGGGTGGAAAAGTCTTCTTTAATGTTCTGATTAAATTAATATCCTTATTTTAAACAAATGTTGTCAGGGATATGAAAAATGTTTATTAATTAGTAGCCCAGTAGAATTTCTGATTCCTTTTCCTGCCTTGGTAGGGAAATGGAGTGATTTCATGGAAAGTAATTATAAAGTTTGAATTTCAGGCTATTTTGTAGGGAAGCTTACCAAAATTCAAGTTTACGGAGTTCCGTATTGAGCTTGGAAATTTGGCCTTAATTAAGTTTAGGTCTCATCTCCTAGTCTAGGAAGAAATGTCCATGGCCTTTGGTTTATAATTCATTCTAGTATGTAACCTCTGTCATTCTTTACTAATTGCCCTACGTGTATTTAATTTCCCTCTTGCCACATAACCAGGAATTGTCTCATTCATCATCATGTCTCTCCAGAATTTGCGCACCACCCAATCATATTTTGCCGTATTTTCCTTGTGCTCTTAGGCTATCATTCTAGAAAGGATAATTATAAAACAAAGTAGACTTCTAATGGGATATTAGACACTTTGGATAGCAAATAGGTTTCGTTTCTACTTAAGTTGTGAGGCACTGGCAATAAATAGCTGTGTTGAGGATGCTGAGATCTAGTGGGTCAGTTAGCAGGGTTTGCCATGGACATAGGATTCGAGAAACCAACAACCATTTCTCTTCCTGGATATTTGTGATCTTAGTGAATGTGAGAGAACATGAACTGGGTGATCAGTATATGCCTTGGAAGATAAAGAAATAAGAAGTAGCATAAATAGGAAGCTCTGGTAGCCTAATTGGAAGAAGCTTCACTGTGATCCCCAAGAAATGTTTGAAACCCCTGGCAGCTCTGATCCTCTCATTTGATGTACTACCTCTACAAAGCTGCTGGAGGGTCGGCTATGGGTTGATTCTGACTCGAGTGCACACAACAGCAACAATAACATAGAATAAATAGAATTTATGTACAGTAGGCAAGAGGGAGAGAGAGAGTGCCACCAGAACTGGGTGTTCTGTATAAAACTGTAGTTGTTCAGAACACCAAAGTAGCATGTGACAGAAAGCCAAGATAGTAATTGTTGAGTGCTTGCTGATGCCTTGTCATAGCCTCGGTCTTCTCTCGCCAGCTGCTCTCCAATGAGCTGTCTTTATTTCCAATCCTTCTGTTCCTTTCGTGGCATGCTTCGATTTGCTCTGTTCTTCTCTTGTTTCTGCTTTGTTGAGCCATCTCTAATTTCATGCCTGCCTTATTCATGTGTATTAAAGCTGTGATGTAACTTCTTGACAGTTTTATCTAATTATTGCTATAATTCTTTGGAGATGGAAGTGCTCATGTTTTATCATATCAAGGTGCATTTTAAAATATTTGGTTAAAAAGCACATACCTCCTAGAATTAATTCCTAACAGAATTAATGTTTGTCTTGCAGGAATCCCCTTCTGGTCGAAGGAAAGCACTAGCTACCAGCAGCATCAACATGAAACAATACGCAAGCCCTATGCCAACTCAGACGGACGTGAAGTTAAAATTCAAGCCCTTGTCTAAAAAAGTTGTATCAGCCACTCTACAGTTTTCATTATCTTGCATATTCCTCCGGGAAGGAAAAGCCACGTAAGTTTCTTTTGTCTAATAGACTGCTTCAGATTGTCTTTCAGAACACCCCAGGTAACAGCTTTTGCCTCTTAAACATGTAGCACATCCGACAGCATACCAGTCATTCTTGCCATTCTTCGTTCCTGAGCGTGAATTAAATGAGCTCCTTGTTACAGTTTCTTTTCCCTTTTGAAAGTGAACAGTAATATAAATGTGGCTATAGCTGGTTTCCATTTTCAACTTTTCAAAGTTTTGATTTTAATTGCACAGAGCAGCATAAGTTTCTATTTTATACGCCTGCTCCTCACTGATGGACTGTCTCATTATCCAACATTTCACATTTATGACAAAAAGTTTAAAAAAAAAATCTATGTAAATAACCTCACAACCAGGTAAGGACTCGTGTATTTTGTGGGATAAGCGTGCCTTCCTCCTGAACCCCAAGTGTCTGATCCTTCCATATGGGCCTTGGATGTGACTGCGTAGCAGAGGAAAAGGAAAACAAAGCTGATGTTGGGCCACTGGCACGTACACATGCCCCATGGCTTCACTCAGTCCTCTCTGAGCCTTGGGCTGGTGATGGAAATGCAGCTCAGGCCACACATCTGTGAGAAGGCCCTGGAGGGGCCCTGCAATCCACTGCATGCATTCCTGGAGGCGTTTCAACAGACACTAACTCAGTGGGTCTCAGGGTCAAGTACGTCCCCTCCCTGCTGCACATCATGACCGAGTCAGGCAGCGACGCCTGTGAAATGAATGGTACAAGCCACCTCGCTCTCCCGCAGTCCGGACCTGAGCCTCCAGTTGTAGAAGGTGACTTCAGGGCAGAGAGCCGCCCCACAGAGCTGCCTCCAGAGTGATTCCCGGGGAGCGCTGGGTCACTGAGGTTAGCACCGCGGCCTGAACGTTGTGACGTAATTATGTTCTAGTGAGGAGCATGTGTGTGCATTTCACCATCAGTGTAAAGTGTGTGCTCTGTAGTCACTTCCTTTGTGGAGCTGTTTGAGGCACAAGAGGAACCTAAGTGAAAAGTTTAGATAAGAGAGGAAAAACTAAAGAAACGTTTGCCTTTTCTTACTATTTGCCTCAGTTTTCCAACCACTGTATATGAAAATACAGTCAGATAAGCAGTTCACAGAAGCCATTGTCCCTTGTGAAGGATTCTTCTTGAGCCTTGAGTGAACGATAACACACAGTCCAGACCCAGTGCAGTGGAGAAGACTCTCCATGTGTTATGGAGTCCAACTGCACCATGGGATCTTTTTGCTTGTGATACGTATGTGAGAAATCCTGGTGGCACAGCAGTTAAGTAGTTGGCTGCGAACCAATAGGAGGACCGTTTAAACCCACTCACTGGCTCCAAAGGGAAAAAGACTTGATGATGTCCTTCCATAGGGACTGCTGGCTGGGAATCCCACAGGGTGGTTCCACCCTGTCACATAGGGTCGCCATGTGTCGGCATTGACTTGTGACAGCTCACAGCACGTTGTTTATGAAGGTGGGTCATTCTTCTGTGATGCCACTTGGACCAGTGCACACCACCCTACACCAACTTCTGCTCTTGAAAAGACTTGAAATTCTAAACCCAAGAAGATACGAACAGACCTAGAGCAGGGGAAAAAAAATTAATATCCCAGTGTAGTTACAGCATGCGGTCAAATGACACTTGTGGGTGTAGTGCATACCTGGAGTGGAAGCTCAGTGAGAAGAAAATAGAAATGGTAAGCCTAGGACTTAAAAAGTGAGAACACAGCCACTGTGGACATTGAAATCGAGTGGGAAGCACAGTTCTAAATGTATTTGACCTGATAGAACGTGGTTACTATAATTGGCCATCTCACTTGACTGATTAAATTGGACTCTGCGTCAGTCAAAATGAGATATTTGGCACTTTATCTACGTGACAGCAGAGGACTTAACTTGGTTGATAACAGTAAGCCTTCTTTCTGGGAAGCTGACTTTTGAGGGTGCTAGGGAGACAGTGCAGAATGGTAGCAATTAGTCTTTCCTCTCAGAACCTTAAAAGGGAGCCCTAGACACTGAGAGATTGAACATAAAGATCCTCAGGTTCAAGCCAAGATCAAAGGAAAGGAAGAACAAGAGAGTAAACAGATTTGAAAAAGATCTGTAGAGGGTGGATTCCTTCCCACTGGGCCAAAGAAGTAAGTGAATCTGCACCATTCGTGACAACCTAGGTGGAAGGAAATTCAGTCAGCAGGGCTCAGGAGGTTAGAGACTTCTCAGACACCCTGAGAACATCATAAAACATCCTCCTTCCTCCCCAAAGAGAACAACTCAGGTGTGAAATGGGAAAATACTGGAAGTAAAATTAGCAAGTTAATGTTTGATGGAAGATGTGATATTCTTGAAATTATACCCATTGGTAGGTAAACCATTTCCAAGTCTTTCATTTAAGGCAATACAATTTCTTTTTGTTGTTGTTGTTGTTCATGCAGATTTACTATTTTAAACTTTGTTTTTACAGACGGAATTAATTTTGTTAACTCTGTGCCTTTTATCAGATACAACAGAAAGTGTTTCAAATACCCATTTAGCTTATAAATTCACATCATATTTAGAAGTTAGGTAAAAAGAAATATTTTAGAAAATAAACTTTTATTTGGTTTTTTAATTTTGAGGAAATATACAAAATTATATATATATAAAAGATCATATGTTTTGTGTTAGAAATAAGTCTCATTCATAGTATTTGAACCTTGTGGTAAATTAGTTTAAGAAAATGTAAGTTAGCTTACTTTTAGTGTATTTAATATAAACTTTATAAATTTATATTTAAAATATTTTTTTAAAAAATTTAACATTTGTAAGTACATGGTATTTAACTTCTAATAGCCCAGATTATTTTTCATATTATAGTTCTTTGTAAGATTAGATTTTCTTTTTTAATTACAGTAATTCCTTAACTTTGGATAAGCAAATTATGGCCTCTTTATAAAACAATGCAGATTTAGGCCAAAATTAATTTACAAGGAGTTTACAACCTTCTCCTACCAATAAGGCCCCAAACGATTTGTGTTCTACAGATTAAGAATTCCTGTTTCAGTTCTTTTTTTATGGTGTACACATTTTAAAGTGAAGATCTCATCTGAATTGCAGCTGACCCCATTTTAGGAAACAAATTTTTATTTTCAGACTTCACAATCAGTATTCATGCTTTATTTGTGCAAAGAAAAATTTAGTCACCGATAGATCTGCACAGAATTAAACTAATTACTATCTAGTTAGTTGTAAATCTTCCTTCTTTTTTACTAATTAATCATGCCATTCAAAAATTAATAAATACAAGTATATAGACTTTTAAGTATACTTATATCGTCATTATAGAAGACATTAACATTGTATCTTAAAGTAAGAAATACACTATTCCTAAGCAGGCATCTTTTAAGCAATTTAATGAGCTCTGTATTCCATTTTCTTTTTTGAAATATTATTTCTTTTCTTATTAATTTAATGAACATTTATAGGGATTTTGGATTTCCATTCATTCATTCATTGTTGCACTTTTCAATCCCCGATGTAGAGACGAAGACATGCAAAGTCTAGCTAGTTTGATGAGCATGAAGCAGGCTGACATTGGCAATTTAGATGACTTTGAAGAAGACAATGAAGAAGATGATGAAAACCGAGTTAATCAAGAGGAAAAGGCAGCAGAAATTACAGGTTAGTTACTTTTCCTTACCATTGAAGCTAGAAGTTCAATTTTTTGCAGTGCTGAAAAACTTACACTTCTTTTCTGATGGCAGGTGTGGGAAGTGATGTGCTATTAGCAGAGTGATTTTTTTTCCTGGCCCTTGGAGGAAGGAATTGTTATTTTAAATTTTCTCATTATTAATTTTATGTTTATAAGTATATAAAGTATAATTGTGCTGTGTGATTTAAAAAATTTCCTCCTCCAAGTAAACGGCATACTTCATTTGAAAATATGCTGTTTGATATGATTTTGTGTGTTTTTTAGGGTGCCTAAGCCAATTTGAATGAATTCATAGTGACTTTTCATTTAGTTGGTAATTTCTTCTTGGAAGTTGTTCAAATAGTTGACAAAATCTTTTATCATTAATATCTTTGCAAGAAGGTGAAAATAACTCCCTCCATGTGATCTATGTTTAGTTTCTCCAAGGTCTCTATTCCACTTAGTCTGAGAATCCCCTGCTTAATGGAAACATGTTTGGGGAAAGGCTTTCAGGCAGGGACATTTTATTAATGCCACATATTTACTAACAGTGAGATGTCCTTTATACAGACATGCAGCCAAAAAGTTTTAAATTGCAGTTAGAGAAAGAAGAGGAAAATTTTGAATTATAGTCAGAAGAACAACCGAAATGTAGCAAAAAGAATAAGCCTTAGAGTTGGAGGAGTAAAGCCTTTTCATGGAAAGTTTACTGCAACAAATATGAATTATACGTCCTCAGAGTGACTGATGTCTCTGTGTTTGTATGGCAACATCACTACATAGGAACCAGTGATCTGACCATCTTTGGGATTTGAGTTGAATTTCTGAATATGTACTAGTTTGAAGAAGGAAAAATCTTGAATGAACAATAAGTACTTATTGTATATAGCTCAGAAAACCAGGTTGAACTACAGCAATTCACAGTAAACAGTGAGGGCACTCTTCTATTGGAAGACACCTGAACAGCCCTAGATGTCGATACAGACATATAAAACCATTGGGGGACAAAATGTAACACATAGACAATACTGGAGGCAATGTCAGTTCAGATTTAAGGAGTTAGAGTTGAATATGGTATGACTCAGCCTCCTGAGGTTCAGTGTCCTTATAGCTAGAGTCAGCTGGTCTTCCACCTTTCACTGTAAGGTTCTTCAGAGTAAACTTGGGGCTCTGGTCAGAAGATTAATTTGTATCTCATTTTTTCCCCTACGGGGCATCTGCCCTCTCAATACTTGAGAAGTTGAAAACACTCACTTGAATTGGAGATATGTAAAGGATGAGAATTTCTGGGAAATTATCATTATCTAGGTATTGAGATTGGAAAATGAGGAGAACACGGAATTGAGCTAAAAGATATTTTGGGTTTTTTTTCCCAATGTGGGAGATCCACAGAATCTTTTTTTATTATTATTAATTTTAATGAAAGTTTACTTTCCTTTAATGGAAGAGACTTAGGGTTTCCAGTCATTCATTGTTGCACTTTTCTCCCTGCCCACCCCTCCTCCCCCAATTCACTCTTCTCCTTGAAAAGTAAAAGAAAAACTCTTTCATTGTTATGCAATCCCTCCCCCCAAGTCAACTCCACTGTGCAGCCTTCATTCTGGACTCCTGTATTGACAATAATACCCAATCATATATCCCTTTTAAACAGTTCTCTCCCTCATCTGTTTCAATGCAGTATACATCATTCCTCCCCTCCTTCTCTGTCTTCCCTCAACCCCAATGTCAGTTCAGTTTTACAACAGTGGCCCTATGCAATATTTGTCCTTTTGTGACTGAGATATTTCACTCAGCATAATGTCCTCCAGGGTCATCCATTTTGCATAATATTTCATGAGTTCCTTGTTTTTCAATGCTGCATAGTATTCCATTGTGTGAATACCCAGAACTTCTCTATCCACTCATTTGTTGAGGGCACTTGGGTTGTTTCCAGCTCTTTGCTATTGCAAACAAACCACAGTAAACATAGATGTGCATATATCTGCTTGAGTGACAGTTATGGTTTCTTTAGGGTAAATTCCCAGTAGTGGAATTGCTGGGTAAAATAGTATTTCTATTTGCAACTTTTTGAGAAAGCACCATACAGCCTTCCCTAGTGGTTGCACCATTGTACACTCCCATCAACAGTGAATAAAGGTTCCACTTTCTACACAACCTCGCCAGCATTTGATGTTCTGTTAAATTTTGCTATTCTTACTCGGGTGAGATGATATCTCATAGTTGTTTTGGAGTTAAAAGGTTTTTAATGCACCTTGGCTACCTCCTTCTCCATGAAATTTAGAATGAGTGACTGGTCAGTTCCAGGTGTTGGGAACCAAATGTGGAAACTCAGAGACTAGGAGTGGCAGAAGATAGAGACCACAAATCCAGCCTCTGTTCTGTGTCTCTCTCAAGCCCTAATGCCACCATTTGCACTAAAGACGACCATGCATTTTCTCTAACCCCTCCTCCCTCCCAAGAACCCTCCCAGATGGTTCTGCAGATACTGAGAGCCCATCTGATAGAGCTAGACTGGAATAAAGATACTATACAATTCCATTTACATGACATTGTAAAAGATGCAAAAGTAATCCAACACTGAAAACAATAGAAAATGCTTGTGTGTAGGGGTGAAAATTGACTGGGGAAAGGACATGAGTGAAATCTTTTTGACCTTGATTTCTCGTAGGAAGTTAAAAAGTTATTATCTGAGAACACCTTTGAGAAAAGACTTGCCTGTCCTGAGTCCTGTAATGCTGTGGGGAGACAAGTGAGGAGGCTCCTAGATTTACTGTTAGGTTCTGTACCGTTTATTTATTTATTTTAAAAAAAAAACACAACACCTCAGACTGTGAACTTTCTTAAAAGGAAAAGCTACCTACTCTTCATGCCCCCGTCCCTGCCCCCCTTTTTTGTTGTTCAATGTGATTATCTCTGGTGGTCAATTTCTATCTTCTTCTGCCTTCCCAACAGTAAAGAAGAGTCTCAAATTACTTGACCCTTGGCTTCGATTGCCTGCCCCTAATTTAGTTTTCCTTCTTACTGTCCCCAATACTCAAGGCTGACAACACGGGTATGATGTGCATCGTGGCTTAATTCCTCAGTTTAAGTAATACTAGTGTAGAAAATGTGTATGTTCAGGTACATAATGTTACTAGGATTTCCCTCAGATGTAAATTTTCAGTTAACAAGGCTTTAATGAGTAATAAAGTAGGTATGTATAGCACTGTGGGGGGTTTTTTTTGATCCGAAGAATATTTTACTGGGAAAACGTCCCACTTAAAAATAAAAGACCAGAAAGAAATATTTTAAATTTATTTAAATAAAATAAGTTTCTTTAAATTCTTCTCCATTTTTTTCTTCCCCCCCTTTTCTGTCTATGAAACACGTTGACTTTAGGAAATTTGGAGCAAAAAGAAAGGCTGATTTTTTGAAGGAGAAATATATAACAGCATTATGTATTTTAGGCTCTTAAAAAAGCCAGCACTAAACGTCATACTGTTGCATTTATTCTGACTCATATCAACCCTCTGTTGGGGTTTCTGAGGCTGTAAATCTCAGTGAGAGGAAATTGCTTGCCTTTCTTCCTCAGAATGTGGGAGAGACATCCTTTCACGGCAAACATACCACAGACTTCGCCACCAAGTCCATTTTGGGCTCGTGTCCACAAAGAACACCCTGTGGAGTGTCTCACACGCAACTGGAGTCCAGAATGTCCCAGACTGAAGAGCCCATTACTGTCGTTCTCGACCGTCCATCCACACAGTCCCTCAAGACAGAAACTTGTCACCTCGCCTGCATCCCATTCTCCATCTCCACGTCCATTAACTGTCAACCATTTCTCTTTTATTCATTTCCAACTATTTATTGAAAACTTCTCAGCGTGCATTTGTGACACTGAACTGCCACCCCTACCCCTGCCTGCTTCCTGTCCTTTTTTTGGAATGCTGTCACTATGTTGCTGCTGGAATGATGCATCTGAAGTGCACGCTTTATCTTTCAAGGGATTCCCGGAGCTCTTGAGAGTAAAGTTCACGTTCTTTTAGCTTGGTGTAATAATAACCTTCAAGGCATGACATTTGCCAGATTCATCTCAGTCTCCACCCTTGGTGTTTTTAAGCCCCAAACAACTCATATATTTTTCTTGTTATATTTTTTGTTCTCATTTCATGGAATCCTCTTATTTCCTTTTTTTCTTTTTTAAAAGAAGTCTGTGTCTTGTGCTGGCTCAAATATATATAGACAAATTCCAGGAGCTTCCCTGACCTAAGACCGAGTTTCTTTCTTATAGTTCAACATACCCTACGTTATTAGACTTGAGAACAAATAGTATTTCTCATCCACTGTATATTGCTTTAGTGTGTTATATTGTTTTATCTGGTGCTTATTGTGCCACACGATTGATTGTTTACCCAGCAGCCATCCTCTTTGGGAGAAAGATGGGCTGTCTGCTCCCTTAAAGTTTTACCTCAGAAACTATGAAGCACTTCTGCTCTGTCCCACGATGTCACTGTCAGAATCAACTCAACAGCGGTGACTTTTTTAGTGATTCTAGAGAAAATGACAAGTCTTAAAGCATTGTTTTAACATTGTTTTGGTCTAATTTCACATCTGGAATACAGTACAAATGAAATGTAAATACTAATTCATAGTGTATCTTATGAGCTAAATCTATATAAAGACATTTCCAGTGCTTGATTATTGTTGGTTGCTGTTCATTTCCAAAGTTAAAAACAAATCATTTCCCTATTTTTTAAAATAGAAAATGAGTAGTCACTTAACACTGATCTTCTACTCTGTTTTCCTAAAACTTGCAAAGTACAATGACTGATATTGAAAAGCAAAGGTTCTAATTTATGGTCAAGAAGAAGGGTTTGTGAAGGAGAGGAAGACCCTCAACCAGGTAGATCCACACAGTGACTGCTGCAAGGATTCTAGTGTGTCAGAGGTGTGAAGATGGGACAGGATAGGGCAGGGTTCAGATCTGCTCTTCATAGGGTCACGAAGGGTCCTACGTGACTTGGCAGCACCTAACAACAACAACAACAACAACAACATCATCAACAAGGAATCTACTAGATGAAATTGAGCCAGAATTAGATTCAAAGTTAGTAGAAGGTCTGTTAGAAAATCTGTTTCTTCAAATTAGTATGCAGAATTTAAATGGGATTTATTTGTTACCTTTTATTTTCTGTGATTTCCTGGACTGTGTTATTTATATAAAATTTTCTCATTTTGAGAAGGTACATTTATAAGTTTAGCAACTTTTCATACATATTTAGCTTGTATATCTGAAGTTAGCAGTTACATTTCTGACAGCTTACTGTTTTAACCAGTTACTCTCACGTCTGTTGCCATTTGTGATGAAACTCTCGTGTATCAGAGTAAAACTGTCCTGTAGCATTTTGAAGGATTGATTTTTTTTGTTTGTTTGTTTTCCTGAATTGCTGAGGCTTGCCTCCAGAATGCCACCAGGTGGATTTGAACCTCTAACTTCTTAGTTAGCAGTTGAGAGTTTTACAACTTAAGATCCTCATTAAGCAGGTTTTAATGCTGATTTTATATCTTCTTAGAATGTCAGTTCCAGAGGGAGAATAGATAAACATGTCTATTTTTATCCCTGTCTCTGTGTCCTTGCTCAGTAGATGAATGAATGGATGAAGACATCCGTGATATAAAATTGTATTATGTGGTGGGTTCAAATAACATTTAGAATGTGTGTTTAGAATTAGAATGTTCAGAACAATGTTTTAAAATGTTAAATTTAGAGCTATTTTCTGTTAACCTTGTGGTGGTGATGCTTATTCCACTTAAGGATGGGGAAGTTTTGTTTTTCTTTACTAGACTTTCAAAATTATTCTCAGATTTTCATTTTGGAAACAGTAAGGATTTACTGAAATATCCTCTGTTGTTGTTGTGTGCTGTTGAATCAGAACTGACTCATAGTTGACCCTCCAGTTTGGAGACAGTAAATCACACAGGAGGAGATTGCCCATCCTTCTCCCGTGGAGCATCTGGTGAATTTGAACCAAGTACCTTTGGGATTGCAGCGCAACTTCTTACCACTAGGCCACCAGAGTTCCCTAGTATACCTTAATAAAGTACCCTAGAATAGGGTAGAGCACCCTTTGTTGTTGTTCTGTGCTGTTGAGTCTCTTGGGACTCAGAGGGACCCTAAGCAGAGTAGTCCTGACCTCTTCTATCCTGAGCCACTCTCACTGTCTCTGAGACCCCCTACCCCCATTATCCCTGTTTCAACTTAGTAGGTACTTAATTTTTTCAAAGCTGCCTAATTTTCATCCAATAAATGAAAATTTCAAATATTGATTCAAATATTTGTTACTTACTGAACAAATGGTAAGATTCTCTAAAGTGAAACTCATGTTTTCTGAACAGACTAGAGTTCCTAGACCACAGGAGCCCCTGCGAGAATAGTAGCTGCTGCCTTATCTTGCTTTAGTAGCGGTTTTTAAACTCCTTAAGTGTGAGCCAGTGCTTATTATTTACATGGTTTACAAGGTAAATCATACGAATAATACACCTTTAGTTAAAACATATAATATAAAACAAATGGTATATCTTTTTTTCTGTGGCAGCAAAATATTTTTATTCTTTTGTTAACATATATAATTAAGCAAAATTCCACTTACAAATGCCAAGAGGGGTTTCTGAGAACCATTGTCAACTTTTTGAAGTATTATCTCTGTTTTGTGTTCATTAACATGGTGGTTGTGTTACTAATATAAGTTAACAATAAGCACTCTCTATTTTAAAGTAAAAGTACAGCATACCTTTCAGATAAATTCATGTTACAGTTCATCAAAATAACATCCTCTGAGTGTATTCTCTTGATTAAGCAAACATCTCCTCTCTTTGTCTTTTTAAGTAACAGCATGCTTCTACTGCTCTTTAATTAAATGACCTTACCTTACATTTGTCTTGACTGGCTTCTGTTTACAGAAATTGTAAACCAGTTGAATGCTCTGAGCAGCTTAGATGAAGACCAAGATGACTCCATAAAGCAAGCAAATATGCCTTCAGCTAAATCAGCCAGTTCCTCTGAAGGTCTAAGAGCTTCCCTCCTTCCTTTCTGTTTCTGATCCCCTGTATATCCTGTGACCTGCTCCCTCTTGACTTCTGCCTGTATATAGCTGTCAGTCTTGTCTTTGTGCTTTTCCTTAAATGTTTTCTTTAGTAATTTGTAGTTCACCAACTGGCAGCCACTGAACCGAACTCTTCTTTAACCTAGCCTGATATGAAGATCCTTAATAGACAGTGATTTTAAAATATTTTATAACATTTGATAATATGACATGGTAATATTTCTTCCATGTGTTTATATTTTTAAATATATTTTAACTGCTTCTATTAAACCTATATGAATTGCTACTGAGAGTTAAAGTTATTTTCTAAATCTATGATATCAGTTCTTTTATTCAATCAGTTGAAGGTTCATTATCAGACATAATTTTCCATTTAATATGTGTATGTCTGTTTTGTTTACTCTAAAAATGTTGGTATGCTACAAAATACTTGAATATCCTTCTACCATTGGTAAAGTGCTCTGTTTTACTATTTACAGGTATTATTAGTATTCATTTTTGCAATTTGAAGTATTGCATTAATGATCTATAATTGCACTTTACCATACTACAGTGAACTGACACTTATGTTTATTTTCAGAACTTATCAACAAACTTAATTTTTTGGATGAAGCGGAAAAGGGCTTGGCCACTGTGAATTCAAATCCTTTTGGGGATCCTGATGCAACAGGTTTAAATCCTTTTGGTGATCCTGACTCAGAAGGTAGCACATTTTTCTTTATTTTAAAGCATTTATAGAGTCATGGCTTCATGAACCCTAAGGCTGGGATAAGATTTATAAAAACATGTTTAAAAGCAATCTGTCATAATTATATTGCCTTACTGTTATTTGCAGTTGCCCAACAATTCTTGATACCTTTTACTGAATTGCCTAAAAAGAAGGAAAATTTTCAAAGGCATTTACTTCAGGCTTATTTTTTTTAATTGAAATTTTAAGCATAGTTTACAGAGACTTTGGATTTCCATTCATACATTGTTGGACATTTTCCTCCCTGTCCCCTCAACCCCAGTTAGCTTTTCTCTTTAAGAAGGAAAAAAAAGAATTCTTCCATTGTTATACATTCTCCCCCCACTTAGTCCACTTTACTGTGGATTCTTATTCTGGACTTTTGTGATGAAAATAATACCTAATCATATATTCCTTTTAAACAGTTCTCTCCCTCATCTGTTTCAATGCAGTATACATTATTTATCCCCTTTTTTCTTAGGTTCCTCCAACCCTGATATCAGTCCCATTTTACAACAGTGGCACTATGCAGTGTTTGTCCTTTTGTGACTGAGATATTTTCACTCAGCGTAATGTCCCCTAGGGTCACCCATTTTGTATAATATTTCATGAGTTCCTTCTTTTTCAATGTAGCATAGTATTTCATTGTGTGAATATACCACAGCTTGTCTATCCATTTGTTTGTTGATGGGCACTTGGGTTGTTTCCAACTCTTTGCTATTGTGAACAAAGCAGTAATAAACATGGGCATGCATATATCTGCTTGGGTTGCAGTTCTGATTTCTTTAGGGTATATTCCCAGTAGTGGAAGTGTTGGGTCAAATGGTATTTCTATTTCCAAGTTTTTGAGAAAGTGCCTTTACTGCCTTCCCTAGTGGTTGCACCATTTTACATTCCCACCAACAGTGAATAAGGGTTTCAGTTTCTCCACAAACTTGCCAGCATTTGATGTTTGCTTTGTTGAAGTTTGCTACTTCGGACTAATTTTAAAATTCTGTTTGCTGGCCAAACATTAACGATCCTGTATTAAAGATCACCATACTTCATTGAACTGGCATAAAGCCCCATTAGAGACCAGAGTACAGTCATGTTTTGTGACACAGCGTGACTTCTCTCACTATACTTCAGGTTGTCCCTAAATATACTGATCTCCTTAAGGCCCTACTCCACAAGTCTGGCCAAGACTTCACACTAGTACTGAGAGGACATTACACATGTGAACTGTGGAGTATTTGCAAATCACTGGGTCCTCTATTCAGTGTACTGTTGTTGTTTGATACTGCCTTGTTGACTTTGATTCATAGTGATTTTAGGAACGACAGACCTGAGCCTTTCCCCGTCCCGGGCTATCCTCATGATCTCCGTCATGCTTAAGCCTGTTGTAACAGTCACCGTGTTGATCTTGTTGAGAATCTTCCTTCCTTTTGCTTCTCCTCTGCCTTTCCCAACGTGATGTCTCTCTCCAAGGCCTGCTTCCTACTGAGAATCTGCCCAAAGTCTGTGAGAGGAAGTTTGATCATCCTTGCTTCTAAGGAGCACTCTGGTTGCACTTATTTCAAGACAGATTTGTTTGGTTTTGACAGTTCACAGATATACTCAGTACTCTTCTCCAACACCATAATTCCAAGGTATCATCAGTTCAGTAAGGATTCTGTGATCTTTATTCATTGTTCATCTTTCAGGTGCATAGAAACCAATTGAAAATGCCATCACTTGATTCATACACACCTTAATCTTAAAATTGACATCTTTGTTCTTTGGAGAGGTCCATGACAACAGATTTTCCCAGTACAACACATCTTTTTGTTTCTTGATTGTTGCTTCTACAGTGTTGATTGCGGATCCAAGTAAAATGAAGTCACTGACAACTTGAATATTTTCTCCATCTGTCATTGATGTTGCATATTGCCTATTGGTTCAGAGATAGGATTTTGTTTTATTAATGTTGAGATGTAACCCATATTGAAGTACTTGATTTCCTGCAGCAAATGTTTCAAGCCGTTTTACTTTTAGCAAGCAAGGTTCTGTCATCTGCATAAGGCAGGCTGTTGATGAATCTTCCTCAAATCCTGATAGAAAAATCTTTATATAGTCCAGCTTCTTAAATTATTTGCCCAGCATACTAATTGAATACATGTGGAGAAAGTATACAACCTGATAGACACCTTTCTTGATTTTAAACCATACAATGTAAGGAAAAAGGAAGAGTTGGGTGTTGTTTTTTTTTTCTTCCTGAGTAATTAAACAAAATTTAAAACCTCACCTAGTTTTAGAGTCTTAAAACTTCCTGTTGAAGAAGTGAGACCTCTGTTTGATTAAACTCTATTTGCTTAAAGTTAAGACAGGAATGATTAACCACTGTTTGCATCATTTGACTGCTATTCTTGATTTGTTGATTCTTGTGCTCCTACCTCGGTTGGTGAAAATGAG
This sequence comes from Elephantulus edwardii, assembly GCF_000299155.1. Lineage (NCBI taxonomy): Eukaryota > Metazoa > Chordata > Mammalia > Macroscelidea > Macroscelididae > Elephantulus > Elephantulus edwardii. Next base: position 23,483,839 of record NW_006399761.1, on the reverse strand, counting down.
GGTCCAGCTTCCTGATTCACTACTAAAGCCATATAATTGTGTAATTAATTTCTACTTTTCCTTTCCCTTCAGTTTCTTTTTTGGAGAACTTAATTTCATCTTCAGTTGTTCTAGTGGTAAGGAATTGTGTGCCCAAACCTAGAGCAAGTGGTTTAAATCCACGAGCTGCTCCACAGTGGAAAGATCGGCCGTCTCTTCCGGTATATTTTACAGCCTCTGAAAAACCCCTCGAGGATCACCTGTGATGTGGTTCTCATTCAACAACAAACAAAACCACCAATTTCTTCTTACTAGAATTCAAATTAATACTAAATAAATGAGATTTTGTTTGTGGGCATATATAAAATGAACAAGTTTAAAATCTTAAAAAAAAAAGACCTCGGGAGCTCTGGTGGCCTAGTGGCAAGAAGCTGTACTGCAATCCCAGAGGTACAGGGTTCACATCCACCAGATGCTCTGCCAGAGGAGGGACAATTTCCTT
>NW_006399761.1:23471040-23483258 GCF_000299155.1 Elephantulus edwardii | reverse complement strand
TTTTAAAAAAAAGACCTCATTGCTTTCAATTTGGAACCAACTCATAGCTGATGTTCCTGCAATTTTCAGGAGTCTTTGATCTCAAGGGAAGAGACTGCCCTTTTCAGTCCTCCTTTGGAGCTACTGGTGGTTCCAGACCTCTGGGTTAACGATCCATCTCCCTGTAGACTAAGCCACCAGGACTCCCTCAGTCTTGGATTGCAATACATTTTAGAAATAACCTAGTTTGATAATTTCTTTTCATAGAGTAGAATCAGAGGTATTAAATATTTGAAATAAAAGTGCTTTTGATTTAAAAAAATCAAATAAGTAATTTGTATTGTTGTTATTATGTGCCATCAAGTCACCTATGTTTTATAGTGACTCATAGCTCTGAAGCCTGCCCTGTCCTGAGCCAGCCTCACTGACTCTGACACACCTACCCCCATTGCCCCAAATGCTGTGACATCCATCTCGTCCAGGGTCTTTTTCTGCTTCACTGCACCGCCCCTCCACCCTTCCGAGCCATATTGGTCCCTCCTGACCACATATCCAAAGTATGTGAGACCGAATCTTTGGCTGTTAAGGAACATCTTGGTTTTACACTCTCCAGGGCAGACCTGTTTGTTCTCTTGGCAGTCCATGGTATGTTCCATACTCTTCTTCAGCACCACATCCTTCTTCTGTCATCTTTAATCATTGTCTAGCTATTTGATGTATAAGAAGTAATTGCAAAGATTATGGCCTGGATCAGACGCACTTTAGTCTCTGGATTGACATGGTTGCTCTTTAGTACTCTAGAGAGGTCATGACAACAGCTTTTTCCCATACAATTCATGTTTTGATTTCCTGACTGCTGGTACTGAGTATTGATTGTGGAACCAAGAAGCTGAAGCTGTTAACAACCTCAATCTCTTCTCCATCTATCATGGTGCTGCCAATTGGCCCAGTGGTGAGAGTCTTTGTCTTCTTGATGTTGAGCTTCAGTACATATTGAAGAGTGTCTATGGAAGAATGGAATAGTATAATGATACATTTGTTAAAATCATGTAGTGCATTTTTATTAAGCAGAAGTTAATGAACTTGAATAAGAATTTTTAATCATATCTGTGAACGAAGAGAAAATGTGACAACTAGCATTTTCTTTAACTATATATGACTATTAAAGCCCTTGGAGTAATGATTTTTTTATTGCTATAATACTTTTCTAGAAGTAATTTATTCTTATTGATTAAAAATTGGATGGAAATTGTGCAACAATGAATAATTTTTTTAAAAGAAAGTTAACTGTGGGAGGGGGAAGGCAAGGGAGGGAGGGAAATGTGCAATAATGAGTGAATGTTTACATCTTAAGTTAATGCAGGTATTTGGTAGAAAGTGTGTGGCATTGTTTAGATGGTCTTCTTTTTGCTTGTTCTGTTCCAATTCTCTCCCCATAATTCATGATATTCTGCTTGAGCGACTCTTTTAGAAACACATTAAATGTATTTGTTAGCTTTACATGAAACAATCTTAAACCCTTCTTTGTTGGCTACTCGTTATCTTCACATCTTCTCTATAGTTTGTGGACGTTCTTCTTTTTCATTTTGCAACAGAGGAGTTTTCTTGAATCAATTCTTACAATCCTTTTCAGAAGAAAAATAAAACTTCTATTTCCATTGATGAGCTTGATCAATTTCTTAAGCATTTGAGCCTTGATACTTGTTAATAAGCATTGGATAGGCAACACTTTTTACTCTCTTTTTCTGTGGAGAAAAGAAAATACTTAAGATTGTGAAAGAGCGCAGTGGAATAGTGATAATTACATGTTCATGTCAATGATTTTAACTACATCCATCATGTTATATGTAACCATCAGCATTACTTCCAAATGTTTCTATGACTCTTAAAGAGCCCTCTGTTCAGTAAGTCCTTCTTCTTCCTTTCTTGGACTCCTGTAACCATTGATAAATGTTGTTCTGTACAGAAATGTCTATTCTATGTAAGTGAGATCATCTATTATTTTTTATTTTGTGACAGACTTTTTTAATCTACCATAATGTTTTCAAGGTTCATCTAAGCTTTAGACTTTATTAAAACTTCATTTCTCTTTGTGACTGAGTAATATTCCATTATTGGTGTATATCACATTTTGTTTGCCTGTCTGTTGATGTAACAGATTTTATTATTATTTTTTCAATCTGAGCTAATGTTGAAAGCTTAGATAAAAGTTTATGGCTTTAAAATGTCATTAATATATGGTTCTCATGAAATTTCTATAATAATTAAATTGTTTTGAAATGCTAGATATTATCCAGTTCTTTTGCTTGAGGATTCCACAGTTTTCTGCCTTCTTCACAATATTGTGTCCTAAGATACTTTGTTGGAATTGCATGTTGAAAAAAAAAAAAGAATTGCATGTTGAAATGAAAATGACTCTTTAATGGTACTATGATCAGTGACTGTTTGAAAATTTTTTACCCTTTGGGAAGATATATTTATATGCAAAATCCATTAGCAGATTTTGAAAATTTTTCCTTAAAATTAGAATTAAAATATTAATTAGGAGAATACAAGGAGGTACAAAGAACTTTATTAGCATTCGGGAAGTATGATGTAATTGTAGCACTTTTTGTGTTGTGAGAATTAAGGTTTCAATAATACTTTTTTCAATTTGAAATAATGAAATTATAAAAATTTTGTGTAATATCATTTATGTGGTTTTATAGTAGTACTTTTGACCCAAGGAATCTTAGGTCTTCTTTTGCATTAAGTAGCTTATTTTTTGTACCTAAATTTTATTGCCAAATTCAGATCTCTCATTACAACTTTGAAGATTTAAGGTCTTGAGGCATAATGACTTTGAGAAAACAGATTCCTTAAAGTGTAGGTAAAATTTTAATGTAGTCTAGACTCAATTTCCAGATTTTCCAGTGGTCTATTTGTGCAGCTACTAAAAGATCATTTCAACCTTAAATCCATTTCATGTTCTCTTAAAAACAAAAATCTATTAAGTATCAATTTAGATGACAAGCAATAAAAAGTGGAAGCTAATCACAATAAGATATTGTTAACCTTTGAGGAGGTTAACATTTCCAAAATTGACATATTATAATACTAGTAATTTTAAAGACTTAAAAGCCTCCCTTGAAACATTCACAGTCTAAAATTGCCATTTTTTAGGACCCTTAGTCCATGAGAAGTAGCCCAAGATCTTAGTTATAACAACTTCAAATCTTGGAATTCCTTTGCCCCCTCTAAATTATATTCTTGGTTCATTATTGTTTTCCACTCTTTTATTCCATGAAACTGAACTCAAATGCACTTAATGTATCATCAGTGCCAATTCACGGCAGTGCTTCATCAGATTTCCAAGGCACTAAATCTTGAACAGTAGCAAACAGTTTCTTCTCTTTTCCTCAGAGCAGCTGATGAGTTCAAACCACCTTTTTGTTGCTGCTGTTGTTGTTTTTGTTGTTGTTAGCCACTACACAGAATCTATTAGTTCAAGATTGTGTATTTTTAAAAGCATTTAAAAAATCATGACAATAACCACATAATATTGATATGAATTAATACATTTTGTTTTGTAGATCCAGTCACTGAAACAGCTTCACCTAAAAAACCAGAAGAATCTTTTTATAACAATAGCTATAATCCCTTTAAAGAGATACAGATTCCACAACGTTTGAACCCATTTGATGAGCCAGAAAGCTTTGCAGCTCTAAAGGATTCGCCTCCCCTTTCTACGAAAAGAAAAAATGTGAGGCCTGTGGATATGAGCAAGTACCTATATGCGGATAGCTCTAAAACGGAAGAAGAAGAATTGGACGAGTAAGTAATTTGCAGAAATCATTTTATAGTGTATGTTTTCATGAGAAAAAGACATCTGTGTCTGTGCTAATACAGAATTTAAAAGCTACCTCATCCCCTATTTGTATTTCATAATCCTTACCATTATGCAATCCTTGGTGAGGAGTTGAACTATCAGCCTAAAGACAAGTGGTTCTAATCCAGTATGTGCTCTATGGTGGGAGAAAATAAGCAGTCTCCTCCTGCGTGATTTATTGCCTCTGAAAATACGCAGGAGAGTCAGCTCTGGGTTGGTTTGATTCAATGTTATATAGCAATAACAACAACAACAAACTTTTACCATAGTGAGATAGATATATACATATCCTAAGGTATCAAGTGGAAGAGATATATTCCTGGAATCTCTAGTTGGAAATCCAGTTACATCCTAAAGCACGCATGATATTAAAAATGACATGGTATAAGCATTGCACCTCTATTATATTATCATCCTGCTATGGGATTCCAACTAAACTAAAGGTGATCCAACTAAATGTAGAAACTATTGAACAATATCATTAATATCACATGCAAGTAAAATGCTGTTTAAGATCATTCAGAAATGGCTAGAAGTGCATAAATAGGAAAATGCTAGAAGCTCAAACAGGATTTAGAAGAGGCCGTGGCATCAGGGATATCATTGCTGATGTCAGATTATCAAGGCTAAAAGTATAGAATACCAGAAAAATGTCTATTTGTGCTTTATTGACTGTGCACAGGCATGTGACTGTGTGGATCATAACAAGTTGTGGCTGACATTGAGAAGAATTGGAGTCCCAGAGCACTCAATTGTGCTCATGAGGAACCTATACCTGGACAAGGAGATTGTTGTACAGACTAGGAGAGCTCAGCATGGTTTAGAATTAAGACAGGAGTGTGTCAGGCTTGTATTCTCTCTATATATTTAGTTAATATGTATGCTGAGCAAATTAGTCAAGCAGCTAGGCAAAGTTTAAAGTAACCCGTAAAAGAACCAAACCCATTCCTAATAACAGCATCCCACAGAGAGCCCAGAAATATTTAAGTGACTTCCAAATAAATCCATCATCCAAAACAGAAAATTCATTATATCTGATAAAAACTTATCAAGTATATATGTTGATAGGTTTGTGTTTTGTGCTTTTTTTTCCTTTTAACTGCTTTAAAAAAAAATAGCACTTCACTGGTTGGTTTTTTTTTTTTAATTTTTTAAATTTAATTACTTTTGTTAAATATTTTGTGTGCATAAGTTTTCTTCATGTTTCCTATGCTTGGAGTCAATTTAGTTTCTTAAGTCTGTAGGTTTATAGATTTCCCCCCACCAAAAAAGTATTATTAAACTTTGAGCCAGTGTTTCTTAATCCCCCTAGTTCCAAGATTCCTGTAGAGAAAACTAAGTGATGAGATAATGGATGCAGAAAAGACAGAGAATATAGATGATGGAGTTTAGACAAGAGTGGTAAAATAAATCAGTGGTGATGGATTTTTATAAAACACAGTGCTTGGGAATGACCTTATGAAACAGTATTAATTAAGGAATGTGCAAAGCACAGTGTGTACATAGACAAAACACAGTGCAAACACATTTCGTATGTAGACCAATATAAAATGTAAAAAAAAATTAAAAAGTGGAGGAAAGCACGAGCATAATAGATTTCACTTTCTCAAAGAAAGAAAATACGCAAATTTAATGTAAAAGAAACAGAAATACAAAGTGTGGGGTAAAATGCAAACTACGTGGGATTAGCACCAGATTAGATGCTGTAGGTTAAAAAAAAAATCCTTAAGACAAAGCAATAGAAACTATACAGACTGAAAACATAGGAAAAAATATTGAAACAAAATGAATGTACAACTGTTGGTCTCATCAGGAATAAAACAAAAAAGAAGGAATCCAAAATCTCCCAGAAGAAATGTCCATGGAGCTAATCGCCGACATCAGCTCAGCCTCATCCACCCTGGGGGCTGTGAGAATGAAGGGATGCCAGGCTATGCCTGCTGACCGTTCTCATCAGGGTTATAAGAAAATGAATTCTGATAAAACAGAAGAAAATATGTGAAGCAGGATTCACATTCTTGAGAAGTTCCTATTTCCTGGGCCAGTTGAGTCTAGAGTGCTCTCTGATATTCTTACCCTCAATTCTCTTTAACCCTTGAGCTAAAACTACTCTAAGTTGACCCTGTACCAAAATTTAGAGAACGATAAGACCCCAGAGGAAACCCATGATTATCATTCTCCATTACAGAAGTCATGATATGAGATGAAAAAGTCAGCTATTACCATAAGGCAGAAGTGAGAAGACTAGAAGACAAGGAAAACAGAGCCCTAGAAACAGAACAACTAGAATGCATTTAAAGGGAATGTGGAGAGCTCATGCACAGCGAGCTGGCCAAGCACTTGCAGCGTGGCAGAAGAGCAGATTATAGAATTCAGAGGTGCTTTTTCAGTATTTGACAAGGACTTATGAGAGAACTATAGCAGCAAAGGAATTGGAAACTGTAAGGTGGTCTCTAGAGAGCTCTGGTAGCTTAGTAGCAAGAAGCTGTGCTGCAATCCCAAAGGCACTCGGTTCAAGGTCACCAGCTGCTTTACAGGAGAAGAATGGACAATCTCCTCCTTTGTGATTAACTGCCTCTGAAAACCCGCTGGCGGGTCATCTGTGGGTCAGTTCCAACTCAGTGCTACACAACCACCACAACAATGTGTTTTCTTGGGAGAATCCCACAGAAGCAGAATTAGAGAACATGATTCATGAAGTAGATGTTGGTGTTCCTGGTACAATTTCTTGAAAATCTCACAGAACTCAACAGACCTGTAAATGACACAATCTCTTTAGAAAACAGTTTGATGGTTTCTTAAAAAGATGTTTACCAATCATTCAGCAAAATGTGATCTGCAAAATTACTTTTACATTAATACTCCACTATGTTATCATGAAAAGGAAGCACTATTGAAAAAGTAACTAAATGGATGAATCTAAAATTGTGGTCAGTGAAAGCTGGTTGAGTTATTAGCTAGGTGTTGTCCTTGGGATTCCAACTCATAGCAACGCTTTACAGCAGAGGATGCACTGCTCAGTCCTGCACAGTCCTCATGGTCGCTACTGTAAACTGGGGCTTACGAATTTGTTCCTGTTTTGTCTCTTGGGATTTTTATGATTTTGTGTTTTTACCATAGATCCCAGATCCATATTTAGGGGTTTTCTGTGTGTGTGTGGGGGAGGGGGGGGACAGACAGGTGAGCTATGAATCCTGTTTCTGTTTTCTGCAGGTGGATGTCCAATGTTGTCAGCACCATTTCGTGAAGAGTTTACTGTCTCCCCATGTAATGAGTTTTGTTTCCTTGTCAACGGCCAGTTGACCATAAGTAGATGAGTTGAATTCTGGGTTCTCAGTTCCATTCCATTGGTCTGCTTGTCTGTCATTGTACAAGTTTTGAGATCAGGGAATGTGATGCCTCCCACTTCGTTCAGAAGACTTCTTTTCTATTCAGTTTCTTTCCTTTCCAAATGAAATTGGAAATTGTCTTTTCTAGCTCCTTGAAGAGTGAGGTTGGTGTCTCTTGGGATTGCATTGAACTTGTTGATTGCTTTTGGTGGGATTGTCATTTTCACAGTGTTGAGTCCTATCCATGAACAGGAAATAATTTTCCATTTCACTATTTCTCTGCCAGTTTCATGTAGTAGTGTTTGTGATGTCCTTATATAGATCTTTTGTGTCTCTAATAGATTTATTCCTAAGTATTTCATCTTGTGTTGGCTATTGTAAAAGGCATTACTTTTCCTGTTTCCTTTTTTTGTGTTTCTTTGTTGCTGTAGAGAAATCTTTTTGTATATTGATCTTGTTTTCAGCCACACTGCTGAATTGTCCCGGAAGGTCTGACAGTTTTTGTGTTGAGTATTTAGGATTTTGTATGTATACTATCATGTCATGTGCATACAGTGATGGTTTTATTTCCTCTTGGAGGATTTAGATCCCTTTTATTTCTCTTTCTTGCCTAATTGCCGTAGCATAGACTTCTAATACAATACTCAATAGGAATGGTGATAGTGCTCAACCTTGTCTGGTTCCTGTTTGCAAGGGAAATGCCTTTAGTCTCCCTCCTTTGAGAATAAAGTTGGCTCTTGGTTTTGCATGTAGATGTTTAACTGTGTTGAGGAAATTCCCCACATCCCTGTTTTATTGAGTATTTTGATCTGAAAAGGGTGTTGGATTTTGTTGAAGGCCTTTCCTTCATCAATGGGTAAAATTCAATTCCTTTGCTTTATTAATGTGATTAATTATGTTTTTCTAATGTGATTCTTTTTCTTTGGTTTATTAATTACATAGTTTTTCTAATGTTGAACTATTCTTACATGCCTGTTATGAATCCTAGTTGATCGTAACCTTTATCTTGGGGAAAAGTATGCTTTTTAAATACTTTCTCAATATGTAGTAGCCTGTTGGCAAGAAGCTGTATTATAGTCCCAAAGGTATGCGGTTCATATCCACCAGCTGCTCTGCAGGAAAAGGATGGACAGTCTCCTCTATTGCAATTAAACTGCCTCTGAAAACCCACTTGAGGGTCAGCTATGGGTTGGTTCCAACTTGACAATATCATTCAGTTGGAACCAACTCATAGCTGCTGGATATCGAGATAGATACATATATAGTCACAAGCGACTTGATGGCACGTAACAACAACACACACACATATACAATGATCCTGAAAGTATCAAAAGAAGATGGTCACAAGCGACTCGATGGCACGTAACAACTATATATATATACACATACATACATACATACAAACGTTCTTCTCATCATTTGAGTCCAGAGCCACAGACACTGTATCAATAATCCGTCTCTTTAAGGGTCTTTCCTTCAGTCACCATCCTTCACCTTTCTGAGTCTGGAGTACTTCAATGTGATTGAGTTGTCTAACTGAATAGTTGTTCCGCATCTTTGTTGAGTTTCTTTTGCATTGACTAACCTTTCAGTGAGCATGTTGAGTTTCCTTTTACTGTTGTGGTGTTGTCTGTTTCTTTCTTCAAGTCTTTGAATGTTTGCTTTATGTGTTTTGCAAGTTATCATTTGGTGCATAGATACTAAGATTATTCTATTGTGCCTTCGAGCCATAGATAACTTTCCTTCCTTCTCTCTCCTGCTGGCTCTCATCCTGAAGTCTGTTTTGTGAGGTTAGTTTTACTACTGTTGCTTTCTTATAGGTGCCACTTCCTTGGCATATTTCTTCCACCCTTTGATTTTTTTTTTTATATCTTCTTAGCTATGTCTCTTATAGGCAGCATATTGATGGGCTTCCCCACCCCCCCTTTTTTTTAATCTCCTCCTTCTCTCTTAATCAGTCCACTTAAGTTATTCACATTCATTATGATTATTGACAGGCTAAGTTTCATTCTTGCCATTCTGCTGAAATTATTTTTGTTGTTGTTGCTGCTGGCTACTTTGGCCCATCTACTCTTTTTTTACTGTTTCTGTGTGAAGGACTGACTTCCTTTGGTATTTCGTCCACAATGGGTTTTATTTTCATTATTTCCGTAAGGTCCTGCTTTTCTGTGAATGCCCTAATTTCTCCTTCATCTTTGCTGGACAGTTTGGCTGGGTATAGGATCCTTGGCTGATGATTACTTTCTTTCAGCCTTTTGTATGTGTCATCCCATTATCCACCTGATTGCATGATTTTTGCTGAGATCTTTGGGTCTTTAAATAAGACTCCTTTGGAGCAGATTTATGCAGTGTGGTGTATTACTTGATTTCTTAACTTCTACTTCCATGAGCATTGATTGTGGATCCAAGTCAATGGAAATTCTTGACAGCTTCAGTTTTTTCACCAAATCCAAACCAAACATTGCCTCCTTGGTGATAGCATACTTTAGACACAAACCTATTGTGACCAAAAGCTTATTACTTGTTGCCTAAAATCAGAGGTGAAGAAAGGATGACTTTAAGAAAGACTCAAAGAAATGTTGGGAGAGGATCGAAGTACACATTCTCTCTATGTTGTGTTTCATGCTTTTATGATTACTCATCACTTGTAGACTATCTGGTTCTGTGACATTTTGCACTTACAGTAATGAAAGAATCTTTTATCTACTGTTTTGCACTTTAATGACATGTGCTTGGCTATAATGAGCATCAAGGTGTAAAGAGTAACGCTGATTGTGATGGGTACTGTTATATGATGGTTTGTGTGGCCCATGACTGCTAGTGGTTTAATAGCTATGCAGTGATATATTTGTTTGTTATATAATCCCCGATTTTGTAAACTGATGTGTGATTATCCTCCATTTTCACATACTACCAATTTTCATGTAATAACCTGGTTTATGCAAGGACTGTGCCAATATATGAGCAATGAAAATCTGTCTATCATCTATCTGTCTAATTTTTAAAATCTGTATACTGAGCACATTGCTATTAGAAGCTGGATTTTGTGAAGAAGAAGAAAGTGGCATCAGGATCAGAGGAACACCCTGCTTTATGCAGATAATGCAGCCTTGCTTGCTGAAGCTTGGAGTGCTTGCTCCAGAAGATCCCTTCAATATGGATTGCATCTCAATGTCCAGAAAACAAAAATTCTCACCACCAGACTGATCAACAATATCATGATAGATGGAGAAAAGATTGAAACTGGCAGTGACTTACTTTTTCTTGGATCCACAGTCAGCTCTCTTGATACCAGCTGTCAGAAATAAGGAGACATATTGCACTGGCTGCATGTACAGTGAGAGACGTCACCATGTTATGGAGGAGCAGTGATATCAGTTTGAGGGCTAAGGTGTACCTGATTCAGGCCATGGTCTTTTCAGTCACTTGCTGTGCATCTGAAAACTGCCTGATGAATAGGGGACAGAAGAATTGATGTCTTTGAGCAGTGGTGTTGGAGAAGAGTGCTGAATATCCCTTGGACTGCCAAAAGAGCAAACAGATGGATCTTGGAGAAGGTGCAGCTAGAGTTCTTGGAGGCAAAGATGATGAAGCTTCAGCTCATATGCTTTGGGCATGTTGTCAGGAGAGGCTGTTCTTTGGAGAACAACATCATGCTTGGAAAGGTGGAAGGTCAGCAGAGGAGTGGATGAACCTTAGTGACTAAAGACACAGTAAAACTGTAGCAATGGCTGCAGTATGTCAGAGATTGTGAGGATGGCACAGGACAGGTAAAGATTCACATCTCTTCATAGGATCATTATGATGTACTTGACAGCACCTAACAACAACAACAATTTAAGTTTTAAAACTAGAGAATAATTGTTAGGTGTTTACTTGCAGTGAATCTGTTTAGGTTGTTGCTTTGCATAGAAACACATGAACTTTTAGTGTCTTCACATTATTTTTTTTATTGTGGTGGTGGTGGTGTACTGTCAACCTGAATGTCAGTTGGTGTAACTGACTCATAGCTCGCCTTCCAGTGGGTTTTCAGAGTCATTAAATCACATGGAAGGAGATTACCCATCATTCTCCCATGGAGTGGCTGGTGAATTTGAACCATGTGCCTTTCAATTTGCCATACAATTCTTTACCAGTAAGCCACTGGAGCTCCCTGTATTGACATTATTTATACCTTCAGGGTGGGGAATTAATTCCTTCAGAATCTTGTTTAGCATGTTATGGTATGGGTGGAACTTAAAAGAAATTTTGCTAATTGCATAAGCCAGTCATAAAAAGAAGTTTTGTATGCCTTCACTATCATAAAAAGGAGGAAGGAATTAAAGGGCTGGTGGTGAGGGAGAAATCACACTAAAGACAGGGCTGCACAACTGATGATTGTCATTTCAATTTCAATCAAGGAATTGTACAGCTCTACAAGGTTGAATTGGTGGCAAGTTTCAGGTTCTAGATATTTTTACCATCTCTCTTTCTCTCCATCCATCTAAAAAAGAAGTTGTTGGTTCTAGATACCTTTACAGTCACATACACACACACACACACACACACACACACACACACACACACATCTAAAGAAGGAGTTGGATCCTTGGGTTTTGGAGATTTAAAGCCATGGCTTCATGCACCTTTCTGTTAATTGGCCTAATTTTGTGTCTTCTGCTTCTGTTCTCCCTCTTGTTTTTTCCTGTTACCTGAGGTCTTGAGCCAGTGGCCATCCTTGGCACATGATTTGGTGTCTACTCACGTGGCATAACAGAGGAAAAGGGCGTGAGGAGTAGTAGGAGGATCTGGAATGTGTGTCTGATTGCCTCTGTGAACAACTTCCTTCTTTGCCATGAGGCCAGAGGTGGATGATGCCAGGTTCCCGTTATTGAACATGTTGAGCCATCATTCTATAGAATAATTCTAGTCAAAAGGAGTCAGGGGCAGACCAGAATGTCTAATTCCTTGTGGCCTGCCCAGCCTTCCAGGGCCAGAGAGACTGCCGAAAACTGTTGCCCAGAGATTATGTTTAATCCATAAACCAAAACTATGCACTGAAG
>NW_006399761.1:23460595-23470697 GCF_000299155.1 Elephantulus edwardii | reverse complement strand
ATTAAGCTCTTTTAAGAACTGTTCTTTTAAGAACTATATGGACAGTATTGGCAGGATATGGAATTGTATTGACAGTAGCAACTAAAATACTAGATATGAACCTTAGTGGAGATTGAATTTATGTGAATTCACAGGGACTGGAGGAATAACTTAGAAAATAAAAATGATGGCATAATTTTAAATTATAATTAATGCCACTAACTAACTTGTAAATGTGGGAACGCCTATGTTTTTTTTTTTTTGCTGTGTATATTCTAGATAACAGCCACTAAATAAATTTCTTAAGAATGCAGCTTATTAGAAAAATGCCTTGGAGGCATGGACGATGTGCTTTGGAAAAGGAGTAATGAAAAGTCCCATTTGATGCATGGAAGATGGAAGCTGTTGCTCTGTGTAAAGGAGAAGGATAGCCCTTTACTCCACATTGAGTTTTTTACATTTTCGTTTTACGATGCATTGCTCTGTCTTCTAGAGCTCCTAATGCCCTTGTCCTGCCTCATCTCTGGAGTCCACTGGTGCAGCCGCTGTGTCTGCCCATCTCGATGAGAGCTGCCTTTCTCTGCCCCTCCACCTTTCCCAGCGTATCCTCTTCTAAGGACTGGCCTGATGACAACATGCCCCGAGTGTGTGAGAACAAGTTTCACCATCCTTACCTCTAGGGAGCACCCCGGTTTCACTTCCTCCGAGACAGACTGGTTGGTTTTCATTGCAGTCCATGGATATTTAGTACTTTTCCCGGACACCACAAATCAAAGGTGTCTGTTTTGTTTTGATCATCTTTGTTCACTGTCCAACCTTTAGATGAATGGGAAGTAATTGAAAATACCATGCCTTGGATCAGGTGCACCTTAATCTTTAAATTGACATCATTGCCCTTTTGTACTTTGGAGAGGCTCTTCTTAGCACATTTTCCTAATGAAACACATCTTTTGATTTCTTGACTGCTGCTACCCTTGGTGTTAATCCAAATAAAATGAGATAATTGACAAATTCAGTCTTTTTCACAGCACAGTGTTGCCTGTCCATCTTGTGGTGAGGCTTATGTTTTGTTGAAATTAAGATGTAGTCCATATTAAAGGCTGCAAGCAAGGTTGTGTCATTTCCCTAACATAGGTTGTTGATGAGTCTTCCTCCAGTCCTGATACCACATTCTTTTTCGTGTAGTTCAGCTTCTTAAACAATTTGTTCAGCAGACAGATTGAATAGATGTGGAGAAAGGATACAACCCTGAAACACGCCCTTCCTCATTTTAAGCAATGCAGTGTTTTCTTCTTGGTCTAGGTATCGTTTTTGCATATCACAAATAAGTGTTTTGTGATTCCCTTTCTTCTTAATGTTATCCATAGTTTATTATGATCCATACAGACACATGGCTTTCCATAGTCAGGAATGCGCAAGTGAACATTTCTCCAGTATTCTCTAGGATGAATGGGGCAGCTCGGATTTTGACAGCTGAAACAATAAATAGAATCTATCTGGAAGGTGCAACTTCTGACGACAAAGATGGTGCAACCTCATTTCACTTTGGGCGTATTTTCAGGAGGAACCTGCCCTTAGAGAGAGAAAGCATGCCAGGGAAGGTGGAGGGTAGGCCAAAGAAAGGAAGAGCCTCACTGTGATGGCTTGTCATGGTGACTACCTCAGTGGGCTTGAGTGTGATGGACATCCTGAGGATAGTGCAGGACAGGTGAGAGTCCAATCTGTTGCTCTTGGGTCACTGTGAATAGAAGTAGTTGACCTGATGGCACCTGAAAGTGAATGTAGTTCAAAGAGGCCTGTTGGCAGTAGTGTATGAAGCCTCAGGCTTCTGACCAAAAGATCACTGCTTCAAATCCTTCAGCTGCTCAGTGGGAGAAAGATGGGCAGTCTCCCCCTGTGGTGCTTGATAGCCTCAGGGACCCTACCTTGTGGAATGGCACCTTGTGAGTTTGGTTGGGCTTTTAGGTGCCACACTTTCCGAGGGGCATTGATAATTCAGTGTGAATAGGGTTCAAGAACAGGTTTGAAGGTGCGTGGAAATCACACTGAATAGAAAATTATTGAAGTTCTTTTTTTTATAAAGAAATTGTTTAAGGGAATTATAATGGCCAACTTCAAATATGTGAAAGATTTTGTTTGAATGAGTAATGGAGCAGACTTACTTTCTATTGCTAAGAAATCTCTTTTGTCAACGTTTCCTCAGTTTATAGCACAGAGGGAATGATTTTCAAACGTGCTAAGTACTTCCATTGGACTTGCTTTAGCTTTGATAAAAACTAATAAAATTCCAACCTTTTATTAGTACTTATATTTACATCACACAATACTTCAAATTCCACTTTCCCAACCTGTGCTGAGATTTTAATACTGATAACTAAACAGTAGCTAAAAAATTGACTTCATTCTTACTAAAGTTATTCTATTTGTTCTCCCTTAAATAGCTGATGTGTGATCAAAATAAAATTTCTTATGGGTGGTGTAGGTGCTGAGTAATAGCCACACACCTAGATTGTTTGATTGTAAATGCAAACGCTAAGTCCTAGCATTCAGTCATTTCCAAGATGCATGAGTATTACACAATACAAACACACCCTGTGCTCTCCCATTAACAAATTAAAGAGACATCTACTGTTTGCTTAAACTTTTAAAATGCTTTCTGAAATCAGAATCACTGGGTGTTTCCTTTCCATTATTATTTTTGTTTAAATGAAAGTCATAGTCTTTGCAAGTTTCCCATGAGTAAAGCTTTTGAAAGTCTTCAGTCATCTGGGGTTAGAAGGAGCCTGTAAACACCCAACCTTTTTTTCCTATTGGAATATGCACACAAGAACTCTGTTTGTATTGATTCCTGGTTTGACAGTTCTCATCTTTTTTCCTAGGAAAATTTATAGATGCAACTCCAGTAGCCAACATTTAAAATTTGTCGTACTTCAATAATAAACTTATGACCTTTCATCAAGTGAAAATTCTGTGTGACTCATCTTCCATTACCAAATTCTTCCTGTATCCTCCAACATAAAACTATCGCAAATAAATTCTGGCAACTCCTTTGATGTGTGAAACAACTCTAGGTGCCTCAGCACGTCAGTCAGCACCTAGAGAAAGTCTACAGCCTCCAGTGTTTTTAGCACGAGTCATTTACATTTAGCAACTGCATGCGTTTCTCAATTCTTTTTATGTTTGCGTGTTAGTTCCATTCCAGTTTATGTAGCAAAATTGGAAACAGATAAAGCAATAATATTTTTTGTTTCTCAGAAAATTCATGAAGTAACTTTTGAGGCTCAACGGAAAATGTTTTCTGACATGATTGTGTGTCATGAGTTTCTCAAGGAAACGTGTCATTGAATCTTATCCCGAGAAGCTCTGCATTCTCCTTTAATAAGTTTAAGTTGTTTTTCCAAAGGAACATACTTCTATTTTTTTCCAGTTTTATATTTAGTTTTCAAATTTATCTTTTATAATATCTATTAATAGGTAAATGCAGTAGTTTTAAAGATTAAACTATAGGTAGGTGTTGCTAGGTTTTTTATGTTGACATATCTCGTTTTTTTGTTTTTCAAAGTAAAAAAGAGTAGATATTTGATTATATATTTGCTTCATATTATATTACTTTTTCAGAATAGTTTTGTTAATTCTCTTTCTAATCAACTTTGCTTTTTCTTCCTCTACTTCTTTTCCTGGATGAATTCTTTTCTAAACAATAAGTAGTGTCCTTTAAAATTATTCTGTCCAGTTTTCCACTTCTTTAATATTACTAATGAATTTTCAACTCACAATTATATGACTAATCTGCTACCCCAAGTACGTGGTATAGAGTTTTGTTTATTCAAGTATTGTGGAAAGCCCTGGAGCACCTTATTCAACTCATAGATGATCAGCACATGTGTAAATTATGTTAATTTCTGATCCTTGGTGGCCTGTGGGTAAGAAGTTACTTTGCAGTCTTAAAAGGCACGAGATTCTGATCCATAGGAGTAGGATGGACATTTTCTTCCCATGCAATTTAATGCCTCTGAAAACCCCTGTAGGGTAAGGTATGGGTTGGTTATGATTCATTGGCACACAACAATAACAACAGAAAGCAAGTACATAACTCTTTTAACTCTTTTTAAGGAAGAGTTAAGCACTTCGACATACTAGGTATGTACGCAGTCACTGTACCAAAAAAGAATTCATTGACACTGAAAAATTTCAGAAAGTATCTAAGAATAATAGTCAGTGGTAGTGAAGGTTGAAGTTCAAGCTACACTAAAAGCGTTGGCAAAAAAAAAATAAGGCCACAGGAATCAGTGGAATACCAGCTGACATGTTTTAACTAACTGAATGTGCTTATTAGTTTATGCCAGGAAATTTGGAAGACAGTTCTCTGGCTGGATGACTGAAAGAAATTCATAATTATCCCCATTCTCAAGAAAAGTGATTATGGAAATGATGGAGCAATATAATTAATATCATACACAAGCAAAATCCTGCTGAAGATCATCCAAAAATTGCTAGAACAGTACATTGACAGAGAACTGCCATAAGTTCAGCTGAGGTTAAGAAGTGGCACCAGGCACATCATTACTAATGCCAGACGAATCTTGGCTGAAGGTAGAGAATACCAGAAGAATTGTGTTTTAGTGCCTGTGCAAATTCATTTGACTGTGTGGATCATAACAAATCATGGTTTACATTGAGAAGAATAGGAATCCTAGAACACCTAATTGTACTCTTGAGAAATCTATGCCTAGATCAAGAAGCTGTTGTCTGGATAAGAAAATAACAATACATGGTTTAAAATCAGGAATGGAGCATGTCAGGGTCGTATCCTCTCTCCATACCTGTTCGGTCTCTATACTGAGTTTATAATTCATGAAACTGGACTCTGTAAAGATGAATGTGGCATTGGGGTCAGAGTAACACTCAGCAAAAATCTGTGTTATGCATATGATACAATCTTGCTTGTTGAAAGTGAGGAGGACATGAAATGTTTGACGTGAACTGGGGAGGGGGTAAGGGAGGGAGAGTGGGAGAAATGTGCAATAATAAATGAATGAAAATCCTAACTTTTCTGTAAATTTTCATTAAAATTACAGTTAAAATATTTTATTAAAAAAAAGAATTATAGCTTTTGCTATAAATTAGATCTCAGCATCAAAAAACCAAAGTCCTCATCCTAGGACCAATAGCTAACATCATGATAGATGGAGAAAGGATTGAAGTTGTCAATTATTTCATCTTGTTTGGATCAGTAATCAACACCCTTGATACTAGCAGTCAGGAAATCAGTAGACATTTTTCATTGCACAAGACCACCATTAGGGACCTCTCCAGATTGATTAAGACCAATGATGTCAGTTTCAAGACTCAAGTGCGCCTGATTCAGGCAATAGTTTTCTCAGTTACCTGCTACACATCAGAGAACTGGACAGTGAATAAGGATGACAGAAGAAGAATTTATTTCTTTGAGTTGTGATGTTAGGAAAAAGAATTTATGCCTTTGAGTTGTGTTGTTGTGATGCTAGAGAAAAGTTCTACATATCCCTTGAACGACAAAAAGAATAAACAGATCTGTCTTGGACAAAGTGCAGCTAGAATGCTCCTTGGAGGCAAAGACGGTGAAGCTCCATCTCTTATACTTTGGACATGCAGCTAGGCAAGGCTATTCCTTGAGAAGGGACGTTATGCTTGGAAAAATGGAGGCTCAGTGAAAGAGAGGATGAAGTCCCCCCACCCCCCAGGGAGATGGATTGGCACTACTGTAACTGCAGCAGCGGACTCACCTTTCTGATACCTTCTAGTCTATTCTCTGTATTTTACTATTTTAGCATTTCATAAAAATGTAATCCTGGTCTGTTCATTCTTAATGTTTTATAAAACTTATACACAACTTAGTATTTGTAAATGGAATTCTATAAAATGCATTGTTTTTTGCCTGTTTGCTTGAAGGAATTATATTGTAACTCTTTGTCACATAGCAAAATTTTCTTAAGCAATATAAATGATAACACTTGCTAACAAATCTGGAGTTTTCCTTTAAGTTTCTTGTTAAATTTTCATACTTACATAATAAATTCATAATACTGTTTATCGTGGCAGCTGCCATCATACAAAATAATATTAAAAGATGGGGTGATAGTGGCATAGATCAATAGTAATGATATAAAAGACAGTGTCTATGAATGATTGTATAAAGAGCAATAAACATTAATGAAACACAATATAAATGAAAGAATGTGTAAAACACAATGTACATGCATGAAACACAATGTATATGAATGGTTGTATGCCAAGCAGTAAAGAGAAGGGGAAAAAATAATACTGACAGTTGTTACAGAGAGATTTAACCAGAAGTAACTTACAAATGCCATCTAAATGATTTATGTGTTGTATGGAATTGACCCATAGCTGACCCTCCAGCAGGTTTTCAGAGGCAATAACCACATGAGGAGGTTGTCCATCTTTCTCCTGCAGGGTAGCTGGTGGACTTGAACTACACGCCTTTAGTGCAGATTCTTATAACTATCCCACCAGAGCTCAAACGATTTGCATAGTGGACATTATTCAATGCTGTTGAAGTAGGTTTGTGTAGCCTGCAACACTTAGCATCAGTTAGGTAATAATACATTTTGAAAGAAAATGTTTTTCTTTCCTAATTTTTTCCTGGATTTTTTTTTAAATTCTACTCTTTATCTTGACACAGTACCCTCTGAAGTACTGTTTTGTTGCTACTGTTACGTGTTGTCAAGTTGGATCCGCGTCAGCAGGTTTTCAGACGCTAGATCGATCATGTGAGAGAGAGCAAGCAGCTGCTGGATTTGAACAACCACCTTTGGGTTGCCAGTGCAACTCCTTACCCACTGGACTACCTGAGTTACGGTTAAAGTTTCAGAAACATTCCAGAAAGATTATATAATTTTAAAAAAACCTAGCAGAAAAACAAAATTATTATAAATATTAGTCATGCGCAGCATTTAAAATAATGCCTAGTTCATATGCATTCTATTTTACTTTTTTTTAATTGGTTTGCTTACAAGGTTTATGTACATTGTTTCTCACATTATTCTTGCACACAGTTCTTCTCCCACATTGTATATGAATGATTGAAATAATATAAATTGAAGATTGTATAAAACAATGCACATGAAGGAAACAATGTAAAGGAATTATTATATGAAAACCAATAAAAAATATTGAAAATAATGCCTGATACAACATAAGCAACATAAACATAAATATCCATGTAAAATGTTATTGGTAAGTTCTTCATGCTAAGCTGAATTTTTTTTTTTTTTTACTTTTTTCAAAATAACATGTATAACACTTTCTGGATACTTTCCTGTTTTTTCAAGGCTCCTTGTCTTGCTTTCCCCAAGTTCTACACATGCTAAATATTAATCCAAGCATATTTTGATGACTGGTCAAGAATATTTTTATCTGAAAAGCTAATTTTAAATACATATCCATTTCCTCTTCATTTTACTTTCAGTACAGAATCAGAAAATAAGGGGGGAAATAGATTTTTTTTTCTGCACTCAATTAAAAGGAACTTTCTAGACGCAGAATTGAGAGGGAGTCTGAGGCCACCCTCAGCTCATTTGTGAGGTCCATACGTAGTTATTACCACAGGCATAAAGTTGTTAGGTACCACCAAGTCAAGTATGACCCTATGGACAAAAGAGAGCTTGAACTCTCTTCTATCCTGTGCTGTCCTCACACTTCCTGACACACAAGAGCTCATTGCAGCAGTCACTGTGTCAGTATACCTGATTGAGGGTCTTCCTTTCCTTTGCCGACCCTCCACCCTTCCCAGCATCATGTCCCTCTCCAAGAAACAGCCCCTCCTAACAACATTACCAAAGTATGTGAGGTGAAGCCTCATCATTCTTGCCTCCAAAGAGCACTCCAGCTGCACCCTCTCCGATAAATCTCTTTACTCTCTTGGGATGTTTATTGCCCTTTTCCAACACCACAGCTCAAAGGCATCCGTGACAGGCATAAGAGTAAGAGTGGACTCGCAGATATGATTTTACCTATCTTTAGTCTACACTTACTATCCAGAGCTTGATGTGATCTGATGATAAATTCTTAAGGTTGTAGATAGTTGGTTTATGGTTCTAATGAGTCTGTTAGAATAATCTGGTAATTCTATATAGTTCATTGTACTCTTCTAGTACATTAATTCCACTTGCAAGTGAAATCTTGCAAAAGATTATTTAAAAAAAAACCATCAAGAACAGTACATCTACAGGGAACACCCATTAATCCAAGCTGCATGCAGAAGAGGTTGTGGCATAAGGGATAGTGCTGATGTCAGATGCGTCTTGGCTGAAATCATAGAATGTCAGGAAATCATTTACTTGTGTTTGATAGCAAAGGCATTTTACTGTGGAGCATAACAAATTATGGGCACTGAGAAGAATGGAAATACCAGGACACTGAATTGTACTCACGTGATGCCTATATATATATATATATATAGAGAGAGAGAGAGAGAGAGAGAGAGAGAGCGAGAGAGAGAGAAGGAAACAAGTGTGTGAGTATATCCCTGAAATGCTGCATGGTTTAAAGTCAGGAAAGGTGTAGTCTTTCTACATACCTGCTGAAGAGATGAAGAATGTGGTTTAGGATTGGATGAAGACTCATCAATAACTTGTGTTATGCAGATGATACAGCCTTACTTGCAGAAAATGTGGAAACCGTGAAGCACTTACCAGAGAAAATCAAAGGCTACAGACTTCAATATGGATTGTATCGCAACATCAAGAAAACAACAATCCGCAGTCTTAGACCAGCAGCCCAATAGGCAGCATTGTGACAGATGGAACAGGGACTGAAGTTGTGAAGGATGTTGTTTCCACAGTCAACACCCGTGAAAGCAGCAGTCATATAATCAAAAGGTATGTTGCATTGGACAAACCTGCTGTCCAGGACTCTCCAAACTTCAAAAGAGGAATGATGTCATTTTAAAGACTAAAGTGCTCAAAATATTATACTATAGGAAAAGATGGTACTGAGTATTAAGAAAGAGACTTTAGAAGGACTACCTAGTGCAAAAGTGTAGAGGGGACAGAGGTATCTGAGATGTTGGACTATGCAGATGAAGAAGAATAAGGCATCAGGATTGGAGGAAATACTATTAACATGTGATGTGTAGATGACGCAGCCCCGCTTGTGGAAAGCAAAGAGGCCTTGAAGCAATTACCGATACATAATGATCACAGACAACAGCTTTCATTATGGACTGTATCTCAACCTAAAAGACTGATCTCAACTGGACAGATAAAGCTAAACACAGAAGGGACTGGGGTTGTCAAGGATTTGACTTTGCTTGGCTCCCCAAGCAGCATTCTTGAAAACAGCAACCAGGAAACCATTCTTGTTGTTCTTAGAGTCTGTTGTTCGTGGTATCTCTGAGGCAGAACCAGTTACACTGTCATTGAAGAGTGAAGCTGAACTGAGACATTTCCAAACCCAAGAGAATCTACTGTCGGCACAGCCTCCTAGTGCCAAGGGAACTTAACCCAAAGGTTTAAAATACAGGAAAGATTTGGTTTAAAAACATTTTAAATGGCATTTCTGTGTCTCATTCTCTTTCCTCTTTAATACCAAGGATATACAGAATTTACTATTATTATAAACATGTCTTAAAGGCTGTTTGAATTTGACCTTGTGTTTAATAATATTTTTAAAAAGAATTTTTGTAAGAAAAAAAAACACCCTTCATTTTCTGTTGAACATAAATGAACCAAAAGATTAATAGTGATTGTTTTCTGAATTGTAGGCTGTCTTAAATTAGAGTATTTCTTCATCATGTTTTAGTTTCATATCAGTCTTTTTCTTGTGGTGGCCCAGGAGTATTCTATAAACTTTCATTATGAGACTCTTATCTGAGATGGTATTGCCAAATGTTTGTTCCCAGTCAGTAGGATACTTTTCACCTTATTAGAAAAAGTTTTTGATGTGCACAGGCATGTAATCTTTAGACAGTCCCATTCATCAATTTTATCCACTTCAGATTGTGCCATTTATTTGAAGAGGCAAGAGACCCCAAAGAAGAAAAACACTTTTGAGAAACAAAAATGAAGTGGAAGACATAGCACTCCCTGTCCTCAAAACTTACTACACAGCGGTAGTAACC
>NW_006399761.1:23414137-23457605 GCF_000299155.1 Elephantulus edwardii | reverse complement strand
TCCTCAGTTTCAGCAAGCAGGGTTGTGTCATCTGCATAACGCAGATTGTTAATAGATCTTCCACCAATCCTGATGCCTGAAAAAAAGTTTATGAAAGTAGATAGAGGAATATATAGACTATAAAGGAGAAAAGAAAACCAGGTGACAGGGCACAAAAGTGTAACTGATGAACCAAGGAGGAGAAAGTTTAAGGGCGCTAGGGTGGCCTAGTGGCATTCAGGTTTTTTAAATGAATGTATTTCTTGATTTTAGTTGGCAAAGAAACTGTCCTTAGTTTAACAATGACATTTAACGAATGTTACTCTTCCACTTAGGTCAAATCCTTTTTATGAGCCCAAACCGACACCTCCATCCAATAATTTGGTGAATCCAGCTCCAGAACTGGACACCGAAAAGAGAGTGAAGAGAAGGGCGCCTGCTCCACCGGTCAGCTCACCAAAGACAGGAGCAGGGAGTGAGAACACAGCCGTCACTCCAGGACGGGATCTCTCAGCTTCTCCCAAGGTAGGGTCATTATGACTATCTCAATGGAATGTTTATTTATGTATGGTTTTTAGTGAGGTGTTTTTGTTTGTCCTTGTTTTCTATTTTTACCGCATGTTTTATCATCTGTTCCTTATAACGTCACCATTAACTTCCACTGGTTCGTTATAAGATGTAAAATCAAAGTGCCTAATTAAATTGCTATGACTTATACTGTGGGTTTGAAGTCTGCTTGTGGTGCGGTACTTAAAGAGCTTGGCTGCTAACCAAAAGGTCAGAGGTTTGATCCGGCCAGCCACTCTGTGCTTCCCTGGAGATTTACAGCCTTGGGAGCCCTGTGGGGCAGCCTGCTCTTTCCTGTTGGGTCACTATAAAGCTGAATCTACTGGGTTTTCAGCTATATTTACGTTTAAAATTTTACTTTAATACCTTGTTCCTTCACACACATTTATATCTTGTAGAAGAAATTAGCATTATTTAATGGTAAAGGTTGGCCTGGAGGAAGAAGACTTGGGAAAACAGAAGTAGACAGACCATTGAGCATGTGCTCTCATTTTTACCTTTTTTTGTTTGTATTTTTGGACATGATGTTATCAGGTTTTCTTTTTTGGTCTGTTATACTAATTGAAGTTACTAGGTAATATTATCACGGACCTGGATTTTGGTACCTTCTTTGTATCATGTTGTTGTTGGTATGAACCTTCGAGTCAGAACTGACTCGCCAGTGGGTTTTCAGAGGCAGTTGATTGTACGGTAAGAGATTGCCCATCTTCCAGGAGCAGGTGGATTTGAACCCTGGCCCTTTGGATTGGCAGTGCAGCTCCTTGTAGCTAAGCCATCAGAAGGTAAAACGTGTTGTCTAGTCAGATCTGCATTTATAGCAGCCCCAGTGAACAGAGAAGAGCTGCCCCATATTTTACTCCTGTGGAGGGCTGGTAGATTCGAGCTTGTGACCTTTTGATTAACAGCCAAGCTTTAATCATTACAGTACCAGTACTGCATTTATACACAAGATAACATTTTAGAATAGAGCACTGCACCTTTAGGGTAGAGCAGTGGTATTAAACTGGTTTTGCCCTGCGGTTCCATCAAGTTCCTCCATGTTCTATACCACATCCCAGGTGTGCGTGCCTCGCCCAGAGCTCCGGACCCTCCCCCTTAGTGCACATGTACATGCACTGTATGTATATGAGAGTTGCTGTAGGAGTTCATCTGGAAGAAAGTGGACTGTTGCCAAAATTTAAACAAAAAAAGTTTTTGGAAACCACTTTACTACACAATTATGTGTGAGATAAGGTAGTAGATTAAAATCAGTAGCATACTGACAATCATAAAAATGATAAATGGCCACAGAGAAAGCAGATGAAACATTAACTGTAAAAGCACAGCGGTGTGAGGCTTATTCATCACAGGAATACACGTGTGCCTTTGCACTGCTCAAGTTTAATAACATAATTGATTGCTTTTAGACAACTTTAAGACTACATGAAAAAGGCAGATTATGTTCAGTATATATTCTACTTTGGAAAGCCCGAAAGAGTAAAACATTTTCATTAAAATTAGGAAAGGATTTTGATGCTTTAAAGGATATGTTTAAGTTACTTGTAAAATTTACTTTTTGAATTACCCACTTCCTTAGTACTAGATAAATGAGGTGCTACTCTATGTATCACCTGCTCCATTGGATAGTAGTCTTAGCTTTGGATAACAGAAACAAGCCTTTGGTGGTTTGTTTTTGGGTTTTTTTTTTTTTTATTATTTTTGTCTGTGTACCATCAAATTGGATCTGACTTGTACAGGAGTGGATTGCCCCTCCTTCTCCAGCAGAACATCTAGTGGATTCAGACTGTGTCCCTCTGGGATTGCAGTATAGCTTCTTGCCACTAGGCCACCAGAACTCCCTTTTTTTTTAAAAAATTTCTTACGTGGAAAGGATAGTTTATTATAAAGAAACAAAGATAAATTGCAGAATCAAAGACAGAGGGTACTGCTGTACATCAGGAAGAAATAGGAGTCCACCACCTGCATTGCTCTTGGTATGTGTGTGGACTCTCCTAGAATTGCCTTTTGAAGATTTTGTTGCTTAAATGAAGGTGCTTTACCGACACCCTAGATAAAGCATCAGCTGGAGCCAAAAGGCTCATTGGTTTGAACCCACCAATCATTCCACAGAAGCAAGATCGAGCTAGTCACCTTCACCAATGATTCCTGCCTGTGAAGGCCCGAGGGCCAGCTTTCCTCCGCCCTACAGTGTGACTTGAGTTGGAATCAACTTGGTGCCTGTGGTCTGGTGAACCTAATGTGTCTCTGGTTAATGGGATTTCACTTATAGTTGAGCTCATCCGTGGGCTGGAGGAAGCCTCAGATGATGGCTAAAGAGAAGTTTCTAAATAATGACTAAATACAAATGTCTGTCCTTAACACAGTGCAAGTCCAGGGCCCTCGCAAAGTCATTGGGCACTTAGTCCACAGTCCCCAGCACAGACTTCCATCCTGTGATTGCCCATAATGTGCTAGCCATAATGGTTACCCACAGTGAACAGTATTTGGTGGAGCTCCCACATTAAGACAGGCTTGGAAGCAGGAGTAGCATCCACTTCCTAAGCAACATGCCTCTGGAAACTCTATGAACTTAGAGAAATGACAATAGTTATAGAACTGGGTTCAGGTCTTTTGTTCCTCAGGCCACTATGAGTTGTTTTCAGCTCTGCACATAACAGCAACAACTACATATAGCAAAGTAAGCCAGAAAATGAACCATTATTCTGGATGATTGTAGAAGGCTGCTGACCCAGACATCTTTTTATTTATTTATTTTTTTCCAGACATCTTTTTAATCCACCAATGTACTCTGGAGAAAGTTGGGGCAGTCTGCTCCCTTTAAGATTATCTGCCTTGGAAACCTCAGGAGATGGGTCTAAGCTGTCCTTTAGCATTGCTAAGAGTCAGAATCACCTCGAGGGCAATGAATCTTTTGTGTTTCTTAAGAGTAAACACTTTTTGAAATATTGCACCTTGCCTCATGGTAGTTCTGGCGAACCTGTCAGGCAAATGTGCCACTGATGGGCTTTAGCCAACTGCAAGAACTAGCACCACAGAATACCTAGGAGAGTTTGCGTCTCGATGGGCCTCAGGTTGTTGAGTAGGGGAGGATACAAATAAGAAATTTTGTTTTAAAAAACAAAGTGTAATTGAAATACTTGTCCTTTAAAACAAATCTATAAAGTGATTGACTGTGATCTTACATGGTCGCGCTTTATAAAAGTATCTTTCGGAATAATAAAATGAAGGTACTACTGATCACAGGTTTTTGACTGAGAATTGAATTGTCTCTTTTACTAATAAAAGCGGAAGTGCTAGTGCCGGCCTAGCAAAAGAGCAGTCAGTTAAATTAGTTACATACTTTAATGATAACAAGTGACGCACACATTTACTTGCCAAGTACCATCTAATGGCTAAGCAGTCAAGAGCAGAGGTCCAAGGTGTGTTACTGCCACAGGTTGACAGGATTCTTTTAGGTTACATGATGGTTCAGGCTAAGGGAGCACTGATGAAGGTCCTTTTCACAACATGAATAAAAGAAACTTAACTGGAGTGTTTGAACACATGAACACACAAATCCTGCCCTCTACTCCCAGGTTTAAATGAGCTCTGAAAGGCAGAAACACAAAAATGAAATGACCCATAACAAGGTGCACAGTGTTACCAGGTCAAGAATGAGGAAGAGTGGAAACTGGGTGTAAAGTGTAAGTGTGTGCTTACTGTTGCGGTTGTGCTAACACATAGTAGGCACTTGTGTGGCTGGGTGACTCCATTTGTAGGGAGATATCCTGTCAACTCCAGAGGCCACACTTCTCTGCAGGTTTGAATCTACCAATATTTCCAGGAGACAAAGATAGTCAGTCCTGTGATTTAGAGCCTCAGAAATCTGCTGGATGGCCCGCTGGGAGTGAGCTGGTGGAACGGCACTGAGTTTCCATCCTAATTTTAACCAGTAGGTGCCTGTGCTTACAGAGACATCATTGTGTCCTCCATGAACTCCAAAGTACATGCCTCTTTAAATTTTGCAGAGAGGAAACTATCAAACCAATAAAGCCATCAGAGAAAATGACGAACTTCCACCAAAGCAAAAGAAAACAAAGTTTAAAAACTTCTAATAGATGAAACAGGAAAGGTAATCACACACTCAAAAAATACTCCTAGGCAAATTGTTAATGGTTCTTTATGGTTATTTATTTAGCTATGGTGTACCATATCTGCAGCGTTTTTGAAGGTTTGAAATTTTTCAAAATGAAGGGGAAAAAAAGAGAAATCATTAAATGATTCCAGAGTAGAAAAGAGTTATTATGAAAAACACAACTTTAAAGTTTTATAATTATAAACAGTCAAAAGCATATTGCAAAATATCAATTACTAAAATAGAAGACCGTTTTGAAAAATTATGTTTAAAATTCAAGGGGAAGACATGATGAGGAAAGAAAAGAAAATAGAAATAAGTATAAATCAAGAGAAAACATTTATGAAAGAATTAGTAGTAATAGTTCATAAGCTAGGAAAAGTCTTCAGTCTTTAGATAAAAGGGTTCATAGTTTCTAGGGAAGATGATTAAATGAGAGATCCACACATACCTACATTATCAACATTTTTTTCTTGGACTATTTTGAATTTCAAAGTCAAGTCACCTAGTATCAGATATGTTTGTAACATTAAGTACTAGAGATAATGGAGCATGTTAATAGATATATATACACACATATAGTTAGTCAGTTATATGTAGAAAACTCTGAAGACTGCAAAGAATTAGAACACATCAAATATATAAAAAGTAATGAGTTCATAATGATAATACCAACTGTCTGTAGTTGATGAAATACATTGAATGAAAGACTTTTGAGGCTTAATTAATAATTTGTAGTTCATAATTATTATACCAACTTCAAAATTAATTTTTAAAGCCCATATTCTTAGTTCTAAAGTAAATTTTTAGCAGATTTCAGAGGGTTATATTTTCTCTGTTCATAGTTTAATCTAGAAACCATTTTTAAAAATAACTAGGATGAACCCACATACTTGAAAATTAATAAATTGCTCTCACTTAACCAGCAGGTCAAGGGAGACATCAGAACAGGAAATAAATCATAAATCTAATGCAAACTGTGGGTTTTACTACTTGATGTGTTGATGAGGAAAATATTTACAATCAGCTTAAACTCCCATAATCATTTGTATGAAAGCTTTCTGTTTTATTTAAACTCCTTGCTTGGCACTGGCTTTTACTATAAGTCCCAACTTGAAAGGCTTGAAGAGCACGCCCGACATGTTTGAGCTTGGAGAAAAGTCTCAAAACAAGTCACAGGACAATTGAGTTAATGGAGCAACTGGATATTGTAAAATAGCTTCATATTCCTTTTCCTGTATGTACTCATAGCATTGAAACAGGAGGTTAGAGCATTTTCATCGGTAATAGATATTCTTTAGCCAGTTTTTGTACTGAAGGCTAAACAACTTTGGGATATGGAAATTCCTTAATACTTGGATTAAGAGTTGTAATCTAAGGATTAATATATACACTATTGACTCCACTGGTGCCATTTTAATTAAGGGTGTGTGAATATTTTCTTTGCAAACCAGTGTGTAGCCAGAGCATTTTAGTCAATCTTAAATTTGTAACCCAAGAATCTTTTTGTCTGCATCCTGATGGTCAGGATTCAGCAAAGTGCTGTTGAGAGGAGCCTTGTAAAGCGAGTCAAGGCCACTGCCACTGAACCCGTTCTGACTCATGGAGACCCTCCAGCGGGTGTAGGAGGCTGATGCTCTTTGTGGGAGGAAACCACTCCTGCTTCTCCCACGAAGTGATTGGTGGATTAGAAGCACGTAATGCATTGTGCCACCACAGCTCCTAAGGTGAGGGCAGCCTTTCTGATAATGTTCTTATTGAGAAGCAGTCAAAAGCTAAAAATGCAACAGGAGTAAACAGATAATTCTTAGAGCATTATCATGGTAAATTATCATACCATATTGCATGGTTTATTATTTATGTTTGTAGCATTACTTAATAGTAAAGTACATTGTTGTTGTTGTTGTTGTTGTTGTTGTTGTTGTGTACTGTCGAGTCAGAACCAGCCTATAGCTGACCCTCCAGCAGGTTTGCAGAGGCAGTTAATGACACAGGAGGAGATGAATATATTCATGTTCACGTGTTGAATTCTTCAGTTTGTTACCACACTTGTGAAAGTCAAGAGGTAATTGTTTATCTGCAGTACATCATAATTTCCCAATTTTTAGGGATTAGAAGGGTGTAGCAACTTGAATAAAATACTAAAACTCTTTCTCCACTACCACCAGATGCTATTGCAAGAAAACCTCTTCAGCTGTTTAGTTTATTAACATCTATTTTCTCTTCCTGGTCACCATTAGAAAACTTTGATTTTAATGTAACCAGAGGACCACCTACTTTAAACTGTTAAGGTATAAAGTCTGTGCTTCCCCTGATGGTTCAAATCCAGAGTGACCCCATGGGAAAGGATGGAGAGTGTCTTCCCACGTGATTTACTCCCTTCGAGACCCCAGGGAAGATCAGCTCCAAGTCAGAGCCCACTCCACAGCGGGGAGTCGAGTTGAGAAGCAACAAGAAAAATGCGCTTAACTGAGTGATTAGTATAATAAGTAATAGAGTTCATTTTTAAATTTTATCAGAAAAACAATTGCTCTTTCATTCATGTACTTAACAGTAATATGAATTATTAAATAGAGCTCCTCATTTGGCCCAACGGGTTTTTGTTGGTCAGTTTGTTTGACTACATATGTTTATTGTGAGCAATGTGTGTTTTTTAGATTTTTGTAATTACATAGGTAGCAAAACATTTGCCATTTGTTTTCTTCACATTGATGGCCTTTAATGAGTTAAAGATATACATAAGGTTCACTAACTTTCACATAATGTGAAATAGTTTGTTTTGTTATATAGGGTATATTGTTGTTGTTGTTGTTTGATGCCGTCAAGTCGTAGACGACTCATAGCGACCCTATGAACGAACGGCCTGAGCCCTGTTCATACATAGAGTTTCCGGAGGCGAGCCATTTCGGAAGTGGATGCCGCTCCTGCTTCCATGATATATTATTAAAATATAACATTATACTCTGTGAACTTTGAGAAATGACAATAGTAATAGAAAGGCTTCAGGTCTTTTGTTCATAGGGTTCCTATGAGTGGTGCTCAGCTCGACAGCAATCAGCAACACTATTTTATGTATTAGTACATTTTATTCTCCTTTAAAACTTGCCAATACTTTTCATTTACAAAGTAAGACTTTCCCTTATAATCAGATCTTATCTTCAGTTCATCCTACACTATTATAAATTTGGAATTGACTGATAGAAATGAAACATTTTTAAAATAGAAATTATTTTACTCATTCCCCCCCCTCAAGAAGATAGTGTTTCCACGTGAGCACATCTGGGTTGTTGGGGTTTTCTTTGTTATTAGTTAAAAGACAAATACTTAAAAATAATAACTTTTTTCTAATTAACTAATCACTTTTTTTACTATTTACACATTACTATACTATGTCCAGTTCATAGCCAATTTTGTATTAATAACATTTGAATAATAAGACTTTAGAGTACATGTAGTATAAGTATTATTAGTATGTTTCTTAATTTTAAAAATGTTAAAGCAGGGAGTTCTGGTGACCTCGTGGCAAAAAGCTGCACTGCAATCTCAGAACTAAGCGGTTTGAATCGATCAGATGCTCTGCTCGAGAAGGAGGGGTAATCTCCTCCTGTACCAGTCAGATCTGATCTGATGGTACACACACACACACACACACACACACACACATAAAATAAAAAATAAAAATAAATTAAAGCATATATAAGAGTGCTTTGTAATTTCCCTAAGTAGTAATTACAGGTTTGATAAACATTAGTAATAATAAAGCATTCATGTAAATTTTTAAAAGAAAATTTTCAGTAAAGGTGTTCTATATGTTTTAATCTCATGCCTAGCTTTTACTTACTTTGAAGAAAGCATAAAAAGTAGTTATACTTAATTGTTAATTTTCTAATATTTCAAATAAAAAGAAAAGATGGTTAGTTAAAATGCTTCTTTTAAAAAAAATCAAGTACACATTTTATGTAGTTAAACTTTGTGCACCCTGGTAAATTTTCTCTTTATCAGATGTAATATTATTGAGTACTTGCATATTTTCATTAAAAGAAATACACTTAAGTGACTGCACTCATAGAATGGTTTTGGAATGGTTGAGAGATGCCAAAAGTGATTTAAAATAAGAACCTGAAAACTTCTCAAGAGTTAGCTTCATTAGTCAGTAAGTTGGAAACAGTCATGTAAAGTATTATAGCCATTCATTCAGGCTTGTTGCTAAACTTAATATAATGCAAGGAGCCCTGCTGACCTAGTGCTAAGAAGTTGTGCTGTCAACCTCAAGGCACACTGTTTGAATCCACCAGCTTTCCTATGGGAGAAAGCTAAATAGTCGCTTGCTGTGTGATTTATGTTGTTGTTTTTGTTACGTGCGGTCGAGTCTCCTGTGACCCATAGCCACCATATTTACAACAGCCCTAAACCCTGCCCTGTCCTGTGCCAGTATCACTGTCTCTGACACACCCACCCCCATTACTCCAGCCACTGAATCGATCTACCTCATAGAGGGTCTTCCTCTCCTACGCTGTCCCTCCAGCCTCCCAAGCATGACATCCCTCTCCAAGGACCAGTCCCTCCTTGCAACCTGTCCAAAGTATGTCAGACAAAGCTTCAGAATCCTTGCCTCCAAGGAGCAGTCTGGTTTAACCCTCTCCAGGACAAACCTGTTCGTTTTCTTAGCAGTCCATGGTATATTCAGTTCTCTTCTCCAGCACCACAGCTCAAAGGCATCAATTCTCCTCTGTCATCCCTAGTCAATTGTCCAGCTCTCTGAGGCATAGCATGTAATTGCGAAGCGTATGGCCTGTATCAGGCACACCTCAGTCTCCAGAGTGACACCATTGCTCTTCAGTAGTTTGGAGAGGTCCCTAACAGCAGACTTTTCCATTGCAATACATCTTTTAATTTCCTGGCTGCTGGTGCCAAGAGTGCTGACCATTGAGCCAAGCAAACTAAAGCTGTTAACAGTCTCAATCTCTTCACCATCCATCCTGATGCTGCCAGTTGGCCCAGTGGTGAGAATCTTTGTCTTTTTTATATTGAGCCTCAATCCATAGAAGGCTGCAGTCCTTGACTATCTGCAGCAAGCATTTCAGGTCCTCTTCAGTTTCAGCAAGCAGTGTGTGTCATCTGCATAATGCAGATTGTTGATGAATCTTCTACTAATCCTGATGCCACACTTCTCCTCATAGAGCCCAACCTCCCAGATAATCTGTTCAGCGGAAAGATTGAAAAGGTATGGAGACAGGACACATCCCTGGCATACACCCTTCCCAATTTTGAACCATGCAGTGTTCCCTCGCTCTGTTCTGACGACTGCCTCTTGGTCCAAGTATAGGTTTCGCATTAGCATGATCAAGTGTTCTGGGATTCCCGTTCTTCTCAGAGTCAGCCACAGTTTGTTATGATCCACAGATCATATGAAACACAGATAGACATTCCTCTGGTATTCTCTGCTTTGAGTCAAGATCCATCTAACATTAGCTACAATATCCCTAGTGTCATGGCCTCTTCTAAATCTAACAGAATGGAAATTATCAAACAATATCATTGGTAACACATGGAAGAAAGATTCTGCTGAAGATTATCCAAAAATGACTGGAACAGCACATTAACAGTGAATGTGATTTATAGCTTCTGAAAATCCTCTCAAGGGCCAGCTCTGAGTCACTTCCATCTCGACAGCACATGACAACAACAAGCTAAATACTGATCTGATCTGGTCCTGCTGCTGGGTAAAAAGAAATGCTCCTTTGCCAGAACAAGAAACCAGCCAGTAAATATTTGTTAATGATAATGTTTATCAAAATAAACTAATTCAGACCCAAGTGAAAGAGGGAGGAAGGGAGCGTTATATGAGTTTTAAAATGATTATAATTGGGAGGTGTTCCATGGATGTGATCTTCAAAAGTTGAATTTGTTTGTTTTTTGAAGAGGCAAAAGGAAATGGGATCCACTAAATGTTTAGATGATACAAAAATGAGATGTTTGCCCTCACATGCCATTTCCTGCATGCAATATTTATATGCCTTTAATCTGTAAAATAAACTGAGCTATGAACTAGGAGGGGGGAAAAGATGAATAAGACAAAACTTTTGTCCTCAGCTAACCCACAAATGGCAGCATTTAACATAAAGTGTAGTGTTGGATAATTAAGACAGTAATAACCATAGGCTAGCCTATTAGCTGAGAATATAAAAAATAGTGTTACTTAAGCCTTTCTTGACTTCCTGTTCATCTCGGCACTTCTCAGTGCCTAGAAAAGGGAAAGTGTAAGAGAGAGAGCGTGTGAGTGTGTATGTGTGGAGGGCGAGTGGGTGAGTATAGCAGCAGAGATGACATCTGGTGGTCTGGTCTGAGAACTGAAGAATTGTAGTTTGCTAGATGAGCCAGGAAATGAGGGGAGGCACATTTCAAAAGGGAGGGATCCCAAATACCATGGCCATGGAAGGTGTCAGTATCTCCCAAGTTCAGATCCCTGTCTTTCCTGATTTACCCTCTCTGTTTCAGGCTTCTGATGTGTACTGAGGATTTTGACATTTCCCCCTCAGCCCTCCAGTCACATCCCTTGATAGATCTTTGATTTGAGGTCCTGAAACAGAACCAGCACTTACTTCGTTGGTTTCTCACTTCAACCTTGCACACACTTGATTTTTGTTTGGTAAGGGAGAGATAAAATCAAATTTCAATAGAAAGGAACTTTAAAGACAATGTGTGAATGACAAGAAGAAACACAAGGGCATAGATAGGAGAATTTTATAATCATCTAGATAAGAAATGATGAGAATCTGTAGCATTGAGCAAAGATGGAATGAGTGTGATTAAGAGGAATTGCATAGTTTGAAGAGATGCCTATAGAATATGTTTGAAGGGCGAAGGGAAGAATGAGAGTCAAGGATATAGTTGTTATTTATTGAAGAATCTAGTTTAGACAGCAGTCTAGATGGATGTTCATGTCATTAATTTCAAAAAAGAATATCCATGTATTAGGGGAGCTCTGGTGGCTTAGTGGCAAGGA
The DNA here is from genome assembly GCF_000299155.1 of Elephantulus edwardii. Classification (NCBI taxonomy): domain Eukaryota; kingdom Metazoa; phylum Chordata; class Mammalia; order Macroscelidea; family Macroscelididae; genus Elephantulus; species Elephantulus edwardii. The sequence continues at coordinate 23,445,939 of NW_006399761.1, read as the reverse complement.
CCTGCAACTACAATCCCAGAGGCGCACAGTTCGAATCCACCAGATGCTCTGCCGGGGAAGGAGGGACAATTTCCTCCTGTACCAGTCAGATCTGATTTGATGGTACACTCACACAAAAATAATAAAAAAATTAAAAAAACAAAAAAAAAAGAATATCTATGTATTGAGTACCTGTAGGATAATCAGGCATTAAGGTAGACAGGAGGTATACCAGATAGGGTTTTCATCTTCCTGGAAATACTACAGCATAAACCCACAACAACAGAGCACATATACAAGTCCACAGTCAATACTTTTCCGTTTTTCAAAAGGGTGTTGTGACTGAGAAGAGGGAGCTCTGGTGTCCTGGTGGTAAGGAGTTGCACTGCCAACCCCAAGGCAGGCAGTTTGAATCCACCAGCTGCTTCGTGGAGGAAAAAAATGGTCCGTCTCCTCCTGTGGGATGTGCTGCCTCTGCACCCCTGCTGGAGGGTCAGCGATGGATCAGTTCCAGCATGGCAGTACACCCCAACAACCACGTGCACAGAATGACTGCAGGCTCATGAGGAGACAGCAGCAAGAAGGGTGAGAGAGAAAAATGAAGGCCCTTAGCCTGTGTGAAGACCCTAAAGGAGGCACACATAACTGAATCCCATGGGCACACAGAGAGGGATGGTCTGCACGCATAGAGACTGAGGCACTGTCAGGCCTTGAAGCATCTTATGAGCCATGGCAAGGATTTGGGCGTCAAGACCTGTGTGCTATGGGAAGCCATGAAGTCAGAGCATAGGCATGTATGTGTGCTTTGCATACATTCCACTTTGTTTTGATTTGATGAATGCTTTGTCCCTGCTTTGAGCCAAGGGCACCTCCATCACCTTGTACCAGAGCCATCTTCCTAGAACCTGTAAGGGCTCTGAGCCTGGGTTTGCTACTCTGTCACCTGTATCAGTCTTTTACTATTTGCCTCACCACTTCCATTAGCTCACAAAGAAGTATATTGTAATATATCTTTCTCTTAAAAAACAAACAAAACTTCCGAGACTCATGGTCTTCCAGCTAATTCCCCTTTTTTTCTGTCTCTTCTTTGAAAGGGGAGGAAAAAAATGGTTGATATTTGTGTCATTCTGTCTACTCCAAACAAGCTTTGCTTTGCCTTTTGTCATAATGCCTCTGGTTTAGGTTACCTCTATTTTGCCAGATGCCAAGGTCAAGTTTAGGCCCTAGGAGTCCTTTGTTCACAGTTAGTGTATTTGATTACTTATTTCTTTGGGAAAATTTTGGTGGTTGTAATTAGGGTGTTTAATTAGAATATTAGCCTAGGAGAGCTCTGATGTCTCCCTAGACCAACCTCTGTAGTCTGGCGGGAGGTGAGCTGCTAACTCAAAGGTATTGCCTCTCTAGCTGTTCGAATCCACTTTCAGTTCTGCAGGAGCAAGATCGGCATTCTTTTCCTGGCATTGGACATTTCAATTTAGAGCCTCTGAAAATCTGCTGGAGGTCAGCTGTGGATTGTTTCCAACTAGATGCCAATGAATTTGAAGTTGTGGTTTTCTAAAAATGTTAGTATGGTTCAAAAATAAGAGTAATATAAAAAGGGACACATTGCCAAATCTTATTTCCCACACTGTCCCCATTCACCACATGTCATCCTTTGCCCTCTTTTTCCCTGGGTTCCTTCCAAAAAGTAATATAAATGCCAAGTGATTCTGGCTCTTAGTTGAACCTCAAGGGGTTTCCAAGACTGTAAATCTGTATAGGAGGAGACTGCCCATGCCTTTTCCTTGGAAACAGGTAGTGGTGGTGGGGGGGGATTCAAACCACTCACCTTTGTGTTAGTACAATAGCTGTGACACACTGTACCACCAAGCTCTTTCACTTCCTGAAAGAAAAAAACCTTACTTATTGTAGACTCTCCCTGTGGTGTTTGCACAGACCAAAGCAAATCCAAATATGCTTTTCTCTCTTGCCCAAAAGGTAACATGCTGTAAGCACTGTTCTTCCACTTCACAGTGTATTCTGGAAGTCTTTTTTTGTTTAGCTTATGGAGAGTTCTCGCCATGTGTTTAACAACTCCCTGTTATCCATCATGTCATCATGTGGATAAAGTATAATTAATTAAGTATCCATAGATACTGTTGTTTATAACATTTTTTCTTATTATAGGTAGTGCTGCAATAAATAACCTTGTACATAGATTATTTCATGTGTGTGTAGAGATATCATAGGATAAATTTCCTAAAATGAGCCAAAGGGTAAATGCATTTGTAATTTTTATAGGCATTGTCAAAAGGCTTTCCAAAAAGATTGGTTTCTTTTTTATATTGTATCATTTTGCAATCATATCTGATCCTGTGACCTTAAAAGCCATCTAGCTATACAGAAATATCCTCCAAATGTGTACCTTTAGCTCCGGTTTCCCTTGGGTTCTGCCTTCTCAGTATTTCTCCATGTACAAACTAGAACTGAAATTGTTGTTTCTCTCCAAACCAGCTGGTCCTCTGATTTCCCCATCTCTTGGTAAATAAAACTGCTGTTTGCCCACTTGCTCAGGCAGGAAGTTCTGGAGGCATCTTTTCTCCTCTTCCACATACACTGTCTCTCCCAGTGCTATTCAAATAGAATTTTCTGGCTGTCAGGAATCTCTCCAGAGTAATGAAGAGCAGTGAAGTAAGTCTGGAGACAAAGGTGCACCTGATCCAGGCCATAGTCTTCACAATTGCGGAGTACACATCAAAGAGCTAGACAATGACTAAGGATAATAGAAAGAGAATCGATGCCTTTGAGCTGTGGTGCTGGAGAAGAGTATTGAATATACCATGGACTTCCATAAGAACAAATAGGTTCATCCTAGGGAGGGTGAAGCTAGGCTTCTCCTTAGACACAAGGATTCTGAAGCTTCATCTGACATGCTATGGGCATGTTTCAAGGAGGGATCAGTCCTTAGAGAGGGACTTAATGTATGGAAGAATGGAGGAATGGAGAAAGAGGGAGACCATCGATGAGATGGATTGATACAGTGACTGGGGTAATGAGGGTAGGTGTGTCAGAGACAGTAAAGATGGCACAGGGTAGAGCACGGCTATTGTACATCAGGTCACTATGAGTCACAGGTGACCCCATAGCACATGACAGCAATAACAAACTGGTAAAAATGTTCTCTGTCTGCAGATACTGTATCCAAAGTTACAGGTGGCTGCTAAGTGCATAGGGAGCTCTGGTGGCATAATCTGTAGGGAGTTTCACTGCTAACCTAATGGTAACTCTTCTAGGGGTTCAAATTCACCAGCAGCGCCACAGGGTAAAAATAGGCAGTCTTTCTCCTTCTTCCATTCTCTCGAATGCAATTTTCAATTTATCAAGTGCATAAAATGTGGATACTGTGACTGAGGAACTAAATTGTTAGTTTTCATTAATCTTAATTTAACTAGTTAAGAGTACAATTGTACTACAGGTATGCATCACTTAATGTCTGTCTGGCTAATATCCAATTGGATGTACACACTCTTACGTACCTATGAACATTATTATTTTTTAAAATAGTGGTTTTCCTTTTGTTTATTATTTTCCTTTTGTAGTTTTAGGGACCTCAAATGTAGACAGCTGCAATACATATCTTTGGGTAGGATTCAGGCAGGTAAGGCTGAGGAGATGTCCAGGTGGGAGCTTATAGGCTTGTTCTACAGTGAGTAGCATTGAGGTCTTTGAGGCCTGGACTGCTGTCACTGACGAGGCAGGTGGAAGAAGAGGTGAGGAGCTGGGTATATTCTGTGCCCTGTCTACTATATGTCTGTATATCTATACGTCTCTATCCCTCTTGCTGTGCTTCTGTGGCTGCCTACTCAGCTGTCTCCACTGGACCACCTAGTCCTCCAGCCTGAACCAGTAGCAGGAACAATGACATGAATAACAAGAAGTGGGCTGTCATAAGGTTTTATTTTACTGTTAATTCATACAGCATTCAAAACATGTAGCGTGTTATTACATACCATAGACTTCAAGAACACATGTTTATATTGGATGAGATCACTATGAGTCATCTACAACTTGACAGCACCTAACAACAACAACCACAACCATATTGGACAGTGAAGACTGTCTAATATTTTACTGTTGCAGTTGTTAGGTGCCATCAAGTTGATTACAATTAATTGTGATCCTGTGAATTACACATCTGAACCTTGCTGCCTCCTGCACAATCCTCACAGTCTCTCTTATGCTTTAGACCATTGTTTCAGTCACTGTGTCAGATCATCTTCAGGGTCTTCCTCTCTTCTTCTGACTGTGTCATCTTTCCTGGCATGTTTTTTTCCAAGGACGACCCCCCCCCCCTTTTTTTGTTTGTTTGTTTCAAGCAGTTGGAATTTGGAACGTTGGTCTTTTTTTTATTTGATTAACAGTCAGGTATGGCATGTTTGGTATTTTTTACTTCATTAACAGTCAAGTATGGGCTGTTTGATCTTTTTTTATATAATAAGTTGTGATCTTTTTTTATTTCATTAAAAGTCAAGTGTGAGGTGTTTGGCCTTTTTTATTTAATAGTAAGTTGTGAGCTGAGAGCCTCTTGTTTAACCTAGTTAGGACCCGTTGGGTAGGCATTTGTGATTAAAAGTTGGCGGAGCCTACCTGAGAGCCTCTTGTTTGAAGCAGTTGCAATTCAGAAGGTAGGTCTTTTTTATTTGATTAAGTTAGATGTGAGCTATTTGGTCTTTTTTTATTTAATAAACAATTAGTCATGGCCTGGGAGCTTTTTGTTTAGGCCAATTAGAATCCAGTGGGTGGGCCTTTGTGATTGAAAATTAGTCAATTGACTAATGCCTGCCTGTGAACTGCTTGTTTGAAGCCATTGGAAACTGGAAGGTGGACCTTTTTTATTTGCTTAAAATCATTTGTGGGCTGGTGTGAAGATTGATTTGCTATTAAAGTTACAAACTAACTTGTCTGTTAGTTGTATTTTGGGGGAAACAGTTCTAATTGGTATAGCACCTATCTGTAAGTTTGCTGTACTGAAGTAACTTACAGGTTGGTGTGATTCTGAAAGCTTTACGATTTGTGTGTCAGATGCCATAAGGGTTTCCTGTGGTGGACAGGTTTTAATAGAGTGCCCAGAGTAAGACAGACTAGAAAGCAGGATTGGCCAAACACTTCTTAAATAACAGACCTATGAAAACCCTGTGAGCACAGAATAGGTCAGAATTCAGATCTTTTTGTTTGTAGGGTTGTTATGGGTCATATTCAACTTGACAGCACCTGACAATAGCAGCAGCCTCTCCTGACACTATGGTCAAAGTAAGTGAATAGAAGTTTGGTGTTTTACTGTCATTGTTTCTATCTACAGATCACACTATCTACCTGCACTTATTGAATAACGGACTTGTTTGTTCTTTTTGTTGTTGTTTTTGTTCATTTGTTTGTTCTTTTAGCAATTCATGGGATATTCAGTACTCTGCCAACACTACAATTCAAAGGCATCAAATATTCTTCTGTCATCCTTATTCTTTGTCTAACTTTCAGATACATAGGAAGCAAATAAAAAGGCCACGATTTGGTATTAGGTAGGTAAGCCATGACATTAATGCTCTTTAGCACATTGGAGAGGTCCTAGATAACAGATTTCCCCAATGTAACATGTCTTTTAATTTCTTGGCTACTTTACCGTGGATATTGGTGTGGAACCAAATAAAATTAAATCCTTGACAACTTCAACCTTTTCTCCATCTATTATTTCTCAGTAATATCTTAGCATAACATTATCATGATTTGCCCATTGATCCAATAGTAAAGATTTTTCTTTTCTTTATGTTGAGATGTAATCCATATTGAAGGCTGTAGTCTTCGATCTTCTGTAGCAAGTGTATCACATTGTCTTCACTTTCTGCCAGCAGGGCTACATCATCTGCATAATGCAGGTTGCTGATGAGTCTTCTTCCAGTCCTGATGCCACATTCTTCTTTGTATCATCCAGTTTCTTGAGTGAGATGCTCAGCATTACAGATTGACTAGGTAGGGAGATAAATCCCTGACATACACCTTTCTTGATTCTTTCCCTGAATCTTTTAGTAAGTTCTTTCTAAGTTTTCTACCCTTCAAAAATGTATTTTATTTTAAATCTTAACACTTCTCACCTTCTTCCTACTCCGCTATAGTATAAGTTACCATCAACTTTGTTTTTGGACCACTTATAAACCTTCCTAACCTCCTTCTCCTACTCATGGTAGGCCCATAAATGAATATATTTGTGTCGTTGCTATCTAGTGCTGCTTTAACAGCAATACTACAACTGGATCACTTTAACCAAAATTAATTTCACAGTTTGTTGTTGTTGTGTAGCATAGAGTTAAAACTGACCCTAGCTGACCCTCCAGCAAGTTTTCAGAAGCAGTTAATTGCATGGGAGAAGATTGTTTAGCTTAGGAGGCTACACATCCAAATTTAGGATACCATTCTCAGTAGATTTTCTCTCTCTCTGTGCCAGATCTGGAGAGAGATTGTTGGGTAGTCTTCACGTACTTAGAATCTGTTCACCAGCTTACATTTAACCTCATTTATATGTTGACGTTAATTCAAGATATTGATATCTTAAATTAGTATTGTTGTTGTTGTTGTTGTTGTTATGTGCTGTTGAGTCGTTTGCGATTCATAATGACCCTATGTACAACAGCCCTAAACTCTGCTCTGTCCTGTGCCAATCGCACTGTCTCTGATACTCCCATTCCAATTACCCCAGTCACTGAATCAATCCACCTCATGGAGGGCCTTCCTCTCCTGTGCCATCCCTCCACCCTCCCAAGCATGATGTCCCTCTCTAAGGACCGGTCTCTCCTCACAACATGTCCAAAGTATGTTAGACGGAGCCTCAGAATCCTTGCCTCCAAGGAGCCACCCGGTTTAGCCCTTTCCAGGACAAATCTGTTTGTTTTCCTAGCAGTCCATGGTATTCTCAATACTCTTCTCCAGCACCACAGCTCAAAGGCATCAATTCTCCTTCTATCCTCCTTGGTCATTGTCCAACTTTCTAATGCATAACAAGTGATTGCGAAGACCATGGCCTGTATCAGACGCACCTTAGTCTTCAGAGAGACACCATTGCTCTTCAGTACTTTGGAGAGGTCCCTAACAGCAGACTTTCCCATGGCAATGCACCTTTTAATTTCCTGGCTGCTGGTGCCAAGACTGTTGACTATGGACCCAAGCAAACTAAAGCTGTGTACAATCTCAATCTCTTCACCATCCATCCTGATGCTGCCAATTGGTCCAGTGGTGAGAATCTTTGTCTTCTTGACATATTGTAGGCTGCAGTCCTTGACACTCTGCAGCAGGCACTTCAGGTCCTCTTCAGTTTCAGTAAGCAGGGTTGTGTCATCCGCGTAACGCAGGTTGTTGATAAATCGTCCACCAATCTTGACCCCACATTTCTCCTCATAGAGCCCAGCCTCCCGGATAATCTGTTCTTCATAATTATAGTAAAAGATGCTGATTAATAACCAACCTGGTTAACATAACAAAGGCAATAATTTCCAGATGAGATTTTAACCACAGTCATAGAGGTTGAAATTTATAACACATTCAGTCCATAACAATTACCAATAATTTAAGGTCGACCAGTATTCTGTGCCAGCCAACTTTCATGCACGTAGCTGCTCCCCATTCCTTTATAGGTACCTACCTGCCTATAAGCAAAAGAAAGAATAGAAACTTTATGGGCATCTGTTACTATTTTATCTCCTTGTTCTATTTTAAATGTTTCTTGGTCTATGTGCACATTTCCCCTGAGCACAACTAAGTAAATGAAGACTATTTAAGCACATAATTTGAAAAGTTGAACTTTATGAAGAAGAATGTGGTATCAGGCATGGAGAAAGCCTCATCAATAACATACATTATTAAGGGAACACAACCTTGCTTGTAGAAAGTGAAGAAGACTTAAAACATTTACTGAACAAGATCAGAGCCTTCAACATGGATTACACGTCAACATCAGGAGAACAAAAATCCTCACTCCTAGACTAGTAGTAAAATGATCCAAGTTAAATGAATTCTGGGTAACACTTCAGTCTTTTAACTCATGGATAACACTTCACTCTTCTATAGTGTTATCCATGAGTTCACTTTACTTGGATCTATAATCAACACCTATAGTGTAATAGTCAAAAAATCAAGACATGTTGCGTTCAGAAAATGTGTTTTCAAAGACCTCTTTAAAGTGCTAAAGAGAGGCTATCATTTTAAAGACAGAAGTGTACCTGACCCAAGCATGATATTTTCACTTGTTTCATATACATTTGAAAGTGGGACAAAAAAAGAAAGACTGAAGAAGAATTGATAGCTTTGACCGGTGGTGTTTGCAAAAAGTATTGAATGTACCATTGACTGCCAAAAGAACAGACACATTTGTGTTGGAGAAACTGCAATCATGATGCTCCTTAGGGGCAAGGATACTGAAACTTCATCTCACTTCAGGCATGTTGTTAGGAGGGGCTAGACCTCCCTCGCATGGAAAAGATCGCGTGTTGGGAGAGGTTTTTTTGTTCATTTGTTTTAAGTTTATCCAAACAATATTAATGTATAACCAGATCTAAGAATGGTAGTAATAGTAGAATATCGACATACTTCTGATCTGTAGGAGCATGTCATTATATATGTGTGTCTATAAATAGGAAAGAAAAAATATATAGAAATATGTGCACAAAGCCAAACATTTGACTGTCCTTAGATAACACTGTCCTCCTGCTCACCCCTCATGTTTCAGTACACAGCCTTTCCCCTTTTTTCCTTTTTAAAAAAAAATTCTGTACCCAGAAATGCAATAACATCAACAAATCTACATTTTATAAAGGATCTGGTTGTCTCTACACTGAGAAGGCTTCCAGAGTCTTTTCTGGAGCTGAAAGTCTTAACTGGGATTTCCTTTGAGAATCATTAATCAGATTATGACATCCCCTATTCAGAGCCCACCAATGGCTTCCTATAGTCCACAGGATAATATTTCTATGACCTACAAGTCCCTGTATGATCGGCGCCTGCCTCTCACAACAGTCTTGTTGCTTTCCGCCCACTGCCTCCTTTATTCTACCAGAGCCCTGCTGCCCATCATACCGGGCCTACTGGAACATTTCCCCCACTTCCTGTCTTGGCGCGTTCCCCCATTTCATTCAGATCGTTTCTCAAATGTACCACCCTACAGAGGTCTTGCCTGGTTACTTTATTATAACTCTTTCCCTAACTCTGTCTCTGGCATGCCTTCATTTTCTTGTTCTCATTTGTATACTTGTTGTTTAGCCTCCTTGCTCCCTTACTACTGTGGAATCTGTGAAATCAGGAACTGACTTTGTCTTCTTCATATTCCCAGACCCTAGCATCCGTGGTTAGTATAGTATGTAGTAGAGAAGAACTCTTCTTAACTCTTTGTTGCAAAGATCGAGAGGCAACAAAAAGCACAGAATGTCATGTGTGTGTGTGTGTGTGTGTGTGTGTACACGCACAATTTTAATAGCACCCTGGCTCTGCTAAAATACAAGTTGTTGTTGTGTTGTTGATTGCCTTTGAGTCGAGCACAACTCATAGCAACCCTATGAACAAAAGGCCTGAAGTCTTTCTACAACTATCAACGTTTTTCAAAGTTCATAGAGTTTCCAGAGGCAAGTTGTTGAGGAAGTGGGTGCCAGTCCTGCTTCCAAACCTGTCAAGAATGTTATTGGTTGAGTTGCTTCTGATGCATAACAACCCTATGTACAGCAGCTCTGAACTCTTCCCTGTCCTGAGTCCTGAGACAGTCTCACTAATTCTGACATACCAACCCCCATTGCCTCAGTTATTCCAGTCCATCTCATCCAGAGTCTTCCTCTTCTGCGCTATCCCTCCACCCTTCCAAGCATGATTTCCTTCTCCAACGACCAATCTCTCCTGGCCACGTGCCCAAAGTGAGTCAGCTTCAAAATCCTAGCTCCAAGAAGAGACTTGATTTCACCTTCTCCCAGACAGACCTAATTGTTTTCTTGGCAGTCCATGGTATGTTCAAGACTCTTCTCCAGCAACACAACTTGAAGGCATCTATTCTTCTGTCATCCTTACTCATTGTCCAACTTTCTGAAACATAACTAGTAATTGTCCCTGGGCTGACTTCATGACAGCAGATTTTCCCAATGCAATTGGTCTTTTGATTTCCTGACTGCTGGTATTAAGAGTGTTGATTGTGGATCCATGCAAGCTGTAATTGCTAACAACTTCAATCTCTTCTCCATTTATTATGGTGCTACCTGATGACCCCGTGGTGAGAATCTTTGTTTTCTTGATGTTGAGCTTCAATACTTATTGAAGACTACAGTCTTTGACCTTTTGCCGCAAGTGCTTCAGATCTTCTTCAGTTTCAACAAGCAAGGTTGTGTCATCTGCATATCGTAGGTTGTTAATGAGTCTCCCTCCAATCCTGATTCCACACTCCTCCTCATAAGGCCCTGCTTCCCGAATGATCTGTTCCACGTACAGATTGAAAAGGTACTGGGACAGGATGCATCCCTGACATACTCCTTTCTTGATTTTGAGCCATGCAGTGTTTCCTTGCTCTGTTGAGTACTGCTTCTTGGTCCAAGTATAGGTTTCATATAACCATGATCAAGTGTTCTGAGATTCCCATTTTCCTCAAGGTTGGCCACAATTTATTGTAATCCAGATAGTCAAATGCCTTTGCATAGTCAATGAAACACAGACATTCTTCTGGTACTCTTAGTTTTTTGCCAAGATCCATCTGACATTGGCAGTAATATTCCTAGTACCACGACCTCTTCTAAACCCAGCCTGTATTTCTGGTAGTTCTCTGTCAATGTACTGTTTAAGTTTTTCTGGATAATCTTCAACACGATTTTGCTAATGTGTGTTATTAGTGATATTGTACGATAATTTCCACACTTTCTCGGGTCACCTTTTTTTTGGAATGGGAATAAATAGGGATCTCTTCCAATACGTTGGCCAAGTAGTTGTCCTCCAGATTTCTTGGAACAACTTGCTGAGCACATCCGGGCAGCATCTGTTAGCTGACATATGTCAATTGGTGTTCTATCAATTTCTGGGGCTTTGTTTTGTACCAAGTCCTTCAGAGCAGCCTGAACTTCTTCTTTCATCACCATTGCCTCTTACTCTTGTGTTGTTTCTTGAAAGTCTGTGTCAGCCAATTTGACTCTGTATACTCCTTCCATCTGCTTTTAATGCTTCTTGAATCATTCAGTGTTTTGCTCCTTAAGCATTGCAACTTGTGGCTTGGATTTATTCTTTAGTTCTTTCAGCTTAAGAAATGCTACGTGATTTCGGCCCTTTTTATTTTCTGACTCCAGCTCCTTGCACATTTCATTATAATATTTTGCCTTGTCTTCTCGAACAGCCCTTTGAAATCTTCTATTCAGCTCTTTAACTTCTTTATTTCTTCCCTTTGCTTTGGCTTCTTGGTGCTCTAGTGCAATATTCAGAGTCTCTTCTGACATTCATTTTGGTCTCCTTCTTCCTTATTAGTAATGACTTTTTGCATTCTTCATAAATTATATTCTTGGGATCTTCCCACAGCTTATCTGGACTTCGTTAGTTAGTGTTCAAGTTCTGAAACCTATTCCTGAGTTGGTTTTTAAATTCATGGGAGATAGACTCAAGGTCAGACTTTTATTCCTGTGGATATGATTTAAGCTTCTTTAGTTTTAATTTGAACTTGCATATGAACAGTTGATGTGCTGTTCCACAATCAGCACGTGGCCTAGTTTTTACTGCTGATATTGAACTTCTCAAGTGGTTCCTTCTACAATTGTAATCAGTCTGATTCCTGTGCATCCCATCAGGTAAAATCCATATATATACTGAGTTTATGTTTTTTTATAAAAGGTGTTTGCTATGAATAAATCCTTGATTGTGCAGAATTCTATCATTCTATCCTCAGCCTCATTTCTGTCACCAAGTCCATATTTTCTGACAGCTGATCCTTCTTCCTGATTCCCAACTTTTGCATTCTAGTCACCCATTATTATCTTGGCTACATGTTCAATTGATTTCTGATTGCAATGGTTGATTAGAAATAATCTCTTTCCTCTTCTTTGGCTCTGGTTGTAGATGCATGCATTTGAATAATGGTGGTATTAACAGGTCTTCCTTGTAAGCGTATGGATATTATCCTGTCGCTCACAATATTGTGTCTCAAGATGGATCTAGAAATGGCCTTTTTAACTATGAACGTGACCCCATTTTTTTTCTCATCTTTTCATCTCGAGCATAATAGATCATTTGGTCATGGGATTCAAAATGTCCCATGCCAGTCCATCTTATTTCACTAATACCCAATATGCCAATATTTATGTGTTCCATTACTTTCTTTACAATGTCCAGTTTTCCTACATTCATGCTTCTCACATTCTACGTACCAATTGTTAATTTCTTCTTACAACTGTTTTTCCTCCTTTGTGTTTCCAAATTTGAGGATTCAACTTCAGTTGCCATATCTATTAGCCTGCTCTTAGTGTACTCAGCGGTACATAGGGTTTTCACACTGCCGTTATGCTTGGAGGAGATATTTCCAGATTTAAACTTTATTCAGTGAATGAACCAAAATGGTTTTTGGTGCCAATATCCCTCAGATCTCTTTCAGTATCATCTTTAAATCATTTGAAACACTGAACCAGAGTGCTCTCTTCCTACTTGGCAGGTAGATCTCGTCAATGATCCTGCGATTGTCCTGCCTTTCCCTACACCCACACCATCCCCTGTTAAGAAGCCAGCTCGGTCTCCATTAGGTAGGACTGTTTCATGTTGCTGGGCTGCATAAGTAATTGCCTCAAGCCGTAATGCGGACAACTAGGCATTGTCAGTGGTTTCCTCAGAAATGAACATTTTGTACCAGACATCAGGAGGAGTAGCACCTGATAAAGAGCTAGTTTCCACCACAAGCATGTGGATGGCGCAGGCCAATTTTTCATTTTACTGGCATTCACTCTACATAGGTTTCTGCATGACCCATTTCTTCTTCATCTTCCTCTCCTGGTTCATCTTCTTCTTTCACAACAGGGACCTTCACAGTTGGCGAAAAATTCATTTTCATGTCGTTGATCCATATTCTTGCCATGTCTTCCTTAGAAAAATCTTTTTTTCCCATTCCTTCATCAGTAGCTGCTGTTGCAGCTGGCTGAGCAGTGTTAGCAGGTGGCTTCAGTTCCAGGAGTTCATTGAGACTGTTATTTTTGAGTAAGTCCTTCAGTTGGACCTGGTCTTTGGGCGGAGCAGCAGGTCCAGCGCTTCGTACTGCTGGTGCAGAGACCGAAGGGCGCGTGTCCGCACTGGTCTGGATAAACTTCGTCAAAATGATGGTTTGCCTATTAGTTGCCATGGGTGGTGTTTTAGTCATTACAGTTGTCGATCCCAAGGTTGGAACCTGTTTTGTTTGATTTAGCACAAATGTCGTAGATGGAGCCTGTTGCCCAACATTTAAGAGTGCCAGCATAGGTACCATCTCTGGCTCCTGTTTAACAGGGAATGCAGCCTCAGCCTCCAACCCTAGTTCTAATGCACCAAAAGGGACTGCCAAATTGGAGGGGTCGGTGTGGTTGGAGTTGCGAGGCCTGCATCTCCTCCATCAATATCAAAGAGGTCATTTAGACTAATGCCACTCTCAAAGCAGCAAGCTGTAAATCTTGGCATAGTTCCACCATCAATGGTTGGATCTAAGGCATCTCCAAAACCAAAACGGTTATCGGGGCTCTGGGGTGGGTGAGGGGTGAGGGGGCTGGGTTTCCGAGAAGGGGAAGGGGGAAGGTATGTACATAGGGTTTTCAAAGGCCAGTTATATTTCAGAAGTGGATGGCCAATCCTTCTTCCTGGATATTCACTGTTAGAAGAATATCTGACAGACAAGTATTTTAATCTAGCAGGTGAAAGAAACTTCCCTTACAGAAATAACAATACATTGACTGCCCACACACCCCAAGCACGTATGTCCACTCTTTTCCTGCTACCTCCCCAATCCTTGCACATGCGGCCACCAGGTCAAACCCTCCCTTTCACACCCACCTCTTGGTATGATCACCAGTCACTTCTGTGATGCCTTGCACTACACACTTCTACTGGTTTAGGATGAATTTTGTTTCTTATTCCACTTTTTCTTCTCCACATCTGAAACGTGTGCCTGTACACAAATATTGGGATTAATTGTTAAATATCGATTTGCCTTTTTCTGGGGTTAGTAAGGTCTAATTGGGTTTTTGTGAAATACTGCAATTAAAATGAAAACTGATGTTGTGTGCTGTACTTATGTGTTATGTACTTACGCCACTATCAGCATAAGAAAAAAATTTAAATTAAGAGTTAATATTTAAAAACCAACAGCAATTACAAGGTCTGGTAAAGAACATGGGTGGTGTGTGTTTTTTTAAAAAGTTACTCTTTAATAAAAAACCAAACAATTGAAAAAAAAATTCATTTTCAAAAAGTAGTATTTTTTTCACATGAGGTAAATTATTTTAAATGAGGGACTTTTATATTTAAATTTTTTAAATTTTGACAGGAGTTTTTGTCTATTAGAACTTAAGAAATTATAGTAAAATGTACTTATGAATTTGATGATAAATTATGTTCTCAGTTTATAGTTACAGTGCTTTGTATAAACATGAAAAATCATTTTTGTCTGTCAATATAAAAATACATGTTAAATTATCTTCTGTATTAAGTAAGTTATAAAACGGTGATAAGGTGTCAGGCAGCCATTTAAATTTAAAAGGTAAGTAGCTAAGTGATATTTTTTTAAAATCTTATATTCACTTTTGCTTTATATTGAAAATCCATCCAAAGCCGACAACACAGTATGGCATTTTACTAAAAGAGGTTCTTTTTCTTAGTAAGGCATACAAATAACAAGGGCCTCATCCTTGCTTCTTTGAAACTGCCTGGACTTCCTCACCTCATTACCGTTCAGTAAGACCATACTCATAGCTGACCCTCCAGCAGGTTTTCAGAAGGTACAAATCACTTTCAGAGGCTGTACATTGTGCAGGAAGAGATTACCCATCCATCTTAAATTAGCAACTATAATTCTTAGCTTGAACATAAATAACTATCAGTTAAGCATTTTCATATTTTATTCATGATGAGTTATGAGCATATTAAAAACTATTATCTTCACCTCATAAATCTTTCTTTAGTTAAGTTCTTTAATCTTCTTCCTAATGTTCTTGTTTTGGTCAGGTACATATGTGCATGGTAATAAATTATGGATTAGAGTGAATATTTAGCTTAAAGAAAAAGGCCGTTGGCATAATATAGTACAGTTGTTGTACCTCATAATCAGCACCTATTAAAACAAGAGTTTTGAGACCAAACCCAGCCCATATACTTTGTTGCTTATTAAAATTCAGGACTGACTTTTAAAAAAATTGGATACAATAATTTAATTTTATTTGGCAGGTTTAGAGAATTAAAAGAGTTGAAAGTGTCATTCTTTAGAGAAGGAAACAGCAGCTAAAAAAAGGCTTATATTTGCTAAAATGAATGGTAATAATAGGGCTAATGTACACGTGTTGAGTTAATTCATATTTATAAAGAGAGGCATGGTTAGTAGTATGAACATTCAAATACTTGGCTTAGGGGGGAAATAGCAATAAATATGAACAAGCTATTACTAAAAAGTGAGATGATTATAATTATTACAATGCTTAGTTAGCAAAGATGGTGGTTGTTGTGTGTTGTTGAGTTGCTTGCGACTCATAGCGACCCTGTGCACAACAGCTCTGAACTGTGCTCTATCCTGTGCCAACCTTATGGTAGTAACATATATCATCAACGGCTTTGAGATTGGAGGCCTGCGTACGACCCATCTGGGTTCCTGTGAGCACATGACCCTCAAGTCCACAAGAGAGGGGGTTTTAGCCATGTTCAACAGTGTGCTTTGCCATACCGCACCATTTGTTGAATTCAAGATGACCTTTGTATGAATAAAGTCAAATAGGATTAAGGCAGGAATTTTCAACAATGGGAAAGAGCAACAGATGTAGCCGACTTTGAACGTGGAAGGATTGTTGATGTACTGTTGGCCTAGGTGGAGGGCTTAATGGGAGGTGGGGAAAAAGAAATTTTCAGAATATCAAAAACACAGGAAGAAGTAAAATTAGTCGAGGTTGTTTCTCTAAGCCTTTTATAATTTTGGTGGAATTATTTTGCACATTTAAAATCATTTTTCTGTAAGTAAATGTTTTCTTTAAAACTAACTTGGTTCTCTTTGTTACAAGGATAGAATTTTCAAAAATGTAGACATACACACTCAAAAATGTGATTAGCTAAGTGTGGATATGGTTAAGGAAATAAAAATTATTTAAAATGACATCATGAGCACTACATCTTTCTGCTATCATCTATGTTACGTTTTTTATTTTAACAATGTAAAACTGCGCAGGATTTGTGCAAATTACTGTATTAGGTTCTAAATATAAAATAGCAAAAGACTTCAAAATAGTATAGAGGATGAGAGATTCTAGGTAGTTTCTGATAATGTGTGGGAGGATTTTAAATAGTTATTATGCATAAATCACTTGACTTATCTTTTTTGTTTTATGTGGAAATGAAGTTGATTTGTTTTTAAAATATTGGACTGCAGTGTGGCTTCTCTTTTCAGATGATTTAATTTAAAATCAAATCTACTCCTTGGTGTCTATTATGTACTAAATGTGCCTCCTGAAAGAGCTGGCTGATTTGGCGCCAGGCTTCTCTGCTTCCTGATAGTATTAGTCCCCTAAGTGAGCTATTGTGGGCTGCGGTAATGAGTAATCTTTGAGCTGTAAAAAGAACCAAAATGCATAAAGAAGCATTTGAGACAAAGGGATAATTTTATGCTTCAACTATTAATAACTGAAAGTTGTTTAGAGGGCTTAGTGGGGAATTTTACGAGGAAAAATATGAATAATGAAATGGTTATTTCTGTTTGGTTTATTAAAATTACATGCTAAATCCAAAAGGAGTGCTGTAGAAAGTGCTCAGACTCAATGAACAGTGTAGCAATAAATTGCTATCAGCACAAGAATCGGTGAGGTGGTTAACTCTAAAAATGTCTGTGGTGCTTGTGTAAATATAGGTGGGGGATGAATACATGTGGGGGGACTGGTTAACTACCGCTGGGTCGGTCCTCAAACATGTTGAGGGGGAAGTCAGCCCAGGTTCTCTTCATCTAATACCCCAAATACTTTTAGGAAGGTCCCTCTCTCTAATCTGTAGGAGCCTTGATGCATCGCACCTGCGAACTGGAAGATCAGGGTTCAAACCACTCCAAGGGAGGAAAACATGGGTATCTGCTTCCATAAAAAATTACAAATTTAGAGTAGTTCTCCTCTGTCCTGTGTGTCTAAATGAGAATAGACACTAGGATGGCAGGTTTGGTTTTTCACCGTGGCCCCACCCTGTGGTTTAGACAGTCATTTAAAAATATAAACCTCCTTTCTTACTTTCCGCTTGGAACCGTGGAGGCTGCCGTGGAGAAGAAAAAGAAGGTTCCTGCAGTGCCAGAAACCCTTAAGAAAAAGCGAAGGAATTTCGCAGAATTAAGGGTCAAGCGCCTTAGAAAGAAGTTTGCTCAAAAAATGCTTCAAAAGGCAAGAAGGAAGCTTATCTATGAAAAAGCTAAGCACTATCACAAAGAATACAGGCAGATGTACAGAACTGAGATTCGGATGGCTCGGATGGCAAGGAAAGCTGGCAACTTCTATGTACCCGCAGAACCCAAGCTGGCATTCGTCATCAGGATCAGAGGTATCAATGGTGTGAGCCCAAAGGTTCGTAAGGTGTTACAGCTCCTTCGCCAGATCTTCAATGGCACCTTTGTTAAACTCAACAAAGCTTCAATTAACATGTTGAGGATTGTGGAACCATATATTGCATGGGGATACCCAAACCTGAAGTCTGTCAATGAACTGATTTATAAGCGTGGTTATGGCAAAATTGATAAGAAGCGAATTGCTCTGACAGACAACACTTTGATTGCACAATCTCTTGGTAAATATGGTATCATCTGCATGGAGGATCTGATTCATGAGATCTATACTGTTGGCAAACACTTCAAGGAAGCAAACAACTTCTTGTGGCCATTCAAATTATCTTCTCCACGAGGTGGAATGAAGAAAAAGACCACTCATTTTGTAGAAGGTGGAGATGCTGGCAACCGGGAAGACCAGATCAACAGACTTATCAGAAGAATGAACTAAGGTATCAGCCATGATTCTTTTTTGTAATCTGGTCAGTTAATAAAACAGTGCTTTCAAATTGAAGGAAAAAAAAAATATAAACCTATCTTCCCACTGTCATTGCCAACAAAAGTTAGACATAGACATAGATATAGATCTTTCCAATCCATTTTATGGTGTCTTTTTGCAATTTTTACTGCAAACAGTGCATAAAATATTGTAAGGTAAATAAAACATGTGCAGTCATCAAATAAGTATAAAATAGAAGTGATGTTGTGGTTGTGTGCTTTCAAGTCAGAACCAACCACACAGAAATACATTTTCCATCCTCCAGTGGAGCAGCTAGTGGATTCGAACTGCATGCCTTTTGGATTGCAGCACAACTTCTTACCACTGGGCCACTTACCACAAGGCCACCAGAGACAGAGACAGTAAAATGCCATAAGAAACTGAAATATGGAGTATGACATGGACTTTGAGAAGAAAGGAAGATTTTATAGGGAGAATGACATCTGAATCTATTACCATCTCAGTTCTACCCGGTGGGATAAAACTGAGACACACAAATGGAGGGGAGGAACATTCTGAGCAAGAGAAGCAGCCTGATCCTCCCTCCCCTGGGCACTGTGCAGCGATCCCTCTCTAGGGTTTACCTTTCCCTTCACGTGCTTTCTCTCCCATGTCATGCCCACTACACATGGGCCCGAATCAGTGGCAGCACTCCTTCCTACCTGTTCCTTACAATCTACCTGGGATGCTTCCTTCGGAGTCCTTCCTGGACCACAAACACAGAAACCCTCACGTCAGCCTGCATCCTGTCGTTCACTTCCCTGCCTTGGAGACAGGATAGGGAAGGATAGGGAAACTTTATCTAATACCCTTTGGGCCTCTGAGGAGTTAGCCCTTGGTAAAGGACATCGTGCTTGGAAAGGAGGAGGATCAGTGAAGCAGAAGACCCTCGATGAGATGATTGACACGGTGACTGACAGTGGACATAAGCACATTGAAGCTGATGAGGAAGGCACAGGACAGGGCAGGGGCAGATCCATTGTTCACAGGGGCCATCTGCAACGTACTCAGCTCAGTGGCGCCCAAGAACAACGGCATACTTCTAATTGCTTCTTCGAATGTCTCTCTTCCCTACCAGACTGATCTAACTTCATGCAACAGGTTCCTGAATAATAGGATGTGAGTGGAGTAGTGATCCAGGCAAACTCCAAGCCCTTGGGGACAGTTCAGCCTAGGGGGTAGACAGATTACAAATACCTAAACAAAAGTTCTTTTCCAATTTGATTAGAAATAAAAGGAAATCAAGAGGCTGAAAAGTTATTATAGAGTGGTAGTACTTTAAACGGGTAGTCCTGAGCCTGCTTTCTGAGATGATATTTAAGTAGGTTCCTAAGTGGTGTAAAGAATTTAACTAAATGGAGAAAGAGTTTCTCTGACAGAGGCAATCGTAAGGATAAAGGTCTTGGAATAGAAATTTATATTGAGGCTTATAAAAAGCTTCTGCACGGAAGTGATATTTGTGCTGAGATCTGAAAGAGGAGTGTAAGACAGCTGGTTAGACAGTGGAGGAAACGGACTGTTTATCCTGAGAGAACAACACGAGGGAGCAGCGTGGCGGGAGCCGAATGCACAAGGTGAAGCTGAGAACTAGGCAGAGGCTAGAACGGGCAAGGCTTTTGAGGGCCATGTCGTGGATTTTGTAATCGATCCCAAAAGAAGTGGTCAGTGATTGGGTTTCCTGCAGGGAAATGGCTTTATTAAATATATGCTTTAAAAGATGACTCATTTTTGTGAAAATGGCTAGAGGTGGTAAAAGCAGGAGAGAATGGGAACGTAAATAGTAATCTGAGCTTGTGGTGATGGAGGCGTGGACCAGTTGACAGTAGAGAGAGAGAGAGAGAAATCTGTAAGGTTTGTGTGCATATGTGCACATCAGCATTCCTGCTCTGCGATCAGGAGTATATGAAGCAAAAGAAAAGCCCAGGGTCTCATTGTGCTGTTTGTTCTGTGGGTTCCAGAGTCCCTCAGCTTCCTTTCTTCCCTTCACATTTCAGCATCTTACATTTGTTCATATTTTGGGGCCATGTTTGTTTTATATCTAATGTCCAGAGGGTGTAGTCATACATAGAAGGAGGAATAGGAATAATGTTGCTGTTTTGTGCTGTAAAGTCACCTGCTACTCAACAGCAACCCTGTGTACAAAAGCCCTAAAACCTGCTTTAGCCTTTTCCAATCTTACTGTCTTTAGCACACCTATCCCCATTACCCAGTCACTGAAATCAGTCCATCTCTTTGAGGGTCTCCTCTTTTGCACTGTTTTGCCACCCCCGCAAGCTTGATGTCCCTCTCCAAGGACTGGTTCCACCTTGCAACATGCCCAAAGTATGTCAGACGAAGCTTCAGAATCCTTGACTCCAAGGAGCAGCCTTGTCTCACTCTCTAGGACAAACATGTTTGTTCTCCTAGCAGTCCATGATACATTCTATTCAGCACCACAGGTATCAATTCTCCTTTTGTCATCCCTAGTCATTGTCCAGCTTTCCAATGCATAGAAATGAATTGCAAAGATCATGGCCTGGACCAGGCTCACCTTAGTCTTCAGACTGACATCTATATGCGGAACAGATTATCTGGGAGGCTGGGCTCTATGAGGAGAAATGTGGCATCAGGATTGGAGGTAGACTCATCAACAATCTGCATTATGCAGATGACACAACCCTGCTTGCTGAAACTTAAGAGGACCAGAAGCACTTGAAGCAGGTGGTCAAGAGGACTACAGCCTTCAATATGGATTGAAGCTCAACATCAAGGGAAAAAAAAAAGATTCTCATCTCTGGGCCGATTGTCAGCATCATGATAGATGGTGAAGAGATTGAGATTGTGAACAGCTTTAGTTTGCTTGGCTGTACACTCAGCACCTTTGGAACCAGCAGCCAGGAAATAAAAAGACAAATTGCATGAACAAAGTTTGCTGTCACAGACCTCTCAAGAGTACTGAAGAGCAATGATGTTAGTCTGGAGATGAAGGAATAATGTTTCTACTCTATATTCCTGGAAAAGTGGTGGATAGCTTTTAAATACTGTACTTGCTGATTGTTCTTTGACGAGAGAAAGACATATTATTGATATTTTCCCATTGATAATCTTGCCACCCTGCTAATCTTGTGGATTAAAGAATAGAATCTGTTGATATATTTTAGGGCCTTATGATTATCATAAGAGATTGGAATGAGGGTTGCAGAGTGGAGTGGGTGGGGGTGGGGGTGTGCAGGGGGATTGTATATCAATGAAGGAATTTTTCTTTTGCTTTTAAAGAAGAGCGAACTGGGGGTGGGGGTGGGCGGGGAGAAAAGTGCAACAATGAATGAATGGAAATGTACTATCTCTGTAAATGTTCATTGAAAATAATAATAATAATAATAATAATAAAAGTAATAATAAAAAAGAAAAAAATGGAATCTGTTGATGGGCATTTGGGCTGCTGGTTACCCTTTAGCTATTGTGAATAGCACTGCTGTGAGCGTGCATGTACATGTATGTACCACTTGAATCCTTGTTCAGTTCTTTTTAAATATTAAAGAGTATAATCATTGAAGCATAGAATTGCTGTATATCACTTTTTGAGAAACTGCCAAACCATATTTCACAGTATCTGAACCACTACCAGCAATGCACATGGATTCTAATTTCTCCACATCCTCACCAACACTCATTTTCATTTTAAATATTTCATTATTATTATGGTTTTGATCTGAATTTTGCTAGTAACTCATGACATTAAACATCTTTTTATTCTCTTGCTAACCTTTTATGTATCTACTCAAATTCTTTGTTTTTTTTAAAAATTTAGTTGTTTGGGGTTTTTTAAAAAATTATGATTATACAACTTTATAAGTCACATACTTAATTTTGAATTATGGTAATAACACTATAAACAAGAATACAATTAATTACAGATTTGTACAGAATGATCTTTTAAAAGATAACAAAGTTACCAAATTGAAGTTTAGGAAAAACACCTCAAATAGCTGCAATGCTAAATTTTTCTATGAACGTCCTTGAGATAAGTTTACAATCAAATATTTATAGAATTGTTGCTGTTGTTATGTGCTGTCGAGTTACCTGAGTCTCTTAGTGACGCTATGTACAACAGCTCTGAAGCCTTCCCTGTCCAGAGCCAGCCTCAGGAATTCTGACACACTTACTTCCATTGCCCCAGTCACTGTATCAATCCATCTCTCATCCAAGGTCGTCTTCTCCTGTGCTGTCCCTCCACCCTTCTGAGCATGATGTCCTTCTCTAAGGACTGGCCCCTCCAGGCCACATGCCCAAAATATGTGAGACAGAGCTTCAACCCCGGATCATTTCATAGAACCTGATATTTTAAGTTTCCTCATTAAAGTGTGAATTAAGATGCTGGAGGAAATACCCCCGCCAGATGTAATGGGTGGTGGGAAAACTGCTTGACAGAATTCACATACTTGAGGTATATTCACTTCTGTGTCTATACCACTTAGTAAGTTACTGTCTTGATGAGGATAGGACTTCCAGACAGGCTGCTGTGGTTCTCAGATAGCTCTTCTTGAGGAATCAAATGGGGGGGAAAGGTTTATCCGACAGAAGGACCCTGGTGTGAGAATGTATTTACATGGACATGGTTTCCAGGTGGCAGACATGGGGCTTTATATAGATTTGTCCTAACACACTTGTTTCTAAGATATGAAGGTTTTACTTTGTCAGTTGTTTTAAGGTTTTGTGTAGCTGAAGCTATGGGCTCAATTCCCTGCTTGTCAAAAGTTTCTTCTGTTTTAACCAAGTTTCCTGGGTTGTTTCTGAGCTCCATATTAAATTTGTCCTGGTGCGTTGTCTCAGATGTGGCAGGACCAAGGACTCTGGGTCTCTCTCGAGTGCTATGCAGGAGAGGAGAGTCAGTGCCCAGAAGTGGAAACTTGACATTGACTTAGAAAGTGATTCGAAGTCGGTATCTTCTTCATCTCGGCCCAGTCCTTCAGGTGTGACAGATGTGCTGCATGGTGCATCTCTATTTATGCCATCTTTTGCCTGAGGCTTATATAGCGCTGCTTGTGTATCAGTTTTATCTGTACCCTGTATAAGCACAGAGCACTGTGTTTCAGTTGCCATATCTGGTACATTAAGTTTGCTTAAGTCTTCTTTCTGTGCTTTTGCTCACATGCATATCCTATGAAATTCTTCCCTCAGATCCCAGAATGTCTTCTCTTTGTAATCCCTTTCATGAAATAAAGGAATACCAAGACTCCTTGGTGATGTTTCTTTTCTAGGAGAAGAAATCTCTCTTTTACCTTTAACTGCTTTCTTTTGGT
Organism: Elephantulus edwardii; assembly: GCF_000299155.1. Taxonomy (NCBI): domain Eukaryota; kingdom Metazoa; phylum Chordata; class Mammalia; order Macroscelidea; family Macroscelididae; genus Elephantulus; species Elephantulus edwardii. The sequence continues at coordinate 23,422,424 of NW_006399761.1, read as the reverse complement.
ATTTCTGATAACACTTTATCATGTGGCAGATCAAGAGTCACATTGTTCTTCCTCCAGTCACTGTCTTCAAGCAGAGGATCATAGCCATTATCTGCAAAACAAAAATCTCTCGGGCATCAGTGGGAAACCTTTGTCTTTGGTCCCATCTCAACTGGCTTTCACAAGAAGTAGCTGATTTTAGCCATCAATATTAATTAGTTTGTTGAATGACAGCTCACAAGTCCCTGGTGCTCACAAGTTCTCTGCTCATCGTTCTCAGTCTTTGGGCGCAGTTCTTTTATTGCAGAATCTCTTTGCGTGCATGCCTGTTGAAATGCTTCATGAGCTTTATTGAGTTACTCGCCAGTGTTTTTATCCATTTCCTCCGTGTCCTGTAGCATCATGATAAAGGGTGGAGTGTGTGACAGATCTAAACTAATACAGCGTTGTTACTGGGCATCTTGGTGTTGGAACCAAGTCAGAGCTGACCCTCCAGCGAGTTACCATCCAATCAAAGCAAACAGTGGATTCGGAAGTTGAAGGATTCTGCCATGCTGTCTTGAGGCTCAGCTCAGTGATCACACCAGGCCAAGCCAAGTTGTTCAATTTTTCTTGCTATTTAGTTGCAGTAATTGTTCATTTTGTGTATATAATTTTGTACACCAGACCCTTATGAAATATGTGATTTACAAATCATTTCTCATATTGTTTTGGCTATCTTTTTGCTTTCTTGGTAAGGTCCTTTAAAATTTTCGTTTTATTGAAGCTATATTTATGTCTTTATTTTATTCTTCCTGCTTTTGGTATCATATTAAAGAACTTACTGCCAAACCCAAGGTCGTGAAGATTCACCCCTTTGTTCTCTACAAAAGTTTTATGGTTTTAATTTCTACCTTTAAGTTTCTTTGGCTGTTTGGAGTCATTTCTGTGTATAGTGTAAGGAAGAACTCCAACTCTATTCTGTTGTAATTAGAAAATATATTTTCCATTATTTAACTTTTTAATTAATCAAGATTTTTTTTTATCCCATAATATGATCTGTCTTTATGAACACTTCAAAACCATGTCTATTTTGTCCAGGCGATTTGGGTTTTTTGTTGACTTCTTTCTTCTCAAGTGCCTAGAACAGTCCCTGGTATCTGAGAGGGTCACGTTCTATTTTTGTTGATTAGACCTCTCTCTGATTGTCAAGTTGGAACTGACTCATGACTGATCCTCTGGCAGGTTTTCTGGGTCTGTAAGTTGCAAAGAGAACAAACAAGTTTGTCCTGGAGAGGGTGAAATTAGGCTGCTCCTTGGAGGCAAGGATTCTGAAGCTCCATCTGACATACTTGGGCATGTTGTAAGGAAGGGCCAGGCCTTGGAGAGGGACGTCATGCTTGGGAGGGTAGAGGGATGGCGCAGGAGAGGAAGACCCTTGGTGAGATGGATTGATTCAGTGACTGGGGTGATGGGGTGTGTCAGAGATAATAAGATTGGCACAGGATAGAGCAGGGTCTAGGACTGTTATACATAGTGCCGCTGTGACTCAACAGCATATAATAACAACAAATGGCATAAAGGAGATTGCCCACCTTTCTCCACAGAGTCTCTCGTCAGTTTGAGGCTCAAGAGAGGCACTACCTTTGCATTAGCACAAGTTCCTAATGGACTACATACACCTTCATGGCTGTGTACATGCTGAATTAGATAATGCAGAAGTGTGCTGTGCGCCATCAGGGGAAATACATCTTGGTAAGTCTTCTAGGATATAAGCGAGGTTTGCTGAAAGCAAAAGATGAAAAGATAAAGAAATTCCGAGATGTACACCAAAAGTGAATCGTTGCTCCGTGTACTACAGGCTTACTCTTTACCTAAGGGGTACAATTTTCTGAAGTGAGTTCGTGAAATCTTATTTTAACCAAGTGCTACTTTATGCACCTTTCAGTCCATGTACTTTTAAAAGTGATATAGTTAGGCTGTACCAAGTTAGGACAGTGACTATTTCCTGATTGGAATTGGGATGAATTTGTAGATCCTTGAAGTAATTGAGCTCTGATTGCTTAATGGGAGTTGAACTGCCAATTAGATTCAAAGGTGAGTGGTTCAAATCCACCAGTTGCTCCTTAGGAGAAAAACGAGCACTCTCCTCCCTCGTTATTTATAGACTCTGAAAAGCATGGGGGGGTCACCTATGAGTTGTTTCCAACTCAGCAGCAATGAGTAGAGTTGGTAGAAATGAATGCACTCTTAGCCTGTGGCCAAATTATTAGATAATATATTATTTTATGGGGGTAACTCATATTATTCCATTTAAACCATGTTATTGTTGGTAGGTACCATCAAGTCAAGTTCAATTCCTAGAGCCCTAGTAACCATGAATCTGTACTATCCTGGAGCATCCTCCTCATCTCTGACATACAGGGTGCAAAAGTGGACCTTGGAGGTAAAGGTGATGAAGCTTCATCTCTCATCCTCTGGTTGCCAGCAGAGGTTGTTCTTTGGAAGGGGGACATCATGCATGGAAGGATGGAGGGTCAGTAAAAGAGAGGAAGACCCCCAACGAGATCTCTTGATGTGGTTACTGCAGCAAGGGGCTCAAGTGTGTCAGAGACGTGGGGATCGGCAGGGTTCAGGTCTTTTGTCCATGGGTCGCTCACTGTGAGTCATACTTGACTCAGTGGCACGTAACAACAGCAGCTTCCTAAAATATTTCAGTATTGACCAATTCTTTTTGGTTCGGTGACTCTGTGTATTTCTTGTTATGCATCAGAGAGTTGGACAATGACTAAGGAGGATAGAAGGAGAATTGCTGCCTTTGAGCTGTGGTGCTAGAGAAGAGTATTGAATGTACCATGGATTGCCAAGAAAACAAACAGATTCATCCTGGAGAGGGTTAGACCAGGCTGCTCCTTGGAGGCAAGGATTCTGAGGCTTCGTCTGACATAGTTTGAACATATTGTAAGGAAGGAGAAGTCCTTGGACATCATGCTTGGGAGGGTGGAGAGACAGCGTAGGAGGGGAAGACCCTCTATGAGATGGATTGATTCGGTGACTGGGGTAATTGGGATGGGTGTGTCAGAGGCAGTATGATTGGCACAGGATAGAGCAGGGTTTAGGGCTGTTGTACATAGGGTCGCTATGAGTCGCAAGCGATTCGACAGTACATAACAACTTCTGATGATTCCTAGGTCATTCAAGATTTTGCCCATGGCATTTTTCAGTATTGCAACTCAAAGCTTGAATATGGTTTTTTGTTCTTAGTTAAATTTTAATTCTATTCAATATGTTTTTTAAATTTTTTTTTATTAATTTCAGTGAAAATTTACAGAGACTTTGGATTTTTATTCATTCATTTTTGTATTTTTTTTTCCCTTCCAACCACTCCCCCCAGTCCTCTCTTGGTAAAGTAAAAGAAAAATTTTTTCATTGTTTTACAATCCTTCTCCCCACCCCCCCCAGGTCCACTCCACTATGCAGCCTTCACTCTGGACTCCCATCATGACAAAAACACCTAATCACATATCCCTTTTAAACAGTTTTCTCCCTCATCTGTTTCAATGCAGTACACATTATTTCTCCCATCCTTCTCAGTCTCCCCCTAACTCCAAGGTCAGTCCTGTTTTACAACAGTGGCATCATGCAGTATTTGTCCTTTGTCCTTTTGTGACTGAGATACTTCACTCAGCATAATGCCCTCGAGGGTCACCCATTTTGAATAATATTGCATGAGCAGCATAGTATTCCATTGTGCGAATATACCACAGCTTCTCTATCCATTCGTTTGTTGATGGGCACTTAGGTGGTTTCCAACTCTTTGCTATTGTGAACAAACCCATGATAAACATGGGTGTGCATATATCTGCTTGGGTGGCAGTTATGGTCTCTTTGGGGTATATTCCCAGTAGTGGAATTGCTGGGTCAAATGGTATCTATATTTGCAACTTTTTGAGAAAGTGCCATACCACTTTCCAGAGCGGTTGCACCTCAACATGTTTTTAAAGTAACATTTTAGGGAGCTCTGGTGGCCTACTGGCAAGAAATTGCACTGCAATCCCAGAGGTATGCAGTTTGAATCCACCAGATGCTCTACTGGAGAAGGGGGGGCAATCTCCTACTGTACCAGTCAGATCAGATTTGATGGTACACACACACAAAATAATATTTTTATAAAAAGTTACATTTTAAAATTGGTAAAGCAGCTGCTACAGCATTCTCATCATTGGGGAGAAGAAAGAGCTCTTTTAAGGATATTTTTTTCTACTTAAATCCCCATGTCATATTTTTAGTGGTTTTATGACATAAAAAGATCTTTAGCCATTTATTAAATTCCTCATTCATGACAATGTAAGCTCCAGAGAAACAGGGACTTACTTTGCCCCCCATTATCTTGTCAACCCTAACATGTAATGTGTGTTCAGTGAGTTTTTGCTGACTGGAAAAATGAGCTGTTTTGTTGGTTGTGGTGGCAGCTTTGGTAAAAATGGACAAGTATAGCTGTGGGGTTTTGCCTGGTTTCACTGTTCTTTGTGGGACAAATCATTAAGCTTATTTGGCTCAGATTCATCTCTTCGATCCTTAAAGAGCATGCCAGGTTTTAAGGAGCAAGCTGAAATAGCTGGAGGGTTCTCTCCTAAGATATTAACTAGGAAAATGGGCCTCAGATGAGTTAAAACTGTGTCTCAGTAAATTGTCCAATCACTGACATGTGCTAAAGGGTTCGAAAACTGTGGTTTGTGAGAGCCCGCGGGATTTTTCCTTTCATGTACTCTGTCTCATTTTTTAGGTTTCTTTGGCACATTTAACAGAAGGTGGGGCATTTGCCTGTTTTATCTGAATCAAATTGCAAAAATGAACTACTTGGAAAATTCTTGTCTTTTTTTTTAAGAAAAAATATTACCGTTTATTTCATTCTTTGTTGAGTTTGTCAAGTACAGTTTTTAGATGAGCTTTTAAAATTGACTTTACAGTTTTTGTTCCGAAAATCTAATGCTGTAGAAAGATGGAATGAGTTCTCCTCCTGTGTGTTTTATGGCCTCTAAAAATAAGCGGGATGGTCAGCTATGAGGTGGTTCTAACTTGATGGCATATAACAAGTAATGGTTATGAGTGTGGTCTTTAGTAAAATGTCTTTTCATGTCCTTTGCCTATTTTTTAAATGGGTGGTTTATCTTTTTGTTATTGAAATTTTGGGGTCATTAGTATTATTCCCTTGTTAGATATATGTCATTGCCGATATTCTTCCCAACCTGTAGGTTCTCTTTCTGTTTTTTAAAAAATTGACAATGTAAGCTCCAGAGAAACAATCATTCTTATATACATTGTGTCATTCATGTACATTGTATTTTAGACAATCATTGTATTTTAAAGTCATTTAAATACATTGTATTTTATATCATTACTACTGATCTATGCCTGTTAGCACTGAGAGAAGTCTTTTGATATACACCTAAGAACTTAATTTTTAAAGTCTTAGTCCAGTTTAGCTTCTGCTGTTTATAAATTTTCAGTTGTTTGATAATTTATTTTGACCATAGATCAGGCCCCTATGTTTACCTCAGTTTTTTTATTTGATCATCTTTATAGTTTTAGGTATCACATTTAAGTCTGTGATTCAGTAGAATTTAGTCTTTGTATATTGTGCATAGTTTGAGGTTTGTTAGTGCAATCTTTCTCCTACAGTTTTCTGTAACTTGATGGCCAGTTTTACCAGCAAAATTTGGCAAAGAAGCTATATTTTACTCCATTGAATAGATTTTGGTAAGTGGTAGTGGCAGGAAACTACACTGCAATCCTGAAGACACATGGTTCGAGGCCACCAGCTGATCTGCAGGAGAAGGATGGGCATTCTCCTCCCATGCAGTTAACTGCCTCTGAAAACCCACTGGAGGGTCAGCTATGGGTCACTTCTGACTTGACAGTACACAGCAACAACAGCAATGGATTTTGGCTCTTTGTCAAAGACCAACTATCCTGTGTTGACAGATTTACTTCTGGGTTCTTAAGTGTGTGCAGTGGTCTCTGTGTCTCATTGTGCCTGGCTCTTTGGGCTGCTGTGGTGGTATGTTTTGAGATTCTAAAGTGTAAGGCTTCCTACTTCCTTCCTGTGCTTATTTTGAGGCTCTTTTCATATAAAATTGATTAGTTTTTGCATCTCTTTAAAGACTGATGGTGGAATCTGGATTAAGATTGAATTAATATCTATAGATAATTTTCAGTGGTATTGACATTTTACCTATGTCAAAGCTTTCCTATCTACAAACATAGTATATTCTTTTTAATTATTATTTTTTATTATTAATTTCAATGAAAGTCTACAAAGACTTTGGATTTCCATTTATTCATTGTTGCACTTTTCTCCCTGCCCAACCGCCCCCCTCCCCAGTTCGCTCTTCTCTTCGACAAGTAAAAGAAAAAGTCTTTCATTGTTATTCAATCCCTCCCCCTGAACATAGTATATTCTTCTATTTTTATAGCTCTCTTTTGGATTCTTGTTACACTTTGCTTTTGGTAGGTCTTTTAAGTCTCTGGTTCTATTTATTCCTAAGTGTTTCATCTTTTGGATGGCTCTTGTAATGGCATTGTTTTGCATATTTCCTGTTCAGAGTTCTCTTTGGTTACTGTGGAGAAATCCTACTGATATATCTATATAGATACATCTAGCTATATAGATATAGATGTCTGTAGATATCTGTATCTATCTATGTCTGCCTGTTTATCTTCTGTTCTGCCAGTTTGCTGAATCATTTTGTTCATTCTGGTAATTGCCTTCCTGACTCTTTGGAATTTTCTACCTGTAGGATCATTTCATCTGCAAAGAGAGGCCTATTTGCAGTTACTTTAACTTCCAATACAGTAGTGAGTAGGAGAGGTGATCAAGAGCATCCTTGTCCAGTTCCCATTTGCAGGAAGAAAATTTTCCAGTCTCTCTCTCCTGAGAGAAATTTGGCACTTGATTTTGTATTTATAGTCTTAATTATGTTGAGGAATTTCTATTGTATTGAGTATTTTAATCAAGAGAGGGTGTTAAATTTTACCAAATGCCTTTTCTACATCAGGTGACGTGATCATATTCCTTTCCTTCGGTTCTGTTTTTATAGTAGATTACACAGATTGTTTTTCTTGTTTTGAACCATCCTTGATGTTACTCCCATTTGACCATGGTATATGTTTTCTTTATATGCTGCTGGATTCTACAGGTTAGGATTTCATTGAAAATTTTTGCATCAGTGTTAATGGTCTGTAATTTTCTTGTTGAGTGATGATTTTGCTTGGCTGTGGTATCAGGTTTATGCTTATTATGGGATGACTTCAGGCGTATTCCATCAGTTTTTACATTTTAAAATAGCTTCAAAAGAATTGATCTCAGCTCTACTCTTATTAATGTTTGTTAGCATTCCCCACTGCCCATCTTTCTCTTATGCAGCAGCTGGTGGATTTGAACCATGTGGCTTCAGGATTGCAGTATAGTTTCTTACCACTAGGCCACCAGAGCTCCTTAGCATTCACTGTTGAAGTTATCCTGTGAAATGTGGAAAAATTTTGGTGAAATTGGAAAAACAAGGCAGCCTCTTCGAGTCCTGGTTCTCATAGGCATTGCTGTATTACATACAGCCTCACACTCTTTGCTGTTGAGGGAGAATCGATTCCTAACCTATCCTCCATTGGGTTTCTGAGGCTGTAAGTCGCACAGCAGGATATGGCCCATCTTTCTCCTGCAGAGCTCCTGGCACATTCACACCACCAGGGAGGTACCACCTGTGGTTAGCAGCACAGTGCACCTCCCTGTGGACAGAGCTCCCTCTGCTAGCGGTATATTGTCAGATCAGATTCTGTGTTAAGTGCATCACAGCCATTATGTCCTTGAATTCTCACAACCTCCACTAGTAACTTCATTTTACCTGAGAAAGAAACTGATTCTTAGAGAAGGTAGATGAAGGCTCAGCACAATTGCGTGTTAAATCAATAGTCAAAGGTAATGTTTTTATCAAAGAAGATCTCACGAGCATGGTGAGTTCTCTGCTTTGTTTGAAAAGAAAGTTTAGTGAGCCATGATCCCAAGATCTTTCTTTCAGGCATAATCCAAAATTTATAATATAAATCATAAATTCATTTGATAAATGACAGTAGTTATAGAAAGGCATCAGGTCTTTTGTTCATAGGGTTGCTATGAGTTGTGCTCAACTTGATAGCAATCAACAACAACAACAATCCAAAATTAAATAAAAAAGCAAGTTAAAGAATTGAGTTGTTTCTTAGTGCCATCAGGTTGACTGTTGCTGTAGCATCCCTACGAACAACAGACCTAAACTTTACCCTTTGCTATTCT
>NW_006399761.1:23407428-23413067 GCF_000299155.1 Elephantulus edwardii | reverse complement strand
CAGTCAGATGCCTTTGCATAGTCAATGAAACACAGATAGACATTCCTCTGGTATTCCCTGCTTTCAGCTAAGATCCATCTAACATCAGCTGCAATATCCCTAGTACCACGACCCCTTCTAAACCCAGCCTGGACTTCTGGTAGTTCTCTGTTGATGTGCTGTCCCAGGCGTTAGTTGTCAAATTAAAATTTCCTCTTTCCCAAAACTACCCATCATTGCCCAGTCTTGCCTCTTCCTTTAACAAAAGAAGAGCCATACTTCTGTGGTTTTAAAAAGCTTATAGGCATACTTATGTTAGAATTACTGGTTTCTACTCCTCATTCCTTGATAAAAACAACACAAAACAAAATTCTGTATTATAAGTTCTGCATGAGAATAAATGTAAAGTTCATGCAGCTCTCTTCCTTTGTATGTTGCATCCTGTTTGTTTACGTGTCCTGTGTTGGCCAGGGGCGTCTTTGTGTAGTGGTTCAGTTAACACATTCAGATGCTAACACAAAGGTTGGTGGTTCAGCCCAAAGATGCCTTGGAAAAAAGGCCTGCTAATGTCCTTGTCAAAAATCAGCCATTGGCAGTCTTGCAGAGTACAGTTCAGTTAGGATGAACTCTCTTAGTGGGCTCTCTTGAGTTGAATCCACTCCACAGTAACGAATTTTTAATTGGCTGATAGATTTCGTCCGTTGAGTCTGTGTCTGTCTGCAGCCTGCAATATGAGTACCCTGCACACTGACTTGCACTTAATAGGTGCTCAATGCATTTTAATTCAATAAGTAAGGCTCAGTCCAAGTCCTGTTTGGTTTGCTTTTCAATTGATTGCACAACTACACAAATAGGATAAGTTACTAAGCTAGTGTCTAGCTTTTAAACTACGAGATCACTACCTAGAAGTCAGATCCCTGCCTGTATCAGTGTTCTTTAGAGATGAAAAGTGGATTTTGAGTGATCATATCACAAAATGAGTTGTATGTTCTGCCTAAAGTCACACTACCACGATCATAGCAATTACCGCCCCAGTCTGTACCTCAATGTGCTCATCTGTAAAACAGAGAGAATAATGCTAATCTATAGGACTTTTATGAGGATTAAATGTGGTTTTATATTTAAGTTATGTATTTATAAAGGACCTGGTACATACTGAGTTCTGTAACTGCTATTATTTTTATGATGCGTGAATTTGTTACAAGATCTGACCCCAAAAAGCTATTAGACCATTTTCTTAGCTGTGGATTTTTGAGTTCTCCTTCTGCTAAAATCCTCTTAATTATCCTTACAAATGAGAGAAGGCCAGTCAGGATTGGAGAGTTAGGATTCTTGCTACTGAGGGGCTCGTCTTGGCTCCTCATGTGTTCTTTAAGCCACCTCTCCAAGATGCACATACACGGAGGAGGAAAGGGAGTATCCTCGGGATGTCTCAGAAAGGCCAGTGTCTCTCCCAGTGTGTAGACAGCAGCAGCAGCAGCTCCAGTTAGTCTCCGCCCATTAAGATTCCTGACCTTGGAAACAGGATGGAGGGTTGCTGTAAATTGGAAATCACTCGGCAGCAGGGAGTTTTTAGGTTTTTGAGGTCAGTTATTAATTCTTCCGCTCCTAGGACAAATTCTTACTTTCCTGTGTATGCTTGGGTACCTGTCAGTGAAGGAACTATCTCTTAGCTGACCCTCCAGTGGGTTTTCAGAGGCTGTAAATTGTGCAGAAGGAGATTACTTCTTTTTCTCCCATGGAGCATCTAGCAGATTACAGCCTCCTCCCTTTGGGTTGGCAGAGGACTCTTAACCCATTAGGTATCATAGATCCCTCATCAAAAAATTATTGTTGTGTGCCATCGAGTCAGAACCGACCCATAGCTGACCCTTTGCTGGGTTTTCAGAAGCAGTCAACAGCTCGGGAAGAGATTGCCCACCCTTCTCCCACGGAGCAGCAGGGTGGATTAGAACCATGTGCCTTTAGGATTACAGCACAGTTTCTTGTACACCAGTGCTTTCCTATAAAAAGAATACAACCACTGTTTTTATATATATATATATATATATATATATATTTTATAATTCTGGTTATAACTTACTGACTTGAAGTCTGAAATCCTTATAACCACATTTGGCATCAGCACTGAGTTCAAGGGATTGTTTTTTTGATAAGGGAAAAAAGTATCATATTAAATACTGCGAGAGGTTTTTGCAAAACTGCTGTACATAAAATCCATCTTGTCATCAAGAGGGACCAGCAGATAAAGAGGGTAGACTCCCTACAAGGTAGATTGACACAGTGATTGTAACATTCTCTTATCCTCCACTTTTCCCAGCCTGATGCCTTTTCCCATGGACTGGCCCCTCATGGCAACTTGACCAAAATATGTCAGGCCAAGTTTCACCATCCTTGCTTGTAAAGATCACTCTGGTTGCACTTCCTCCCAGACAGACTGAGGAATGGTCAGTACTCTTCACCAACACCACAATTCAAAGGCCTCCGTTCTTCTGTTAAAGTTCTACACTTATTAACTAGCACATGGCCGGAGGGACCTGTCCCTGGAGAAGTACATCATGCTTAGAAAGGTGGAGGACAGCACAGGAGAGGAAGACCCGGGTGAGATGGATTGATACAGTAACTGGGGTAATGAAGGTAGGTGTGTCGGAGTCAGTGAGACTGGCTCAGGAAAGGGCAGGGTTCAGAGCTGTTGTACAAAGAGTTGCTATGAGTCACAGGCGACTCAACAGCACATAACAACAGCATGTATAGTTAAACGCTGGAGTTTTAAATATGGAACATATGAGTTTAAGTATAGCTCATTAATAAAAGGAAATGAAAACTATCTGGGATTTTTTTCCCCCTTAAAATTTTAATGGAATTTTTTATTCATATAAAAAAGGATGATTTACATTAATATGTATGTGCCTTCTAGTTTAAGATATAAAAACTATAAACATCATATGTATCCACATTTATGATTTAAAATGTATTTAAAATTAAGTGATCTGATTTCATTTTACATTTAAAACCATATTCATTTGCTTGATACAGCTGCTTATTTTTTCTCAGAAAAAGTATTTTGCTAAAGAACTCGAACATCAGTCTTACTTTTTTTGTGGTATAATCAGCTTCCTGTCTCTGACCTTAGTTAAGAAGTATGGTGGCTGTAAATTTCACCCTTGCTTATGGTCAGAAGTCACTAGCTCTCTCCTCTCTTACTGAGAGATACAGTGCGTGGTGGATCACCAAGGTTCAGTCTGTGTTCTGCTGCTTCGTGTCTCTTCTGAGGAGGATGCAGGAGTAGCTGCATGCTATCCTCCTGCAGTTGGCAGGCAGTGGCTGCATCCTCCCCTCTGGAATTCACTCTCTGGAGACTTTGGGGGAAAGACATGCCCTTCCAACCCTGAGGCCTGTGATTTGAGTCCACCAGTTGCTCCACGGGAGAAAGATGGGCTGTCTCCTCCATGCGATTTACTGCCTCCGAAAACCCTCTGAAGGGTCAGCCATGGGTCAGTTCTGTCTGGAGGATACACAACTCCACCCACATCCATATTGACACTTTTCTAATCCTATCATGTCTTTTCTTTTTGGCTACATCTATTTTGATAAGGATGATTCAGCTCACTTGTGATAAAGCTAACAGCTACTTTATATGTCCTAAAATCACTTTTATATATTTTCAGAGTCAAATAACCAGATAATCAATATACTCTATTGTAGTTACAATGAATTGCAGTTAGCCAGATAACCTTGTTATGATTTCTCCCTCGAATGAACCTAAGAAAATGATAAATTGTTACATCCAATATTGATGTTTTGTCAATTTTTCAATAAGACAATAAAACTTTGAGTGATTCAGCAGTTGTAAATGTGTGGATGAGAAACCACAGAAAAGTCATTGCTGCATAATAAACTGTATCCCTTAAGATGTAGCTCACGCCCACTCGGGACATGTTTAGACTTGGTTGGTATTTACAATTGAGATGTAAAATATTTTGACAGTTTCCAACTGTTGTGTACTTGTTAGTCATTTGGTGGCAAGTGCAATTTGGTATGTGTACGTGTGGGTTTGTCTATGTAGCATGTTTCATTACGAATCTTTCAGAGACGTAGTATGCCACAATAATCATAAATACCAAGTTTTGCTGTGATGAGCTACATTGTATTGTATTCCAGGTGGAGGAGTGTGATTGATTAAAAACGGTGCAGTGTCAGAAAGCTCTGCCATGCATTTGTGCCCCTACTTTTCATTACAGGCTTTTACTTGTTGTGTAGTAAAGCATAACCACCCAGCATTTAATTTGTAACCTCAACATTGTGTAAGATTTTCCTGGGTAAATGAATTCAATAACAAGTAAGTAGAATTACTAATGATAGTGAGCGAAGGATGGGCAGCCTTTCGCCGTGCTGGACGGTCAGCTAGGAGTTGTTTTCGACTTGATGGCACACAACAACAGTGATATTTATAGGACAAGAAAAAATGGATGTGAAATATATAGTGTTGCACATATTTTACCCTTGTTTTTATAATGACATAGTTCTTACTAGTAGTTAATTTGGGCAATCTGACAGCTGCTAAAAAGTTCCAGACCCTCTAAACCAAGGAAAGCATGTTTCCTGTTCAGACTAATAATGTAACCAAAGCATCTTTCCTTCTCTTTCTTCAACACACAGCTACTAGGTCAATTATTATTCCTGAAATTATAAAGCCAAATGGCATTTGAAAAAATTTAAACTTTAATCTGTGTATCTAAGAGTAAACCACTCAAAAATCCTGTACCTAAAAATTTCAGATGTCTCTGTGGAAATTTTCAGTCATTTTCTTATATTTTACTGATAAAAAAAATTTTATTGTGAAACTGTACACATACACAGTATTGGAGCTTGTAATTTACTGATGTTATCAGTCTTAGATATTCACTCACAAATGTTCCATGGATGATAAACTCACTATTCGAAACACTGATATACAGCATCCTATGAAAATGTACAGTCAGAAGTATATTTATTATTTACTTCAGAACGTGCTCTGTTTCTTCAGAACCTCATTGTAAACTACAGATTCTCTCTGTCTCTGTTTCTTTCTGTTTGTGTGTGTGTGTGAGAGAGAGAGAGAAACATTAAATGCATTATAATCTGTGATAAGTAAAATATATATGTAAAATATACTGAATTGTATGTGTCAATAATTTAGGCTTTATTTTGAAATATCTCCTCAAATAATCAGTGTTGGGGAAAGCAGCAGGCAATTCATCCTTACTTACTATTATACTCTATGTACTTAGTGAGCAGAGGGACTGAAAATGGGGTCAGGAAATAGGCTATTAATTTCTGGCTTAAATTAGAAAACCAAAAAAGGTAACTTAAAATATTAATTTGTAAAAAAAAAGGCTAATTTGTTTTACCACTGAATTGCTTTGTAAAATTCATCAAACTATACTTTTGAGGGTTAGATGCCTTCAAGTTGTAGTGCTAGAGAAGAGTCTTGAACATACCGTAAACTGCCAAGAAAACAAATAGGTCTGTCCTGGAGAGGGTGAAACCAAGTCTCTCCTTGGAGACTAGAAATTTGAAGCTCCGCCTCACTTACTTTGAGCATGTGACCAGGAGAGATCAGTCCTTGGAGAAGGACATCATTCTGGGAAGGGTGGATGGACAGCGCAGGAGAGGGAGAC
>NW_006399761.1:23405562-23407128 GCF_000299155.1 Elephantulus edwardii | reverse complement strand
CAACATTATTGTTTATAAATTATGATGTAATAAATCCGAGCTTTAAAAATTAAATGAAAAGATGAGTGGCAACACTCACATGAGCATTCCAATACCATGAAATTGACCTTATGCTACTAAATTGGTAAAAAATGGAGCTCTGGTAGCCCAGTGGCAAGACACTGTGCTGCAGTCCTGAAGGCACATGGTTCAAGTCTGGTTGCTTAATGAGGAAAAGATGGGCAATCTCATCCCAGGTGGTTTACTGCCTCTGATTTACTGCAGTCAGGGACTGCAGCCTTCAATATGGATTGAAGCTCATCATCAAGAAAACAAAGATTCTCACCACTCAGCCAATTGACAGCATCATGATAGATAGAAAAGAGATTGAAATTGTTGACAATCTCCGTTTGCTCGGTTCCACAATCAACATGGTTGATCAGGAAATCAAAAGATGAATTGCATTGGAAAAGGTTGCTGTCAAGGACCTCTCCAGAATGCTTAAAAGCAATGACATAGGTATAGAGATCAAGGTGTGCCTGATCCAGGCCATGGTTTTTGCATTTACTTGCTATGCAGAGAGCTGGGCAAATGTCTAAGGATGGCAGAAAAAGAATTGATGCCTTTTAAGTTGTGCTGGAGAAGAGTCTTGAACATACGATGGACTGCCAAGAAAGCAAACGTGTCTATCATGGAGAGGGTTAAACTAAGTAGTTCTTTGGAAGGAAGGAATTTGAAACTCTGTCTCACAGCCTTTGGGCATGTGGCCAGAAGGGACCAGTCCTTAGAGAAGGACATTATGCTTGGAAGCGTGGAGGAACAGTGCAGGAGAGGAAGACCCCAGATGCGATGGATTGACCCAGTGACTGGAGAGGTAATGGGAGCAGATGTATACGAGACAGTGAGACTGGCACATGACAGGGCAGGGTTAAGAAATATTGTTCATAGGGTCACGACAAGGCATAGTCAACTCGATGATACATAACAACAACAATCGAGCCCAAGAGAATTCTGGTGGCAGGTGATTGAAATCCACCAGTTGCTCCACAGGAAAAAGATTAGCAGTTTCCTTCTGGATGATTTACTGCTTCTGAAAACCTGATGGAGAGCCAGCGATGAGTTGCTTCCTACTCGATGACAGTGAGTCATTTTTTGTTATAGAAGAAAGGCCACAATGTGCAGAAAAACTAGACACAATGCTCTAAATACTGTCCTTAGATATTAACATGTGAGCCATTATTTCGTATTGACATAAATACCTCTCTTAGAAAGACGTAAACAAATGCTTTCCCTGTGGTTATTGTTTCTAGGTCAACATTTTCTGTTCTTTATGTATCTTTATTATCTGTATGTAAATATTTTATAATTCACATTGCTAATCCTGTAAAAAGTTTCAAGCATATAACTTTTGGTGATAATGGTACTTTGCTTTATATACAAGTTGTGATTGTTTATTTTTAAATGAATATTTTAAATTCAAGCTATGATTTAAATATACACCAGCAGAATCTTTAAGTGTTTGGGATTGATAGATCTTTGTACAATTGTACTTTTGTTACCAACAATTTGCCACAAGTTAATGATTCA
>NW_006399761.1:23401866-23403928 GCF_000299155.1 Elephantulus edwardii | reverse complement strand
AGAGGGACATCATGCTTGGGAGGGTGGAGGGACAGCGCAGGAGGGGAAGACCCTCTATGAGATGGATTGATTTGGTGACTGGGGTAATCGGGATGGGTGTGTCGGAGGCAGTGCGGTTGGCGCAGGATAGAGCAGGGTTTAGGGCTGTTGTGCGTAGGGTCGCTATGAGTCGAAAACGACTCGACGGCACATAACAACAACAACAACAACATAAAAATGTTAAAAGGGGGGGATGGGAATTAGGAAATCAGGTTTTAAAAATTATTCTGTTAACTTCTTTGAATTTTTGGGGGCCATTTTATTTCAAATATGCCTAGGTTAAATTCTTTCTTCCTTATGAGACGGTTTGTAGTAGCATGGTCAGCAAACACTTTCTGGTTTACTATATTCAAAAGTTATAAACCAATCATTCTTGGAAAAAAGATGACATTTTAAAAGTATAAAGAATATATGCAACAATGAATGAATGGAATTCCAAAATCTTTGTAGATGTTCATTGAAATTTAAAAAAAAAAGGGGGGGGGAAGAAATAATAGAATGCAAAATACCAAAAAAAAGTATAAAGAATAAAAGGTACCTAAATATACATTTACTACAAAAGCCAACCTTTCCCAAAACCTGTGTGCACATAATTTATTACAGAGTTTAATAAATATTTTTCTATCTTAAAAATAAACCAACAAAAGTGTCATGTATATTCCTTACTACTAGTTAATCTTTGTGTATTCCTCTGCCTTTATTTACAAAGCTTCAATGCCTAAAAAAATAACATTTAGTAGGCTAGCATACTGAATTGTTACCTCATTTTGGACTGTTCATCTATTCATTTATTCACCATACAGCTTTGGAATAATCCAGTCCCGCAAAACTATACTAGTGACAATTCCCTTAGATTGTCTCAAGCATTCTCCATTGCTGTTGTACAAGCTTACATTTATACAAACATATTTTACAGCAGTCTTGGTGCTTAGTCAATCCCAGCAATAGTCATAATGTCATTCCTATTTTACAGATACCGTAATGTAGGGGTGTTTTCTCAGAGTGGATAATTTGTGTACAGCAATGAGTAAGGATTCAAACCCAGAGCTGGCTCACTCTCAAATTTGTGCATACTCTTCTCATCGTCTCTGAAACTGTGTCATAACCTCTTATGCTGTACCATTTTCTTATGTTACTTATCTTTATGAACTTGAATTCTCCATCATTATGTGCCATTGATTCCACTACCACTCAGAATGAACCCATGAACAATAGGTCTGAACCTTGCCATATCCTGTCTTATCTTCCTGATCTCCTGCCTACAAAATTCATTGCTACAGTCACTGTGTAAATCCATTTCCTTGAAGATCTCCCTCTCTTTTTCTGATCCTCTACTTTCCCCAGCTTCATGTGTCTTTTCTAGGACTGATCTCTCCAGACAACATATCCAAATTACATGAAATGAGATTTCACCATCCTTGCCTCAAAGGAATCACCCTGGTTGTGCTTCCTCCAGATGGATTAATTTGTCCTTTTGGCATTAATTCTTCTCTCTTCCTTAGTAATTGTCAAACTTTCAGATACATAGGAAACAATGGAAAATGCCACCTTTGTTTTTAAGCTGACATCCTTGCTCTTGAAAACTTTAGAAAGACAGCAGATTTTCCCAGTGCACTATGTTTTTTTATTTTTTGACTGCTGCTGCAGTAGATATTGTTTGTGGATCAAAGTGAAATGAAGTAACTGATGATTTCAATCTTTTCCCCATATACAGTGATGTTGCCTATTATTAGTCCGGTGGTGAGGATTTTTGTTTTCTTGGTGTTGAGATATTATCCCATTGAAAGTTGTAGGTCTTTCATCTTCATTAATTGCTTCCTATCTTGTTCACTTTCTGCAAACAAGGTTGTATAATCTGTGTAATACAGGTTGTTGATTTGATACCACATTCTTCTTCATATAGTCTGGAGTGGGGGAAGGATATATAAGCCTGACTCTCACCTTTCCTGATTTAAACAATGCAGGGTTCCCTTATTCTGTTCAGGTAATTGCTTCTTAGTATTTGTATAGGTTTTGCATAAGG
>NW_006399761.1:23388264-23401636 GCF_000299155.1 Elephantulus edwardii | reverse complement strand
GAGGAGACTGCCCATCTTTCTTCTGCAGAACAGGTAGTAGGGTTGACAGGACAACTTCTTACCACTAGGCTACCAGAGCTCCCTTTATATGGTTTAATTATAGGAATATGTAGGATAATTTTATTTCTTCATAGAAAAAAAAAATTGTTACAAGTTATGTGGATCCCCGTACGTGTTTTACTAATTATCCTTCTATTTTAAGAATAATGGTATTATGCAGTATTTGTCCTTATGCGGCTAAGTTAGTTCACTCACCATAATGCTCTCCAGTCTCTCCCAAATTATGTAGTATTTTTAGAAATTGTTGCTCCTGAGTGTTGCATGGTATTCCATTGGGTGAATGTACCACAAGGTGTGGGAGCAGAGGGGTGAGGAAGGCTATGGGCAAAACCACACATTGCACAGTTTGGTGGGTGGAGGGAGGGGGTGAAGGAAATGGGAAATGTTCAGCAGGGACCTTGGAAAGATAGAGTAATGATGGGTAATCAATGGTGATTGATTTTATAAAACATAATGCATGGAAATAATTGTATGAAACACCATATGAATGAAGAGTAGTGTGAAAAAAAACCCAAAATAATTTCATGCAATTTAGTTCTATCTTGTTTAAAGTTTAGTTTTGGATAAATTAATAAAATTCTTTTAAAACATTCAAGTAAATACATCTTAAAAATACATTTATTTGAAGTTCCTTTCTCCTAAACTGGATCAACACATTGAGTTGTGTATGCTTTAGGCTGTGTTACTGAAAAGTGTATAGGAATTTCTGGCAGGATTGTCCCAGAGAACAAAATAACTAAAATAGAAATGGAAAGGAGTTTTCTAAGTAAACAAAGATTCTTCTATCTGAATCCTTCCTGGAAAAGGGTTGTATGTTGATGAAAAAGAATGAGGTTTTCAGGTAGGGCACATGAGTCTGTATAGAAAACCCAGTTTGGAATATGAACTCAGTGTATCTTTAAAGTTCATTCTCTTAAATTTCTGTTCATAAGTTTATTCCTTGTTCTGTAGTCTTTGTTCTTCCTGTCTCTTGCTCTATATTTTTGTATAACTGTTTGAAATATTTTGTTGTTGTTGTTCTTGTTGTTGTGTACCATCAAGTCAGAACTAACCAATAGCTGACCCTCCGGTGGGTTTTCAGAGGCAGTTAATTGCATGGGAGGAGATTGCCCATCCCTCTCCCAACTAGAATAGCTGGTGGATTCAAACCACGTACCTTCGGGATTGCAGCACAGCTTCTTACCACTAGGCCACCTGAGCTCCCTTAATTGTTTTTAGCAATTATGAAAAATCTCCACATTGCTCTTTTAGAAATTCATTTTCATCATAAAACCATATAGCCTTATGATTCTTGTTTCAGGATTTAATGAAGAAACAAGAGAAAATAAGAATTGCTTTTATAAGTTTAAAATGGTTAAACTCATAATTCTTTCACTTCTGTTTACATGGCTTAATGATAATATGTGGTTACGGTGAATTCAGTCTGTTTTTTGCCTTAGAAACCTACTGGAGGTTGATGAGCTATGATTCAGTACGACTCGATGACAGCTTTGCATGTGTATGGCATTGAAAAAGCTTGACTGTACAGAGTAGGACACATGTTCATATAGGCAAGATGAATAACATCTTACCTGACTTATAAG
This sequence comes from Elephantulus edwardii, assembly GCF_000299155.1. NCBI lineage: Eukaryota > Metazoa > Chordata > Mammalia > Macroscelidea > Macroscelididae > Elephantulus > Elephantulus edwardii. Next base: position 23,399,993 of record NW_006399761.1, on the reverse strand, counting down.
CTCAGTCAGGTAGCCTTCTCTGAATTTTTCCTGGGTTCTGGATGAGGACATGAGACTTTTGGTTTCAGGCACAAATCAAGAATGTTAACCATCTGGACCAATCAGCAACTTGGCCGCTTTTTATACCAGACATTGAACAAGCCAGTGTCCCCTTTCCCCCCAAACCCACCAGATACTTCCTCATCCTTAAGTGTCACTTGTTCTTTCCTGAGAAGTGGCTTTACTACTAACCTGTGAATGTTGTACATTCTTGACCAACCCAGAGACGCACAGGTGACCCATGGAGGTGGGTCTCCACTTTATCTAAATGTACTTGGTCCTGTTCATTCTTCCTCCTCTTGTGTTTACTTGATTATCCTAAAAGAGAGTGTGTGCTCAACAAAGCTCATTGCCATTGAATCGGAACCAACTCCTGGCAGACTCTTCAGCAGGTTTGGGGAGCTGTAAATTGCCTGATGCAAGATTGCCACTTTTTGCCCTGAGTAGCTGCTGGGTTGAAACCCTGAGCGGTGCCTCCTCCTTTGAGTAGCAGCACTGCGCCACCAGAGCTCCAACTTGAAATTTCACTGTCTTTGTACCACCCTTTAAAGAGCTCTCTTGGTGTGATGACTTGCATAGTGAGCTGCTAACCAGATAATCAGCAGTTCAAATCTGAGAGCCACTGTGCAGGAGAATGATGGGAAGGTCTTGTCCAGTAATGATTTCTTGCCTCAGAAACCCAGTGGGTGCTTGCAGGGAGTCAGAACTGACTTTCTGGCAATGTGTCTGCTGCTCTTTGGTTTCCATTGTCAGGAGATATTGATGTAGCTACACTGTTACCGAACTATATAGCTGTCTGCTGCAGAATGGACATTCTCATAATTACCTGGCTTTTGTGTTAGCTCAAAAAACTCAAACCTGTTTTCATTGAGCAGGTTCTGTATTACAGTGACCCTTCTTTATGTCTCCAAGGCTGTTCAACTGCTAAATGCCCATCTTTCTCTCTGAGAAGCTAGTGGATTTGAATTACAGAAGACACAGCCTTTTGGTTAATGACAAGAAACCCTACATGTCAGATCACCTGAGGCATTTATATAGGCATGGAATTACACAGGACTCCATTATATTTTTGCCAGAATTACTATTACAGTGTACTTACATATTTTGACCGTGTGTGTATATTGTGTACCATAGAGTCGGAACTGACCCATAGCTGTCCCTCCAGCAGGTTTTCAGAGGCAGTTAACTGCAAGGGAGGCCTCAAAGAGTGTGCCTTCAGGATTGCAGTGCAGCTTCTTGCCACTAGGCTACCAGAGCACACAGATTTATTCTTTCTCAGCTTAGAAGACTAGATGTCTCACTTCAGACTGCTTACTCCAGGGAAAGCATTCTCTCTTCACTGTTGATTCTAGAAGAATGTCCTTGTCTGCCCAGCATCTGAAAGCACAGCATCCCGTGGAGAGCCGTGTGTCTTAGGATCACTTTTTCCTACATCTGGGAAGTTCCCCACACAGGATTCTCCACATAGGACTCAGAGTGAGGAGGACACGCTCAGATCCTAGCTCTCCTTCCTGTGGTGATATGGAGATACTCCCTTTATTCGATCCCTTTTCTTTTACCTCTTTGGGTGCAGGCCATACCCCAGGATACTCCCTTTACATGGGCTCAGGGCTGTCACAGGATTAATCACCTTTAATCCTTTTATAATTGATTGGTGTATCAGGTAGTGAACAATCATTTCATAAATGCCGTATTATTAACATCCAAGGCAATCTTAAATTATAGCCTTTTGAAGGAAACAAAATTTAGGAGGGTATATTACAATAGATTTTATTCATGATGCTTTTGTTTAGAATCTAAAATTTAAAAATTAAGCCACAAGTTATTGTCTTCTGTCTTCCTTTCACATTGATCTCCCAAAGCTGGAGTTGGTTGATTTAGCCATTTGAAAATATGGTAATTCACATGGTCTGTAGTTGGTCAACTTTTTTTTTTTTTTGGTCTCAGGAATCCTCAATATAGTCTTAAAGCTCATTAAAAAGTTAAAATTAAAGAGTTTCTTTTTATGAATGTTATATTTAGTAACATTCATTATGTTAGAAATTAAAACTGGGAAATGTTTGGTAAAATTAAGTATGGTTTTTTGCTTAATATTGTCTTTGTTAACTTCACGTGATTTTCAGGTTGTATGCAGAAAATATGCCACCATTTTAATATCATAAATTCTAGTAGTCTTTACCTTTATTGCTAAGGAACAACACTCAAGAAAACCCTCATTGCCATCAAATCAGACCTGAGTCAAAGCTGTAATCCTTTGGGTTCTGGAGGCTGTAATCACCTGGGAAGAGGTTGCCCATCCTTCTCCTGTGGAGCTGGTAGTGGAGTCAAACCACCAGGGAGGCACATTCCCTGTGGATTACAGCACCAGAGCTCCCCAGACAAAAAGAATATAAAACATATGGCTTAACAGACTATTTGAAATGCACATCTGTGCAGACACTGCTTAAATCAGTCACAGGACCTTTGACAGTCTGGAAGTTGTCTACCTTTGTGCACCTTTCACACCCAACTTCCTCCTTGTCCCCCCAGATAACCACCTCCATGGCTTATAATCTTCAGTGGGTTCCTTTGCTTTATACTGTTAGTGCCAGTATAAATACTCTGTTATTGTTGTTGTTGTTGATTGCCATCAAGTCAAGCATGACTCATAGCGACCCTGTGAACAAAAGGCCTGAAGCATTTCTGTAACCATTGTCATTTATTAAAGTTCATAGAGTTTCTAGAGACCTCTTGTTTAGGAAGTGGATGCCACTCCAGCTTCCATAAATACATTGTTGCTATTGTTGTTATATGCCTGTCTAGTTGAGTGGCTTGCAACTCATAGTATTCCTGTGTACAAGAACCCTAAACCCTGCTTTATCCTGCGCCAACCTCACCATCTGTGACACATTCACTCCTACCACCCCAATCACAGAATCAATCTCATTGAATGTCTTTCTCTCCTGCACCGTCCTTCCACTCTCCCAAACGTGATGTCTCTCTCCAAGGACCAGTCCTTCCTTCCAGCATGCCCAAAGTATGTCAGACGAAGCTTCAGAATCCTTGACTCCATTCTGGTCTAACCCTCTCCAGAACAATCCTGTTTGCTCTCCTAGAAGAGGGACTGCTAGGTAGCAGTCCATGGTATATTCAGCACTCTTCTCCAGCACCACAGCTCAAAGGCATCAATTCTCTTTCTAGTCACTGTCCAACTCTCCGTTGCATAGCATGTAATTGCGAAGACTATAGCCTGGATCAGGCACACCTTAATCTCCAACCTGACGCCGTTGCTCTTCAGTACTCTTGAGAGGTCCCTGACAGCTGACTTTCCCAATGCAATTTGTTTCTTGATTTTCTGGCTGCTGGTACCAAGAGTGTTGACTGTGAAGCCAAGCAAACTAAAACTGTTAATTATCTCAATCTCTTCACCATCCATACTGATACTGCCAATTGGCCCAGTGGTAAGAATCTTTGTTTTCTTGATGTTGAGCGTCAATCTGTATTGAAGGCTACAGTCCTTAACCTTCTGTAGCAAGTGCTTAGGTCCTCCTCAGTTTCATCAAGCAGGGTTGTGTCATCTGCATAACACAGATTGTTGAATAAATATATTAGCAGTGCTATAAATGTTATGTGTTTAAGCATACATGATTTGTACGCATGTGTGTGTATATATATATTCATGTATATGTATGTATTCGTTGTATACAGTTGCATGTGAGCTGATTAGATTTACTGTATTGAGTTACTCAGCTGCAGGCTGGAAGACTTTTTTTTAAGTCAGTCAGGACTTAGTGGGCAGGCCTTTGTATTTAAAAGTCAGTTGGTCCTGAGGGCCTGGTGTTTATTGTGTTTGGGAAGAACATTATTCTAGGTGGTACAGCACTGGTCTGTCTGTACTGAGATAACTTGGGGTTGCTGTGATGCTGAATGCTGTGCCACTGCTATGTCAGATTCCATAACGAGTACGAGTACCCATGGTGGACAGTGTTTGGTGGAGCTCCCAGAAGCAGGAGTGCCATCCACTTCTTAAACAATATGCCTTTGGGAACTCTCTGAACATTAGAGAATCGACGATAGTTATAGAACAGAATTCAGATCTCTTGTTCATAAGGTTGTATAAGTCACGCTCAACTCAATGGGACTTAACAACAAAAATGTGTATATTGCTCCTCTCCTTGAAAAGCAAAAGAAAAACTCCCTCATTGGTACACAATCCCCCCGCACCTCCCCAAGCCCCACCCCCTACCCCCAAATATAATCCACTCTGCAACCCTCATTGCATACTCCTACGATAAAAATAATGCCCTAAAATATAATACTTTTAGACTATTCTCTCCCCCATAGACTTCAATGCCGTAAACATATTTCATCCAGTTTTTCTCAGTCTTACCCCCACCCCAATGCCAGCCTCATTCTACAACAGTGGCACCATATAGCATTTGTCCCTTTGTGACTGAGATACCTCACTCAGCATAATGTCCTCCAGGGTCACCCATTTTGAATAATATTGCATGAGTTCCTTGTTTTTCAATGCAGCATAGTATTCCATTGTGCAAATATACCACAGCTTCTCTACCCATTCGTTTGTTGATGGGCATTTAGGTTGTTTCCAACTCCTTTTGCTTTTCAAGGAGGAGCAAACGGGGGGGGGGGGGGTTGTACGGGGAGAAGGGTGCAACAATGAATGAATGGAATTCCAAAATCTCTGTAGATGTTCATTGAAATGAAAAATAAACTAAATTATAAAAAATAAAATTTAAAAAAATGTGTATATTATTTTGTACCTATTTTGTTAAATATCGTGTTTTAGGATTGGACATGTTTGGTATTTCATTTCTTTCTTATTGTGGAATATTTCACTAAGTAGGTTGTTTTTTTGTTGTTGTTGTGTCCCACTGAGTTGGAACCGGCTCATAACTGACCCTCCTGTAGGTTTTCAGAGGCAGTCAATTGCATGGGAGGAGATTCCTCATTCGTCTCCCGCACAGTGGCTGGTGGCCTCAAACCACATGCCACTAGACCACCAGACTTAACATTTAAAAATCATTCTACCTGATATATATTCATAAATAGGAGCCGCTTTGAGCATTTTTGCCCATGCATCCTATTCCGTATGAGGATATATTTCTGGAGGTTTTAAGCTGAGGTATATGCACATCTTCAAATGTGTAATAATAGATAATGGTTGCAGCATCTGAGCGCTTTACAAGCTTTCTGGTAGGTACTATTGTAAGACATTTTCATTTCAGCTTTCTTGGGGATGTTGCATTCTCTAATTATGATGTGGCGGAGCAAATTTTTGTTTGTTGAATATTTGGATTTTTTTTCCATTATAAAGCATACATTCAGTCTTTTGCCCATTCTGCATTTCTTGATTTATTGGATTCCTTATATATTCTGATTATGTATGTTCTGGTATCATTGGGTATGTGAATTGCCAATAACTTTCCCACACCATGACCTTTTTTATTTGCTTCTTTATACTCTCATAGTGGTCTCTTTCAGTGAACAAGAATTAACTATAGTAACGCCACCCAATTTATTAATCTTTTTCTTTATGGCTGATGCAGTTTGTATCTTGTTTAAGAAATCTTATGATCCTTAAGATATTTGTCTGCATTATTACCTCTAAGTTACATTGTTTTGTCTGTATTTAGCCTGTTAAACAAGTATTCATTTTTCGGTATAGTGTGAGTTAGACGTCTGATTTCTCACCCTCACTCTCAATACATAACAACTACTCCTTGTCCTTGACTTGGAACTGACTCCTAGCTGACCCTCCAGTGAGTTTTTAGAAGCTATTAATCCCCTGGAAGACATTACCCATTTTTCTCTGTCGGAGCAACAGGTGGATTCACACTGCCTCCTTTGACTGGCAGTACAACTCCTTACCCAGCAGGCCACTAGTGCTCCCTGCCCCACCACATTAATACTGGGTTATTGCAGCACCATTTAATGGACAATATTATGCTTACACACACACCCCCATAAAGAGTTATATCTTCCTCATAAATAAAGAGGGTGTGTGTGTGTGTGTGTGTGTTAGTGCTCTCTGTTACATTGCATTGGGCAATTTCCGTCTCTTTTCCAGTACCTAGAAAGGCAATTTCCATTTTTGTATGTCAATATACATCAAGTACTTTAAGTTATCGTGACTCTTTTGTTGCAATTTCATTGAATCTATTGATGACTTGGTAGAGTACAACACCTGTTTTTTTATGACACCTGCAGTAGCCTTAAGTTCTAAGTGACACTCATTTCCATAGAACTCAATTGCAATGATATTGAGCATGCATAGGACTTTATTTGACAACCAATTTACTTAGCTTTGTAGAAGGATAAGAAACACCATAAGTTGTATACCTTTGAGCCTCAGGTCTTATTTTAGCTTCCCATGAGCAATTCAGTTATAATACCATGCAATATTTACCAGGTGAGTGAATATGGGCCAGTCTGGCCTCCCATCCTGTAAAGATGCATGCTTCATTACAACAGTTGCAGCTTACCACCAGGAGGCTGCACTTTTGTTTTTTCACGCACATTTATAGTTTATTCATAGTCCAGATGCAGTTTACCAAGCAAGGGTCATTTTTTTCCAATAAACAATGTTGTCTGGTAACACAGCTGCCAGTTCACATTTATCATAATCTAATACATTTCCATGGAAAAAAATGGTACTAGAAGGTAAGCTCAAGGTTACCTCCTCATGGAAAGAACTTTAGGCTGTTAGTTAACCCTTTCACCCCAGGGAAAATCTGTGTCTTTACAAAACTGACTCTTCTAATCAATCTAAAGAGAATAAATCTCTTTAGACCTCTTTTACTTTCTCACAATAAAGTTAAATAGTTTTCTTTTTTACAGGAGGCTACATATTGTTTGCGGATTTATTCTTAAATTCTCCATATATTTTTTTTACATTACTGGAATTAAAAAAATTAGTAATTTTTTCTTGATATATAGAAATGCAGTTGAATTTGTGCATTAATTTTTTATCCAGCAATTTTGATAAATTCTCTTAATTTCAATGCATTTTTTAGTTTGTTTTGTATTTTCAACATTGTTATTGTTATTATAAGATTCCACAGAGTCTACTACAACTCAGAGTGACCTTTTCAGTAACAAATATGAATTTTTTCCTATCCTGCACCATCCTCACCATTTCTGATCTGCTTGAGCCCGTTGTTACAGGCACTATGTCAATCATCACGGTTTTGACACAGTCCTTTCTATATATAATCTATAAGTAATATCAGTTTTACAGTTTTATTTCTTCTTTCACAGTGTGTGTGTTTATGTGTGTGTATTTTTTTTTCTTTTTGTTCTAATGGACTAGCTAAGACTTCGCTGCAATGTTGACTAAAATCAGTGATTGCTCTTACTCTTATCAAATTCAAAATCTTTAATGGGAAGTTTTAAATATTTCATTGATGCTTTTTTGCAAGTTATGGAAGCTTCTATTACTATAGTTTTACAAGGTTATTTTTAGATTAAACATGGATATTGAATTATTAAATGTTGTTCTGCACCTATTTAGAGGATTATGTCTGTATATTTTCTCCTATAACCTGTTGGTTTGGCAAACTACCTCAATAATTTGGTTTTTATTTTTAATGTTAAATGTGTATTCCTTGAATAAATCTCATTTGATCAAGATGAATTATTCTATGAATTGTTCAAGTTGATTTGATAATCATATACTCATTAAGAATATTGCTTCTATTATTATGGCAGGTTTTCCTGACATTTTCCCTTTGCCTATTGAGTTTTAGTAATGCAGTTGTGCAAGAATGATAGATAGGTAGGTAGGTAGGTAGGTAGATAGATAGATAGATAGATAGATAGATTAGATAAATAAAAAGATAGGATAGATAAATAAACAGGATGATAGACACATAGATAGATAGATAGATGATAGATAGATAGATAGATAGATAGATAGATAGATAGATAGATAGATAGATAGATAGATAGAGTGATTCAATATGATAACCTGGGTTTTAATGACATTTCTGACCATTGTTAGTCTCATCACATGACCAGGTGATAACTATACAAATGTAAGGTGTTTGTGGCTCACCAAGGAGAATGGCTAGCTTGCTAATAGTTTAAATGAGGCAAATAACTTCAGGTGGGAACATGCAAATAAGATATGTACACCATTAAAGTGAGGTTTGCTCCATTTTGTCATAAGTTGTTCAGCTTTTAATTGAGCCAGTGTCAAAGGGCAGGGAGCAAGAATCTCACAATCAATAAGAAAGAAGCAGTAGAAAGTGCAATGTGTTCTTTGGCCCAGAAATCCCTGCATGAAATAGAGCAAGACTAAGACATGATAGCCGTGATGGCAGCAGTTGTACGTACGCACCACTGTGATGGTGGTGGCAGCAACAAAATTGGTAGAGAACCAAGAGTTCATGTGAAGCAGAGCTGAACTGAACCTGCTGGCCCATGCAGCAAGAGCCAAGCACCGAGGGCCTGATGCTACTGGTGGAGTCTGGGAATAAGCATTCTTGGCACATAATTGGCACAATCTGTAGAGTTGCACTGCTAACCCAAAGGCTTGTCTCTCTGGTGGTTTGGATCCACTAGTGGCTCTAAGGAGAAAAGATAGGCAATCCCCCCACATCCCCATGTCATTTACAGCCTCAGAAACTCAATGCAGAATCAGGTATATGTGGGTTTTGTCTCCATGGCGATGAGTAGTAAATAATATTAGTAGTTGTAATAAAGAAGCTTTGTAACATTGGTTGAGCATGGAAGGGGCTCAAAATGACATGGCTGAGGTCAGAGGGATGTCTGCCTGAAAATATCTGAGAAGAGCCTGTCCTAACTGAAGAATTAGTGTTTCTGGCATGATTGTGACAGGTTACTTCCCTAGTAAATCACATAATAGTATTGTCTATGAGTTCTGTGTGGCCATTGCAGTGAATTAGTGAGCCTAGAAGTAGCATATCAAAACCCGTGGTCAGTACAGCTGATGCTAAAATTGATAGCAGAAGGATAGCAAAAGGTGAGAGCAGGAGAGCATGTCTGACTTGATGGGAACTGACTTTGGGCTGTGATGGTTTTGATGAGGATTCTTAATCCTGTGGAGTTAGTAGAGGTCAGATTTTGCCAATCTCACACCTGCTACATTGTTTTTCAAAAGCTATGCTTGGTTCCTCAACAGAAATTGGGAAAACGTCTATATTTTTCTATTCTCTGTAAGAGAATATTTCAATATTGCAATGGTTTAATCTTTCCAATTTAGCCAGAACATCTCAGTAAATCATCTGAAATTTAATTTGTGGGAAGATTTTAATTACAAACTCAGTTCCTTTAAATAGCTCTAGAACTTCCTTGAGTTTTTGGTTTCCTGTTTTCTTCTTGCATCTGTTGTGGTAAGCTTTATGTTTTTCTAAGAATATGCTCCTGGCTTATATTTCCTCAATCACAACTTTTTCAGAAAACCAACTTTAACTTTGTTGATCTTCCCTATAATATACATATTTTCTATTTAGTTATATGTCGCTCTCATCTTTACTGTTTGATTTTTTTTTCTGGTTGAAAGGTGAGAACACATTGATATTTGGTGGTGGTGGTGGATATTCTTAGGTATTTACAAGTTAACTGTGATTCATAACAACCCTGTGAGCAATGGATCCGAATCCTGCCCTATTCTGTATCATATCATCCTCCTCATCTCTGATGTACTTGAGCCCATGTTGAGGGTCTCCCCCACCGTCACCCTCACCCTCACCCTTTCCAAGCATGATATCTTTCCAAAGATGGGTTCCATTTAACGATATGCTCCAAAGCAGGTGCGGTCCGAGTTTCACCATCCTTGCCTCCAAGGTTATGCTCTCTTCAAGACATATTCTTCTGACCATCCGTGGGATTTTCTGTACATACTTGATAGTTCACCAAAATGCAGTTCTGACTCAACTCATCCTTCCAGAAGAACCGTTAGGAAAGCATTGTATGCTTTGCCCACAGAGTTCTCTGAGTTTCCTCTCTCTCCCATTCTTTCTTCATCGTAGGATAGATAGGGAACTTAAGAATATTTTTTTGGTTGTTACTGATATTTTTTTTCTTTAAAACTTTCTTCTACTTTAAAGAAATTGTACTCAGAAATAGGGTAACCAGATCTGTAGGTTTGATTGCTATTCATGACAACTCCTGCGTTTCTAAGTGACTCCATGTGGTTTATATTAGCATTGTTCTTTTGGAACCCGAATGCCAGGCCTTTCATAGGCATCTCTGAGTGGGTTTGATCCATTAGCTTTTGATGACTAGCTGAGTGCATGAACATGTATGTCTCCCAGGGTGTCAGAAGAAGAGCTCTCCATTAATGAAGCAGAAAGTCCTTCTAATGTTATTATAATGAAACCATAGTCTTTCTGATTGTCTAATAGTCGGATATCTCAACTTTTTTTGTCCCCATCCCAGCTGTTCTTTTGGACATTTGGGATGCTAAGACTCCTTGTCTTTCCCTCAACCATGATTTCAGATAATTGAGAGTGGGTTCTCAGAATCAGCAGTTGTTACGGTTAGAGATTATAGCCGTTTTATGTGGGACAAAAGATAATCAAGTTGAGTGGGGGAGCTGAGCTTTATGTAGAAAACAATGATTTTAGAGAATCTGAGAAGGTGGATGCACTGAAAAAGGTTTGGGATTCAGGACTCAAAAGAATCTTAATAGCATTTTACATGTTCTTTAGAGCCATGAGAGACTTTAAACTGCTTAAAAAGATTGTCACTCTGATGTGACAGTGGCTCAGATGAAAGGAGGAAGACCTGTGAGGAAGGCTGGCAATAGCCTAGGCAAAAGGAGATAAATTACCAAAACATTACATTCATGTAATCAAAACTATCCATGAATTCTTTCATGAAGGCAGTAGGTGAAGGAAGACTTCAGAGGAGATCCTGAGGTTAAGCGTCTAGAACAGTTGACCATACCAGTCATTTGTAAACTTGAAGTAAATGAAGCTGATTTTAAGGAAGTTCATGGTTTGGGCCATACTGAGTTTGAATATTACATTACAGGACAGCCAGCTACAAATACCAATTTGAGATCATTTAAACTATAAATGGGCATTTGTGAATCATCTGCATGGATGTGACATTAGGAATCCTAGGAGTAAATCAATTCTGAAAAGCATGGAGAGAGAGAAACTGATTTAGAGTCATTCCTTAAAGAAGAGGATAAAGCAAGAGATGGAGGGAGGGAGAGAGCAGAATTTTGTGACCACCTACTTGACTAGATTGGAAGGAGGAGTGGCATCCACTTCCATAATAGCTTGCCTCCGGAAACTTTATGAACCTGGAGAAAGGATTCTCTCTTTCATAGGATCACTATGAGTCGCCTGCACTTAACAACAACAACATTTACTAGATTCTCTGAAAGAGATATTGCCTTAGTTAACAAGAATATGAAATGCTCTTTTTGTGTCTTTAATATGTAGTCTGCTATGTTAAACAAATAATATCTTAAAACTGTGTATGCAAGAACATAGAACTATGGGAAACTCTGGTCTCAAGTTCCTGTTTCCACTCCTATTACCAACTGAGGAACCTATTGGTGCAGTGGTGAAGTGCCTGACTCCTAATTGAAGACCAGACTGTTCATACCCACCAGTTCTGTTTCTTTTAAAATTCCAGCTTTGGGGAACTGCAGGTGTCAGTTCTGCTCCTCCTGTCAATGCTACAAGTCGGAATAGACTCAGTCGCTGTGG
>NW_006399761.1:23379723-23380243 GCF_000299155.1 Elephantulus edwardii | reverse complement strand
TTAGGGCTGTTGTACAGCTATGAGTCACAAGCGACTCAATGGCACATAACAACAGCAAATTATACAGTCAATGCCTAGATCATAATCATGTTAGTTTGACAATATGAATTGTTTTGTGCTAGCATGCTTTTGTAAAGTGGGGCATCATTGGTCTTTCTTAAATAAGGGGTAGAAATTTCTTGTTAAATTATGTTAGTGATAATCTCTTTTTACCTTATGTTAAAGAACTTCTGCTCTATATCTAAGTCTTACTCCAGTAACCAGCATTTTAATTGATACCAAGGCTTAAAAGTCCAGAAATACTAAGTAGTTCCAGGTATATCTTTTTCTAAAGTTACCATCACAGAATGGGGTTTTATTCAGTAAAAGAACATGCCATGATCTTAAGACTAATGAAAGTTTAAAATAAAAATCTTATTCCGGAGTTTTAGTTTTATTGTTGTGCTTACAGATGTAAGTCTGAATAAAAGAGTGAGGAACAAGGATTTCCCAGAAATTAATGTCTCTCTCTCTCTCTCTC
>NW_006399761.1:23373464-23378704 GCF_000299155.1 Elephantulus edwardii | reverse complement strand
CTCTGCAGCAGGTGCTTCAGGTCCTCCTCAGTTTCAGCAAGCAGAGTTGTGTCATCCGCATAACGCAGATTGTTGATAAATCGTCCACCAATCTTGACCCCACATATAATCATGATAGTTGACAAACGATTCTGGTTTTAGTTAAACTGGCTTCTGTGTCAGTGCCTTTTAATCCACACAATAATTAGATTGAAGGCGGGGCGGGGGTGGGGGCGAGAACCTGGAAAATGCCCTAATTGAGGAGAACTGATTATGTTGATCATAAATTGTAGGTACAGTGGCTTTTATACAGTTCCTCTCTTGGTATGTCAAAAAGATAACCATAATGTTGGTTTCTGGAAGGTAGGTTCTTATTTTGGTTGAGGGTTGGGTATGGACTGTTTGGTTGTTAATTGTGTTTGGAATACACATTCTTCTAAGTGGAACAGTACTGGTCTGTCAGTTTGCTGTACTAAGGTATCTTGAGGTTGCTGTGATGCTGAAGGGTGTGCCACTGGTGTGTCAATTCCATAATGTTGGAGAGTGGAGCTCCCAGATTAAGACATGTTTGGAAGCAGGAGTGGCATCCATTTCCTAAACAATGTGCCTCTGAAAAATCCAGAAATGATGATAGTTATAGAACAGGGGTCAGGGCTGCTTTTGTTCACAGGGTAGCTATGAATCATTCTCAACTCAGCAGCATTTCACAACAACAACAACTACAGTATATTGCATTAAGATGCCCTCTCATACAGCTATTTGTTGATTGTAAAGATGTAAGAAAGAACTTTGAAAGAATTGTTCTGACATTTTACTGTTTATGACCCAATTGTGGTTTCTTTCTCTTGGAGGGTATACATCATAAAGGTGTTCATAGTCCTGCCCCCAACACATAGAAATAAATAGACCCACTGCCATTTCCCCCCCTAGAGTTTATCAAAATTTTCTTCAGGTGCAAACTTTGATTGAAGAGAAACTTCATAAAAGACTTGATGACCTGTGAAGTTACCAGAAGACACTCAAAGATAACATCTCACCTCAACAAGAATATCAAAGTTCAGTAAGATAAAAAACAACAAATACCAGCAGGGGTATAGAAATTTTATACACTATTGGTAGAACTATGGAATGGCTAACCATTTTGGGAAACAATATAGCACCTTCTTAATAAATTTGAAATACAAATGCCATTTAATCCATCAATCCCATTACTCCAGATATATTTTCTGAAGAAATAGGAGCTAAGGCACATCTATTTTCATCGTGTACATCGGGTATCATTGCAGTGTTATTTACAATATCAAATAACATGGAAATAGCTGAGGTGCTTATCAAGTGATTGATTAAAGAAAATATAGTACACCCATACAGTGGAACACTGTGCAACACTGAAGAATTTGTTCCCTTATGAATGAATGAACTTCAGAGACTAAGGAATAATTAGAACTCTCATAGATTGTTGATGGGAATGTAAATTGACATTACACCTTTTGAAAGCTCATTAGTAGTATTTACTAAAGTTAAACATACGCATGCTCTGTAACCTAAACATTCCACTCCCAGGTAAATACCCCAAATAAATTCATAATCATGCCCACCAAAGATACATATAAAAGTTTGTAACTGTTTTCTTTATAATTGCTAAAACTTGGAAACAGTTCACTTTTCAATGCACAGGAGAGTGCCTAAGCAAATGTTAATGTGTCTGTAAAAAGAAAAAAAGAGGTTCAAAATAGCAATTCATCCAATGTGAATAACAATGTATATGAACTTTGTAAGCAAACCAGTATAAAATGAAAATTTATTTAAACAATTTTAATAAAAATAGTAATTCAGTGCCAATAATGCATTTGCATTGAGTAAAAATAATTACAGTTAATATTTATTGAGTGATTATTATGTACCATACATCTTGCTAAATGTTCTGCATATATTTATTCATCTAACAGTATTTAAGGATTACTTTATTCATACTAGGAACAGTTCTGTGCAATTAGAATAGGTTAGTAAAGAGAACAATTGAAATCCCTTGCCTTCATGTCCCTTTCATTTAGTGGAGGCAGACACACAATACCCAATAAGTGCCGTGAATGAAGTGTGTAGACTGTAAGAACAATAGGTGCTCATACCCTAAGGCAGCAGCTCATCAGTAGTAGTCAGGGAACAAAGAGGTAATAAGCTTCCCAGTAATCTAAAGTGATAGGTGACATCAGGGAGATGATGAGGGTGGCGCTATTTTGTTACTTGAAGTAGGTAACCTTAGAATTTCCATTTTTCACATAAGAAAGCAGAGGCATAGAATAATTAAGTAACTGCCACATCAAAACCATACTTTTTACAAACTCAAGAACTGGCTGTTGAGACTCATAAGAAATTTTATCTAAACTGCCAAATGATGTAGCTACTACTTTAATAGCCCTCTGCAAAATATTTGATGAAAGTTGAGCTGTTCTGCAAAGAATGATTCATTTAACACTGGTCTACTTTCACTGCAGATCAACATGGCCACTTCTTTACAGGGTTGATAATTTACCAGCATTTCTTCATTTGCATATGACTTTTCTTGGCAATGGATTAACATTCCTGTGAGGTGTTTTAATGAGGTGCTCTATGTGTGTGTGTGCAAATTCAGATTTGGTTTAGCTCTGTACCCTTTTCATTTTGGTGTTCTATGCCAACACTGCAATTCAAAGGCATCGATTATTTTGTCATCCTTATTCATTATACAGCTTTTGGGTGCATAGAAAGTAATTGAAAAGACTATGGCTTAGATCAGGCACACCTTAATATTTAAACTGACATCATTGCTCTTTAGCCCATTGGAGTGTTCCTTAGCCATAAATTTTTCTCAATGTAACACATCTTCATTTCTTGACCATTGTTGCCATGGCTGTTAATTGTGGGCCCGTGTGAAATGAAGCTGTTGATATCTTCAGTCTGTTCTCCATTTATGGTGATGTTGCCTATTGGTCCATTGGTGAGGATTTTTGTCTTCTTATGTGTAATCCATATTGAACGCTGTAGTATTCAATCTTCAGCAACAAATGTTCCACATCCTCTTCAGGGTATCCCAAGAGGCAAGGATGGTGAAAGTTTGTCTCACATACTTTGGGCATGCTGTTAGGATGGATCAGTGCTTGGAAAAATATATGATGCTGAGAAGAGAGTTAAAGAGTAGAATACCTTCAACAGGATGGATTGACACAGCAACTTTAGCAGTATGCTTACATGTGGTGGTGTTTGTGACTATGCCTGTACAGGATAGATAGTCACTATGAGTTGGCTCAATGGCACTTAACAAGAACAATTCTTTTTATTGAGCCTGCTTAGAAACAAAGATGTACGCATAGTAATAATAATGGCATAGTATGTTTCCTTTAAATTTATGTACAGAAGCTTCTATAGACCATAATGTAAAATGGCATTTGTTATTTAACACCTGTACATGTTGTCATGGAGGAGTCATTGTAATGATAGTTGCTAATCCATCGACATACTATCCATACTTGGACTGAATCAACACCTTAATAAAATTTAATACGGAAAAATGTCTTGATAAAGACAGTTCTTTAAGCAATTGAAAATCTAAGGGGAAAAAAATTGGTGTCCCCAGAGGTTACCACTTCACTTAGACTACTCCACTTCCAGGGGGAGTGACTAGAGATATTTGAAAATGATAGTAGATCATTAGATGAGAAGATACTAGATAGTTAGAAGATTTATTCCAGTAAAATCTCAAGAGCCAGAATTTGCCAGGACTGCCTTGTTATTTCCAGTCTTGCAAGCTTTCCACCTTTGTCAAGGTGTAGCTTACCACTTGTAAAAAAGAGCCAGGATTGTGTGGGATAGGCCATAACTAACCCTTACCCACTTTACAAAGGAGAACTGTCCCCATCAACAATATCAACAGCACAAAACCAGTTCTCATGAAGTCACACCTGTCCCTCCACACTTCCATACCTCTTTCTACTCATCCCAGCAGCAATCTTACTATTTTACTGGATCCAGAATCTGATGTGATAGCTCAAAAGACCACACAGAACCACATTGGGGAAGTTAAAAGGTTATAATCCAGGGTTGTTGTTGTTGTTGTTGTTATGTGCTGTCAAGTTGCTTTCGACTCATAGCAACTCTATGTATAAGAGCCCTAAAACTAAAACCTGCTCTATTTTGTGCCAACATCACTGTCTCTGACACACCTCCTCCCATTACCCCCGTCACTGAATTGATTCATCTCATTGAGCTTCTCCCTCTCTTACGCTGTCCCTCCACCCTCTCAAACAGGATATCACTCTCCAAGGACTGGTCCCCCCTTGCAATATGCCCAAAGTCTGTCAGATGAAGCTTCAGAGCCCTTGCCTCCAAGGAGCAGCCCAGTAGTAGCTAAATATAGTCAGGTGCCTCATCCTTGAACCTCATGGCTTTACCCCAGTGTTGTAAAGCTCTCGGTCTTGCAAGTTGTGGCTCTCCCTCCCCAGTTCTCCAGCAAACTTGGACAAAAGGGTCTTAGCACTGGTTCTGTGGTATAGCAATCCCAGGGTCCACTCCATTCCATGGCAAGTCTCTGGTTTTCTCCGGTGGCTGCTATGGCTGTTGGTCCCATATGCCTTAGTCTGGCTGGTGCAAGAATCTCTGGTCAAGAAGCATGAGTTGCAGTCTCTTGTATTTTCCTCTTTCTGCTGTTGGATCCACTCAGTTTAATAGCGAGACTAGCCGGTCCTCTTGTAGTTTGGTGAGACTGGCCAGTCTCCTTGTGGACAGGCTAAACACCCTATTGAATATCTTCACCCATCCAGATGGCAAAGTCAAATTCAATGGCTAGGAAAGTAATTTTGAACACTAAACATTTCACACCACACCATGTTTCACTATTAGTGGAAATAAGTTTGCTTTCCATGGCAAGTTTCTGTCTTACAGTTTCCAGGTTTTGTAGGTTTTACTATATATGTTCTATGGTAAACTAATTAAAATGGGAATTCCTTTTTTACCTGTTGCTTTATATAAAATAGAATTGAACCTGTGTACTTTTCAAAATTTATTTTCTACAGGTGATCATTTAAAGAATAGCATTATACTTGACTTAACGATTGGTTATATAACAGTTTGTTAATCTGATACTGAACAAAACATGAGGAATTGAATCTTTGGTGTTTTTTATATTGTGTCTAGCAAACTATCTAACGATATCATTGATTTCACACGCAAGCAAGATTCTCCTGAGGAATATCCAAAAACGACTGGAACAGCACATCAGCAGAGAA
>NW_006399761.1:23344844-23371514 GCF_000299155.1 Elephantulus edwardii | reverse complement strand
TAGGGTCGCTATGAGTCGGAAACGACTCGATGGCACATAACAACAACAACATATTATTGTATGCCATTACTGTCAACCCCTGTTGCTATTAACTCTAAAGTTATTTTGCCCTTATTAAATTTATATAAGAATTATTTTTTAATATGGTTATTAGAACGTTTAAGGCTACTATTACTTACCTCTCACCATTACTAACAATGTGTTAAAGTTAGAATTCAAAATTTTTACGTTTTCGTAAAGGAAAAATTTTAATGGAGCTCAAAAAGAACTATATTTGTACATAATTCCACTTGGAATGATCTTTTCTAAAAGTGTGAGTGTTACACAGCGATCCAGTCTTAGTATTTAAATGCTTTAACATGATGTTTCTATCAGTATAGCTCTTGGCCTGTTCTCATGTATAAGTTTAAAATCTTGCATATCTACATCCTTGTCAGGCAAATGCCATGAGCTAAAATTGAAGATAATAACGTAAGATTCATGTCTCCCCCTTGCAGGTTGTAGTTGTCACGAATTGACAGTTTTGAAGGACCTAGACTTACATCAAAGGATTCAGAGGATCTCGTTAGGTCAATTAATGTTCATTTTCATCTTCCATTCAATTCTTCTAATGTTTTTCCTCTTTTTTTCCCCCTCTCCCTTCTTTCTAGCCAAGTCCTATACCGAGTCCTGTTTTGGGGCGAAAGCCAAATGCTAGTCAGGCGCTACTTGTGTGGTGCAAAGAAGTTACGAAAAACTACCGGGGAGTAAAAATTACCAATTTTACTACATCATGGAGAAATGGTTTATCTTTTTGTGCAATATTACACCACTTTAGACCAGATTTAATGTAAGTAGAAATGTTTTACATTCCCTCTTAAGTATTGTGTGAATAATACCTATTTTTAAAAAATAACAGGATATTTCTTAGCATATGTCCTGAAATATTTTCTTTTTATTTCCTTTTTTTAATTGAGTGAAGTCCCTCTTGTTTGTTGAGGGAAGAAATAGTTGGATGTTAAAAAGAAAAGTCTGTCCTCCTTGATGCCTAAAAACAATTTTTTTGTTAAAAATTATTTCTTTTTAATCTCAAAAAACCAACTTCACATTATTCTAAAAATTGTGTCTGCATTAAAATAAGATGAGACAAATCAGCCTGTAGCTCTTTGTACATTGACATAAGGGATTATTTCATGATCAATTTTGGTTGTCAGACCTCGCCTCTGGTGCCTGCCTTAACTTCTCCTTTAGATGGGCTGCTCTAGGCAATGAAACATGTAATCACTATTTTTATTTATTTATTTATTACCTTCATTTTCCACACTATTAGTTTTGTTGATTGAGTTTCTGTGAAATTGCTAGTTACTCTTTGGCATTATTGAATGTCAAATTTTTAGTCAGTTTGCTTTAGAAACAGCTGTTTTATCACCTTCCGTATGTACCTACTGTGCCATTTTCTTCTTCAGTGACTACAAGTCTTTGAATCCTCAAGATATTAAAGAGAACAACAAAAAGGTAAGAATTGCCATGGGAAGGATTTTTTTTTTTTCAATTTTGGCTTCCCTGCAGGTTTTATTAATTTGGTGAAGTGAGGTGGTTTTGTGAGGTCCTACCTGCAGCATCATGTCATGGGGAGAAGTTGGCTTCCTTCCTGTCATTCTAATGGTTATTCTAGTTTACCATGAATCTTAAAGGTCAGCAAGTGCAAAGCTGCCATCAGATTATTTGTACATGACCTTCACTAGGTGCTACATATTTTGTTAAAACAAGTTGCTCAAAGATGCTTAAAAAGTGCTCATATACATGTGCCATGAACTACTCTGTAAGTTTAGGACTGTGTCGGGGGAGAAGGTGCAGAGAGCCTACTGGATATTATCAAGGAATATGCATTCTTTTTATATTCCTTAAGGACTATATTTTCATATCTGCTTTTTCCATTTGCTGGTAGCCATGTGTTTTTATACATAATTATTAAGATTCACACCTGATTGGAGAGAGATTTGATCCTTTAGCTTCAGAGCTGCCATCTACATGGCCTGCACTGCTGGAGCCCTTTGGGCCAGTTGACTGTAGCTGAAGGCTGATGAGCTTCCCACTTCTCTGCTCCTCCCTTCCCCTCCCCATGCCTTTACAATACAACATTGTAAGTTATTGTGCTATAACACCTGATTTGGTGAGATTGGCTGATTGGTTTGGTTTTTTGAGTATTATATTATCTTTGTTGGAGTTTGAGTATTCCCCCCCCAACAATCAAAAGAGAAATAAATGAAAAGTCTTATTGAGATCTGTGATTCAAACAGTTCTTGAACATGATTATGGAAAATGAGATATTTTGGTTTTTACTTGAAATTTATAATATAGACAACAAACCACTTTCATGTTAGTTACAGTTAATAAGACTTGGTCACTTTGAGAAGTCAGTATTTTCCTATCACTTTGCAATTGTTATGGCTGTCTACAGAGATCCTGATAGTGCCTTCCTTGTTGATTATTACATCTGTCATACATTCATAAAAACCACACATATAACTTTTTACCTAAATGTATTTTTTCCCTAAGTGTATTTCTATTTATATTTTGATACTTACACTTTTAAACTTAATTGGTTTATTTTGTAATCATTCCTATTTTTTGTACTTAGAACATTCTGAGGAACACCTAAATTTCATCAATTTGCTAAGTCTTTGTAGGATAAAGAATTTAATAACCTTTGGTCTATACGGTCTTCAATCTACTTTGAGTAGGTAATTAAAAATCTAGTGACAAAAGAGTCTGTAAAGAGACACTTTATAGAAGTTCCATTGACAAATAAATCAAAATGGCTTTACTTTTCATTGCTTTCTAAAGCCCAAAAGTTTGTGTTGTCACTTAATATTTCTGGGGCTGAGTTGTGGTGCTGACAGGAAAGTAAGCCTTTTAAAAATTGGGATAATGTTCCAAGAAAAGGTAATCTTTAAAAATAAGCATAATTTTTTTTTTTATAAATATCATTCTTCTGGCTTGCTACAAAGTAACTAATTCTCACAAATGATTTTCTGTATGACCTTGGAGGTTGTACCTATTAAAGTGAAATGCCCTCTTTTTCATCAGTTAATTTAAATATCTTTGGATATGACATTTCTGTACTTACATTTTCTTGCAACAGGATACACTAATAAGCTGCTTAAATAGATACACATGCATCCTAATAATAACCCATTGTTACTTTTATAAAATAGAATTTTCAGTTTATTGTTTGAAGTTTTTTAAAAAAGAAACTCTTTTAGTTTTACATATGTATTTTGAATTGTATTAGGGCATTAGTCACACTTTTTCACACCATCTTTTTTTGCTTTTATCACTCAAGAGCATAATAATGTTGAACAAAAATTCCCACCACATAGAGTAGAATATTTCACTTAATTTTTTTTCTCAATTAAATCCTCCTTATGGCTTTTTGAAAGGATTTTAGTTTAGATGATCTTATTCATTGCACTACTCAATAAGTGATTGTTTTTGTAGTCTATCCTTTTCATCACCTGGCAACTTCTTACCTGATATCTACATTGAGTATCTCATTTGCTACCTGCGTATTTATTTCCGGCTTCACACAGTTCTTCCTGATAACCCCAAGTGCCCTGGATTGAACTACAAGCAGCACAGAAACAATGCCCGAGTCTTAAATTCCAGGTGGTTGCACAGCAGAACTCAAAGTGCCTTCTCTCTGCCAATTAAAAGAACATTTAGGAAGGAATCAGACGATTTTCTTTGAAAGATTTCCTTTTTTGCCTGCCCACACAGCAAAAAAGACTATAGTTGATTGACCATACCAGAATAGGTTAGCCTATGGGAAACTTCTTTGACCTCACTCACAAGAATGCCAGCTTTTTAAAAAATATTGGTGTGTTGGGTTTTTTTGGGGGGGAGAGGGGGAGGGGGCGGTTAGTGCAATTAGTGTGCATAAAATCAATTGCTACATGAAGCAAAACAGCGGCAGGAGTTTCCCCGCAAGGAAGCTAATAGTTTTCTTAGATCTGTAAAATGTGCTGAATAAAAAGGTATTTTTACCTGTGACATCTGATCTGAACCAGGGTGTCCGTGTTTTAGATAATTGGGAAAAGTTTTGAATTCTGCCTGTGGTGCTTTTCCTGATGGACTGCAATTGATGTCTGTCAGTCTAGTTGTCAAGACACATGAAGAGGAAAATGACTTTAATTTTCCTAAAACATGTAAAATAACAAACAGGCCTCTACATGCACACCAACAGAGCCATTCACTAGCAAATATTTTTGTGGTACCTGTATTATGAAGCAGAGTGCTGTGAAAATTGAAGAGGCTTAATATCACAATTTGTTTTTTCATTTTCTTTCTTACTTATTCCACGAAATTTATTAAACTACAGGAAGAATATGAGGCAAAGATTAAATTCAAAGGTAGAAATGTACTTGTGCACGTTAAGCACAAAAGACCAATTCTCTCTTTCTGGCTTGTTACATGATTTCCTAACATTTTTAAGAAAAACCTTGAGTTGTGAGCCTAAATCAAGGCGGTTATAAAGAATAGACATTTGTACCCCAAAGCAAGACGACAGCTGGAACACCTTTACTTTTCCTCTAAGAGTCCTTACACCTCTAGGCACAATCTTTGTGCTGCTTCGCAAACACAATGCTATTTTTAAGGGTTAGTTCAGGATAGTAATAATTAATTGTAAATTGAGAAACAGCTTTGATTCTTCAAAACTAGAAAAACCTGATGTGCTGCAGTCATGTAAAGGCTAACAAAAAATAATACAATGCAGCCTCACATTCTCCTCTTGGTTGTGGTGCTCAAAACAATTTATTCTTTTCCACAAGGGATGAAGTCCCTCTGCCGATTAGGGAAGTCAGTTTTAATTGGCATTTTAAAAAATGTCTCTGAACTTAGGTAGCATTTATTTGGGGGTGTTGTTATTTTTTTTTTTTAATATCGAGATGATATAGGCCCTCATTGTTTTGGGTAATATAAGTGTACATTTTGTTCCTAAATCACCATAGTTACGGACCATGGTGGGGACAAAGAGGTTGAAGAGGAATGGTACAGGTTGAGATGGATTAGTCTAATGTTTCTTTATACCTTAGCTCCTTATCTTAAAAATCCATTCTTAGATTGTGTGTGTGATCTCTCCTTTTTGTTTATCTTCTTTATTGGAGAAAAACAACTCTTTCAAATGCCATTACTTCACCTTTACAATTTTTTACTTGTGGAATTTTGTTCCTTTCATATTGCATGATGTTGGTAACATAGCATACCCTCCAGCAGCAATACAATTTTCCTGTCTTAGAAAGTGTGTGGGTTCCCTGGAACAGCTGGTATACCATTTCTTCTTTCTTCCTTTTAAGGCCTACGATGGATTCGCCAGCATAGGAATTTCCCGGTTGTTGGAACCTTCAGATATGGTTTTATTAGCCATTCCCGACAAACTGACTGTTATGACTTATCTCTATCAAATAAGGGCTCATTTCAGCGGCCAAGAGCTGAATGTCATTCAGATAGAAGAAAACAGCAGTAAAAGCACCTACAAAGTTGGGAACTATGAAACTGACACAAACAGTTCTGTGGATCAGGAAAAGTTTTATGCGGAGCTGAGCGATCTGAAGCGGGAGCCTAACCCTCAGCCTACCAGCGGAGCCGTGGACTTCTTGTCTCAAGACGACTCAGTATTCGTCAATGATAGTGGGGTTGGAGAGTCCGAGAGTGAACACCAGACCCCTGATGATCACCTAAGTCCAAGCACAACCTCCCCTTACTGTCGCAGGACTAAAAGTGACACAGAACCCCTAAAATCCCAGCAGAGTTCTGGGAGGACTTCAGGATCCGATGACCCCGGAATGAGTTCCAGTACAGACTCAACTCAAGCACAGGCTTTGTTAGGCAAGAAGAAACTGTTGAAACCTGAGGTTTTAGACTTAAGTGACTTCTATGTTAGCGATAAGAAGAAGGATGTGTCCCCACCTTTGATTTGTGAGGAAGCAAATGAGCAAAAGCTTCAGGCTTTAGAAGCTACTGGGAGCTTGGAGCAGGGAAAGGATCATTCCAGACCCCGAGACGGCAGACTGGATCCTGAGTCACCTATCAAGAAGCCAAGTTTATCTCCCACGTCTAAGCTGGGATACGTGAGAGATGAAGACTTTGCAAAGAGAAAACCTTCCTCTCTGAGGCAGACAGAGTCCGAGCCAGATGCGGATAGAGTCACAGGAAATCATGCCGAGCCTTCCTCGAAATCTGTCCAGGTGAGTGAGCGAGGATGGTTACGATGCAGGGCCAGCAAACAGATATTCTGTACTTTTTTGAAAGATACTTTCTTTCTGTATTAATAAAACCTTTTAAGATGTTAAGATGCACTTAAGGGGAGTTTTTGATCATTGTAATTTGTTGCAGTGATTAAAAGTATGACATAATTTCTCTTCGGTAAAAGACCTTGTTTCATAAACACTTAAGCAAAGTTTATATGGAACTTTAAGTCTATAAAATAACTCAGCTTTAGGAATGAAAGGTAAAGTATACCAATTTTTAAGGTATTACTTTACTAATAAAAGAAAGATGTTTTGTTATGAGTAGGTTAAAGATATTTTTATATTCTATTTAGTAAGAAAATCATTCAGAAATTTAAGGTCAAATTAAGTATTTCCTGTTCAAAATGTTTTCCTTAAATACCTTAGTTGCATTGGAATCAGTATTTCTGGTCACATCTTTACAAAACTTCCAGGAGCATTCAGATTTTCCCCATGAGGTGGATATTAATTTTTATTTAATTAAACCTACAGTTTCAGCAGAATACCTATAAAAGGATGGCCATTATGTTCTTAACATTTAGAATTTGTATTTTATGCATGTAAAATGAATTCTTTTCCACCTTTTTGACATAGACTTATATAATACTCACGTGTGCATACAAGGAAGTCTTAAGCAAAATAAATTGATTTAGGTATTTTTTTAAACTCTTCATGCGTAGCTGCTAACTGTTCGAAATCACTTTTTAGCTCAGTTGTTGGTGTTCATGTTTTCCACGCAGTTTTGGCCTCTGTACCGCCCACAGCACATTGTTTCAGCAGCAGTTCTACTTTTTTAATAATACTCCCAACTATTTTTACAATAATACTAGAGCCGTGTTTGCCATTCTTTTAGCTCATGCTCTAGTCAGTAGGCACTGGAGTTTTCTGGAGACTGTGATTTGTCCCACCCCAGCAGATTGACTACTGAGAGAGGTATCAAAATAGAATTACTGTCTGCAGTATGACCAGATAGTAAAAAGAGTTACAATATTGTCAAATGTTGCCATTTTGGTTATCTTTTAGAGATAACCAAATTAAAACAAAAAAAAATTAAATTGAAATTTGTTAACATGTAAAGAATTTGCTGTGGGTTTTTGTTTTTCTGAAGGAATAAGTAATTTCAGTTTCTCAGTTTTCATTTCAAAAGAAAACAAAAATCTCGGGAGTTAGCGGAATCCCTTTGGGGTCCTGAGTTTTGAGGTGCACACAGGGCTCTGATCCCAGCAAGTTTGCTGATCTCTGAACTATTGTATTTCTTCAAAGAATATTCCATGATTGTCTCTGGGATTTCTTTTGGAGCTAGTAATATTCATCAACATGTTGGCACTTTATTGATCATACCAGAAAGTTTTACAGTAGAAGATTTCAGACAACAACCACTCAAATCGTTCTTGGACAAGTGTTGCCGGAAACATCTGAGATTGTAGCCATACACCGGCACATGCATGCATGTCATCAGTGGCAGTCACATCCTGATTTCTACGTG
The DNA here is from genome assembly GCF_000299155.1 of Elephantulus edwardii. NCBI lineage: Eukaryota > Metazoa > Chordata > Mammalia > Macroscelidea > Macroscelididae > Elephantulus > Elephantulus edwardii. The sequence goes on along the minus strand of NW_006399761.1, from coordinate 23,363,759 downwards.
GATGACAAACTGTAAAATATCATCAAGTATCAGTATCAAAAAGTGTTAAGGAAATTAAAAATGTCTGTCTTAGATTCAATGCTCTAGTAGCTATCTGAGCTCTGCCCTGCCTCATGAAAGCTTTCAGGCCACGTCATGCTTGTGTCATATCATTGCCATCAAGCTGGCCCCAGCTCACAGCAGCCCACGTGTGTCAACATAGAACAGAGCTCCAGTCGGTTTCCGTGGACTGATTTTTTTTTAAAAATTCATTGCTAAGAGTTTTATTTATCTAGGCCTACCAGTTAAATACTTTGGGGAGCCTAAATTTGAACATCTACTGTAGATTTCTTCTGTTAACTATTTTTAAAGCAAGTGTGTTTAAAGTACAGTGTGATTGATGTTTAAAAATGCAAAGTCATCTGGATGGGGAAGCAGTACTCTTCTTAAGACCAAAGAGCTGTGTTTTGTGTCTGTGTAACTGGTCACAATTATTACATGATCACTGGGCTCTGACAGTAATTAACAGTATTGGCATTTTTAATGTCATTTAACCCCCTTGGAATGTGTTTTTCACATATGTTAAATGGAATAATCTCTCAGAGGCTGTTCGGCTCTCAAAATATTCTGTCATGCTGTGATTCTATTAAGATTATGTAAGTCAAGTTCAAATATGTCCACTGGATGATAATAACGACCTTTATTGACAGTTCATATGTTTTGTTCACTGGCCCTTAGAACTGGTCAGAATTTTTATTAAGATAAACAAAGAGATTTTGGGTACTAGACTGGTAAAAGTAGTATCTGATGCCAAAAATTTGTAATATGAGTGCTGAAATTTAATAGGTTTATTAAATTGTCTATAGCAGCTAAATTTTGGACCGTATGTTAGTCCAAAAGCTTTTCAGAGTAGTTTACGTACTTAGAATCCTTTCATTTGAAGCTTTTTATGAAGGAAAACAGTGGCTTGCACTGATAGCTACCTTTGATTGTAACATACACTTTTTTTCCTTAAATTTGTTTCTATGCTATATGGTATGTCTCATGAATTCTGAGATATACATCTTTTAATATTTCTAACGTCTCTGAAATCAGGATGTTGTTTACAGTATACCTACTGTATACGGCAGGTGCTCTTTCTTAGTAATTCATAGAATAATGTTTAGTCTTAAAATTGATGTCATTAAATTCGAGGAAATTTGCTAACCTAGTATGGCTTACCAGATTTTAGAAAGGCCTAATGTCCATTTTGGTGCTTGATTTGAGAACTATTACATATATTGTACATACCTCTCTTAAACTTTAAAAACCCAAGAAGTGAGTGGACAAATCTCACTTTATGTATGGAAAACTGGGGTTTGCAGACTTCCCCAAGCTGGCATAGTAAGTATATGATGTTCAAATTTAAAGATTCCTTAGTCCCAAGTCTGTGTTTCTAAATTTTATGCTCATTATTTTTCTTTATTTTAAACCATAATCACACTCAAAGATAGCTGTAACTTTAGAAGTATAGCAGTCAGCTTTATTGAAGGGCAGCTTAGCATTATACATCAAGTTCCTTAAAAAAGATTCATTGTGGAGAGAGGGAGTGAAGAAATTAGGAAAGATTCAGTGGAGACCTGAAAAGACGAGATGATAGGTGGGCATAGATCAATGGAGATCTGTTTTATAAAACCCAGTGTATGGGAATGATTATATGAAAGGCAATGTGAATAAAGACTGTTTAAAACACAATGTATATGAATGAAACACAATGTATATAAATTTTGTATGCAAACCAATGTAATTTTTATAAATGTTAACAAAAAGGCTTAGCTCATTATAGAGTCCTAAGATTTATAACCAGGAAAAAAAAGAATTTATATGAATATGATTTTAATGAGCAAAGCAGGGTTTTCATGTGTGTGTAGTTGGCTGAGATTACCAAATGTAGAATCACAGAAGTTAGTGATAGTGGGGATTTTAGAGATAATCTCATCTAAATGCTGTCATTCAAAGACAAAGAAATGGAGGGATTAAAAAAGTAGTAATAGTATTTATTCAGTGTTTCACTATGTGCTCGAGCTGTTACCCCATTTCACTTACTCTTTACATGATCCTTGTGAGAATTGCTCTATTTTTACCCACATTTGTAAGTGAGGTTTAGAGAAATGGGATTATTTGACCACAGTGAAGTGATGAAATTGGGTCTTGTACCTAGACTTCTCCTGCCTCCAAATTGAACTGAAATGCGAGTTTTTACGTGGCCTGCTCAGTGTTACATTGCTCATTATTCTAAGAGAGATTAGCAGCATGATATTGTAGCTGTAAATTCAGAGTTCATGTAATTAATTTTGTCTGGTTTTGAGAAAGTTTGTTGTTATAGCCAGCTCAGTTGCAGTGACCAATTCCATTATGGACTGTCAACATTGACTAAGAATCCATTTTTTATACATGTCAATTGTATCTATTAAGATTTTTTGTTTAATCCTCTTAAAATCTTGTGTAGTAGAAGAGGTTGTACAACCCTGTGAATACACAAATGTTTAAAAGCACAGAGATGCTCTGTGGCATGGTCGTAAGGGGATTGGGCTGCTAACTCAAAGGCAGTCCCTCTCTGCCAGTTCAAATCCACCAGCCGCTGTAAGGGAGAAAGACAGGCAGTCTCCCCCGGTGTGACTTACAGCCTCTGAAAACCCACTAGAGGGTTAGCTATGAGTTGGTGCCCACGCGACAGCAATAAATTGAATTGTTTTTAAAAAACTACAGAATTTTACACTTATAAAAATATTTTCTCCTACACAATTAAAGAAGTGGGTTTTAAAATAGCTATAGAAAAATGCAAAGATTGGGAAGAAAAAATAATGTTCCCAATTTCATTTTAAAAGAACAATTACACATTTATACCAACTAAATGAACCTATTCCTTGACCAAGAATGATTCTTATGATTGGAAGCAAAACTATGCCATGAAACAGATGTTAGTTACTTTAGTAGAAAAGAAGGAATTTGGAATTAACTAACGTGGCAGAGATTGTGAGTATGGCACAAGATAGGGAAGGGTTTTGATCTGTTTGTTCAGACACCTGGTCATGAGCTGTAGTCCACTAGTCAGCACCTAAAAACATCGGCCTTAATTAAGGATTCATTTCTATTGATGGTCAGTGCCTATTAATCTCCAAAATATATTTAAAATTACAAACTAATGTAGTAACATTCTTGTCTTACTCTAATATAGTTGGTTGTTTTTATTGTAACGAATGAGCAATGTCGGTTATTAGGTTAACTCTTTTATTCCCCCCATAAACTTTATGAAAGCTTTTCTTTTTCTAAAAATATCCGTTGTCCAGAACGTAAAGAATTATTATTACTGGTATTTAATATCAACATTCAATTTGGAAAACATGTGGCTTTCAATTTGAGAAACCAGAATCAGACCAGACTCAGCTTCCTAGTGACCCCACAGGACAGAACACAGCCACTCCCCAGGCAGTCCGAGCTGGAAATCATCACAGGAGCAGCCTGCCACAAGTTTCTCCCATGGAGTGACTGGTGAACTCGAACCACTGACCTTTTAGTTACTAGCCAACCACTTAACCACCACACAACACCATCCCTGCCCCTGTTATCGGTGCTATAGGACTATGAATATACAGAACCCCCAAGTGTTGCCATTAATGCTACTCAAAGTGGGAGGTTCAAGTCCATTCAATGATGGTGCCTCAGAGGAAAGGCCTGCTGATATGCCTTTAAGAAAACAAACCCCTGAAATTCAAATGAAGCCTGTTTCCACCAGACACACAGGGTGGGGTGGGGGAAGCTTCTGGGAGTTAGTATTCACACTTAGCCTGAAAAGATAATAGAAAGTTTCAAAGAAACACTCTTTGACTACCAGATTATACTGTATTATTTATCAAATACAAAGAATGCCTACAGCATATACAAGGATCTTCTGCCTTTTAAGAACATGTTCTCATGATGTATATTCTTAATCAGTTTTTTTTACATTATCAGTTTATAAAGATGATTCTTTTCCCCCCTCTCCACTTCTAATTCTGCATCTTTGCTTTTAAGCACCGAATGTTATCCAGACAAGAAGAACTTAAAGAAAGAGCAAGGATTCTGCTTGAACAAGCAAGAAGAGACGCCGCTCTGAAGGCAGGAAATAAGCCGACTACCAGTGCAGCCACCCCTCTCTGCAGCAGACAGCTAAGTGATGTGAGGAATAGTGGGTGAAAAACCTGTAAAGCTTAATTCTTTTGTGGGGCAAAGGGAATGATTCTCCTGTATTTTTGCTGTTTTTCAGAGACTTTGCGAGTAGTTGCTATTCTTACAGAACTGATAGAATCTTCATTGGAAGAACTTACTGTGATAATTCCTATACAGCATGTTAGCTATTGGGGTAACGTAGGATGCTCAAATATCATTTCCATGCACACACAAATTTAGTTTTCAGCCATTTACATTTTACAATCTGTAGTGCTCTGTTTAAGATTGTATTTTGTCCTTGGAAGTTCATTTTGTTGAAAATATTAGAATATAGTAATGATACGTAACCCAAATCTACTGCTGTCAGGTGGATTTCATGTCCTAGAGACCCTATAGGACTGAGCAGAACAGGCCTATTGGGTCACCTAGGCTTTAAATCATTATGGAGACAGTCTTTATTCCATCAAGTGTCTCTTTCTCCCTCCCTTGCTCATTACCATTGAATCAGAACCGACTCAGGGCTGACCCTCCATTGGATTCCGAGGCTGTAAATCACACAGGAAGAGATGGGTCATCTTTCTGCCACAGAGCTGGTAGATTTGAACTGCAAGAGAGACATAGCCTTTGTGTTTGTAGTACAGCTCCCTATGGACTGCGCCACCAGGGCTCCCCCTGAAACGGCTAGCGGGTTCAAACCACTCACCTTTTGGGTAGCAGCCAAGTGTGGTTGGGACGATTCCATCTCCTAGTGACCCTAAAGCACAGAGCAGAACTGCATGTAGAGTGGAGGGTAATTGGGGTAGATTTAAGGACAGGTGAACTAAAACTTGCTGGAAAAGAATCTAATCACGTGAAAATGCTTATTGCCATCAAGTCAGAACTGACTCCCAGCCGATTCTCCAGTGAGTTTTCGGAAGGCTGACTTCACAGTAGAGGAGATTCCCAACCTTCCCCTGATGGAGCAGTCAGAAGACTCTGACCTCAGAGTGCTGTGTGCTTCTTGTAGGAGCTCCACACTCATGGGCTTCACCACTACACAGAGTGTGTCTTCCTTTAGAAGACCTTGTTTTGTTGATATTATATTTGTGATCAGTTTCATAATTTCAGAGTTGTTTCCGGTTCTCAGAAAAAGAGGAAATGTGTACCTTTCTGTTGTGCAAACTTGTCAATTTTAGGCACAAGATATTTGAAATTTAAATGATGTCTGCCAATTGTTACATACCGTTGAGTTGAATACGACTCACAGCTGACCCTCCAGTGAGTTTTCAGAGGCCATAAATCACATGAGAGGAGATTGCCCATCTTTCTCCCACAGAGCTGCTGGTGGATTTGAACCATGGTCCTTCGGGTTGGCAGCACAGATGTAATTTTATACAGATTAGCAATGATCAGTAAATGTTTATTGAGCCCTTAATTGTATGCCAAGTCAGATTCTGAGAGCTTCTGCGTGGATTCACCACAAGCGTATGAAGGGGCAGCCCATAGAGAGGTGTGCTGCTGATTTGGCTAGCTCACCTTTTTGGCAGTTCGAATCCACCACTGTCCCACAGGAGAAAGATGAGCAGTCTGCTCATGAGCTATTTTCAGACATGGAATCCCACTGGAGGGTCATCTGTGAGTCATTTCCAACTCGACAGCAGCAAGTGAATGAGTGATATGAAGCAAGTACTGTCATCCCCATTTTATGGGTGAAAAAAACCCCAACTCAAGTCACAAAGAATTTAATGAATTGTCCATCAGAAAACCCAAACTCACAGGAGTCATGTCACAACCAGTAGCTGACCCTCCTTCGGGTCCCTGATGCTCAAAGTGGTGCGGGAAGACTTGCCCGTCTTTCTCTCTCAGTGCAGTTGGTGGATTCGAATCACTAGCGAGGCTCAGCCTTTCTGGTAACTCTGCAGCTCGGCTCCTGAAATCATGCTGTAAACATGGCACTTTATTTTTTTCTCATTTGTTCTTTGCACATCTTTGCAAAATAGGGCTAGATACTATTTTTTTGTTTACTGGAAATTAGTAGAATTAGTGGTTTTTTTGTTTTGTTTCGAGAATGGAGTTGGTTGGTGTGTTTTGTTTTTTTTTTTTAAATCTCTCAAAACAGGAGCAGAATTCAAGTATTGCTTGAAGTATTACTCTTATTACTTGTTTATTCTGAAAGCCGGTTCTTCCACTTACTAATTTGATCTTTCAGCGTTTAATTTGTCAGTTGTCTCCTCTGTACAAAGTACCTATAACTTTACCTACTGTTTCTTTCCCGGGAAAACCCAGCCCACTGCCCTATGGTCTGTTCTGACTCATTGGGTTCCTGAGGGCATCGGTCTTGATGGACAGAGACTGCTCATCCAATTGGTGGATTTGAAACATGAATGTTGCAGTTTGTGGCCTGACTCATTGCACACGTTGCCGCCAAGACTCTTAGACCTTTAACTAAAATTATTAGTAAATTCAATGTGAGAAGTTAATTATTAAAACACATCTGATTCCTTGTCTCTGATATCTTACTATTATTTATAGTATTATTATAGTAAAGACTAACTTGCATTTAAGACACAATGTTGGTGAGAATTCTTTAGGTTACTCTTTTACACTGTTGGTGGTATGTATGTGGTATTGCCACTTCTGGAAAGTCATTATGCATTTCATTTACTCAATAATTCCACTAATAAAGGCCTCTAGAAAGATTTATTAATCACAGTGTTGTTCATAATAACAAAAAATTCGAAATGGCCTCGTGCTTTAAAATAGAGGGATGAGAAAATACATTATGATGGTGGTGGTGTTCTACCATCAAGTTGAAACTGACCCATAGCTGACCCTCTGGTGGGTTTTCAGAGGCAGTAATCACACAGGAGGAGACTATCCATCCTTCTCCTGCGGGGCAGCTGGTGGCCTTGAACGCCCTTGGGATTGCAGCTCAACTTTTCAGCATTAGGCCACCATGGCTCCCTAAATACATTTGTATCATTACCTCTCTCTCTCTCTCTCTCTCAGCTTTTGAGTTGGAACTGACACATAGCTGACCCTCCAGAGGGTTTTCAGAGGCTGTAAATCATATGGGAAGAGATTGCCCATTTCTCTCAAGAAGCAGCCCATGTATTTCAACCCCCCACCCTTGTACTGACAGCGAGCCTCCTTACCCATTACGTCACCAGAGCTTCCTAATTGTTATGCACCCACTAAAAATATCTATCCAGTAATGTTCTGAAGAAAAAATTTTCAAAACTTGAGGGAAAATTTACAATATCATATGTACAAAGGAAGATTTGAAGTAGTATATGCAATATGAACTCCATTTTGAAATAACATAGACTATAGCTTGTTATACAGAAGGACAAATTATTAAAGTGTTGTTAATAATATTTATCCCGTAGAAAACAGTACAATAAATATATTTTGAGGGTTTTTTCTTTGTCTTTCTGTATTAAAGCTACCATGTTATGATAGAGATTTCAAACTAGAAAAAAAAAAACCAACAAAACTGTGGTCTAATTTTCAATAAATATTTTCAGCAGATCACTTTCTTAACATAACCAAACAAACTTGACTGTAAAGCAGTTTCATCTTGGAAATAGTTTTTTGAGAAAACTGTACTCCTCCCAGATCTGCAGTTTAATAGGGTTCTATTGAGGGCAAAAAAACCAAACCCAACAACAACAACAGAGATTTTTGTCTTTAACTGTGCTGTATTTCCATATCTCTCTCTGTGTGTGTGTGTGTGTGTGTGTGTGTGTGTGTGTGTGTGTGTGACAGAGACAGAGCAGCATTTTTAGAGTTGGTGATACTAACAGTGTGCCTAGGTATTGAGTAACAGCTGAGTCAGTAATGCCAGTATTAAGGTCACACGTGATCTTTCATGACTGTTTTTACATGGTGAATAATACTTAACTGGGATACCTCACAGCACACGTAGTTGTTCCTTTGCGTTCTGTGGTATTACTGGTTTGGCTGTCTTATCTCGAACTCATTAGCACTGAGTTGCAAAGAACTCATTGCTGACCCTCTCGTGGGGTCCATGTCCCCCCCCCTCCCCCCCGACTGTAAATCACTTGGGAGGAGATTGCTCATGTTTCCACCTTGGAGCCACTGCTGTATCCAGACCCCAAGAGAGGTGTGACCTTTGTCTGGCGCAGTTCCCCATGGACATCACACTGTTCCTTTTTGTTTCTAGAAAGTGCAGCTTCGGAGCTAGTGTTTTCATTTCCCAGGGTTGCCATAGGGAGCTCTGGTGGCCTAGTGGCATGAAGCTGTGCTGCAATCCCGAAGGCGCACAGTTCGAGGCCATCAGTGGCTCCTCAGGAGGAGGATGGGCAATCTTCTCCCATGTCATTAACTGCTTCTGACAGCCAGTGAGAGGATCAGGTATGGGTCAGTTGTGCAACTCTGTGGTATACAACAACAGGGTTGATATACCTAAGCACCACAAAATGAATGAAGACAGCAGAAATTTATTTTCACACTGTTGTGGAAGCTAGTACTCTGAAATCTGCTGCCAGTGGCATTAATTCCTTCTGAGAATTTAGAGAGAATTGTTCCATGATAGGATCTGGTGACTGTCAGCTAGTCAGTAGCGTTCTTGGCTTGTGGAAGCATCACTTCAGTCTCAGCCTCTTTTGCATGGCCTTCCCCTGTGTGTCTGTCTCCTCTCTTGTTTTTATGAGGACACTGTCATATTAGAGCCCTGCTCCTTTCCTATGACCTCATATTAACCATAGCTGACCTTTGAACAATGCAGAGGTTCAGGATACTGACCCTCTATGCAATTGAGAATTTGCCAGTAATTTACAGTTGACTCTTGATCAACATGCATTTGAACTGTCCAGGCTCGCTTACATTTGGAGATTTTCCCCTCTCCTGCAGGACTTAACTATCAATTTAGAAAGGTTTACATATGGAGAGAGTCAGACTAGTATGGCTACCCAAAAGTGGGAGGAGAAAATGAATAGATAGATAGTGAATACTTTATTGAACTAAATGGAAGAAAGGACAGTGTAGAATGAATGGAATGTCAGACATTGTGTGTTTTGTAATTAACAATACAAAATATGCATTATTGATTGGTTTAAAAAAAATTAAAAATCCTAGGGCACTCTGGTAGCCGAGGGAAAGAAGCTGTGCTGCAATCCCGAAGGTGTGCAGTTCGAATCTACCAGATGCTCCGCTGGAGAAGGAGGAGCAGTCTCCTTTGCTAGTCAGTAAAAAGACAAGTAAAAAAACCCCAAAAACTAAGGAAAAGTTTGCACACAGATAGACACAGTCATGGGGGGTGACCATGATGGGCAAGGAGGGAGAGAGGAGCTGAGGTTAGAGGATGGGTGCTCAGAATGAAGGGAAAGTGAGGGTACAGTGAGGATTAGATGAGATGTTATAATAAATGGCACTGATCAGTTATGATTGATGTCACAAAACAAAATGAACATGAATGAGGAAAAGAAAAATCATTTTTATAAAAGGTACCACATGAGGTTTTCTGGTGGCATAGTCTGTCAGGTGTTTCACTCTTTGCCGAAATGTCATGTGACCCTAATAATACTGATGTGAGCATTTGCCCAGTAAATGATATGACAGTTTTCCACATGGAGGTGACTAATGTAACAGCACATTTTAGGTTTTTCCAGTGCATACTTGCAACATAATAGCAACAAGGAGGGGAGAATCCATAGATAACTGTAATTGTGCGGGTCACACCTGTGCTGTTCAAGGGTGAACTGTAACTGCATCCACTAGGATGCTTTGTCTCAGTCAGGTGGCATTGTTAACGTATCAAGAGTTAGAACTTGAACTAGGTTTTTGTGTGGGAGACAGATCATCCCAGAGCAGGAAGCTCGCCATGTGCCAAGCTATTTTCTTTGGTGTTTATTCTCCAATTTCTTACACTCGCACCCTGTTGTTTATGAGGCTGCGCTGTGAACAGTCTCAGAGACATTTTTCCTACCCTTCTGCTGTAAGATCAGTTTGGCTAGACAACAACCACCACAACCTTATCGGCACAAACGGGTCATTTTCCTGTGTGCACGGGTCCTGTGGGTTAGGGGTTCAGATAGGGACACAGTGAGAGTGGCTTGGCCCTGCCCTACGTGTCTGCAGCCGGGACTCCGCCTCCTACACATCTCTCCATACAGCCACACCTCTTGGGCTACTTACAGCATGGCGGCTGGGTTCCAAACACAAACATCATTTTTATGATCCAGCTTTCAGCATCACAAAGAATCATATCTGCCAGACTCTGTTGACCTCAGGAGGCACTAAGCTCCACCCTGATACGAGGGAAGGAGACATGGATCTCACCATCTTAAGGATAAGGTCATCCAGTTAACTCTAACTTGTTCCACGTTCAATTGATGGAAACATGGGCTGAGTTTGCACCATTTTCACAGTCTCTGCTGTGCCAAGACCTTGTTGCAGTCACTGTATAATCTCATCAAGGGCCTTCCTCCCCTGCTCTGCCTTCTACTTTCCTTTGCATGGTGTCTCCTGTCAAGTGCTGGGCCCTCCTGATAATATGCCCAAATATGTAAAGCAAAATCTCCCCATCTTTACCTCTAAGGAATGATAAAAGGAGAGTTAAAATTACATTGTAAGGAGAAATATTATTTGTACTTCTTCTCAGCTATAGTTTAAGTTCAACTGAAATATTCCTTTATACCTCAGACCCTCTTGACTGTTTTGTGAATAATAACAGTTACATAGGTTGCGTTTTATATTCTAAGATTATTGCTCTTGTTTTGACCCTTAAATACTCTGTGGGGCTTATAGCTAATACTGAAGTTTGTATGGTTTTCGCTTTTTATTTTTTTACTTGAGATCTTAATGAAAGTTTATAAAGAACTTGGATTTCCATTCATTCATTGTTGTGCATTTTCTTCCCTGACACCCGTCCCACAAAGTTCACTTTTTTTTTTTTTAAATAGTTCGTTGGTTGTTATACAGCCTCCCCCAGTCCGGCCACTTTATTATGCAGCTCTTATTCTGGACTCTTGTTATGTCAATAATAGCTAACCATATATTCCTTTTATACAGTTCTCTTTCTCATCAGTTTCAATGTTGTGTACACTATTTGTCCTCTCTTTTTTTTTTTTGCTTGCCCCCAACCTCGATGTCAGTCCTGTTTTGTAACAGTGGCATTATGCAGTATTTATCCTTTTGTGACTGAGATATTTCACTCAGTATAATGTCCTCCATGGGCACCCATTTTGTTTAATATATCATGAGATCTTTGTTTTTCAGTGCTCCATAATATTCCATTGTGTGACTATACCACACAATACCTCTATCCATTCATTTGTTGATGGGCACTTGGATTATTTCCAACTCTTTGCTATTGTGAACAAAGCAGCAATAAACAAGCGTGTGCATATACCTGCTTGGGTGGCCGTTCTGGTTTCTTTGCAGTATATTCCCAGAAGTGGAATTGCTGGATCAAATGGTATTTCTATTTCCAGATTTTTGAGAAAGCACCATACTGCCTTCCATAGTGCTTGCACCATTTTACACTCCCACCAAAAATGAGGAGGACCTGAAGCACATGCTACAAAGGGTCAAGGACTGTAGCCTCCATTATGGATTGAGGCTCAATGTCAAGAAGACAAAGATTCTCACCACTGGGCCAATTGGCAGCATCAGGATGGATGGTGAAGAGATTGAGATTGTTCAAAGCTTTAGTTTGCTTGGCTCCACAGTCAGCACTCTTGGCATCAGTAGCCAGGAAATTAAAAGGCATATTGCATGGGAAAGTCTGCTGTTAGAGACCTCACCAAAGTACTGAAGAGCAATGGTGTCCCTCTGGAGACTAAGGTGCATCTGATACAGAGTGTGGTCTTTGCAATCACTTGTTATGCATCAGAGAGTTGGACAATGACCAAGGAGGATAGAAGGAGAATTGATGCCTTTGAGCTGTGGTGCTGGAGAAGAGTACTGAGGGTACAATGGACTGCTAGGAAAACAAACAGATTTGTCCTGGAAAGGGTTAAACCGGGCTGCTCCTTGGAGGCAAGGATTCTGAGGCTCCGTCTAACATACTTTGGACATGTTGTGAGGAGAGACTGGTCCTTGGAGAAGGACATCATGCTTGGGAGGGGGAAGGGACAATGCAGGAGGGGAAGGCCCTCTATGAGGTGGATTGATTCAGTGACTGGGGAAATCGGGATGGGAGTGTCAGAAACAGTGTGATTGGCACAGGACAGAGCAGAGTTTAGGGCTGTTATACATGGTGTCGCTATGAGTCGCAAGCAACTCGATGGCACATAACAACAACAACCAACAATGAATAAAGCTTGTTTGCTGCTCTGTTGAATTTTACTATTCTTACTGGTGGGAGTTGATATCTCATAGTTGTTTTGAGAAGTTATTTTTAAAAGAGAATGTAACTTAACAGAGAACTCCAGGTCTCACAAATCCAGAGGAAGCTAGACGTGGCCATTGCTGTTTCAGACTTTCAGTTCAGTAGTTAACTTTATAGCAGTTTGATTTCTTTTCAGCAGACAGAATAGTCTTCCTAATTTGATAATTTTCTTTAAATTATCGTGTCTGGGGAGCTCTTATTCACACATGAGCATTTTTTAGATTACACATACAAACAGTTTTACAGGGAAAGTAGTAAAGCCACTTTGATAAAACAAAGAAAGAAAATGCCCCAATTTAATCTTTGGAACAATTGAATTAGTTAAGTGATATTAAAACTAGAAATTACTTAACCTCTGTGATTAATGACTTTCACCTCTGTGTTTTTCCATTGTTAAATGGAGGCTTTTTATTTTTTCCTATTTGACACTCAGATTAAAAGCTGTCTGTGGGAAGGAGGTGGAAGACCATGACCAGCAGGCACCCAACCCGTCCAGTGTCACCATTCCAGTCACTCTGGAGAGAGAGATCCAAAGACTTCTCACAAATAAAAACCATCTCCAAGAAATAAATACAACCACCACAAAAAAATCCAACCAGAATCTAATTTAGGGAATGTACTATAACTGTCTTCACTTTGCTTGCTGTATTTGTGCTTTGGTTTACAGTGCCCTTCTATTTAAATTCATTGTAGTTTGTCTTGTCCCTCATAATATATGCTCCTGCTTCTGAGTCCAGTTATCAGTCTGGGTGAGTTAGACTTGCTACAGTCCTTGTGTTTTTGTTGAATTCTTAGTTTAAGAATTCTCCTAGGTTTTTATAAAAAGTGGATACCTAGGATTTACCTAAATCTTGCAAAAATGAGAGCCAAACCCATCTCGAGAATTTATACCTAAAGTTTACTGTAACTTCTTCTTAAGGGACAACTAATTTATAACTTTGCATCAATTTCTTTATTTCATGTGTCTGCACCTTATTTTTATATAATTAGCTTTCTAATTTTATGGCTCTGGTGGGAAAGCCCGTAGAAAGGTGTGCCTGTTCACCCAAAGATTACACCTCAAATCCACCAGCAATTCCTTGGGAAAAAGATGGGAAATCTTCTCCGATTCAATTTACAGTCTCTGAATGCCTGCTGGAGGGTGAGCTTTGAGTCCTTCCAATCCCACAATGAGATCAGAATTTTCCCATAAACAGGAGTATTAACCGATGTTAATTTTTTAGCAAGGCTCTGAGGGAAATAGATGAGTAGTTCTGTTCCTTCTACAGCCTTGAAACCTAATGGTGGGTCACCTGTGAGATCTGACTCAGCAACATTGGGAGACAGAGAGAATGAATTCTAATTTACCAAAATAAAAAGAAATAAGGGAGTATACTTGAAAGCATTATTTCTAAAGGAGAAAAAAAAATGAGTTTGCAAATTTACATTATGATAATGTAGGTATGTCATGTGCATCCAACAACAATGCTTTCTTAACCTCAGTTTCTCCAATTAAATAGTTGTGATCACTAAAAGATAATCAAGAATTGGTGACATGCTGAACAATATAGATTTAGAATAAATTAAGCTACGTGATGTATTGGAAGCAGGAGTGGCATCCACTTCCTAAACCACATGCCTCTAGAAATTCTATGAATGTTGAGAAACTACAATAGCTACAGAAAAGCTTCAGGTCTTTTGTTCATAGGGTCACTATGAGTCGTGCTCTACTCGACGGCAATCAACAAGAACAAAAGCATATAGCATGTGGGACAACGGACTCCACATATGTTAAAAACTTCTTTTGAGATATTAAAAAAATTTTTTTATCAAGCCCTTAACGGAAAGGGAGAAATTTAAAAGATTCAAAGGAGGATTAAAGAATTTAAAACAAAGATCTATTTATATGAAAAGTCAAGGATTATAAAATATAAAGAAGAAAATTCTGGAAAACAACTAGCGTACTCATTTGAATGTATTAAAATTAAAAATCCAACTGCTAATTCCAGCTTAAGAGAAGAAAACTCTTCATCTATTCAGCATGACCTCATACAAGCTCTTCACGAATCTGCTCGCTCCCTTCCACCACTTTTCTAGCTTTGTCTCCCACCTTTCTTGCATTTTTTTTATCTCGTGGTCTAAGTGTGCCCTAAGTTACTTTCACTAGTGAAACCTGCTCCATGCTCTCAGTGTTTGGTGCTGTGCATTTGCTCTTCTGTCCCTGAAATGCCCTTCTTTAGTTTCTACTGAAAAAGCCCTTCTGTGAAGGCTTCCTTCTTAACTCCCAGCAGTGAGTTGACATTCCTGTGTCTTCTTGTCTATATCTATACTTTGGCATGTATAGATATGTTCTCTGATTATCTGATTACATAGCTCCCCCTCCACCCTATATGAGCAGTGCTGGACCTTGGGTCCTCAGCATCAGTTACTCTTTAATGTTGCTTTAGTAAATGAACGAAGAGAACATTGGCAGCCGAGTTTCCATATCTTCTGAATGCCAACTAGTAAGAGATGAGGTTAAATATGAAACATTTTTGTTTCTTCATAGCAAAAATTTCTTAACAAAAAGTCTTCTTTTCAAGATGGTTAAAACAGACTGACTTATCACTCAACAAAAGATGTTAAAAGGACTCCCTTGTTGAGTCGTTCACAGATGAGATGACTTTTGCCATTTTGGAACTTTAGATTCCTTCTTCCTGCCTTTTCTCTAATCTTACTTAAGATGCCTTTCTTAGTTTTTATAATTGCACGCCAAATCCACACATACACACCTGCCCATATTTTGGGACCTCTGCTTAGAGTTCCTCTCCAAACTTGAATACCAACACTGTATTGAATGTTCCCTCTTATAATTGCTATCACATTAGACTGGAAGCAACTTCTAAGATGCTGAAAATAATTCTGGGTAATCTTACGTGGTGGAGCCTTATGTATAAACGCTGCTTAAATTATCCCCAGGAAGGACTTGTACTTTAATTTCTTTTAAAAGACAACTCACAAATAGTTCCTCTAAGCCACTGGCTTGTTTTCTTAATTGAACTCGATTGTCTATATTTAATGAGCACTTGCTACAGGTATAGAATGCAATTTTTTTTTCCAGCAAAAGTTGCTTATATGATTCACAATGTGTATCTGAAGTTTTAGATATTTCTTTAGCATATTTCAGGTGTTCCCTGAATTTCTTTTTTTCTACAATGGACTGATTCTGTTGCTCGTTTTTCTTTCTGCCCTCATATGTATTTTCTTGCTCCCTGTGTCTTTTGTTCTACAAAGAGTTTTAAATCTTGCATTTTACTAATATAAGTATTAAGTATACTTGTTCTGCTCATTTTTTTCAAAACATTCTTGAAATGATTTTTTGCAAAATATTGCAAGTTCAACACCTATGAAAAGCTAAGGTGCTTCCTTTTAATAAAATATGAAAGGCAAACTCTGAGAGAAAAAATTTCAAGAGAGTATTTTTCTTTTTATCCTTTTTTACTGAACTTCTTACACATTGGTTTTTCCCTCCAAATATGTACAAATAGAATTGAGCTAATCGTTTTCAAGGGAGCTCTGATGGCCTAGTGGCAAAAAGCTGCACTGCAATCCTGAAGGCATGTAGTTGGAGGCCACCAGCTGCTCTGCAGAAGGATGGACAATCACCTCCTGCATGATTAACCGCCTCTGAAAACCCACTGAAATGACAGCTGTGTGTCGGTTCTGACTCAACAGTACACAACAATCTATTTCACACTGCTTTGCTTATTACTTTGTATTTGCATTGTTGTTGATAGCCTTTGAGTCGAGCTATGAGTCATGCTCATAGCGACCCTATGAACAAAAGGCCTAAAGCCCCTCTACAACTATCGACATTCATCAAAGTTCATAGAGTTTCCAGAGGCAAGTTGTTTAGGAAGTGGATGCCACTCCTGCTTCCAAACCTGTCATAGAATGTTATTGGTTGAGTTGCTTGCGACGCATAGCGACTCTATGTACAGCAGCTCTGAACCCTGCCCTGCCCTGAGTAAGTCTCACTAATTCTGACACACCAACCCTCGTTGCCCCAGTCACTGTATCAATCCATCTCATCCAAGGTCTCCCTCTTCTGCGTTGTTCCTCCACTCTTCAGAGCACGATGTCCTTCTCCAAAGACTGATCTCTCCTGGCCACATGCCCAAAGTAAGTGAGGCGGAGCTTCAAAATCCTAGCCTCCAAGGAGAGACTTGGTTTCATTCTCTTTAAGACAGACCTGTTTGTTTTCTTGATGGTCCATAGTTATGTTCAAGACTCTTCTCCAGCACCACAACTCTGAGGCATCTATTCTTCTTCTGTCATCTTTAGTCATTGTCCAACTTTCTGAAGCATAACAAGTAATTGAGAAAACCATGGCCTGGATTAGGCACGCCTTTGTATCTAGACTGGCATCATTTGCATTTGCATTATTTTATCATTTTTAAAAAATACATATAACACAGGGAAGAAAATGTGTAATAAGGAATGAATGGAAATCCAGAGTCTCTATAAACTTCCATTAAAATTTCAATTAAAAAATATACACAACACTTTTAAATATTACAGTTTAAAAGAAAATGCTTATATTGTCATGTAGATCTCTGAAGGATATGTCTGTATTGAATGCACTAATTTTCTGGATTAGTATACTCTAAGCAGAAAGAATGGCCTCTAGTTGTTGTTGTTGTTGTTGTATACCATTGAGTCAGAACCACCAGTGTACAAATGGTGGCTATGAGTCACAGGAGACTTGACGGCACATAACAACAACAACCCTTCAGCTCATAGTTAAGCACTCAAGACAGTATGATCTAAAGGCAGGTTAGTAGCAAGTACCCAGATGTTTTCCGTACCTGTCTTCAGAGGGTTTCATGAATGTATGAATTGTTGAAAGAAAATAGTCTGTTTCTCTTTAGTTTTTTTTTTTTGTTCGTCATGTCATCGAGTTGGAACCAACTCGCTGCTAACCTCCTAGTGAGTTTTCAGAGGCTGTAAATCACACAGGAGAAAATTGTGTATCGTTCTCTCTCTTGCAGCTACTGGTGGATTCCAACCACCAGCTTTTGAATTGTCAGTGCAGCTTCTTCCCTACTAGGCCACCAGGGCTCCCTTTCTCTCTAAAGTAAGTAGATGGGCATTTTGGGGTGGAGATAAGTAACCGTAAAAAGATACTTTTTGTTTGTTTAGTTGGTTTTGTGGGATTATTTCCCCCCTTTAAAAATTAATACAAATTATTTACTGGGACATATCAACAGGATGTAATCTGTTCTTCAAAAAAATTAAACCTTTAATGGATATTTTGTTGCTATGAAGAGGTGGGCCATCAACCTGTACTTTTGATATTAATTGGAAAATGTGAATTTGAATAAGACCCTTCTATCATGCTAATAATTGTAACTGATTTATGTAAGATCATTAGCTCTTCTCCGCATAAGAAAAGAACGAGGTGCCATATCTGGGGTTAAAAACAAATACACCCCAGACAAGCCCAAAAACATAACATTATTTTTGTAATCTCTCACCAACAATAACCTTTTTAGTAGTTTTTTATTTATTTTTTCAATATATAATATAAAGGTAAGTTTATCTTTTAATGAATATTGGCTATGTTACATTTAAATGTTTGACTTCTAGGAACAGTACTTGAATATTAATTTTAAGCTAAATTTTTGGTTCCTAATTGTACACATTATCAGTTCTATTATTAGAAAGGAATAGGTTGTTAACTTTGCATTTGTGGTTTGGTTGGCTTTTTTTTTTTTATTTATGGTTCTTTTTTAAGAAACCCACAGCATTAGCAAAGCTTGTTATAAAAGGAAATCTAAACCCTTAAATAGCTTTTAGAGTGAGTATTTTATCTTTTTTCAGGGATTTTTATTCTTTGTAGTGGCTCAAATGTCTACTCCTAGGGCATTGGGATAAAAATATATTCCTTATTTCTTACTTACTCCAACACAATTGCTAGAAGATTTAATGTACATAATCCGTTTCAGACCAGTAAGACACTTTAAATGTATAATCTCTTTTATAGTTGCATTTTATAGAAGAATGCCAATACACGTCTATATTCAGCATAAATACCCCTGTGCAAGTCAGTCATTTTTATTATTATTTAAATAATAGTTTATCTATTATGTCTAAATTTCAGTTGATTTGAAGTCAGCTACGCTAACAATGCTTACTAGTCTTCTTAGGAAACATATTGTTAGGTTACTAGCATATCTTCAAAGTCCCACAAAACACCAGCATTGTTAGGGCCAAGAAAACTCAAGCATCTTTTCTATTATGTGGCCACAAACCCCCAGCCTCAAAAGTCGTATTTATTTGAGATTGCCATTGAATGCACGAAGCTGGGGGTAGGGGTCTGAGCTTCAGATACATTCCTTTAATGCAACTGTTACTGGCTGTGGACCTTTCCATACGGCAGTTAGGGCTGTGTG
>NW_006399761.1:23324844-23339844 GCF_000299155.1 Elephantulus edwardii | reverse complement strand
TGTGCTCTTTGGAATCCTTATTATAGCACACAGTGCCAGAAAATGGACAAAACAATTGCTTCAAATAAAAAAAAATATTTATTGTAATTTGGAACAAAGGGAAAACCTAGAATGTGCTATATTCAATTTTGTGAATTGAATGCCAGTAAAAATCTGATTTCTTAAAATGTATATATCTAAATTTTTTTCTCAGTAAATCCCTTTTTATCTCCTGCACATATATTAAAGACTGGACCTCAAATTTAAATTCACATTCTGCTTACTGGTTTGCCCTATGTATTTTAAACAAATCCAAAATTTAATAGTTACTACCAAAATAAATGTAATCCTGAGAGTTAATCAAAGATTTAATCTGACCAGATGGGGCAAACTTAAGAAAGATTTTGACTTTCCACTCTGTTTTGCAACAAGAAAGGCTGATTATTTTCCCCCCCTCTTTCCTTTCTTTCTTTGTTAAAGAAACAGAGATCAGGCCATCCCTAGAGAAATCAGCAGGTGTGGTCATTTATAAGCATGTCTGCTTCTATTACAAGGCAGCATAGAAAAAGTTTGAAAAGATCTGCAAAACAGTTTTCCTGTTTCACTCTAAATTCTGTTTATCCCATCAGGAGCTAATCAGACTGGCAGCAAAATATCTGGTCTACCCAAACCTTTAAAGATCTTGTAATTTTATTTTTTATTTTCATTCTGTCTGCAGCAACTGAGTAGGTGCACTTTGGTAATCCTTGCCTATGGACAAGCACAGACACCCCCAATTTCTCCCCCTCCTGCCCCTTGTGAATGCCTAACAACAGAGCCTTCCTTCCTGACTGACGATGAAGGGGTGACAGTCAAGTTCTTTTTCTTAGTCCGACTACAAAATTGAGGAATTTCGTGGACCATTTTGAGAACAGAATCCTGTGAAATATTAGCAGTGTTAAGTAACAATTCCCCTCCCCTTCTCTTTTCATTTTTAGGTACATAAGCATTTATTAAGCCCAATTAATAGATGTCTAGCTACTGAGTGTAAAATGCTGAAGACGGTTAAGGACAAGCTACTGTGTTATTAAGGGAGTAAGGGATATGGAATTGTGTTTTTATTATTTGGTTTTTTAGGTGGAAATATACTTTTTTTCTGTTATAAACAGTGCAGTGATACAAAAAAGTATTTGAAATAATGCATACTTCTAAGTTTGGCTAAAAGTTATTTCATGAAAACATGTGTAGACATATGTTGAATAGAAGAACTCAGCATTTTCCCCCCACTGATAGCATAAAAATACCTAATTTTATGAAAGACAGCCTTGGGTGGTTAATGATCTCGGCAGCTTCACTGACAGTTTCTCATGTTCTAATTCACCTTCACAAATCAGTGGCCTCTTTTTTTTTTTTTTTTGGCTAAAGTAATGTCAATTGGTGACATTTGCGGCAAGTATAAAAAGGACCCCCCATGGCAGCCATTTTTATTTGATTCTTAAGATCCAGAGGCAGCTGAAAGAACAATTGAATAAAGTGGAGGATTGGGGAAGCTTGATTTTCTTGTTCTCTGTGAAACCAAAGTCTAGTCTTTTTCTTCTCCTTCCCCTTAAAAGCCCAAGTCTGCTTGAGGGCTGTAGCTGTGGTAAAGCCTCTGGGATGCCACTGCTGATCACTTTAATTACTACGACTAAGGAGGATAAAATTAAAAGTAACACCATTGAAGCAGTGGAAGAAAGCTGGCCTCGATGCCGCTGAGCTGTGAAATATAAAAATTGCATACCAATACATTTTTATGGAAAGGAAACAAGGAATTACATTACTTATTCCTAAAGAGTTTATCCTTAAATTGTCACGTTTTACTAGTGCATCTATCTATAACAGATTGTAGACCATTACAGATAAGAAAAATAGTGACTTGAAGACATACTGGGCTCAGTTTGTTTTGTTGTGGTTTTTCCAGGGCATGGCCAATGTCATTCATTTCCACATTTGATTATTTTAAATTCATTGTCCTGAAATATGGGGGTTTTGTTTGTTTGTTTGCTTGCTTGCTTGCTTGCTTGTTTTTTTGCACTACAACCATACTTTACCTTATCCTGAAGGTGTAAGAAAGGGAGAAAAACCCAAAACCCTAAGCTCAACAGTTTCCTAAAGGTTTATAATTTAAGGTAAAATCCTAAGTTTTACATCACTGTTCATGGTCTAGTTTCTTATCATTCTCTTTATTCAGTACCACGCAGGAATTGAACCTGATCTTAGAGCTGCAGTGTAAGGAAAGATTTGTGATTAAATAGAAGACAAACAAATACTCTAAACAACTTATTTTCATTCTTGTGCTGTTTAAAAGTTGTGGATTTTTCTATCAGATGTTAGGTAACCCACAGGTAAGTGAGGAGCCAGTGAGACAACATGTATCAAAGTTCCGTGTGCCAGGTACAGAATTGGACTTAAAATCCTGTTAAATTTGAAAAAGTGAGCCACAGGGTAGGAGACCTCCTAGAAACACAGCTTCCATACAACCCTCCAAAGAGCACAGGCAGAGACGTTAGATTTATTCTGTTTAACAAAATACAGAAGTCATCAGCATGACAAGACAGGGAAACTTGTGAGAGCCGCAACGCCTCAAGCCAGCCTTACTTTGCAGGGGCTCCTAAGTTTTCTGCCTTTGACAAGGTTTTAGTCTTAAAACATTTTTTGTCCTGCATTTTAGTGAAGTTTTCCCTTCTTGACAGATTTCCTCCTCATACAAGTTCTTACTCTCCACAGGTTTTACTCTAATGCTAGGGAGAGAGAGAAAGTTGACTGGCATCAGACCCAGTCTTAGAAATAGAACACCTAATGACTCCAGTATGTTGTTGTTGTTGTTGTTGTTGTTGTGTACCATTGAGACCGAACTGACCTATAGTTAATATCCAGTTGGTTTCCAGATGCAGTGAATCATACTCCTGTGATTGCCCACCCTTCTTCTCTGGAACAGCAGGTGGATTCCAACTGCACATCTTTATGTCAGCAGCACCGTTCTTACCACTAAGCTGCCAGAGCTCCCAACTACTTCAGTAATGTTGTTGTTGTTGTTGTTTAATGCCGTCGAGTCGTAGACCACTCATAGCGACCCTATGAACGAACAGCCTGAGCACTGTTCGTACACAGAGTTTCCAGAGGCAAGCCGCTCCTGCTTCCACTTCAGTAATAGTTAAGTTTATTTAGAACGTAAAGGTAAATGAAAGATATATAGGTTTTCTGTATGTCACCACCCCACCCCCCTCCAGTTATGAGTCACTGTCTTACTTTGAATGCAGAATTGTCAAAGCAACTGTCAATAGCAAAAGGTACTTCTGACCTTGCATGGGTGTAGGCTACCTAACCATCCTTGTCTGATGTTGTCCTTATCTGAGTAGTTAAACACTTTGTGCTGTTTGCAGTGTCAAATTAATGAAATCGTCCCTCCTCTCTGTTCATTTTATTCCTTGAGTATAAGCAATGTGTTTGGATGGGGGAGGACGAATGCACAATGTTTGTTGCTCTTTAATCTTTAAATATTACGATTTGAAAAACAACAACAACAACTTTTAACAAGACATGCAAATGGAAATGAAAGAATTTTATTTAGGACAAGCTAGAAATTAACACTGTCCATTAAATCAAGTGATTATGTAATCAGTTGCTATAATTACCTCCCTTTCCGGTTGTGGCCTTAACAATTAACTTTTATTTTCACAGTTGGTTCTCTTTGTCTTAAGGCCTGTTAAAAGGTGAGAAAACAAACAGGGCCAATCTGCCATCCTGCTGGAGAGCTCCAGGGCCAAGCTTGGAATTGTCTCTGTGGTATCAGGCCACTCACAGAAAAGTAAATCAAGGCAAATCTGATAGAGAACCAGCATTCTGTCAATCAGGCTCAAGATGCTGGTGCTGTGTCCATAAACTTTGTTTACTGTAGGGTTTTATGAGTTGTAACCTGCCCTTGCAGTCTGTTAATGAGGCTAAATCTTGCTACTTGAGAATTGAATTACGGCACACCTCTGGGCTAATGGTTATAAACACAAAGTCCCATTAGGGCTGCCTTCTGACTTGTTCATTTGCATTTTTCCTATTGTACAGAGAACAATGATGGGTAAATAGGTACAAACAAACAATTTACATAGAAATTGATAAAGTGTCCTTAATTAGTATTTAGAGTTGGTTTTATTAATGATTGCCTGCTTGAAATTGCACTCTCGGTGAGCGCCTAGAAACATTTGCAGCTGGGCAGTATTATTTTGGGAGAGGGAAGTGGGAGCTTATGGGGGAATAAAGAAGAGGGTTCTCATTTCATATACACAAAAGTAGGGTCTTTTTTTCCCCATTTTAATGTGAGAAAGGTGACCGAAGACCACATCATCTTAGTTAGAATCATGAGCATTTTTAACTCTGCAAGAATTTATTCTTCACACAGTGAAATTGACTCAAACCTTGGTTGCCTGAGGCATATCAAATAATGGGTTTTATTAGTGCTCTTAACTTTTCTTAAATTTGAAAGATGAAAGTTTAGTAAAAGCTCAGTTTTCCTCAGTTGATCCTGTAATTTGATACTTTGAGGATCAAATAACTTTCGTGGTTAAGAGCCAGAGCTCTGGAGTCAAGCAGACCAGGGTTAGACACCTGCCTCTGGTTCATTTCTAACTGTGTGACTTTGGAATTTCTCACTGGTAAGAAAGGAGACTGTGAAAATTAAATTACGGTCACTCCTTGGGCGTTCTGGTGGCATAGCCTATAGAAAATTGCACTAACAAAAAGGCCATGTGTCTCTGCTGGTTCGCTGGTTCGAATCCACCAAGGACTCCTGCGGAGAAAGATGGGCAGTCTCTTCCTTAATATTAAGATTCACAGCCTTAAAAACCAGGTGAGAGATCACGGTGAGTTAGACTTGACTCAGTTGCAGGGAGCACTCGTGGTCACTGCTGAGCTGACCCATAGCTGGCTGATGACATGTCAGTCCCCATCCTCAGCATTATCAACCCTGCATTGCGTTGTATTCCTAACGGGTTGTTGGTTTTGGGGGGGGGGGGGGTTTCATAACTAGTGCTAGTGAACGGAGCATTTCTGTCCATTATTCTTGCATCGTCAGTCTTAGCCTGCACACTGCAGATGGGTAGGCTTCCCTTCATCTGCCCAGCCCTTCCTCTCTGGCTGCCTGTCCACCATCCACCACCCACCCCCCCAGGGTGCCTATCACTACATGTTCTTTTCTCATTCCTCAAGATTCTTCTTTATAACTTTCATTACTGGAATAATTCATGTGCATTTTAGAAAATTCAGGCAAATGAAAATACGTAGATAAGTAGAATGAATCGAGGAGAATTTCCTCAGATTCTCATTGAGGAGACTGTTCCCTCTCCACAACTGAGATCACCAGGACATTATGTGCATCTCTTTCCAAATAACTTGATGCATTTATATTATTTATGTGAGTAGGGTCGCTATGAGTCGCAAACGACTTGACGGCACATAACAACAACAACATCCGAAACTCAGTGAACTTTGATAAATTTTGATAGTTGTAGAAAGGCTTCAGGCCTGTTGTTCCTAAGATGACTATGAGTCGTGCTTGACTGGAAGGCAGTCAACAACAACAACATTTGTTTTGCCATAATGATAAGTCTTTATTGTACATATTCCTCTGTAAGTTCTTACTGTTTTGCTTCTCTGCATTTAATATTGTGATCATATCCAGCTTTGTCTGAGCAATGTCATTTATAGCTGATGTTGCTAAACCAATATCAATGGAGGAATCTGAATGGTTCTTTTAAGTCCCATTTGTTGGTTGTAAAGGTGGTTGGGAGGTTATTGTTATTGTTATTGTTGCTGTTGTGTTGATTGGTTGATTTGGTGTCATAGTTATGTGTGGTAAATGTGGCCCTGGGGTAGCCAGCCTGGATTTAATGATGACCTTGTTGTAATTAAATGTGCCCTTTAACATGATTCTTTAGGCCTTGAACTTCTGAATAACTGGAGATCTTACTGTAAGGCTTTAGTGTATTCACTTTAAACACTTTGGCTAGAATATCATGGGCTTCACGTTGCAAAACCAAAACCCATACATAATAAGTGATCGACCCAACATTAATGGTACTAGAACTGCCTGCTAGATTAGATGTCAGTACTCTAATCTCTCCTCTTCTAACGAGAAAGTGGTCTGTCGTGCATTACTTAAGCATAATGTTCCTATTGCTGTAACTGAACAAACCACTCTGAAGTCTTATTGCTGTGCTCACAGATTCTATGGGTCAGGAGTTGAGGGGAGGGCACAATGGGATGCCTTTTCTCTCTTCCACTTTGTCCAGGACCTCAGCTCAGAGGACTTACATAGTTGGCAAGACTCGAAATGGTTGGAGGGTGACGTCAACCAGAGTCTCATTCATGTCTGGGACCCAGGGGAGGATGACTCAAGCATCTCTGCATTCTAATGTGTACTGAAGCAGCTACATTCTTGGGCTCTGCGTGCTGTTACATCCAGGCGCCTGGTGAAAGGACCGGGAGTACGCTTTACTTAACCTTGGGACTCACCAGTGACACTTCCACATTCGGTGACATAGGAGGTAGTAAACCTGGACCTGATTCAAGGAGAAAAGAGATTACACATCTTGATGTGGTTGGGAGAGGATGCCATGAAAATCCGTGCGCCACAGTGTAATATAAATAGACAATTTTCCATTGGTTACGTAAGGCTTTAATAGCAATTGATAATCTTTCCCAGAATCAGCTGTTTCATTATGATTTGCAAAGTGATGTTTTCATATCATTCCTTTTGCACTTAGGTAATGGGCTTTATTTTGCAAAGTTAAGCTCACTTTCATTTACTGGGACTGTTTCGTTTCCCTAAAATTCAGTTCCTACTGGAAAGACAAGATAATTGCTTGATTCTTTTCCTTTAATTACTAATTTTCACAAGTTATTTTAAAAGCTGCCTCAAATGGTAACAATGAGTTTTTTTCTATTCTTCCACTTTTTGAATATCATAATGAACTCATGAATTTTCATTGATTCAATGTGTGATTTCATTGATTAAATTCACGGCTGCTATTGTTCTTTTTGATACTGAAATTGTCCCAATTTGCCCACTGGGAGCTTCAAGCTTGTCCTTGGGTCCATTTGACACCCCTATTAATCTATCCCCATTAATTTTGACAGCTTTCTTTCTAGCCATCTCAAAGTTTGTGTGAAAGAATTGCTTAGTTTTGAGCTCCACCCTTCGAGTTCCTGCCTCCCTGTCCCTAATGACATTGCTCACCAAGTTTGATTGTCCTTTCTTAAATTTTCAGACTCATTAACCTCTTAGCATTTAATGCAGTTGATTACTCCTTTTTTTCTTGAAAGCCTCCTCTACTTTGATTCTCATGATACATTCATGTTCTAGTTCTCTTCCCCACCCCCCTTTTTCTCTATCCCCTTTTCTTCTTTTTTATCTAAATAGAGATGGTTTCCAAGTTTTATTCAGTGGCCATCCTTTCTCTCTGTAGCGTGTCTTCAGGTGCTTTGATAGAATTCTCTAACTTTAGCCTCTACTTTGTGGTCAGAATCTGAGCATTCTGAAGCACATTTCAGGTTCTGACCTTGCATTCTGGTGTGATTTTTCTGCTTGTTCTATGGATTTGCGTTTTACATTTCTGTGTTTCTGTTCCTTGTCCTGCATCTCACTACAGCCTCTTTGGACTTAAAAGCTTTCCAGTCAGTCTATTTCTAGTTTCTCTACACCTGTCTGTCTTCTACATTGTTGCCTAGTTAATCATCCCTGATACACAGCTGGCTTGGTCCTTCCTGGGTAACAACAGCAGCAGCAGGTCAAAATACCGAAACCAACAACCTTTCAGTTGTTCCTCCCTGCCTTTACAATGAAAACGTACACACGCCACACTTAGACGTGGCCTTCTAAGTGTGTCTACTCAGCAGTCTTTTCTTGGCTTGTCTTTCTGTCATGATTTCGCCCTTCACTCAGAAAAACTAGACTACGTTCTTTTCTCCCAGGACAAGTTCTTGTCTTTCTGTATTTGTTCTTTATTCTCTGGTGGCTTAGCTCAGAGGGAGTTGCACTCAGAGTCATACCTCTTTAGTGGTTCAAATCCACCAGCAGCTCCAAAAGGAGAACGATGGGCAGACTCTTCCTGTGTGATTTACAGCCTCTGAGAACCCCCAGGAGGGTGAGCTAAGAGTCTGTTTCAACTCAGTGGATTGAATTGAGTTTGACTCTCTCCTATACCGACCAACACATCTCTCCTAATCCCCTCTCCACCTACAAAGATCCTACTTATTCTTCAAGTCTAAGTAAAAACAACAAAATCCCCACTATTTTACTGTTTGTTCTTTGGCCAAAAACATTCATTCTTTCTTTCTCTCAAATTGCAGCATTTTATTGCATACGTTTTTATGTTTCATCAGTCCCTATATGATATGTTAACCTTTTTTAAAGTGTAAGTAATAAGTAATTCATGATGAATTTTTTTTTATTTTATTATTTTGTGTGTGTGTATTGTCAAATTGGATCTGACTGATACAGGAAGAGATTGTCCCTCTTTTCCAGCAGAGCATCTGGTGGATTCGAACCGTGCACCTCTGGAATTGCAATGTGGCTTCTTGCCAGTAGGCCACCAGAGCTCCCTTCATGATGAATTTTTAATAGCACAGGGCTAAGGTGTGTGGAAAGAACTGGAGATGTAAAGATAAAAAAAGATAATCCATGCCTTCCGGTTAACTGAACTGTAGAGGGCATGAAACATTTGTCTAAAGTTAGAAAGTAACTTGAGAAGTATTTTTAAAAAGTAAATACACAGTGCTATCGTTGTACAGAGGACAGAATGCTGATTCCACCAACAGGAGAGAAATAGAGCCAGGGGAGGTTTAGTGAATTTAAACTGAATCTTGAGGAATGAGTAGAAGATGAATCGGATCAGAGGACATTCCATGAAGAGGAAATGACATTCAAAGTCACAGATGCATGAAACTACATGATACAAGCAGTTCTGTGTATAAATAGATGAGAGGTTCTGTGGTGGTGTGTGGGATGAGGGGCAGTAACTGCACAGGTGTGGGGGGCTGCATTATCACAGGCTTTGGTTGGTTAGGCTAATGAATGCCTTCTTTTATATGGTTTCATGTTTATATCACAACTTTACATTGACTATTGAGATTCATAATGATCCTCTTTTGAAAAAGGCAAAACCATTTTAGTTCTTTGGTTCTCTATAGTTTGGGCTCAATTTGAATATCAGAAACTGTGTTCAAGATTCATTCCTTTTCTCCATGTGCACTTTGAAGGAGAGGACATAGTCAGATATGTGGCTCCTGGGTTGTTATTATTACTGGTTATTAGTTTTATGATCAGAATTGTTTCAGTGATACCCTATCCCAACCTCCACTCCAGCCCTCCTGAGAGATTAGCATTTCCTGTGCTTGATCACTAGAGTCTAGCGGCTTTTTCTCCTCTTTTAAGTTAGTGCTCTATGCTTTTATTTAAAATTACAAAGTTAAATTTTGTTATTAATTAAAATTCTGTTGTCAGTATTGTATCTCTTCTACAAGAAGTCTGCTGATTACAAGTTCTTTCTCATATTCTCTTAGTAATATATACTGCCAAACATTCTTTAAAAGCTGGTTTGAATTTTTAATGGACATTTTAGTACAATAATTTGTAAATGTTAAAAAAAAAATTCATCTGATTCTAGGATGTCTTTTAAAAACAGTGTGACATCCAGCTGATACCGAGTATCCGATTTATAATGTGGGCCAAGCACCATGCTGTAAGCCAGTCACTATCGTGATGATCAGATTGAAAATGAAATTGCATTTCTGTCAATTACTGAGTTGGCAACTGTTCAATATATCTTAGCAGCAAGATGAAGAGCGACGTCGGCAGCTGAGAGAGCGAGCGCGTCAGCTAATAGCAGAAGCTCGATCCGGAGTGAAGATGTCAGAACTTCCCAGCTCCAGTGAAATGGCTGCAGGAAAGTTGAAAGAAAGGTCAAAGGCATCTGGAGGTGAGTTAAAGACTCTTGTATCATACTCTACAGACAACCCAGAAATCTGCAGTGGACCTTAAGGGACTTTTTTTTTTTAGACTTACTTCAAAATGTTGCATCAAATACATAAGCTTCTGACCTATTGATAATGTTGCAGAAACCCGAGAGGAAGCATAGTAAAATAGATAATAACTTCTGCTGTTCTCCGAATCAAAGTTTTGGCTTCAATTTTAGCACCTCAAGAAATACTTTGTTAGAGTCTTGGGTATTAGGACCCTTTCCACCCCCCCATCTAGACCTTGATTTGTGGTACACCATGATGCCTCCTTCATTGTATTAAGAGTAAACTGTAGTCAGGTCTTCACCATCTAAATGATTAGTTTTTTAATGAAGGATTTTCACTTTGAAGCACATCTTCAGAAAGTTGCTTTAAAGATGTTCTGGCATGATTTCTTGACATATGAGAATGTTTCAAATCCTGGATGCAGCTTATTCTTTAATATGTTACCATTATCATTTGTGTTGCAGTACTTCAAAGTGAACTTCAGTCTATCAATTAAAATATTCTTGTCAGAGTTACTTAAATGAGTTCAGCTCCATGTCAGCTCTTCTTAGTCTCCGTACTCTACAAGGGTCTTCCACTTCAGTGTCTATTGAGATAATGATTCTGAACTTGCTGTTGGGACGAGGGCTATGTAATCATAAAAGAGGTTTCATTTTCCTGCTCAATTTGAGCCTCTTTATTTTGGAAGCTTTCTCATTTTTTATGAAGGTTTTCCCTAGGAGGACAGAAATATTTTCATTATTTTGTTTTTTCCTTTTAAAGATGTTGTCATGTGCCATTGAGTCACCTGTGACTCTTAGCGACCCTGTGTACAACAGCTCTGAACCCTGCCCTGATTATCTACCAACACATGTCAAGTACTTGTGTTAGGTTTATTTAGACTGCTAAGGTCACCCCAAGGGAGCGTTGGTTGCCCAGTGAGTAAGGAGTTGTTCTGCCAATTAAAAGGCAGGTGGTTTGAGTTTGAATCCACCTGCTGTTTCTCAGGAGAAAGATGGACAGAATCCTCTTGTGCGATATGCAGCCTCTGACTTGATGGCTTGAGGCGATTGTTTGAGGGTTTCTTTTATACATACACATATATATATATAAAATCACCCTACGTGTTGACACATAAGACCTTAGAGAGCTGAAAAGAAAGTCTCTTCCAACTAAACACAAA
Source organism: Elephantulus edwardii (assembly GCF_000299155.1). Taxonomy (NCBI): domain Eukaryota; kingdom Metazoa; phylum Chordata; class Mammalia; order Macroscelidea; family Macroscelididae; genus Elephantulus; species Elephantulus edwardii. Next base: position 23,328,671 of record NW_006399761.1, on the reverse strand, counting down.
CCTATTGCCATTATTTTTAATTAACTTCTTGTATCAAAAATCCACTGTCTATCCAATGAATGTAATATGTAATTTTCCATCACATGAATTTGAAACCTAAGAATAGATTTAGTCTTAGTTGGGTCCTTCTTATACCTTTTTTAAATGCTGATTATTTAGGATTCCTATTACAATTTCTATACTGTATCTCTACTTTAATGTTAGATTCTATCAATAACTGCTCACCACTGGTGGCCAAGTGCTAAGAATTGGTGCTGCAGTCCCAAAAGTATATGGTTCAAATCCACCAGCTGCTTGATGGGAGAAGGCGCAATTAACTGCCTCTGAAAACCTGCTGGAGGGTCAGCTGTGGGTCAGGTCCGACTTGATGGTACATAACACCACCATTCACCACTATATTTACATAATACTGTCATAGTTTAATAAGAAGGTACTTATTTGATATAAGAATTCTAGATTTTCTAAGGATATCCTGGAAGTGTCTGCCTCCTTTAAAGAATAGAAAACCCCCATTTCTTTGATCATATTTTTCTATCCAGACAGACAGACCTAAAAGGTATTCATGTTACCTCTGTCTGGCATCGTAAAACCACAGAAGAGAAGAGTAATGATAGGGTAGGGCGGGCAGGTACCTAATGTCACTTGATTTGTTTTTACGTGTGTACAGTTAACAGTGCTCCATGCACTGTAAGCTCTGGAAACGTTAAGAATGGGAACATTTTTAAGTTAGTCATGTTGGATTTTCAGCTACAGTTGATCTTATTCCCAGTTGTGGTCAAACAGACTATGCTAACAGACTGTTAGTTTTAGGACCAAGAGAATAGGTGGCTTCTCTACTTGGAAGTTAGGGAAAATGAAGACCTGAATGTCAACATTTAAAAGAGAAGTAAGGATTGTATCTAAGGAGTTTGCAAAGAAGTGCACATGAAAATGTGAGCTGAAGAAGGCAGAAGGGTTGACAGATGACTTATAAGCCCTACTAAAGTCAATCTGCTCCTGAAGGCTGCCAGAGTAACCAGGGTCCACTTCCCCCGTAGTCCACCTCACATGGAATGTTGGTAGCAACATCATTTCAGATGCTGGGCCCTTAGAACTAACGGCAACCTAAGACAGATGAAGTAGACCTGTTCCCTGTCTTCAGGGATGGATCTTAGGCCTCTTTTCACAAAGATGTTGGCATCAGACCCAGGTTTTTTTTGCTTTAGGGTCTATATTGAAGCCTGTGAGATTTGAGGCAAAAAAATGAAGGGGATAAAGTTCTTGTTTGAAATTCAGCCATTCATACGTATGTAGTATTTCTCTCTTGAGCAGGGCCCACTATTCCGCTTCCCCAGGATTCCATAAACTTCCGACCCAAGTTAATGATTTTATACTTACTTGATAGTTATTATCACAGCTATTGAACGGTGCGCTTGTGTGTGGCAGGGAAACAGCATCGGGTGATTTGTGAGTGAACAGGCATGGCTGTTATTTCCCAAAAAAGGCAGTGGGCTGGGTGTGGCCATGGTGGGTAGCTTGCTGACCCTTAGTTTGCAGCGTGTTAGAAATTCATTTGGGTTCACAAGAGTCTAATTCTTACATGAAAATGCAGCTTTGAAGTTGATCAATCAGGGGAAAGAATGAGCAAATGTGTGTCCACTCTTGCAGTGACTAATGGGAATCATCAGGTCTAAGAAAGGAGGTTTTGCTAGAGAGGGAAGTGGCTGGAGATGGGCCTGCTGGGGCAGGAGATGACTTGGGAGCAGTGGTCCAGAGAGACAGAGGAGGACGTGGGACAGGGGAGACAGCGATCTGATCAAAGTATAACTACAGGCGCGGCCTGTCATTGGGTCCTCATCACGCAGCCCTGTTGCAGGAACTTACCTGAATGCGTGTGCTTTTAAATTCTGATCCTAAGCAGCAGCCAGCCTCAGTGAGGAAGGGAAGCCTCCTCAGCATGAGTTGAGGTGTCTTCAGCATCACGTTACCCACAGAAGACACATGATGTCTACAGCAGTTGTTGCAGCCAAGCACAGCCCAATCGAGTGTAGTGATGGAATCTCACCTCCCCAACTTTCTACTTGGCTTCCTTCTGACATACTCGTAGGGTTTTAGCAAGGAATCTGGCAGTACTGGAGTGGACTGAACATGTTTTTTATTTGTTTGATATTTTTCTATCAAATTTCTGCATCATTTTCTAGTTAGACACCTATCATGGCCTCATTTTTACATCCCATACTGCTGGTGGCCAAGTGGCAGGAAACTGCACTGTAATCCCAAAAGCTCGCAGTTCTAATCCACCACCCGCTCCTCAGCCTGGACAGTCTCCTCCCGGGTGATTAATTTCCTCTGAAAACCTGCTGGAGGGTCAGCTATGGGTCGGTTCTGATTCTACAGTACACACCACCACCACCACCACCACATAGGTAATAACGCTTGTGGGTTCATTTTATTGTGTTGATCCTTACATGTAGGTGTTTGAGGGAATGTTTGGGTTTTTTAATGGTCATGTGATATTGTGGTGAGAGAAAGTAGCTTGGAATTTCTTGAAATTTAGGTTTTTATGCTGGTGAGATAAGTGTTCCATTTCGATGAATGGCCTGTGGGCACTTGCATTATTTTGTACTTTGAATGAATAACTGAAATGCCTTATTTTGTTTTGTTGCCCATAATAATGGTTGTGCATCTGCATGATACATATTATCTCACTTAGAGAAAATGACATTTACACAAATGTGCTAAGTCCAAATCTTTCAGGTCTTTAATATTTTTTAATTTCTGTTTGTATGAAGAAGGAGCCATAAAACAGAGATTGAGCCCTCTGTATGTTGACAGTTCAACACTCCCCTCTATTGTAGGGGAGGAAGATGTGACAGGCCAGCTCTGTAAAGATTTACAGCCTTGGAAACCCTGCTGGGCAGTTCTGCTGTGTCCTGCAGGGTCACCATAAATTTAGATCAGCCCCACAACACTGGCTGTGATGTGTTTGTTTGAGTCCTCTGGTGGCTTAGTGGTAAGGCAACCCCAAGGTAGAGGATTCAAATCCACCAGCTGTTCTGCGGGAGAAAGATGGACAGTCTCCTGTTGTGTGATTTATTGCCTCTGAGAGTCAGTGCATTGGAAGTGTCAGTGTTCAGCGTGTCCTGCAAGCCACTTTAATTCTCTTAGCTTCACTGGTGCACTAGCCGAGTGATATACCGCTAACAGGATTTATTGCCTACGAAATGAAAAAGTTGTTATTGCTAAGTACCATTGACTCACAGTGTTATAACTCACAGTGATGCTGCATTCAGTAGACCTGAACCTTGTTCCATCTGGCACCACCCTCACCCTCTTCTGTCCTCAGCAACTCTATGGTTGTGGTCAGTGTATCAGTCCAGCCCCTTGGGGGGTTCTTCCTCTCCTTCCTTGATTCTCTTACTTTCCAGTACATAATATCCTTCTCCAGGATATTACTGACTTACCTTCTTGTGATTCTTGTTAATATACCGAAAGTATGTGAGAAGTCTCAATATCATTCAACCAGAAGAGCATGGTGGCAACACTTCTTTCAAGACAGATCTGTTTGGTTTTTGTTCCCCTGTAAAGAGTTAGCTCTTAGCCATCAGCCACAATTCAAAGCCTTCAGTTCTTCCCCATTCTTCCTTATTCGTGGTTCATCTTTCAGTGCATAGGAAGCCATTGAAAACAGCATAGTTCAGGTCAGCCATACTTTAGTCTTTAACAGACATCCTTGCTCTTAGCATCTTAAAGAAGTCCTTGCCAGTAGGTGCCCCAGTGTACGAGCTCTTTTGCTTTCTTGACTGCTCCTTCCAGGATTGTCAGTTGTGTTGTTGTTATGTGCCGTT
>NW_006399761.1:23295155-23323859 GCF_000299155.1 Elephantulus edwardii | reverse complement strand
GCACGATTAAATATTCTGGGATTCTTTGATCGTGTCAGTTGTGAGGCCAACTAAAAGTAGATTTCTAATAGCACAAGTCTTTTCTCCATTTATTATAATGTTGGTGAGGGGTTTTGTTTCTTGATGTTGAGCTATAATCCATATAGACAGCTGTAGTCTTCGCCCATCCTTGCTTTTATCTTCAAATCCTCTCACTTTTTGCAAGTAAAGTTGGGCTGTCTGCATAACACATGTTGTTGTTGTCTTCTTACAATCTTGATAAACTTCAGCTTCTAGGATTAGCTGCTTAGTGTACATATTGAATAGATGTGGTGAAAGGATGTGACCCTGTTACACACTTTATTTTAAATCCTGCAGAAGCTTCTAGTTCTACCCAAATGACTGGTGGGTTTTTGTTTGTTGGGTTGGTTTTTTTTGGGGGGGTTTTGGTTTTTTGTGTGTGTGTTTGTTTTTTTTGGGTTTTTTTTGGTTCATGTACAGATTCTACATGAGCATAATTAAGTGTTCAGGAATTCTAGTCTTCTCAATCCTAGCCATGATTTACTATGATCCACATAGTTAAATGCCTTCACATAGCCAATAGAAATAAGTAAACATCCTTCTGGCACCCTCTGCTTTCAGTCAGGATCTGTCTTACGTCAGCAGTGATATCTCCAGTTCCAGAACCTCATCTGAATCCAGCTTGAATTCTTGGCAATCAATGTATTGCTCCTACTTTTCAATACTCCTTAGCAGGATTTCACATTTCCATGTGATATTCATGATATTGTTTGATGGGGACTTTTTTTTTTTAATACATACAAATATGAGTCCTCTTCAGTTCATTGTCCAGGTAGCTGTCTTCCAAATTTCTTGGCTTAGACTAGTGAGGATGCCCAGCGTCTGTTTGCTGAAACTCCTCGTTTGTACTCTGTCAGTTCCCACGCAGGGTTTTCTTGTTTTCCAGTGCCTTCAAGTGCAGTTTCAGCTTCTTCATTCAATACTGATGGTTCTTGATCATATGCTACTTGCTCAAGTAGCTCAGCATCTACCAGTTCTTTCTGGTACAGTGACTGTGTTCCTTTCATCATATTTTGATGTGTCCATTATTGTTCCATATTTTGCCCATAGACTCCTTCAATATTTGCACGTTGAGGCTTAAAGGTTTTTCTTCAGTTCTTTCTGCTTGAGAAATGTCAACTATCATTAAAGTATTTTGTTCTGTCTTATCTAGCTGCCCTTTGAAACCTCTTCAGCCTTTTTATTTCATTTCTTCTTTTTGCTTTGGTTTCCTCCTAGGTTCTAGAGCAAATTTTATAGTCTCTCCTGTTATCCATTATTAATAATTTTCCCCCTTTCTTTTCTTTTTTAATGACTTTTTGTTTCTTTTTTTTATGATGTCCTTGGTGTCATTCGTTAACTCACCCAGCCTTTGATCAGTATTTCTTCAGTGCATCACATCTGTTCTTGAAATGGTGCTTATGTGGTGTTCAAAGTTTCTAATGTCCTTTCTGTTTTGTTAATGCATACTGAGTTTGCAGGGAGTTCTGGTGGCCAAGTGTGTGGGTTAAGGAGTTGTGCTGCCGACTCAGAAACTCAGTTCAAAATCCACCAGCAGCTTTCATAGGGAAAAAAAGAGAGAACTCCTGTGTAATTCACAGCCTCTGAAAACCCACTGGGTGGTCAACTATGCATTGTTTCCAACTCAGCAACATATAACAACAGTGGAGTTTTCAATAGTTAGCTGTAAAGATTCATTTTTAATATCTAATATCCTAAACATACATACATAAAACTTTTGTGTGTGTATGTATGTGACTATAAAAACGTGGGCATTTTTAGTTCTGCTAGTTGGAACATTTACACAGGTGTTTAAAAATGTGCAGTGTTAAACTATTGAAAAGGATTCAAGAGTTTATCATAAAACTGAAGTCAGTAAATGGTAAAAAATTGGAAATCTATTCTTTAGAAGACCTGAACTATATAAGAGCTCAATATTTACTCTTGCTCTCCAAATAATAATCCTTTTATCTAAGGTTAGCACGATATATATTTATATAAACAGTGAGTTAACCTGCTCAGCATTAGCAGTGAATGGCAGCAAAGCAGAGATGTCTTTCAGCTGGGAGAGGAAACGAATGGCACCTTTTGCTATCACATAGGAGTGCAGCACTGTATAAGTGGATCATGAACAGAGAAATGTCAGGATTTCTCTTTTGCCTGGATATTGCTGCAGATTGCTGGAACCTGGCAGTGTGCATATCCAACCACATTTTCAGACGTAGCTGTTTTTCATGCCTTTCCCTCTGGTTACTGAGGCTGGAGAGTTAATCCTGGCTTCTCTTTTACCTTCCTCAGTATCTCTCCCTTAGTGTCAAATAAATTTCAAACATGGCAATACCCACTCTGAAATTCTTTTCTCCTAAGTTTAGGTTTTCTTACTGCTTGCCCTAGAGGTCATAATTCTCCAGTTTGGGCACCTCTCTGTTCTCCAGTTTGACATCTTAGGTCAGGAGTTTTATGGGAAGGTTAATGCTCCTTCTCCGGCAGATCATCTGTTGGATTCGAACCATGTACCTCTGGGATTGCAGTGCAGATGTACTTTTAAAATATGTCTCTTAAGACTCAATTTAATTTCTTCCAAGAAATAATTCCTGGTATTACTGGTACAGTAATTTTCCCATATTCTGAGTTTGTACTGTTACTTGTTTTACTCCCTACCACTTACTGGTCCTACATGGTTTTACACCCACTCCTCACTTATCAACAGTAGTCTTATTATCTGACATTTTGCATTTATAGCAATAGTAACAAGTCTTTCCATCCATAATGTTGTGTGACGCTAATGAATGCAAGGCAAAAGAGGCCCTGGCGATGAGTTAAGGATGGTTGTTAACTTGGGTAGGCAATGATTCTCAGTGCTTTTAGCAATTATGTAATGTTTTTGAGATTGTTTGTTTGTTTTTTAATATGGGAAGTCTCAAATAAACTTTTAAGTATTACCATTGATACATAGGGAGCTACGCTGCTAATCTAAAGCCTCACTTACGGGGTTGAATCCACCAGCTGTTCAGAGGGAGGAAAATGGGTCATCTGCTGCAGTGCAGCTTCCAGCCTGAGAAGCTCAGGGGAGGGTCCGCAAGGAGTCCATCCAGTTCACCATTTCAGAGGTGTTGAGCTTTGTGTTACAAATATATATTTCCTTGGGAGTCAAATCGGTGGTTTCAAGTCAAGCACAAAAATTTTTAGGGGAATGGAAGAAGGTTAAAGAATTAAGCCGAGCCTTGAACTTTGGGATTTCTTAATTGGAAAAATATTTTTTGAATACCCCACTATTAATAGGAGTTATCCAGTGAAAAAGAAGTTTGCTGTATTGAACTCACTGACATGGAGTTAAAACTGACTCCTTGCTGACCCTCTTTTGGCTGCTTCTGAGGCTGTAAATTGCGCTGGAGACAATAACCCATTTTCAGCCAAGGAGCCCCTGGTGGATTTAACTACCAGCGTGGAGAGGGTTGCAACCTTTGAGTTCATGTAACTCCCTTCACACTAGGTCGCATGTACTAGGCCACCAGAGTGACCCCACATTGTCTTCAACTCCCAGAGTTAAACAGCTGTTTGTCAAAAATGCACCATTGACAACAGAATTTAAAGCTACATCTGGCATGTTCAAGGGCACAAGGGCTCCCTAAAGACCCAAGCCCTCATTTGGTTTGTTTGCATCTGAAAGTTGGAGAGTAAATAAGAATGATTGAAGAAGTGATGAAGCTCTTGAACGGTAGCGTTGGCAGAGTATTGACTATCTCTTGCACTGCCAAAAGAACAAATGAATTCATGTCGAAGGAAGTGTATCCAGGGTGATCCTTAGAAGCGAGGATGCTGACACTTGCTCTCACTCATTGTCAGGAAGGACCAGAACCTTACAAAAAAGACTTCATGCTTGGAAAGGTACAGGGTTAGGACAGAGAGGAAGACCCTCAATGAGGTGGATTAACACAGTGACTGTAACAATGGGGTCGAGCAGATCAGAGATCGTGAAGATGACACAGGGCAGGGCACAGCTCGAGTCTCTTGGTCATAGGGTTATCGCAGACATAGTTGACTTGATGGGACCTAACTCATTATTGCTGTGCCTTTTCAGATGTCTTCACTCATACATTTCACTTGTTGCTGTTGAGTTGGAACTAATTTAAAAAACTGGACAAATACTGCATAGGACCATTATTGTAGAAATGGACAACTAGCAAAATACGTGTAGAGACCCATAAGGGAATAGAGGTGGGAGCAGAGGGCTAAGGATAGGTACAGATGAAACCACAGTGTTGCACAATTTAGTGGGTGGGGGGAGGGCAGGAAATGGGAAAGATCCGTGGGGGACTTGAAAAGACAGGGTAATGATGGGCATAGTCCAATGGTGATCAATTTTATAGGACATAAAGTATGGCAATGATTGTATGAAACACAATGTGAATAAAGAATAGTGTTCAACATAATGCATATGAACTTTGTAAGCACACCAATGTAAAATAAAAATTAAAAAACAAACAAAAAACCCCTTGATCCTCCATTGGGGTTTCAGCGGCTGTAAAGCTCATGAGAGAAGATTCCCCATCCTTGTCCAGCAGAGCTGCTGATGAATTTGAACTTAGCACCATTGGGTTGGCAGCACAACTCTATCCACTAGGCCACCAAAGCTCCTTTCAAATGTGTAGAATTCAAAGTTATTTAGCCAGTTTTATCACTACACTTGGGGAGGGGGGGAAAAATAGCATTTTCTTAATTCATTATGACCTAAATTATTCTACTAAGGATATTAGAAATAGAAGACTTCCACATATCCATGTAACTAATTATGAACAATTTCCTCCCTTTGGCTTTTCTGAGATTTTCTGACTTACTTGTTTCTAAACTTCTGTATAAAAGTACTGTCGATTTTTGTGTCTCATCTCTTAACTCTATCCATCATGTTTTTATGACAATAATTTTTTAACACTACTAAAGCATTTATGGCTTCATACAAATAATATATGGTTACGTGAATTGAATTTTTTATTTCTTTATACATTTATGCCTAATAAATAATAAAAATGTAGACATTAAAAATATTTTTTTATTACTCTGTCACCAAATTAGCTTTACTTTTGCATGCTGTTATTAGAGAGTACTAATAGATCACCTTTTAGAATTTAAGGACATAGTAAGTTCAGTGATTCAGAAACAGTGTATAACAAATTGTCAAAAACTTTGCATCTGCCGTTATATATGGCCATTAATTTTTTTATAATGTAAAATGTAAATGTTAATTGAGTGGTAAAAAAGTGACTTAAGACTGAATTCCTTCTTAACTAGCTTCTCTGTGTCTGTCCTGAATTTGAATACTTCATTAAAATACTGTTTTCCCCCTTGGTGTATTGGGCAAAGGATATAAAAGTAGAAATACTATACTAACATTATTGCTACGTGTTCCTACAGATGAAAATGATAATATTGAGCTAGATAATAACGAGGAGATTCCTGAAGGCTTTGTTGTAGGAGGTGGCGATGAACTTACTAACCTAGAAAATGACCTTGAAACTACTGGTAATTTCATGTTGTGACTGTCGTGTGTCCTGCTGCATGGAGAACTTGGTAGCTATGTTTACATCATTAATAACAGTAGTATAAGTTCTTTCTTTAGTTTTTTTACATCTCATCTCCTCCCAAGTCATTACGCTACATCCCGCCCACCATCAATCTTACGTTATAATTTTATTTTAGGCTAGCTATTAAAATTAGCAGTAGAATAATGAATTGTAGTCTATGTTCTCTTACGAATAAGACTCACTCTGGCATTATATGTCATGTGAGACCATTTTTAGGTATTTTGTAGTTACTCCCTTTGTACCAACCTAAATATTTTGATATGACCTGAGAAGCCATGGTTAGGAGAAACCATAAAATACTGCAGATATAGCAGGAGTGACATCCAATTCCAACACACCTCTAGAAACTCTATGAACTTCATAAATGATGATAGTTATAGAAAAAGCTTCAGACCTTTTTTTCATAGGGTTGCTATGAGTCTTGCTCGACTCAAGTGCAATCAGCACCACCACAACAACATAAACTGTAGATCAAATTATCTGACTCAGTTTAGAATTAATAGTCATTTTAGTCATATTCTTTCATAAATTTTCATGTTTTCCTTAAGTATTTAACTATCACTGCTGATAAATTAGTCTGTGCATACTAACAGCTGCTTACAATCAGCTGCTTTAGTTAGGAACACCTCATATAGACTGCTGTTAAATTAGTCTTCTATTTTATATCAGTAAATCCTATGTCAGTAGTTCACATTGCTAATTGACCATAGTAAGATACTGTTTAAAATACAAAGATACTTATTGGTAGAATAATAATTGGCAAGCATCCTGTATGTGTTGCCTTCATGCACTAACAGCTAGTAACCAGTTTACAATTTTGCACACATGTAGAATTTCAGAAATGCTTGCTGAGTTGAATCCTCCCAGGCATTAAAAATCTTGGGGGACCTTTTTAGACCTAGAGATGAGGAGACTAAGGTGCTAATACGTCTTTTTTCTGAAGGGAGAGAGAATAGATGTTGTTTTCCTTGCATGGCCCCCAGTGTTAATCCTTTTCCTGGTTTGCAGTCTCACTTTTATTTCTCTAAGAAACAATTGATCTTTCTGACCATGAAGAACACTCCCAAAGACTCTACCCACCCACCCCTCCCAAAAATATAGACACCAGCCATTCCCTTGTGTGCAAGTCCAAGAGAACACTCTTGTTTCAGGATGTTGCTAATGTGTTTACTCTAAAATTAGGACCACTCATCAGTTCTTTCTATTTCAAATTCTGTAGAACTGGGGTGTCTGACTTTTCTTTTTGAAAAGGTTTTGCTTGCTGCTTACCCACCCCATCTACTCCCGACCCCACCCTTACCACCAAACCTTCACCTGGACCAGGCAAGTCCTTCACTGCTGAGGACCTCACGGGTGCAGCCTTGAGGTCTTCATCAGTTTACGAACATAGAACACCAGAGTCATCAGTGGCCTAATGTTTTGTTGATGGTGAAGGAAGGACAAATGAGTCTTTGCTTAGGTGAGCGGAGTACTCATTTCAACAAGAGCACCTTTGGTGGGATACTTTTCATTTTAAAACTACTAGGCTTGATTCTTACCCTACTTAAAAACACTATTCCCACTTTGTGTATACCAAAGAATAAAATACATCTTAGTTTTCTGGTTTAAAGTTAACTGATATGTGTTGTTTACAACTCCCAAGCATACCGCTAAGTGTTAATATGTGCATAGAATAGGTTTTCCAGTTCACAGCTATGTTTTATTTCATTGGCAATAAGAAATGGAAATGTAAACTGGAACCTAGAGGCAATTAGAATATATTATGATTTTTATCCTTGCTTTATTTTCCCCAAAATTCCTTTTTTAATATGTATATAAGTCATAATGTTTTAATAATAAGTTGTTTCATCTTTATCTTGATTTGACCATGGTTCATCAGATATTGTTTAAGAGAGAAGCCTGGCAATATAAACTGAGCAATTTGCATGAAAGTCATGATAATAAAATTTATTAAGGGCCTTATAATTAGAAAAGTTATTAATCTTTATGAAAAATACCATTCACCAAGTGTTTGGCATGTCTTACACCATTTTATTAAAAGTTCTTTTGAATGAATTAATTTAGGTAGATTTATTGGTGTTTCCATTTGTTTCTGAAGTATTTTATTAAAAATGAATGAACTTGCTAAAAGACTTAAATAATTGCTTTTCAAAATCATAGCCACCATTTATTTCTTTTTACATTGCAACCCATACTTAAAATATCACAAAAAATTGTCATAATCTTTACTTTCTACTTCTGCTATCTAAGAAGATACTAGTACACATATACCCAGTTTCAGTGCTGGGTGTTTCTAATGTATGTACACACACAAACACTGGATTCTAACAGTGTGTGCATGATTATCTGAGGTCATGTTAGGAATTTCTTTTAATGTGGTTTTGTATTATTAATTAAGTATACTAGAATAATAGAAACTGTAAAATATAATTTACAATCAAATGTACCCCTTAATTTAAATATGTTGTTTTTAATAATTTATTGTGTGTACTCTATGAAGTACATTATGATGTACATTAATGTACATATTGGCATTGATTTCAGAAAAGCATAGTTCCTATTCGTTATAACTTCCTAGTCTTTATGGACCATGTTCACTGTGGTTTTTTAAGGAGAATGATTTGAGGAGGGGAGAATGCTGATATACACTGAGAGAATTCCGCATGCGTTGGTCTGACATGCTCTTACTGTATGTTCTTTGCTAATGTCCTTTTCTTTCTTTTAAAAATATACTATTATTTTTATGATGTTACTAAAAGTTATTAGCCTACACACAGCGAAAGGCATCCCACTCAGTTATTCATGGTATTTGCATATTTAACAGAACAAAACACTAAGATGGTGGACTTGAAGATGAAGAAACTCCTAGAAGCTCCGCCACAGGTGGCAGATTCATTCTCCACTGCTGCCCAGAGAGCTTTAGCTGAGAGCTCAGAGCAAGACGTTAAGGTAACTCTTACTTTACTTGGTGTCCATGGAGTCTCGCTTCCACAGGTACTGTATAATCCAAATTGTCCACATAAAGGTGCCAACTTTTGTATTAAGTGCCAAGTAAACTAGACATTGAATATGTAAGTCTGTTTACAGACTAGCTTTCTGAGAAACTGCCCCTTTAAATTGATAAAATTGACATTCCAGATAAAACTGGAAAGTGTCACTTAGAAATTACTTTTCACTTGTTATCTGTAAGTATATTTTGCAAAGAAAATTCTTGTTCAGAGAACTCCAGTATTTTTAGATCATCCTCGACCTCCTCTCAGCTTTGATGAACTAGAACTTGGGCTATTTATCAGGATTACTATCCTTGAGGTTGGTGGTGTGACAGAAAATGTATGTGTAAGGTGATCTGTACCATGGTCCATTATGTCTCGTGTAGGACTTTAGACAAGTTCCCTGTTATACTAATATTAGTAGTTGTATCCTTTTTACTGTTTGGAATATCTCCACCCAAGCCTTCCTCCATTTCCCTTGCATTTTATCATCCCTATTTCTCTGGCTTTAGGGCACTTCCAGTGCTGTATAACTTTTCACCCACCTGCGGACTGTGGGGGCTGCCCTGCTGACTGAAAGGATTTCCTTCCTCTGACACAGAGCTGCTTTGAAGTCCCAAAACAATGACTTTCATTGCTTTTCCCTCATACTGTCGGTTTCTATAAATTGGTGATGAAAGTGTGTGGCTGCACCAGAGGACTTTTGGTCTCTGTCTTTGAACAAAGAAAGCCTGGATCAGGTCTGATTTTTTGCGTTCAATTTAGCTTTCTGCAGTGGATTTAATGCGGAATGAAGCTGGCCTACGAATAATACAATGGATTGAAAAGGCTAACTGAATTAGTGGGTTTAGAAGAATACATTTGTAAAGTGGCAGAAGTTCCTAGTCATAAAAAGGTTTCTTAAGATGGGATTTGCTGGCTAATCGCACTGATATTTAACATGTTGCCAGACCTAAGAAAATTTAGCAGTGTTTGTTTATCTTGGTAAAGACTTGAGTTTTAGACTGTTGGACAGTTGTAGTAATGACACTATAGAATTTACATTTTAAATAAATAAATGGTAGCCAAAAGTGCTTCCTACACTAGCTACATAGCTATTGTGTTAATGGTAAATAGATAACTTTTTGGAAAACATTATATACAAGTATTTTTATCTGTATGCTGAAATTGTTTCAATTTGGTGAAACTCTTTTTGCCTTCTACAATATACCAATTTTTAAAGTTCTTTCAACAAAAGGTGTGTCTTAAACTGCTTATGTTTGCATGGACCTTTTTATTTAAAATTTTTTCAATGATGCTTATAAAGAACATATAGAGAGTCCATCTGTTTTCTCAAAGCTTTCAGCACTGGTTTGGGTTCTTACTCTTTTTTTTTTGTTTTTTTTTAAATAAAATGCAGTTTACACATTTATAAATGAGGCATTCTGTGTTTGTGGCAAAGGATAAACTGTTACCTTCCCTGGAGGATTGTGTATCCCAGGCCTCCTTGAGGCTAGAGAATAGGCCAGTGGAGGACTCCCTCATTACTGATTGTCTCAATGCACAGGAAGGGCAAAGTCTTGGTAGCTTTTGATAACCAGTTTCAGCATTCAGCAGGCTTAGCTATTAGTCATGCATCTTAGCCTTTCCCTATTTACTTTCAAAACACTTAATAAAAATAATAAAAGATTAGGTATAAAATGAAATATTTGTTTGGTACACAGCGCCTCGGTATCTGCAGCTCCCACACACTGCAGTGGTTCAGTCTTCTGGGATATTTCTTGTTGATAGAACCATTTGAATTTGTTACCAGTATTAACATAGGAAGCTCTGGAAAAGATAATTGTCGTTTCCTTAGCAGTAAAGGGCTTACTTACAAATCTGGCTTTGGAAAGTTATAGCTGATGAAATACAGTGTGGTGGGGTAGTATTATAATCCTACCTTTTAGCCTTCATCCAGCATTAGTAGTTTATCTCAATGGGCATAAAATTAGAAACTAGTTCGTCTTGTCATACAAGTCTGTGGGACTATACGGTGCGATAGGGCAGAATAGTGGGGGAAGAGACGGAGGCTTTTAAATGATACATATCATTGATGGCATACATAAAGGTTCACAGGGGTAATGAATCAAAGTGACTGAGAGCGATCCTCCATTGAAACCATGGTCCCTCAAAGTTTAAGATTATAAGCCCCAGAAGTTGTAGTTGAATTCTCCAGAATGCTTTCAAATCTTTTTCTCTCCAAAAGTTTCTACCCCAGAAAGTCAGCATTACCTTAAATCAGGGAAAGTTGTCATCATGTCTCATTTCATGTTTGTAGGACCAGGCCACACTTAACCATGCGCTGTTTTACTTCCAGAATGGCGCGGAGGATCTCCGGGTTGAGCGATTACCAAAAGCAGCTGAACGTTTTAGAAATCCTGTTGTGTTCAGCAAAGATTCTACCGTCAGGAAAACCCAGCTTCAGTCTTTTAGTCAATATGTTGAGGCTAGACCAGGTAGGAACACTTTTTTAAAAGATGTTTTCCCATCTTATGATTTAATAGCATTTAATTATATATGTGTCTGTGTGGAAAAGCTGATACTGTAAAATCCACATTTCAATACACAAATATCAAGCTTTATAATAATTTTACATGTCTTTCCCCTTTTTTTAAGAGATGAAAAGGCAGAGATCAATACAGGAAGATACAAAGAAAGGAAATGAGGAGAAGACCGTGATAACGGAAGCTCAGAGGAAGCCATCAGAAGATGAAGTACTTAATGTATATTAATTTTTTGTGTGGTTTCATGATTGCTGATAATTCCAAACTGTATGTGGAAATAGTGCCTTTATTTGTTAAAATGAGATGTTAGGTTTTTTCAAGATGTCAATCTCCAGCGCATTCAAAGCAGAGTGAGAGGGGTGTACTGTTGAATTAGTCTGCAGTATGGTGATAATTGTCAGATTAAAAAAAAAAATGAATTTTTCAGAGCTCCACAGCCCCAGCTTTCTCGAGACATTTCCATCAGGGCACTTCCCATAAAGAGATTCCAGTATTGATCTACCGGGAGGATTTTAATTATTACAATAGCAGATACCGCAGAGCTCCAGTTAGAGGGAAAAGTCACATGAGACCCTGCTAGAATTTCTCAGCCAACCCATTTTGTTGGCTTGGGTTAATGGGTGTTCAACCTTTCCATTATCCAGATCAGCTGTGAATTACTAGCTGAATGATGTTTGCATTAATATAATATATATGGTAATTTCTTCACTTAATTAACGGGGAGGTTCAGCTCAGTAGGGGTATGGGCTGATCATGTGTAAAATTGATTTGTGAGGGAAATATTTGATAGACCGCAGGGGGAAAGCTGCTTTTGATGGACAGCTGCGGGACAGAAGCAGGAAGAACAAGTTTCAACTTGAATTTTTGTCTGGAAGCATCTCTCTCTTGAATGTTGCTACCTTTTTTAAAAATTATTATTATTACCTACACTTTGTATAAATATTTTTTCTTGTTTTGTTCTGTTAAAATGGCCACCACTGAATATTTAAATCCTTTCAAATGCACTCAGGGGTGCCAACTACCTTTTGGCATTTCTTATTTAAGTTGTTCACTTTGGAAGACCTGGAAAGGTCTTAACAGAAGGTATACACACCTCACTGGTGTGTCCCAGTGAAGTGTTGGGAACACCTTATACATTACAGGATACTTGAACATACTGGATACTCAGGCTGAAGAAGGCTGATTCAGAAATTTAGTGATATTTTTAGATGAAGTAATAAGTTAAAGTAACAAAGTTTGTGTGTACACTCCGCTCCACTTTCTTTTCCATCTTTTGTACTCATGCTGTTTTTGCAAGGTCTCATGTGTGTTTTATTTTTTCTGAATACAAATGAGAAAAGGAAAAGCCCCCTTAAAAGAAAGGTTTCGTTATTTGGCAAATAAGTACGAAAAGTATTCACCAAATGGCTTCAGATTTTAAAGATACTATCAGTGTGTATTCTATTGTATATTTTTCCCCATTATGTTTTAATATTTAGAAAGAAGATAATCTATTTTGTAAGACATTGGAAAATACAGTGACTTCTTTTATCAGGCCATCCCGAGAAATAAGCAATGTTATAATTTCTTGTTTCAACTTTAAGTCTGTTAATTTCAAGACAAATTGAGTTCCTATGTAAATAGAAGCCATGTGACATTTCCAAATGTGAATAAGTTGTAGATTTTGTTAGATACCTGTCTATTGATCATGAGAATTCCAAAATATGTTTAGAACCAACATATTTCCTAAACATGTCTGAGAGGGCAGTGTTACTCTACATAGGTAAAGAATTTGATAGAAGAATGTGCGCACTTAGGGATCTGATTAACTGATGGTGGCAGTGGTAATGGTGAGAGTAATCCCCATTGTTTTATCAATATTTTCCCCAGTTTGATCTCTCAGCCTACAAATGTCTTAAGGTAAATAGATGTTCCAAATGGAGCTGTCTTCCCTCCACTTTTATGCCTAGATCATAAACAGTAATTCTCCCTTAAATTTATCACAATGAAAATTAGGTCTCTCTTGACACTTTATAATAGAGGTGCTACTACAAAGAAAATGACTAAGATCACTTTTTTAATTTTTTTTCTAACTTCAGCTAGTTATGAAGAGTAAACTTTCAAATTAGAATTTAGTTAAATGAAAGATTAACCAAACCAGTATACAAATTATGTAGCTTTTACATGGTCAGGTTTGAAACCACCTGTCAGGTTAGAATTCACAGCTATGATAATTAGTAATACATTGATAGAATAACATATTAAAGACAGAGCCAGCCGGAGGGAGAACTGGAGCTATCACCAACTTCCCTCTTATCGTTTGTGTATTTTTAAAATGTTCACTCTTTGGGAGAACAAATCAGTATTGTGACTTAATTTTTCAGGATGGTTTTACTTTGAGTAAAATTCCTTGTTTCATATTTTTTATTAGGTGCTATTAGTGTTTGTTTTGACAATCACCAATCCTTATGAATGCTTAAATAATTGATTTAATGCTAAGAATAATTATTTTTAAACTTATTGTTAACTTTTAAAATCTGGCTAATCTGGATATGACGTTACAAACAGCATTCTAAAGAGATGAAATTTGTCTCTCTTTACAAAAGTACAGAATGCATAGGTAAAACTGTTGAATCAGGATGGCTTTTGGGAACTAGAGGTGAGACTTAGTTCTCTAGGTAAAGTGCTTTACCAAGTGTTTGTAGAAAGGAGAAATGCAACTTACAAGTGATTTTTTTTTCTCCCCTTCCTGTTTGTTCTCGTTAACAGAAAGGGTTCAAAGACACCAGTCAGTATGTTGTAGGAGAATTGGCAGCACTAGAGAGTGAACAGAAGCAAATTGACACGCGCGCCGCGCTGGTGGAGAAGCGCCTCCGCTATCTCATGGACACAGGTACGGGGCCCAATTACACTGTAAACTGTTTTGGCAAATTGAGCGTTCACAAACTCTTATAGAGTTTTGGAAGTGTGAATCTTTGAAGCCTGAATGTTCAGCAAAACTGCCTTGAAAATAAAAAGGTTGCGATTTGCAGCCACCTCTCTGGGCCCTGGTGATAAGAGAGCCTTCATGGGAAGCGATAAGTCGCCCTGATACCGCGTGAGCCAGCACTATTGAACAGTGTGCTCAGCCATGCAGAGTTGGAATACACATCTGTGCCTCATTGATATGCCACTGCTTAAAAAAAAAAAAAAAAGGAAGATCTTCACTGTTCTACTGATTCATTGGGGGGAAAAAAAAGATTTGGCCAGCTAAAGCCGTGTAGTGCTTGAAACAGAGGCTGTGCGTGGGGGCGGCTCCCTGGACGAGATCGCTGAAATTTGAGAATACGATCAGGTTACTGATGCTCCACCATTTTTCCCCCCTTCTCTTTACGAGAACAGGTTTTCAAAAGTCTCTAATACATTGTATTGCAATTGCATTTGAGAGGATTAAGTTATATAGCAAGATTTCGAAAAATGGGTTAGAATAACAAGTTAGCTCCTAACCAGAGGATGGATTGGCCTTTAATGCTCATTGCTGGTGGTGATTGAACCGATCTAAACATACAAATGCTATTGGATAAGAACAGTGTATGGGTTTGTGTGTGTGTGCGTGTGTGTATATATATAGATATATATAAAAAGTATTTTTTTCCTTTAAAAATACTGTTTTGTGAAAATGACAACTTTATGCCAAATTGAAAAGTAAGGTATATTATGAATAAAGGTGGGGGGAAAAGAACGTGGTAGAAAATCCATGTTTGAGTCAGTCGCTTTCATTTTATGATATTCTAATGGAGTGCAGGTTGGTAAGCTTTGTGGAACTTTTTCTCTTCTCTTTATAAAAAAGAAGAAGAGAATCTTGTGGCCACGTGACTCAGGAATTGCATTATTAAACCAAAGGCAGGTGGTTCAAATCTGTCGGAGTTTGAATCCATCCAACTCTGAGGGAGAAAGATGGGCACTCTCTTCCCATGCTATTCACAACCTCTGAAAACCCACTAAAAGGTCACAAGTGGGTCCGTTCTGACTCAACAGCAATGAAGAGTTTTTGGAATTTTTCCTAAGAGTAAGCACTGGTGGCCTAGTGGCAAGAAGCTGTGCTGCAATCTCTGTGGCATGTGGTTCGAATTCTCTAGTGCTCCGTGGGAGAAGGATGAGCATTGCAGTTAACTGCCTCTGAAAATGCACTGGGGGTGGGGGGTCAGCTATGGGTCGGTTCCAACTCAACAACAACAACAAGCATCTATAAGAAACGCTTGAAAATGTATTCACTAGTGAAATTAACAGATAATAGAACAGGAAAGGACCTTGGGCTTTCTTTATGTTTCAAACTGCCTTGTGGAGAATTCTGAAGCTTCTTCAGAGACTCCTTGGGGGTAGCTCAGACAAGAAAGAGGGAACAGAGAAGAGAGAGACCCCTGGAATCCTTTCTTTCACCTCAGGCAGAGCGGCTCTGAATTTATTATTTACGGTATTTATTACTATCATTATTCCCTACAATAGATCCTTCTTAAGAAGAGTTCATTTGAAGAAAAGATTCTTCTGTTTACAATGTAAAACAAAATTTACCTAACTCTTTGTTTATATAGGTAAGGAAACAGAGGTACAGGATGTGCTTAAAGTCACGCCTGTCAGTGAGTGGCAGGACTAGACTAGAATTCACGGCATCTGCCCCTATCATTTGAAAGCCTTTTTAGCACATCATAACCTCATGCATTCCTCTAACAAGTTAGGTGTGTGTTCAGTCTTAGGCTCTGCATTTATGTGGACTTAACAAGTGTCCAAAACCAACATATCATTTCACATTGACTTATTCCTGTGAAAGTATTAGATCTATTAACAAATGTAAATACTAAATTTCTCGCAGAGAGTATAGAAAAATCAGGTGCAGGAATTCAACCTTAGTTATCTGAAGTAACTTTGAAAAAGAACATGCATTTCTATTCCTCTTATTCTCAACAAACCATAGCGTAATGTAGTTGTTGGTGTTGTGTCCTGTTGAGTTGGAGCCAACTCCTAGCTGACGCTCCGGTGGGTTTTCAGAGACTGTAAATCACTTGAGAGGAGCTTGCCCATCTTTCTGCTGTGGAGCAACTGGTGGATTCAAACAGGGTGCCTTTTGGTTGGCAGCACCACTCCATTCCACTGGGCCACCACACTCCCTCATAAAGGAATCGGTGCTGTTACTTATAGTTGTTGCTAGTTGCTCTCGCACCACTTCTGACTCCTCATAGACCCTGTGTGGCCAAGTAGAACTTCTGCATAGATGTTTCAGAGCCGTGATCATCCAGAAGCTAAGCACCAGGCCTGCCTTGCAGGGACCTCAAGGTGAGCTCAGCTAACCACCCTTCCAGCTACTAGTCTCATATGTAGCTATTTCCATTATATTCCGAGTAAAGATAATGAGTCACCAAGAAAAGGGCAGTGTCTACCATGTTATTGGAAAAGGTAGGGAAGTACTTAATTATATTTTACAGTTTTTTTCCTTGACATGTCTTAAAGGCACATATTCTTTTCTTTTTCTCATTGATTATTTTCAACACAGCATTTTCCCTAAGTGTGTGGAATAAATTAGAACAGTAAAGCTAAACCTAGAAACTTTACTGACTTTTCTTCTTACCAGAGCTTGATTTACAGGGAGTTCTAACAAAAAATGACTCATGTTCTCTTTCTCTACTTCCATTACCACTGAAGTTATAAAGTGACTCCATGTCAACTATCAGCTCCATGTAGAGCTAGTGGGGCCTAAGTGTAAGAATCTGTGCTGTAATTGCAAAGGCACACAGTTCAAATTCACCAGCTGCTCTACAGAAGGATGAGCAATCTCCTCCAGTGTGATTACTGCCTCTGAAAACTTGCTAGAGATTTAGCTGTGGGTTGGTTACAACTCAGTGGCACACAGCAACAGCCATGCAGGCTAGTTAGAGATCATTTCTAACTGAAATGATCATAGCTACAGACCAATTTTGGCATCCCATTGAGGTTTTCTGTTCCTTACCGTACAGGACAGAATCTTATCTGTACTGAATCTGCCCTACTCCAGCTTCAGACCAGAGCTGACTGAATAAGGATGAGAGAAAGAATTGATGCCTTTGATTTGTGGTGTTGGAGAACATTCCATGGATGGCCAAGAAAACAGATAGATATGTCTTGGAGAGGGTGCAGCCAGAGTGCTCTTTGGAGGAAAGAATGATGAGGCTTTGCTTCATATACTTTGGACATATTGCTAGGAGGTGTTATTCCTTAGAGAGGGATGTGACATTCGGAAAGGTGGAGGGTCGGGGAAGGAGAGGAAGACCCTCAACCAGGTGGACTGACGAGATGATTCCTGCTTTTGCGTGTCAGGAAGTGTGAGGATGGTGCAGGACAGGACTAGGTTCAAGTCTTTTGTTCATAGGGTCGCTATGAGTCGTACTCAACTTGATAGCACCTAACAACAACAGCAACAACAACAGAAGTCACCCTAGACTGTAGAAAGCCATATCCTGTCCAAATTCTGTTTCCTGAGTTCCCAAAACCAGAGATAGAAAAAAGGAAAAGAATCTGTTTATCCTTTGTCCTGTTTCCCCCCCAGCACAGCCTAACCTTTCATTTATTATGATGTTGTTGGGTTCTGCCAAGTCAGAACCAACCTGTAGAGAACCATGCTGTAGGTTTTCAAAGGCCATAAGTTGCATGAGCATTGACTGCCCACCTTTCTCCTGGAGAACAGCTAGTGGGTTCAAATTGCATACCTTTGCATTGGCGGCATGACTCCTCAACACTAGGCCCCCGGAGCTCCCTCTTATTATAGTATTTAATGCCTTTTCTGGAATATATTAATTTTTTTTAGTGTTGTTAAGTGCCATTGAGTTGTAGATGACTCATATCGACCCTATTAACAAAAGACCTGAACGCTTGTATAACTTTAGTCGTTTCTCCAAGTTCAGAGTTTCTGGAGACAAGCCATTTCGGAACTGGATGCCACTCCTGCTTCCAAGCTTGTTTCAATCGGGAAGCTTCACCAAACACTGTCCACCATGGGTAACCATTATCACATTTGGCACATCAATGTCACAGTGTTCAGCATCACAGCAACCACGAGTTACCTCTGTAGAGCAAATGGATAGACCAGTGTTATACCACTTAGAAGTATGTTTGACAAAAAACAGTTAAAACCAGGCCTGAGGGCCGGAGATGGTTCTGTACAACTCAATGGCACTTAACAACGGCAACAAAGTAGAGAGAGCTCTGTTGGCCCAGTGGATAGACAGTGATGCTACCAAACCAAAGTTAGGTGATTTTAATCTACAACAGATGCTGAACACTGTGACACTGATGTGTCAAATGTGATAATGATTACCCATGGTGGACAGTGTTTGGTGGAGCTCCCCCATTAAAACAAGGTTGGAAGCAGGAGTGACTTCCATTTCTGAAATAGCTTGCCTCGGGAAGTTCTATGAACTTGGGAAAATGACAAAAGTTATACAAGTGTTAAGGTTTTTTGTGTACTTTTTTTAAAATCTCATACTAGTCTTAGAGTTCTCTAAATGAATAAAATAAGCTCTCATTGGAGAAACAACAAAGTCTGTACGATGTTGCGATGTTAACTAGAAGCCTGCACGTCTCCAAAAGTTCTAGTCCACCAGTGGGTCTGAGGGGGAAAATGGGTGATCTCCCCCGATTAAGATTTGGAGCTTCAGAAATGCCATGGAGGGTTTTGATGAGTCAGAATGACAATCTGTGAGAGTGTAATTATTAATAAAATACAAAGAGCAGTTGCTTATTTGGGCCTCAGCAGATGGAATAGATATGAATGAAATAGTTTCATTGGTGAGAATACAGCCCAGGGCCAACTATTTACAGACCATCAAGTACTCATATGTAAGTTAAGTATACCCAGAATATAGAGACCCTCTAGATTGGAATACAACAGCTTGTGCGGTAATAAATGGAATAGTAAGAAAAGAAAAGCTGAGTTGTGAGGTGACATCAAGGGCAATCATACATGAGGGGGCCAAACACTTATTACCAAGACAAAGAAGAAAAAAGAGACCATTATGGACGTCAGAGAAGACTCAGCGACTGTCACTAGAGCATCATTCACATACTCCCAGCATCTTAAGTTGATTCTGACTCAATAGCACCTTCCACTGGACTTCTGAGACTAACTATTTCTAAAAAGAGATAACCCATCTTTCTCCCAAAGAGTGGCTGGTGAGTTTGAACTGCTGACCTTTCAGATAGCAGTCCAATAAGCAACTCAACATGCTACCAAGGCTCCTTTTCTAGAACATGAGAAGTGCAAGCAAAAGGGAGAAATGAAGTCAGAGAGTTGAACGGAAGATTTTAAAAGGCTGGTTAGGAAGACAGTGTAGCATATAATAAAACAATGTCAAGGCCTTGTGGTATGAAAGAGAAGAGAAAAATACACTCAGCATTTCTAAGCTGAAAAAACGGATTCTGAGATCAGTATACTGAAATGGCACAGAAAGCATCAGAGGAACATAGAAGACCCAGAGTCACAGAGCAAAAGAATTAATTGAAATTAGTTCAGTAAGTAGCTTAAAATCAGCAGTGACTGATTCTGAAGGAGAATGTTCAAGGTGCACTGAAGGCATTGGTAAAAGATATAAGGCCCCAAGAATTGACTACTAACTGAGGTGATTTTAATTCAACAAAAGATTGTAATCCTATAATGTTCACCCATCTATCCCCAAAAATTTGAAAGCCAGCCCACTTACTGGGACGGACGAATACATATTTGTGCCCATTTAAAAAAAAATTTATCATCTCACAGAAAGCAGAAATTATGTCATTTAGTATCACATAAAATCTTGTGGAAGATAATGAGAAAACAGCTGAATCTGCTGTACAGTGACAGACAACTGCTAGAAATTCAAGCAGGATTTCAAAAAGGATATGGAGGGAATCATCTTAGCTGAATGCACAGGATACCAGAAAGAATACTGAAGTTTCATTGATTCCACAAAGGCATTTGGTAATATGTTGTTGTTGTTACTGTTATGTCGAGTCACTTGCGACTCATAGCAACTCTGTGTACAACAGCTCTGAACCCTGTTCTATCCTGAGCCAACCTTGTTTCTCAGACACACCTAACCCCATTACTTCAGTCACTGAATCAATCCATCTCACCGAGGGTCTCTCTCTCGTGCACTGTCCTTTCATCCTTCCAAACATTACGTTCCTCTCCAAGGACCGGTCTCTCCTTTCAGCATGCCCAAAATATGTGAGATGAAGCCTCAGGATGCTTGCCTCCAAGGAGAAACCTGGTTTCACCCTCTCTAGGATGAACCTGTTTGTTCTCCTAGCAGTCCATGGTATATTTAGTACTCTTTTCCAGCACCACAGCTCAAAGGCATCAGTTCTCCTTCTATTGTAGATCTTAATCAACTATCAGTAACAACGTAAAGAAGAAAAATTCCACATTGCTTAATTGCACTCATGCAGAATTTGTACATAAACTAAGAATCAGGCATTTAAACAGGACGAGGGATGGATATCATATGGTTAAAGCAGGAAAGGTATGTGTCAGGAACGTAGGCTGTTACCAGATCTATTCAAGCTGTGTGCTGAGCTAATTATGTATTAATTACATGAAGAATGTGGCATCTAGATTGAAGAAAGACTCATCCCAGTCTTTCATTTTCAGAAAACACAGAGATTTGAAGCATGTATTGTAAGTTCTGTGTCAAATTCTATTTCAATATAGACTGCACTTCAGCCTTCATTCGCCCATCGATAGATGTTTGGGTCTTTTCCATGTCTTTGCTCTTGTGCACAGTGTTGCAGTAAACAGGTCTCTGTCACTCACTCATTGCCATCAA
The DNA here is from genome assembly GCF_000299155.1 of Elephantulus edwardii. Taxonomy (NCBI): domain Eukaryota; kingdom Metazoa; phylum Chordata; class Mammalia; order Macroscelidea; family Macroscelididae; genus Elephantulus; species Elephantulus edwardii. The sequence continues at coordinate 23,302,935 of NW_006399761.1, read as the reverse complement.
GTTGGAACCAACTCAGCTCACCCTTCAGCAAGTTTTTGGGAGGCTATGAGTCAACGTGAAAGGAGAGTGCCCGTCTGTCCCACTGAGATGCTGGTGGCTTTGAGCCACCAGAGAGGCACCCCTTTGGTTTAGCAGTGCTACCTCCTACAGACTATGCTGCGAGAATTCCCTAAAATAGTCAATTCACTTAAGTAACGGACACACACATGGAAAGGAATTACTTTTCTACACCTCAGAATGTTGCTTTACCCTATCCTTTGAAGAACCAAGCAGTCTTTATTAAAGCCACTTTCAGGCTGGAAAACTGGAACAAGAAAAACAAAACGCTCATATGTATTGTTAATGAGAACTTTCTCCTTTGAATCTCCAGAATTATCCATGGAAAGATGACAGTAATAGCCAACATTTACTGCATTCTTCTTATCCGTCGATTCTGTCTTAAGATCTCTGGGTGGTGCAGTGGACACAAGCTTAATGTTGGTGACTGACAGGTGGTGTGCTGGTTTGAACCAAGCCAGCAGTATCTCAGATGAAAACTTGTTGATTTGCTTTTGTTAAGATCGCAATCCAGAAAAGTCTCTGGAGCCACTCACTATACTTTGTATCGCATAGAGTCACAATGAGTTTGAATCATCCCGACTGCAACCAGCATGGGTTGTTATTTGGTTTTTGTTGTTGTTGTTATTTTTTTGTTTAATTTTTCTGAGATAAATGCTTGACATGCATTTAGTTCATTTGTTCTTAGACTCTATGGGATAAGATCTGTTAGTCACCAAAACTATTAATAATCACATTTTAAAGATGAGGAAACAGAGGCTCAGAGAAGTAAGTTCCTTGTCTGGTTCATACAGTTTGTATGTGGTGGAGCCATCGGGCAAACCCATTCTGAAGAGCTCTGAGCCCAGGCTTACCCACCACAGCCTGGTCTGTGCTTCATCGCGCATCTTCTTAGAGTGGAACTTCTGATTTTCCTGGGGCTTTATTCACTCTTTTGGAACTCCACTACAATTTCATACTTTTTACAATTAATAATTTTTTTAAAAAGGTCAGAATCCATTTTGCTTATTATCAAAAAAAGGAACTTAGTCAAGCATTTTGAGACATTGTTGTTATGTGCCGTCAAGTCGCCTGTAACTCATAGTGACCCTGTATACAATGTCCTGTGCCAATCTCATTGTCTCTGGCACACTTACCCCCATTACCCCACTCACTGAATCAGTCCACCTCATAGAGGGCCTTCCTCTCCTGGGCTGTCCCTCTACCCTCCTAAGCATGCCGTCCTTTTCCAAGGACTGGTCCCTCCTTGCAACATGCCCATAATATGTCAGATGAAGCTTCAGAATCCTTGCCTCCAAGGAGAAGCCTGGTTTCACCCTCTCCAGGATGAACCTGTTTTTTTCTTCTCCTAGCAGTCCATGGTATATTCATTACTCTTCTCTAGCACCACAGCTCAAAGGCTTCAGTTCCCCTTCTATCATCCCTAGTCATTGTCTAGCTCTCTTATGCATAGCAAGTGATTGCAAAGACCTTGGCTTGTATCAGGGCTTTGGAGATGTTTTCATTAGATAGCTAATAATGTTTCTCTTAATGCTGTTTCATCCCCACGCTAATCATCACAGTGGGATATACATGAACATGTAGATGCAAAACATGTTCATTTGGAATGATCAGTGATAAAAACAAACTTCCCTTCAGAAAAAGCAACAGCCTCTTTATAGTCAGTAGAAGCTTCTAAAATTGGAATCTTCCTTAGAATGTTCAGAGTGTTAGAATGTTCAGCCTAAAATCAGCTATTAATGGATTACCTGAAGACAGTTTTCTGAGGTATAGTGAAAAAATAAAGTGAATTAAAATCTTAACTGATTTCTAAGTTAATGTAGACGTTTTCATGTTTGCTAATACCTTTATTTAAGCAGTTATGACACTAGATATATAGGGACCTCTGTTGGCCTGATGGGTAGGGAGCTGCATTAGAAACCCAAAGGCAGGCGGTTTGGATCCATCAGCTGCTTAGAGGGAGAAGGATGGGCAGTCTCCTCTCATTCCATGTGTAGCCTGAAGAAGCCCCCTGGAGGCTCAGCAACAGTTCACTTCCAACTCAATGGGAGTGGGAGGGAGGGAGAGACCTTTCTGAAAATGATACCCCTTAGTTTTACTTTTAAGATTAAAATATGACCTTGATCTGTTTCAATAATGCAAACATAATCTTGGCTGGTTTGAAAATACATGTTTAATTTAATAGTATATTTGAAGGGAGAACTGATGGCTTAGAGGGTAAGGAGATGAGTCGACAACTCAAAGGCATGTGGTTCAAATCCACCAGCAGCTCTGTGGGAAAAGGCTGAGCAGTCTCCTCCCATGTGATTTATTGCCTCCGAAAGCCCACTAGAGGGTCAGCTATGGGGTGACTGACTCCACAGTGCCTAACAACTGTAAGAAAAGTTTAAAGAAAAGTAGCAAGACTGGCATCCACTTCTTAAACAACATGCCACTGGAAACTATGAACTTTGATAAATGTCAATAGTTGTAGAGGGGCTTCAGCCCTTTTTTCATAGGGTCACTATGAGTCGTGCTCGACTTGAAGGCAATCAACAAAAATGCTACAGAGCACACATATGTTAAATTCCTGGTTCTTGGTTATGTCTAAATATTTGTTATAGTTCCAGAGAGTTTTCAGACTAACATATCTGAAATGCTATATAAAATCATAAAATATTTCTCTGTGAATGAATCTTAAAAGATGCACAAGCAGAATATATAAAAACAAAGTATTTGTGTGATCAAAGCATACAGAAATAACATTTCTGATTGATTTATTTATCTTCATAATGACCAACATTTAAGGATAGGAGAGACAGTTTTGTTATTGTAGTAGTGTACCTTCTATATTGCTGACAATGTGTTCTGTGAATAAAGTAGATGGATTTGGATGCTGTGATGAATAAGTGCAAAATTCAGATTAAAAATCTAAGGGTCATGTAGCTATTCTCTAATATCTCTGTCTAGTTTTCTTTCATCTGTTTTTTTGTTTTTTTATTTCTTGCTCTTGTAAAAGTTGCATCTTGAACTTTATTATCATTAGACATTTATTTAGTTCCTATAATTTTTAAAGTGGTTTTAATGATTAGCTGGAGCCTTTTAAGTTCAGTAAGATGTAAATTCAGTGAAATATTAAATAGGCACTACTCACCATTTGAGGCCCGCAGATATTATCAGATAATGAACATGTTTATGGTGCTGTATAAGGATTAATTAAATCACAAAAATTCCATTGACCACCAACGGTAAACGTAATTGAATTAGCAGTGCAGTAAAATAAACGTAGACAAAATAAATATAGACAAGAGAATATGGGGAAAGCTTCTGTAATGTTTTAGATTAATAGGCATGCAGAATTCTTCACATTTTCTTATTACGTTGTCCCTAGATGAATTCAAAGTAATTGGGGTGGTTAATTTTATTTACACAGAGCCGTTCACAGCGCATTAAATAATAGAGATAATTGAACACGAATTGTCAAGTGTGTACTGATATCAGACATATTACAGAAGGGAATGTGCATAAAACTTCATTTCTATGCAGCCATTGTTTATGGTAATTAAGTACACAGATTTATCCCTTGGTTGCCTTCCAAGCTTATGACAACTGCTATTGTTGTGCTCCATTAATATGTAATCAGGAAATAGTTTAATTTTCTAATCTGCAGTTTGAGAATTCACTTTCTAACAACTCTTAATTACTGCATTGCCCCTAATGATGCTCATGGTTATGAAAATTGAACCAATAAACTCAGTGGAAGGAGCCAGAGGGGATTATAATTCCAGAGGTGGTGCACACTTAATAAACTTGTTATGCCTTCAGCAGAGGGAGCTCAGTGTCCTTCAAAAGCATTTAGTATTATTTTCTTAGAATTTGCATCCTCACTATGTCAGGAGTTAAAATATTGAAGAGGAGATGTTCTTCTGAAACTATTGATGAAAAATGAGATATTATCTTCATGCCTCTAAAGTATTCTAGTCACTTAAAAATTAATTATTTAGGGACTAGACCACAAAAGACAGTCCTTGTTTTAAATTTATCTTCTATAAGATTTCTATAAAATGTTCTTAATTCATAAAAGTACACACAGCAGCTCTATCTGTGAGATATTTGGGAAGCTTTTTGTTTTGACAAAATAGTTATTCCACTCTTAGCTCTACCCATTACGTCTCTCTCGCTCTCTCTCTCAATTTTTCTCTTCACCATCCCTCTTGACTGTGGGATTTAAGGAATTGTTTAATTAGACTATCTTAATTATTTGGACACACTGTCAGGAAGGGCCAGGCCTTGGAAAAAGACGTCATGCTGGGAGAGGTAGCAGGTCAGTAGATGAGAGGAAGAGCATCAGTGAGATGGATTGACAAGGTGACCATGACCGTGGGCTTGAGCGTGACACCAAGTGTCAGTATGGCTCAGGATGGGGCAAGGGTTCTGATCTGTGGTTCACAGGACCCCGATGTGGTGGCATGGACTCAACAACACCTAACAACAACATTGGGGTTGTCACAGCAACAGTTAGTAAGTGGTGGACATGTGGTTTGTCTTCCTTAGTTTATGTTTTTGGCAAAATTGCCTCAGAATTTTTATTCTGCTTATTTTCAGAGAAGAAAGATCTTCAACCACAATTTACTTTTTTAAAAAGGTGATGACATGTATCCTCATGACCCGCTGTGGAGTGTGAGGAGGTTGGCTTCTCTGTTAAGATCCAGTTTTGCCACAGTAGAAACAAGAAGCCGGACCTGCAACCAGCGGGTTGCCTGCAGTTCATGGCGACCCCCAGCCTGATGGAGTAGAAGTGTGATTATAGGCTTTGCTGGGCTGTGCCTTTTATGGAAACAGATCACCAGGCATTTCTTCCGTGGCACCCCAGGGTAGATCCTAAACAGCAGCCGTTAGCTTAGTAGTAGTAGTTATTTTGCACCATCCAGTTATTCAACAGAACTGACTCATTGCTGAGCCTACAGCGGGTGTTCAGAGGCTGTAAATCACATTGGAGGACATTGTCCATCTTTCTCTCATAGAGCCGTTTGTGGATTCGAACTGTCTGCCTTTAAGTTAACAGCGTAACTCCTTAGCAGTAAGCCACCAGAGAGCTCCCTTTAAGGTTAGTAGATGAATGAATTCCATTTGCACTCCCACAGGTCTTTTTTAAAATACATACACATATCCCACAATATAGTTCCCTAAACAAGTAAGAAGAGGGGTTGAAGCCCTTACTGGTGCAGATCAAAGGCTACATCCCCCAAGAACTCTTCAAAAACACTTCAGCACAACTCTCATGGCCGTTGCATTGGCACTGACTCCACTCCCCCTCCTGTGGGTTTTTGTAGGCTATCGCTCGCATGAGGGGAGATTGCCTGTCTTCCTCACCCCAAACTGCTGGTCCCTTCACACTGACACACGTGCAGCCACTGGGTTGGCAGCTCAGCTCCCTCTGGACCATGACACTATGCTTGCTGCATCCATGCGAAGAAAACAAAACTCCTCCTTGATAAACTGGACTGATAATCAGCATCTTGATAAGCTGAGAAAAGAATGAAGCTCCCAAGGATTTAAATTTGCTTGGATCGATGATCAGTATCACAGGAAGAAGCAGCAGTCAAGAAATCTAATGATACTGGGCAGATGCACTACGAAAGACCTTTAGAGGATTAAAGAGCAAGACAATCAGTTTGAGGACTAAGGTGCAGCAGCCTCATGCTGGTGTGTTTTCAGTTGCCTCATGCACACATGAAAGTTGCCCAGTGAATAAGAAAAGACCCAAGAATGCCAAATCTTTGCTTTCTGGTGTTGAAGAATCTTGAATGTCCCACGTGGACAGTCAATAGAATGAAGGTGTCATTCTGAAAGAAGTACAACCAGAATGTTTCTTAGAAGGGAGACTAGTGAGACTCGGTCTCATGTACTTTGCACGGATTTTTGAGACCAGTCCCTAGAGGAGGACTTCATGCTTGGCAGCGTGTCCCTGAGAAAGAACAGCCTCAGTGAAATGGGTCGGCACAGCGGGGCACCGGTGGTGCTCACCCGTGTTGTTTTGAGGAGATACAGGGCAGAGCAAGGTTTTGAGGTGTTGTATATGACATCACCATGAATCCAAACCAACTCAGAGACATCTTACAACAAAAAGTGACAGATGCGCAGATGCACTTTAGCATGTGGCTCTGAAGTAGATGAAAATAATTTTTCGTGGTTAACAAGGACAGCATAAATACTTGGCTAACACTTCCCCACATACACTGACTTTCATTCAGTAAGGGTTGAGAATAGCTTGAGTAAAAGAAGACATTTCTTTTTATTGGGGGGCTTTTGAACCAAACGAAACCTATAGTTTAACATTGTCATCGTGTTGTGTGCCTTTGAGTTGGAACTGAAGCATCACTGACCCTTCAGCAAGCGTTCAGAGGCTGCAAATTGTGTGGAAAGAAATTGCCCATTTTTCTCCCATGAAGCAGTTGGTAGATTTGAACCATGTGTCTTTGGATTGGCAGTGAAGCTATTACCTCTAGGCTTCCAGAGCCTAGTATGAGTGAAGTAGACACCAATTATTTTCTTTTCCATTTTCTTAACATTTATTGTAATTTAGGGGGCTAAAATTAGTTGGGTCCCATTGACATTGTTTCAGAAATATCCGTACATTGATTGGGTTTTCCCAAATTTCAGTGTGCCTCAGAATTAACTGGGGCATATGGAAATCCCCAGTCTAAACCCCCAACCCCTCTCCCACACTCACATTCTGATTTAGTATATGGGAAATGGGGTGTGAGAATTAAACATTCCCTTTGATCCTAAAGCCTGTATTCCACTGAGTTCCCCCTGTCAGAACATTCTCTTAAAAGCTATACCTGCGATAGTAATCTGATCCCATCTTGAATATACTTAAACACTTCCTCTTTTCTTCACTGTTCCTGATATAAAACTCCTTCCAGATGGATAGTTATCTATTTTAATCTTTGGGTAATGCAAATTCATCTTGCCTTCTTTCTCATGGAAGGCAATGGGTGGTAGTGGTAGTGAGCACGGAAGGGGGTTCGCTGGTTTGAAGGAAACCTGAGTTGGTTCTGCACGTTAGCACAGTGGCCATTAGGTATTATCTTCTCTCACGTCTGCAGTTGTGGAGAAAAAGAGGCCTGATGACTATATTATCACAAAGCCAGATCCGGAGATAGATTTGACTTCCTGCAGGGGAGAATGTGGCTGGCCTTCTGGATAGCACCAGCACTGGCTGGCTCGCGCCAGTGTTGCCGTGCAGCCTGCGAAGCTGCTCTGGAGTGCTCTGGAGGTCAGATTGCCAAAGAAACTGGCTCTCACTTGTGCATTTGGATAGAATTTTTTCCCCCACCATTTTTGAATTGTGAATAACATGATTCCCGTTAGTTAAAGAACATATATATCTCACTCGTAGTTATCGTCAAGGCTTTTAAACTACACTGTTGTTATTATTTGTCTGTATTCTCTTTTCTAAGGAGTCAGGTTAAAAATGCAGATCACTGTGGCTTGGCCTCATTAAAAGATGCCATTGTTACTAGTAGTGAGGCCACCAAAAAATATTGTGACTGATCACATTATTATGTTTATTCAATATTTTAATAGTAGATGCTTGTATACTTATTTCTCTAAACGAAGGACGTTACTGGAATATTCACGATCCTGCTTCTCTAGATGGACAAGAACATTTTAACATGATAGAGTACTTTGCAATAAACATAATTGTTCATAATTCATTGAAATAGTCACATGTTTA
>NW_006399761.1:23282655-23292655 GCF_000299155.1 Elephantulus edwardii | reverse complement strand
AATTTGAAGGACAGAAATTCAGAGAGTTGAAATAGAATTGTTACATTTTATTCTTGGATTTCTTTTCTTTTTCTTGATTTCTTCCACGTTCTTGTCTATTTAATAATAACCTCTTCCATTAAATAAAAAGAAATTCTGATTATTTTTTATGAATTTTAAAAGTATCACCAAATGGTAGAGATTCTAAAGGCTTGTAGCTTTCCATGTTCTCTAGATTGTTGCTTTAATATTTTGTACCTAGAGAGGAAGTTGGGGTTTTTTTCTGAGCTAACTTTCTTACTTTATAGTTTTGATTTTCCCTAGAGTCAATGAAAGCTACTTATAGATGTAATTTTTTAAGTGTAACTGGATTATAATTTATTAAAATAACAAACCAGAAATTAATATATGTAAAATTAGAAAGCAAATATTTATTTTGTCTAAGCAAAGGCATGTACATATAATATATTGTACCTAACATGTCAAATTCTATAGAAGCTAATTTCAAATACTGTTTAGATAATAAACCCAGTAAAACGAAAAAAATTCTTTTTCTTCCATATAAATTTTGTACAAATACATGGAAAAGTGGCATTTGAAGTTCAGATAGCTTAATTGAGTTTGAAGGGGGAAAAGGTCATTTAATTGGTCTATTGAAATGTTAACAGAAACAGATATGCTGTGGAATAGACTTTAATGGCTGCAGTGTGCACTAATGTCCGTATTCACGTGCAAAATTGTTAATTAGGGCCCTTTGGTAGTTCATTTGTTTTTGTATTGATGTCCTTATTTAGCCCAATGGGAAAATCAGTTTTATAGGAGAAGTGGACATGATTTTCTAGGACCCTAAAATGCTTGCCGGTGCTGGGTACAGTAAAACCCACATGTGTTTTTCAACTGGACACCATTACTGCTCTTTTGAATAGTGGAATTATTTTATTCCACTCTCATTTTTATGTTTTATCCCCGTTAACATATCCATCATGAATGTATGGCCATCTGAATGTATGCGAAATGTTTCCTAGCTAAGTATTTTCATGAATCTATGTCATTGTTTCAAGGAAAAGCTAGCTAAGTAGAGAAGTGGGGGGAAGAAGAAGGAGGGAATGAAGCATGGGGGTGGGCGGCGTTGCTGATTCCACTTCTTTAAATGGAAGTTTCAGTAATAAGTCATTTTGGGCAATGGGTTTGGTTGTGTGTCAGTGCTGATTGCATTAACTAAGGGCATCTGCTAAGAAAGAGGATTCCAGAGAATTCGAGGATTTCCTCAATAAGTCATCTATGTTTTCTTGTAAGTATCAGCATATTCTGAAAATATGTTATTGAATGTTAGGTTTATTATATATATAATAGAACAATTGGAACTGTCCACTTTTAAAAGCACCACTTCATTCTGGGGTAATAGTATCACTTAGTTATAAATGTTTGCAAATAGAGTCCTGTGAATCATCTCGTCTAGAGCTTTGTCTTTTGTTGATGAACATACTGGCAGGGAAGTTGGCAGGGAACTGCATTTCCTACCTCCCTGTCCATTGGGTTTGCATTCCCCATGGCCATGCTGTTCACAGCCATACAGTTCACAAAAATAAGTAACTAAATCATTCAATTACCTAATCTAGGTTTAAACTGTATTTTAAAAGATATGTTGGATTATTTGCTATAGTGTAAACATACAGCTAAATGAAATCCTAATTTGAATCATTTAAGTAAATAAAAAAATTTTTTTCTTATCTCATATACATGAAACCTTTTCTAGTTTAAACATTAGAGAATGTGAAATATCATCTGTATTCTAACACTGTATATCAAAAAGGATTCCTTTATGATAAAATAACACATTTCAGCATAGTAATTGGGATTGATTTTGTGATAATGGAATACATATCTTAGATACAATGCTTTCAAGGGATTTTTGTGGGCTTTCTTTGATTTTGAGGTCTGCTGTGTTTTTTTTTAATAGATGTTTACAAATTGTTCAGATATTGTGGGGAATAATTACATTAGTAATGCACATGTACATTATAGGTTTATTGAAACATGTTCTAAAAATCTCTTCGGTTGTTAGCGTATTTTTTTTTCATTTCTTTTTAAACTGCATATGTACATAGTCATTATTTAGCTTGCTAAGAGTACTCAGAGCCCTAGAACATTTCATTGTACTAATATGCAAATCTATTTACATAGGAATAAGTCTAGGTTTCCTTAAAGAGGACAACAGAATTGAAAACTGAAGCCAACAAATAAGTGAAAGTTTCTCTAAATCCATTGGATAATAGAGGCAGTGTTAAGGCTAACCATAGTGTTGAACTAAACAGAGGGATTACTCCTGGGTTTTGCATCAGTTGTTTTCTGCTGGGTGGCCTCACTTGTCAAAAAAAAAGTTTTAACAGGCAAACATTCACATAGGCACATTGAGAAAAGACGTATGCTTAATTCCATCAAAGCTTTAAAAAAAATCATTAATTTATTCTAACTACAATTGTTGGTCATTTGTGAAAAGCATCTGGCCTCTAAGTCATAGGAACCTAAACACAAGTACAAGAACACTTGTGAACAAGCTGCAGGTTTTGGCACAATGTCTAAGAGCTATCTATGTTGCTGTGTGTCCAGCTGTATCTACCTCGACAAGTAGTTGCATTTGTGTACTTAGCAATAGTTTAACTCCTTTTTGGTTTTGAAAATGTGATAAATGCAAACGTAATATGTTTTAGATTTGTTAAAAAAATTGTTCACCTGCAGCTTTAAATGCTAAAATATTTTTTTAACATGTCTTTTCATGGTTGTTTAACAGTGTGATATTTCAGCAATCTTGGTATTACACGTCAGAAATGGTTTCTAATGAAGTCTGAATTCATGATAGAAAAAATATTTTTAAAAGGTTTCAGGAGACATACCCTATTTTCCATATGGCTAAGTAATTGTTAAGATATTTGTTTTAAAGCTGGACTTAGCCACTCCTGACTGCTCTCTAATTTGATCTAGCTGGTCCAAATGATTTTATTCCAGGAACTTTGGTAGAAGAATGCAGTGAAGGAGATAAATAATTTTGCAGGTATATGCATACTGCAAGGTACCAAAGTAATTCAGACTTTATTATTATATTAATATTATCCTCCCCCCTTTTTTGTAGCTTTAAAGTTTGCAGCTCAGTATTGAGATTCATTTTAATGTTACTCAAAGCTTTATGTTTAGGCACTTTTCAAGTCCTGTACATGTAACACTTAGGAGAACCACAAAATCATACAGGATAGGTTGTTTCAGTTTGTTCCTTTAAGACTTTAAGTTATTGAAGAAGGCGCAAGGAAAGCCTTAAAGAATGAGAAATTCAGAGCTAAGCACAAAGGTACAATATTTAAATTGCATATTATATTAGTAGATAATATACAAAGGATTTCTCCCCCTTCCTCGACACTGCCTAATCTGGTGGTTTCTTACTGCACAGAGGAAATCAAACATGATATAGGCAAAGGCTGGCAAAGGCTTCATAGAAATCCATTTTCTTCCCAATAAAGTTCTTTGACCACATTACTCACACCTTGTGTTTCACTCACCACTGCTCTGTAGTGTGCCTGAGCTTTCAATAATTATAAATTAAAAAGGACAATACACACTTCTCATAAATTAGGTTTGAGTCTGAGCAAAATAATAATGATTCTGATAATGAAAACCCTTTTTTAATCATAAAAACGAAAATTCAGTTCTTAATGTAAGCATTTCTTTCACGTAGTCCATGTGTATGTAAGGAAAACAAGCTGAACATGTTTTAAAAATAAAATCTACACATTTCGAGGCCATATATGGAAGTCCTGTGTAAGCTTTGTTTAACCCTCATTTCAGAGGCACGGATGTCCAAAGTACTGTGAGGATATTGGAGATGAGAAGGAAATCACTTTAAAACGCTTGTGAAATATAATGTTTGAAATGGTTCTTTGAGAATGTGCAGATTATGGTTTGCATAGGGACTCTTTCCAGCTCTCTGGGAAAATGAGCTGTTGACATTCTTTTGGGTCATCATCCAAGATAGGAGGGCAACCACAAGGATTTAGCAGATAAATTCATCCCCAAAGACCTTTATTCATTTCATTGCAACTTGGAAACATTCATGTTGAATAGTAGCATTAATGTAGCCCATTTAGCTCTTCAAAGTGAGTCTTATGTAAGGGAAAAGAAAAAGAAGACGATGTGGAAAATCAAATGACTAGGGAAATAACTTATTTAACTCTTCTAAGAAGAGGTATTTATTATTTACATAATTCTAAAGCACAAACCTTTTTAAAATTTTTTTCCCCCCTCAGCACTGGTCTTCTATATTAAGCAATAAGCTTTTTTGTATTTTAGCCAACCGAGCCAGCCTCTGTGTATTCCTCTTTAGTTGTTTATGACAAAGAGCAGAGCACAAATGAATGTTTTAATCTTGTGTCCTGAATAGAATGACAAGCATTTTGAACGACTGAAAATAATATCATTTAGGTTCTGACTCCCTTTGAACTTTATCAATCAGGACAAAGCAAAAGGCGAAGCTGTGATAACACATTGAAGGCATTGATTCACACACACTTGTCCTTTCTTATTAATAGTGGGGGGAAAAAAACTTTTTGACTCAAAGTGCAATGATACTATATAGTACTGAATGCGCAGGGAAGGTTCCCACAATGCATTGTGCAAACCTAGGGCTAACAAATACCCTGCTGCTTTGAATCACCCCCCCCCCCAAAAAAAAAGACAAAAGCACAATGAAATAGAAAGCTTACCACCGGTAGCTTTCAAAACGACAAACTAGCAAACTATACATCTCCACCACTCCAATTTTGTCAGAATGCTAATGAGCTTGCTCTGATCTTTACTCGGCTTCCCGTGTTTTCTACATCTTCAAGGACCACATGGCGCTAGCAAAATAAAGACAACTAAATGAGAATTTCGAATGCTTTTTGTGTTAGGACCTGGTGCTTTTCAGTGAACGCACTCGTTGAATATTCTCAACTTAAAAGAGTACAACAGGGGGTTGGGTCTGAACTTTTTAACAGGGGGAAATTTGTACAAAAGTAAATTAGTGAGATGAGGAAAATATGAAAAAAATTTCTGATTAATTTCCACTCCATAATATCAATGACACCTTCAGCCCCACTCATGCTCTTCTAACAAGAGATGCTGATAAAAGATGAATGATTCTGTGTTGTTCACAGTGAATGTTTAGTGGTTTTTTAATAGCAGCATTCTACATAAAAGGCACCAGGAAGTACTCCGCATTAGCGGTTGAGATCACTGGTTAATAGGATGATGTCTTTTAGCTTTTGTCACAAGATTATTAGAAAGGATGGGTTTCTGCTCTCATCCTTGCATAGTTTGGAGTGCCTGTTGAGTACAAGTGCTAAAATACAGGTTTCTCAGTATTGTTTCACATGTAAAGCAAAAAAGCCTTTTAATGCAACACCTTTTTCCTTTTTACCAGGTGATTTTGTTATTGATCTCTAATCTGCCCCTTTAGCTGTATTAAATGCCTGAAGTGTTCTGCTTTTCAGTGCTGCTTTGAAGCTAGCTATTTGTGTCTGTAAATTCATTAACATTAGAACACATCTGGATAGACCATTAGGTTCTGTGGTTTAGAAAATGGCAGTGTTTTTATGGTTTGGAGTACAGAAAAACGACAGCGTTAAGATTGCCCAAGTAAATCCTGTCAGTGTATGTTCTTAGAGAATGATGCCCTTTATGGGACATGAATTGTGTATCTGTTAGGAGCATGTCTTTCGTTAGCTCTGTCCATCTCCAGCAGTAGCTGGACCCTTGGTAAAAGATTTACAGTAATCAACTTTATCTCTCATCATAATCATCTGTATCTAGAAAGGAGAACATGAAAACCCAAATGGAATGTGTACTTACATGCATGAAGACACATGGACTTAAAGCTGGACTGATTCTGTGCAGCAGCTAACAAATAACCAAAAAGTAGGGAAAGAAACTTTGAAATAGTGAAACTTCTCAGACTTTGTATGGAGGGAAAAACTGGCACTATTTCTCATATCTAACATGTATTTTGATACTTCTGTCTACTATTTTTAAAATGTTCTCTTATCCTAAAAAATGATATTTTTGTACATTGTACTTTGTTCACATAGCTTAAGATGCTGCCTCTTAAGATAGTGTAATTTATTCACCCTTCTAACAAAATCAAAAGGAGTGGGGGGCGGCAACCCAACCTCTATACTAATAGAAATTAACTTGGACAACCCTAGTTAATATCAGTCAGAACTAAAGTATAGACTATGCTCTAAATATAACAGCATTTTTACAAATAACCTGTTTCTTCCTCTGATATCTGCAATTTAGTGTGATATTTCTGTACTTCCTGCAAGCATGACTGGGACTTAATATTCCTGTAAGAAAACATTCCTATTTTGTAGGGGTTCTTTTTTTTGTAGACACACGTCTGTTTTCATACAAATAATAACAAGAGGCCATGCCATTCATAAATAAGCTTTATGTGATATATCTATTTTCACACTTTAATGATAAAGTTGAAAACATTAAGAACGATTCCTTATTAATGTCTCTTAAAATTCTATAACACGGTAAAAAAGAAAGTTTCTAACTTATTAATCTGTAAGCATTCAGCCTCTAAATATCTAAAACACCACATGCACAGGCAGATTTGTGGTATTGCCTCTGCACAGAAATGGAAATTTCTGCCTGGAAGTTATGACATCCGTAGTCTGAAATGGTAGAGAGTTAGCCTGTTACTCTCTAGTCAAATAGTTACTCCTGAAATTTCCCAAAGGGCATTGAATCTACACCAGAGTACGAAGCCAATAAAAAATAACATGTCTAATTTTTCTGCAACATGAGTTTTTAACACAATTTCCAGAGGCAATGAGCCACATCTTTCTATAGACTCTAAAAGTTGATGGAATTCATTCCTTTTCTTGGAAGTAAAATGTGAACACCCTTTTAGTAAGTGTAGTGTTGTAGGTCTGCTTTTGTGTCTGTGGCTTTAACTGTGTCAAGATTTTTAGTTAACTCTCCTTAACTTGATGCTAGAAATACAAAATACTAGACGACCAGCTAGTGCTAAACTTAATGCCATTAGATTCTAATCCAGTCGAATGTGTTGAGTAATTAGCAGTGCTCTGAGGTTTCCAGGTGAACCTGCTCATCAGGGCTCTGTCCATACGTCAGGTGCTGGAGCCCACCTGTCCCCCACTTAGGCGAGCGTCCTTAAAAAAAGCAGCTTGTCCTTGATACTTAATCCTTAGTGGATTCACATCTTGCAAACATGGATTCAGTTCTTCCAGCAGGAAGTTGAGACCATGGCTGAGAGATTGATGGCCAGAGTCCCAATGTCTAGTGTCTGTGTACTCATCCCCACTTACTAAGAATCTCATAGCTGTGGGTCTCATTTCCGCTTTGATGGAGTGCAGACATGATGCTTTGAGATGAAAAATTGAGCAAGAAAACCAACTTGAACTCTCATTTCTCTTTAAGGGTGAAATCCACGTACCTTTTTTATTTTCATTCACTCAACAAAAAGAGTTCTGAGTACCTGTCGTACATAAGGAGCATATAGTCAACGTCAGTAGTTCAAGTTTGATCTCAGAGTCAAGGTTGGTTAACCAAGAACAGTGAAAACTAAGTACTTCTAACAGGTACATTGTCTGGTGCACTAGAAAGAACTCAAAATAAGCTATTAATTTTTTGTACGATTGCTTTCATACTCAAATGTGCTAGGAACCCTTACAAACAATATTTAGAACACCTTAATGTTCTCGTACACATTGGTACATGTTGGTTGTTTTTCTTTATTTAACACATACTGGAATAGGCCTTTGATTGTTGGAAACCACAGTATAAGATAGTAAAAGTTTGATTTTAAAGTGAATTTACACTTTAAAGTGCTTACAGTGCTTCTGTTCTTATTTTATACTTTCCCTTTTTAAAATTGGTAATATCTCCTTTTCTTTACCTTTAACCCCTTACATATTGTTGTTGTTAGGTGCCATTGATTATGACTCACAGTGACCCTATGAACAACAGGAAGGAATCCTGTTCTCTCCTGGCTGTCCTCAACATCCCTAACACCTGCACCCATTGCTGCAGCTACTGGTCAAACCAGCTGGCTGACATTTTATGGAATTTATATTGTAAGGGCTGAGGCTCTCTCTTAACTTTCCCAAGCATGTTATCCTTCTCGAACAGCATGCCCAAAGCTTCCTCCCATAGTTACAAGGAAAATTAAAGTCGTCCTCATAATGTCAGGATTTCTTTATTGTCACAATTTGTTCAGCTAATTCAAACACCTCTCATCTCTCTGTCTGCATTACATAATTTGTAGTATTTAAACCAAGGAAATGATAAATTATAACTATAAATAGTAGAAGTAGTCATAGCTGAGTCATTCTAGTTCATGCAACAGGCCCTCGACTACGGAATTTCTACCAGAAACCCAGAGCACTTCCTGAAGTTTGACCCTCTCCGTTTGTTTTCTTCCCTCCCAACCATTCACTTCTTGCCCCAGAGTTGACTTTCTCATCTGCTGACTCATGTTTGTTAAAGTTCATCCAGGAAAAAAATATACATTTCCACTCGTTAAGATTGAAAAAGTATTTTCCACTTCTATAAATTTTGCACTGAAAAATGTACCAGTTTTGAACTAAAGAATTATCACATCCTGGTTTTCCATTTAGACTATGCCTAGTACATAAAGTGAGGTAAGCCCTTATCCTCGAGTGCAAGAAAAATTTCTTAACATTTAAAAAAGCAGAAACTCCAGGGAAAAAATGTGTTTTTCTCAGCAGCCATCTATGAAACAGAATTTAGGCATTTGAACTGATTTGGCAGCAACATGTTTTGCCTCTGAATGTGAAATTAAATTTGTATAATGTCATGCCAATGCTAAAATAACATGTTATACATGGAATATCACCCCTTTTCTTTTTTGAAAAAATTTAATCATAGTGACTTATTTGTGAAGGGGCTAAAAACAGTGGTTTTCCACTTTTATCTGCTTAAAAATTCCTAGGACACGTGCAAGTCCAGTTTCCAAAGTCCTTCTTCTGAAATGATTCTGACTCTGTGATCCTGGGCTGGGGCCCATATTCCAGGCGTTTCCAATATGAGAAGTTCACAGACCACATTTTGAGAAACACTGGGCGAAGACATGTTAAACTTTTAAGTGTTACAAGCGCGAAACGAAGGAGTTGAGCATGGAGATTCAAGAACATAGACTTTAAAATCAGTCAGATCTCCTCTGTTGGAATCTGGATGGTCTCCAACAAGTTGCTGAACTTCTCTGAGCCTGTGCTCCTTTGTTGTTGTTGTTGTTGTTGTTGTTGTTGTTGTTTTTAGGTACCATTGAGTCAAGTACAACTCATAGCAACCCTGTGAACATAAGATCTGAATCCTGTTCTATCTGTGCCGTCCTCAGACTTCCTGACACACAAGAGCCCAAGGCAGCAGTCACCATGTGAAGTCACCTGGTTGAGGGTTTTCCTCTCCTTTGTAGACCCTCCACGCAGGATGTAGACCACTGCTTTTGGAACAGCCCCTCCTAACAGCATGCCCAAAGTATATGAGGCAAAGCCTCATCATTCTTGCCTCCAAAGAGCACTCCAGCTGCACCCTCTCTGAGACGTATCTATTTGTTCTCCTGTCCATCCATGGAATGTTCAGTGTTCTTCTCCAACACCACAGCTCAAAGATGTTCATTCTTTTTCTGTCATCCTTATTCACTGTCCAGTTGTCAGATGCATAACAAGTAATTGGGAAGACTATGGCCTGAATCAGACAAACCTTAGTCCTCAGACATCATTACTCTTCAGCAATTTGGAGAAGTCCCTAACTGCAGACTTTCCCAGTAGAGTGCGTCTCCTTATCTCCTGACTGCTGGTACCGAGGGTGTTAACTGTGGATCCGAGCAAGATGAAGCTCAAGTGCAATGCTCCTTTATTGGTTTAAAAAAGGGGGAGACTGATAGGATTTCAGAGGCTTATGGAGAGTCAAAACTGTATTTTCCCCTTTATATATTTATTAT
>NW_006399761.1:23277066-23282555 GCF_000299155.1 Elephantulus edwardii | reverse complement strand
TCTTCTCTTTGAAAAGTAAAAGAAAAATTCTTTCATTGTTATAAAATCCCTCCCCCCTCAAATCTGTATTGATACAACTAAAGGTAGAATTTATGTAAGAGTAATTAGCATACAGAGAATGAACATTTAATACAAAAGTAGCTGTTGTTAACAGTAATAGTGATAATTTCATTATTTATTCTCATTTCCACCTTTATCATTTTCCTCATCTTCTAAGTATTAAGCACACTTCCTGTTCTATCATAATACACGCATACTGCCAAGAAATGCCAGAAGAACTAGTTTGGATATCTGAAAATCTTTCTTTTTCCTTTGTGTTTAAAACTTTCTGTTTTATATAAAAAGTAACTTGAAAATGTTTTCATAGAAAATAACACTGAATTGGTATCTTAAAGAAGAGCCTTTTGTGCAGCCCCTGTAGAAACACACCAGACTCAAGGTATTTTGTGTTGTGACATTTCTTTTAGGACAGCCTCACAATTGGAAGGGACTTTATCATCTCTGTTCCTTTCAATCTTTCTTAGAAGCTGACCCACAATTTCATGATTTGATTGGACAAAGGCATCAGAAATGGCTGGGTGTGGGTGAGGTGCCTCTTCCACCTGCCCGGTCACAGTCCAAGTGTCTTTCACAGAGGTGCAGGCCCAGCTCAGCATCTCTCTCCTGATTTCCCCTGGTGGGAAAACAATTCCTTGACAAATACAGATGCTAATGTTCCAATTCTTAGTAAATTCTTTCATCTGTGCAGTATAGAACTCTCTAACTCATGCATTCTGTGCACCTTCTTTATGTCGTTGTGCAGACTTACAGGTCTGCTTTGAACTCATTAGCTCATCGCACATTGCCAGCTCTTCTTGTAGTGGCTCAAAAATTCCTACGTCTTTCTTAACTTCCTAGCTATGTCCTCAACCTTCGTCCTAGCCCTGACGCTCTGCATAGACAAACTGAGCATAGAAGCATAGACATTCCTGCATCTGTTTGCTGGCCCCACTTGTCACTTCCACAGTGGAAGGCAAAAGGCATTCACACATTCGGTGGAGCTATTTCCTCAAGCAAATGCTAAAACATAACTTAAACACTGTCGGGCTGATAGCTATCTTTTAAAAAGATAATTAGATCTTTTCAAATGTTTGATATTACTGATTAATTATTTTGAATAATTCTTTCTGATCTTTTATTTTCCCATGTAAAATTTTCTTAACAGAATATTGAGGAGTTTGGTGGAGAAAGGGAAGATTGGTCAAAATAGTATGATTATTTTTAGTGCCATAAAAGATACATTTGGTACACGAAGTATATGTAAACAGTTGGTTTCCTGAATGTATTAATTCATTTTCACTTCCGTGTATATAAGTGGTGACATTGAGCAGGCAATGATAAATGAAATCATAGAATATGAAGGTTGTGGTCACTTGACTTGGGTCTTTCGCATTAGTTCAAGTTGTTGGTTTTGTTGTTAGTTGTATACTGCTTCACCTACCCTATAGTCACCCCACTCCATGCCCCTTATATAAGTCCACTCTGAATTAATAGCACCACTTGGTGGCCAAAGCCAGGAATTATGTGAAGCACCAACATCTCTTCGCCACCAACTTGTTACCCTGACTTCTAAGCTGTGGGCATAGCCATGTGCTTTTAGAAGACTTAACTCTGAGAGGAAAGCTAGTGAGGTAAGTGAATGAAGACCATGTAAGCTGGTATAGATTGACCCCATTAAGATAAATGAATATATTCTATATTTCATTTACTACTATTAGGAAAAAGTCAGGATGGTTCTATATTTCAGGTGTAAACATCCTTTACAGAAATGTTATTAGTTATAATATTTTAATTTCTCATGAGAAAATGAGAGGAACCAAACTTCAGAACTTTTTAATACCTTTTCAATTTTAATTTATAGAGTGTTAAATACTTTTAATATTTTTACTAAGTGCTTACTTTGTAAGTAAAAAAGCTAAGTGAAATGATGCTGCACATTGCAGTTCAGTGTGAAAAAAGTGCCACGTGTTCCTGAGGCCAACAGAGGCTAGTTTTAGATAATGGAGTTTCATTAACAGATTACATTTTATCATTTACTAAACTGTCTGCCTTTGGGGTTGGTTATGCACCTCCTTAAACGCTGTTGTTGTTATATCATTTCTAGAGACTAAGAGTGTGGTTTACAATTATCCTACAAAGTTGTCATTGGAGACCAAATAACTGTTACACTAAATGCTGAAATTTATCTTTTGATTTGATGTTAATCTGTGTGGGCAACAAAGTATTAACAGGTACCTGGCAAGGACCACTCAGGCTGTTTCCTGTTGAGGGGGTTTTTCTAAAGGTTGGCGTGACCACTACTTTAGATGGGGATGTAAATGAAATGCATTAGACGTGTTTGTCAGACCCTTTTCCAGTTCACTGTTGCTTCTCAGAGAAGAGTGTATACAGCACAAGGAAAAGACATAGGGAACAGCTAGTGTTTGGCCCATGAGCTTTAAAACAAACTAAGAAGGTCTGTTGGTGGACCATGGTGTTCTATCATAAGAAGAGGAACTGAACATAGTCATCCTGGGAACTGAGGTGGGGAGCAGTGAGCAGATAACATTATCGTGACGGCTCTGGATTCTGATAGGCACACATTTGGTTTTGATGATCCTTGACTATATGACTGAAACAAACACTATTAGAAAGAAGGTCTCTGAACAGGCTTAGTAGAATGTGTGTATGTACAATGTTTCTAATAGAATGTGCAACTGTGTAACCTTGGGAAGGGAGATGTGTGATGGGTAGTTTACATTTTTGTAGCTTCTTTAAAGTAAGGAAAAATGGGTAATGGTGCTTGGTCATGAGTTTCCTTTCCAGGAAGAATGGGAAGGTTAAAATGACCATAGAATGAGGGAGCTCTGGTGTCCTAGTAGCAAGAAGCTGCACTGCAATCCCAAAGCTACAAGGTTCAAATTCATCCGATGCTCTCCTGGAGAAAGAGGGGCAGTCTCCTCCTGTACCAGTCAGATCCGATTTGACGTTATACAAACAATAATAAAATAAAATAAATGACCATAGAATGAAGCTCAGGTGATTGATATATGAAATAGATACATAAAGACATTAGACATATCATGTTCAACTAATGTGCACCAACTTGCCTGGCATGTTTGCTTTGGTGTGTGTATTTTCTGGTGTTTCCATAGGTCATCAGAAAAACTGAGGCTCTGCAAATTCCTGGGGAGTCAGGAGGATCCTGAAGCTTTAGTGGCTCTCTAGATGGGTGGATAGTGTGGAACCTAGAAGGATGGATGGATGGATGGATGGATGGATGGATGGATGGATGGAGAGATAGATGGGTGGAGGGAGGGAGAGATGCATGGATGGATGGGTGGATGGATGAATAGTAACAACCAGTATTAGGAGAGACACAACCTTGTAAGCACTTTCTGTATTTTAACTAAGTGAATCTCCAGACAACCCTATAAAGTAGTGGTATTACCTCTGTTTTACAGATGGGGAAATTGAGGGGCGAGGAAGAGTAAATACCAGAGCCCTAAAAGAGCAGCGTGAGCACCCTGACAGTCCAATGCATGGCAGGCTCTTCTTGCTTGATCGCCCCTCTGTATATAGAATTGAGACATGAACAGATCTTGCTCAGCAAGCTGCCATTTTTCAAAGTATCTTAACGTTAACTCACAGGTTGAAGGTCCTTTGGGCATGACTGGATATGAAGAGAGTGGCTCCCATTGTGGAGCAGGCTGTGGCGCTCTCAGGGTTTTATTAAATCTCAGTGGCTCCTTGGGGAGAGTAAACAAAATTCCCTCTTCCCATATAAAAACTGAAGACAACAGAAAAAGTCTTCAGGATGAAGGGTTTTGTTGGGTTTGTTTTTTGGTGGTGGTGATTGTTGTTTATCAGAGCCAGTTAGAAGCCGTGTCTTCTAAGCAAAGGGCCTTGTTTGGCCCTGAGAATGGCTACCTATGAGTCTGGGAGGTCAGGCGGGTGGCTAAGATGTTCATTTACAAGACAGACTGTCTAGATTTGACACCTGATTCCAGCAGTATGAGGGTAGAGTTGTAGAGGTTAGAGTGGTAGAGTTGTGCTTGCAATTCAAAGGCACATGATTTGACGTGGGTAGTCTCCTCCCGTGGGATTTACAGCCTCTGAAAACCTGCCGGACGTTGATGGTGGCACACAACAACAAGTTCTAGAACCTCATTAAGTATTTGATACTGTTATCACCACTATAGCCTGGAAGCAGGAACGGCATCCACTTCCGAAATGGCTCGCCTCCGGAAACTCAATGTACGAACAGTGCTCAGGCCTTCCGTTCATAGGGTTGCTATGGGGACTCGACGGCACCTAACAACAACAACATCACCACTATTACCACCATCATTATCCCCCATGCTTTCATAGGAACATAGGAGACACTAGCTACAATTTTTCCCCCCCATAACTTTTAAAGACTTGTAAGCAATACAAGAATGACTGGCTGACAGCACACATGTCTTTGGAGAAAATGTTGTTAGAAAAGAGTCTATCTAGAACATATCTCCTGAGTTTGTCCTTCTGTATTTGAAAAATTATATATACTTAATTTTCCACACTTTTCGACAAAATCTAATCTCATTCTCACCTGACATTTAGTGAATCAGCCATTTTATCTCTATTGACAATTTTATAAGCTGATTTTAAAGATACTTAGAAATGTGTTCTGTGGCTCTTACATCAAAATCTTCTCCTGTAAAAATGATGAAATTTTACTTTTCTAGTGGAGCTTTTTGCTTTATAAGTATTTTTACTTGTTGAGAACTTCAAATTTTATCATATAAAAAAGGTTTTTAAAAAATAAATCTTCAGTAGCTAGGCAGCTTAAACTAGAGGCTCTTCCTTGGAAGGGACATCATGCTTGGAAAAGTGGAGAGTCAGCAAAAGAGAGGAAGATCCTCAACCAGGTGGGTTGACACACTGCTGTGATGGATTCAGGGATGTTAGAGATGGTGAGGATGGCACAGGATTGGACAGGGTGTAGAGAGGGTGAGGGTGACACAGGATAGGACGGGGTGTAGAGAGGGTGAGGGTGACACAGGATAGGACGGGGTGTAGAGAGGGTGAGGGTGACACAGGATAGGACAGAGTGTAGAGAGGGTGAGGGTGACACAGGATTGGACAGGGTGTAGAGAGGGTGAGGGTGACACAGGATAGGACGGGGTGTAGAGACGGTGAGGGTGACGCAGGATAGGACGGGGTGTAGAGATGGTGAGGGTGACGCAGGATAGGACAGGGTGTAGAGATGGTGAGGGTGACACAGGATTGGACAGGGTGTAGAGACGGTGAGGGTGACACAGGATTGGACAGGGTGTAGAGACGGTGAGGGTGACGCAGGATAGGACAGGGTGTAGAGATGGTGAGGGTGACGCAGGATAGGACAGGGTGTAGAGACGGTGAGGGTGACGCAGGATAGGACAGGGTGTAGAGACGGTGAGGGTGACGCAGGATAGGACAGGGTGTAGAGA
>NW_006399761.1:23255881-23276966 GCF_000299155.1 Elephantulus edwardii | reverse complement strand
GGATAGGACAGGGTGTAGAGACGGTGAGGGTGACGCAGGATAGGACAGGGTGTAGAGACGGTGAGGGTGACGCAGGATAGGACAGGGTGTAGAGATGGTGAGGGTGACGCAGGATAGGACAGGGTGTAGAGATGGTGAGGGTGACGCAGGATAGAACGGGGTGTAGAGACGGTGAGGGTGACAGGATTGGACAGGGTGTAGAGACGGTGAGGGTGCAGGATGGGACAGTGTAGAGATGGTGATAGTGACGCAAGATAGGACATGGTACACATCACTTGTTCATAGGGTCACTGTTAGTCAAACTTGATGATACCTAACAACAACAGGCTTTCACGTTCCACAAACCTCATGATTTTAAACTTAAACATTACTTTTTTTAATGATTTGCTACTATAATGTGCTTTGTTCTTAAGCCTGTAAAACCTAGACAGGTTACCTGGAGCAAAGCCCAGTGTCATGTCACCATCGCTGTGACTGTCCTTTGTAAGCAGCAGTCACACTGCTGATCCAGTAGAACCTTCACTTCTGTTTTTCCAGCTGCAGAAATGCCTTTGAACTCAATTCACCCCCATTTTTCACATACTAACTATTGGCTGACCAGCTATGACTAACAGACATTTAAAATATAATTTGTAGCCATAGAATTGTTTTGAAGTTTACCTTCTCTTAAAGTTTCCCTGGTTGTAGCCCAACTCCACACTAGGGTGTGAGTTCTCCACACTAGAATGAGAGCATGGACTACATCTTTACCAGGACTCTCTTCATTATCCCCATCAGAGCTAAGACGTGTAGTCTTGAGTACTGTGCATGGACTTTATGTGGAAATTTTCCTTCATTCCTACAGCAACCATGTGAGACAATATTATGACAGAAAGTTGGAAAAACTGAGGATCAGACAGATTAATTTAGGGTTTGGCTTTGTGTTTTGGTTTTTTTAAAAAAACAAACAAACAAACAAACAAACACAAAACCCACACTAATGAAAATAAACAAGAAGGACATTGGATGCATTTTCTGTATTCACTATGTTTGCATCATACTCAGAACCACTGGTCCAGCAAAGTGCAGAAACAGTAAACAGTATACATGATGCTTGACCCTGCTAGAATATTTCATCTTATTTGCAGAGGTTTAGCAGAATTAATGTATATATTCATAAAAATGGTCCTTCTTTTACAAAAGGTGCTTCTTCTAACGTTAATTTGTAAATTGGATTTTTTTCCCCTATAAAACACTTTTGTTTCTAGGACATTGCATACGAAAACTTTGACATGGACCTGAATGACCTAAAAAATAGATGAAATCCTTTTGTGTGTGTGTGAGAAGGTCTTCCTTGAAACGTGTCTACTCAAATTTATACAGTTTAGGAATATATTTTATTTCATTTTCACACACACAGGAGCTGCGGTGGGCCTCTGCCTCTATAAAGATGAACCCCCACTGCCATCGAATCCAGCGTGTAGCAGCCTCCGTTAGGAGTGCTTGCAGCTTAGTGGTAAGAATTCAGAAGAACATGGTTCGAATCCACCAGCTGCTCCTGGAAGGGATGAGCAGTCTCCTCCCTTGCGAGTCGCAGCTTCTGGAATCCCACCAGAGGGTCAGCTCGTCGTTGCTTCTGACTCAGTGGCATACAATAACAACAACAATAATTGGGTTTCTTAGACTAACTCTTTACAGGAGACTCCCCATCTTCCTGCTGAGGAACACGTGGCAAATTGAAGCCACCGGCCTCTCTGTTACTCTGTTAACATTCATAGTAATGCACTGGGTCACCACCACCTTGGGAAGATCCCTTGGGACGCTGTTCTGCTCCATCCTGTCAGTAACTGGAGAGTTGAAATGGACTCAACAGCAGTGGGTAGAGGTTTATATTCACGTTTAAAATCACCTATCTTGCAATAGAGGCATGTCTCTCAGAAAACTGGGGGTTTGGTTCTTGACTGTTTGCCGTAAAGCAAATATCACAATAATGCAAGTCCCCCAAAAGGAATGTTTCACTTCCGTACAAAAGCTAGGGAGCTCTGGGGATCCGGAGGGTAGGGAGTTGGGCTGCCAGCCCTCAGGGAGGTGGCTCGAACCTGCCAGCTGCTCCATGGGCTCTGCCTGTGTGGTTTACAGCCTCTGCAGACTTGTGCCAAGAGTCAACCAAGGGGAAGTAGGAAAGTTGGGTGCAAACTGTTCTCCATTAAGTGTACACAAGCATGATGGAAATGTTTGAATGACTATAAAAAATACTAAAGTCTGACACAGAGACGGGAAGTGAGCACATGCTGTTGGAAACACGACACCACCAGACTTGCTTAAAGCGGAGTTGCCACAGACAACCTTGCAATATTTATTTTTTTACTTATTCATATTTTACTATTTTTTGTGTGTACCGTCAAATCAGATCTGACTGGTACAGAAGGAGATTGCCCCTCTGTCTCCAGGAGAACATCTGGTGGTTTTGAACCACACGCCTCTGGGATTGCAGTGCAGCTTCTTGCCACTAGGCCATCAGAGCTCCCTTTGTGGTTTGTTTTTTTTTTTTTTAAAAAAAAATGCCATGTCTACAAAGCCCCCCTCAAGGCAGAGAAGCAGAGTACCCAGAAGTGAGGCAGGCCTGTCCATTCATCTCAAAATACTGCCTTTCCTCTCATGCCCCTTTGACAAAGTACTTTTATTCATCTGTGGCATTAGGAAGTTGTGCTGGCAACCCAAAGGTGAGCACTTTGAATCCACCAGCTGCTGTGGGAAAAGATGGGCAGTCTCCCATGCGGTTCACAGACTCTGCAAACTTGAAGGATCGACTGTAAATCAGTTCTGACTCAAAGGCAATGAGATGAGTCATCTGTAGCCACTTTTGGGGTCACTTCATTCACATGAGTGTGAAAAGCCCAAACAAAGGGACGTCAGGAGAGAGGAGTACAGACAGAAGAATGGAGGCTAACGGTTCCCATCCCCCCCCCCCAGTGAAGAATGCCTAAATGTGTTTCCAAGTGGTTAGTTGTGGTGTTGTAGTAGATAGTGTGCCATTGAGTCAGCACCAACCCATATATACCCCTTCAGTGGGTTTTCAGAGGCAGTAAATCACATGGGAGGAGATGGCCCATCTTTCAGCTGGTGAATTTGAACGACATGCCTTTGGCCAACTCCACTTCTTACCACTTGCCAGGTGCCATCAAGTCGACTACGATTCATAGGGATCCGCTGAACAGCAGATCTGAACCTCACGCTGTCCTGCATCTTCCTCACATGCTCAGGCCCAGTGTGGGAGTCACTGTGCCAATCCATCCTGTAGAAACTCTTCCTTTTCTTCTCTGGCTCTACCTTCCCCAGCGTGCTGTCTCTCCAAAGAATGGCTCCCCCTGAGAATACGCCCAAAGTCAGTGAGCTCTCTGGTTGCACATCCTTAGAGACATATAGGTGTTTTTGACAGTGTACGGCAATGAATGATGCCTATAAACACGACTTCCTGTATTTTACCTTACTTTACAAAATGTGTTCAATGTATTTTTAAAAAGAGTTTTTGAGTTCTGAGTATTACAATGTTATCCAGTAACCTCTCTGTACATAGTCATAACAGACATGTATCACTTAAATAACATGTAAGTCAAGTTAATATCCTTGGAGACTCTTAGCCCTAGCAGTTTATGAGTGTAATCCCAAGTAGAACTTAATATTACACCATAAAGAGTTCCATCAGTTGTATTTCCTATGATGTCTACTTCAAAGCTTCCATTTTGTTTTTATTTTAATGACTGATTTACTCAATAAATGAGATAACTGGCATTGAACATTAGCAGTTTTTAAAAAGAGACTGTTTGGACCAAAATAAGGGCTTGGTACAAGTGCTGTTCATTTCTGACCTTTTGAAGTAACTTTTTACGTGTTAAAGTTACTGAGGAAATTCATGACAGAAGTTACTTGTACAGAAATGTGGCCGGAATCTCACCCCACATTCTTATTTAGTGGGCTAGTTAAAAAATTTTGTTTGAAAGGAGTAAGCAAAGGAAAAATGTATTTTCCCCACATGTGTCATTCTTAGTGTAACAAGTACATCATGCTAAGCACATATTTTTAAGAAAATTACTACTATATACATTAACAAAGAATATGAGAGTATTGTATCTTGATTGCTACCTAAGAATATTCTTAACATAGGAACCGAATTCATTATTTGCTTATATCATGTCCTTTAATAATACAACTCCATTTCTTGAGTTTAAAATATTGTCTGAAACTGGAGCATATGGAGTCCTGTTGGTGTGCTGTCCCTGGAAGTACTTCCTTCATGACTGACCCTGCAGAGCTGCCGTAAAGTTCATCTTGTCCCTTAAAGAAATCCAGCAGTTTCCCTGCCTTTTGCAGTTAAGTCGGCTTCTTCTGTACCAATGAGTTAGTTCAGCACCTACCTTCCTGCATCTCTCTGTTGTAATACATTGTCCTTTGAAGACCAGTCTGCTAATCACAGCATTAGGACAGTTTACAATGGCAGCCTTTTTCTTCGGCTTGGTTTTGTTTTGCTGTGTTGTGTCCTTTAAGAGCCACATGTAATCACCGGTCAGCCATCCCTTTAATGATTTCAGCATCCTTTAATGCTTTCATGATGGAAAAGAATGAGGGGTTTTTTTCCATGTATAAGACAGCATTCTACATTTATGTATTTTTAATCTTTTCCCCATTGAATTTATCCTCTATTCAGTGCAAATTTTTATTCTTTATTTTGCATTTATAGAAGAACTTGTCTGAAATGCATCTTTCTAAATGGAGAATTTTTATGGCAAAAGGTTGATTACAAAAGGTTAATTGAATGTATTTAAGAAATTATTTACAATAGCATATTTTTACTTTTTTAAAAAATTCATTTTCAAGCTTAACATTAAAAATAGTACTTTTGAAAACCTAGAAAGAAAACAGCATCCTGGGTGAATACATGGATTCGTGCCACTTCTCCTGTCATTATTATTATCCTGATTATTTAGTGATCCTCAGCTACGAAAACTGATTAAAAATAAACTGACATTACATCTAAAAGGTTTAGGTGGAAAACTTCTTATACTCATGAAGTCTGTATTAGTGGTATGTTTATAGTAAACATAAGGTATGGTTTTAAAATAGAGTGTAACAACTCAGCCATGTTTACACATTTTAGTGCCTGTGTAGAAAACTGTAAGTAGTTGTTTTGTGGCGTTTTTTCTTTTAAATTTCAAAATGGTCTTCAGTAGTGTATGTCTTGACTATGGAGAAAATGAAAATTTCCAAAAGCAGCAGAATTAGTGGTAAGGTGACAAAAATGTGGTTGTAATGACAAACTATAGATAATTATGAAAGAGAGGTAGTTAACCAGGTGAGGTTAAACAAAATAAAATTATTTATGACCATTTTATAAAATAATGACAGTCTTCATTTTAAGCTACGGTGTAAAGTGCTTTTTATTCTAAGATTTAGTATTGTGGCAGAAGCTAAAACTGCCTTTTTTCCCCCTTTTTTTTTTCTAACAGTGCCAGGATACAACCTCTTTTTCTTTTTCCACTAACAAGACTGCTTTACCACCACGGCCCACTCTAAGTAATTAAATCAATCCTTTGTACTTACCGTATTCTCCTCTAGTGACGGTACTAGATCTGATTATATGCTTCATGCATATTCAAAGTACCGCACTGACAGCTCTTTAATGAGCTCTTACTTAATCAGTATGAACAATGTTCATCTTGTTCTTTTTTTCCTCATGCATTAGAGCTAGGAACAGTTGGGAAAAAATGAAACATCCAGCATTCATTTGAAAAATATATTGTACTTTGAAAAGTGTCTAAGCTGAGGAAGTTGCATTCTGCCCTTTAAAAGTCTGATGGACAAATTGGATTACTAGTATTGGATTAAATAACAAATGGTTAGAGGAGAAATGAGAAAAGCGCACTGTGATCACAGGCTTTAATATTTTTTGTTACTTATAAAGCTAAAGGGGTCTTTAACCAGTTATTAAAGTCAGGATTAATTTGTAATGGTTCAACTTACTGGCTTTAAAAGCTTTTTAAATTTAAAAAATTTTAAATCCCTAAAACAATAGTGTAATGATGTATTAGGAAAAAATTTAATTTTTTTATTACTAGGCTTTTTTTATCATATACTATCTCAGATAAAGATTTAGGAATACAGAATTGGTCTACCATCAAATATGGGGGTGGGGTTATCATTAAATTAAACAATCTATACAGCATTGCTGCCCTGAATAATGTGTCCTTAATTTATTTTTTTAAATTTTTAGGCTTATTTATTTCCTTGATGCCTGAAACAATTATATTATTACTAATTTCCTAACAGTTAGGGAAGGGAGCTCTTTTATTCTTACCTAGAAACCATAGTCATGAGTTAAACTGAAAATAACACAGTCCCACGTCAATATTGTTGTTCTCAAGGAAGCAGCCTTTCATTGAAGAAAATGATGCTAATTTAAGAGTAGTCTGGTTGTTCCTGGTGTCATCTGAAAGCCTCAATTATAGGCTAAGTTAAACTCAAAACAAAAGTTTTAATATGCCTATATTTTCTTAGAAGCCTCTTGGATTATTTATAGAAGAATTAAGTCTTTAATCAGAAAATAAAATATCCTAAAACCTACACCTATTAATAGTGCACACATGTGTCATTTCACTGATCAAAAAAGGCCTTCACCAGGGTCCAGTTGGCCTTGCTCCAAATGGCAAGCTTGTTCCCAGCTTTTCCTTTTTTACTCTTTCTTCTTTTGTTGCTACCCAGGGACTTGTGCCCATCACAGCCTGTATCACATGACCAGTGTTAAGTCATCACATGGTCCAAAGTGAATACAAAACCAGCTATCCTACAAGAGAGATTAAAAATACTGTAAAGCAATAAAGACTTTTGTTTCAGCTCTCAAAGAATCTCTGCTAAGTCAGCCTTGTACCATTATGTTTTAACAGCATTTAAGGAAGGCATATATCCTCACAGTTGTCTATGAGGATGCTCACCGGCGATCTGTGTCACTGGGATGATCAGAAAGAACATAGTTCATCTTTGAAGCACATTCCAGCTCTTTCTATTTCCTTCTCATTCAAAAACAAATCATCACATTTCTGTCAGTGGGAGAAAGAGTTAAATTATTTAGGTTACTATTGTCCTGTTACTTACACAAATGCTAGAAAGAATGTGGCAGTTCTGGGGATGGTGTGGGGAAAAAAGTTTATCACACTATATATATTTTGTGAAAGCTGTCACTTAAGTTCTTCTAGATAAGGGTGTGTATGTGTGTGAGGGACATGGCTATGCATGTGGCTCCGAAGGAGTTGTAGAAAAGCCAGGTTGGGGAAGTTCCTCTGGATTGTGTGGGTTTGTTTTTTTATTTTTGTTTTGTTTTTAAATGGACTAGAGAGATCCCCAGGAGTATGTTTGAAACAGAAAAGAAAATGCTGTCACTGGTAGTTGCCATGAGCTGATTATGATGCGTCAAAACCCAGAGTCTGCTCCAGTGGATTTTCAAAGCTGTGTCTTTTGGGGAGCAGATTACCAGACCTTGCTTCCAAGATGCCTCAGAAAAACATCTGAATCACCATCTTTTAAATTAGTAATGTAGTGTTTCACTATTTGCACCATAAAAGGACTCTCTTGAAAAAAATTAATAAATTTTTTTATCTTTTACAAAAAAAAAAAGACTTGAAAAAGAAAACTTAAGAACAAATGTCTTCTCTGGACTCTTAGTATTGAAGATTCTGAATGTTATGTGGAAACTGGACTGAAGAATTAAATCATAATCTTGTAGCAATTAAAAAATGAGATATTTGAAAGAAGTTAAAGAACTGTACATTTGACTTGGTGCAATTTGGCAGGAGAAGGAACAAATTGAGAGGAATTTTACTCTGTCATTTTTTTAACAGTAATGTATTTTCACATGTATTATATGTTATAATTTTTTATATATTCAAGATATACTGGCCAGGAATGGAGACAGGGTTATAGAGTTAGAGATGATGGTGGAATATGAATGTTAATGATTGTAACTTTTAAGTGCATCCTATATGTATTTAGTAACTTCACAATCAAAAATTTTAGCTTATCTCTCATTTGAGTTCATTGGTCACATATTTTCTGGTTCTTATTTGTTGGATGTAGTATGTTTTTCGTAAATAGCTTTAGGTGGTTTGGTTTGATTTTGTAGCCTGGTCACTAATATTTAATAATTTGAAAGTAGTTTCTTCTATTCCGAATGAGGGCTTTCAGCATGGTATATAGTCTACTTGATTCTTGGGGGGGGGGGGAGAAATACAAGTTGTTACACGTGGAAGCTCTCACATAATTTCTGAAGTTTTCTCCTCTTCCTGCCAGTCTTATTAGAAGTCTCATAATGATTTTTTAAAATGTTTTCTTTCCTTTCTGTTTTTAAATTTAATTGTGACCATATGTCTGTCAGCACCATGAGCTCTTCATTGAAACATAATAACAAGTCAGCCCCTGGGGAGGATTTAAAAGGTGGAACACTCTGTTTACTGTACTTAGTGTTAATATGATCTGTAGGTATGTTAAGGGGCTCTGAAATATGCATGTGGACTAATATTGGCTTTGGAAGATTGGCTTAGGAGTTTTTAAATGCCGATTTCTTCTTCTTTTTTTTTTAGGCCTTGGACTTTTAATCTTATGTTATTATAAACAATTTAATATGTACTACTGGGACAGCTGAGACAGTATTTTTATAGTTTGGTTGTTTTTTTAAAAAAACCCAACAACACACACTTGTACTAAACTATTATTTGGCTTGTAAAATGTCACATAATAATAGATAAATCTTCCTGAATTGTAGGAAGAAACACGGAAGAAGAAGAAGCAATGATGCAGGAGTGGTTTATGTTAGTTAATAAAAAAAATGCCTTAATCAGGAGAATGAACCAGCTCTCCCTCCTGTAAGTATTTGCCCCACTGTCCATGCTTGTCTTGCAGCACTGATAAATCTTGCACTTTTTTTGCTAGTTTTGGGGCTTTGTGTTTATTAGATTGGATTTATTTTCCCTTGGAGATGACAGTATGTTTTATATAAAAATTAAAAAAATAATAGTAATTTTTTATCAGAACTGTCATAATTTTTAAATAGTGGTAGACACTGGGAAGTAAAAAGAACTGTGTTTATTATGTGAGAGGCCAAGGATTACAAAATGTTCTGTTTTTAAGAAATAAATGTGTTTTATGTAGTTTTTAAAAAACACTTGCATGGTGAAGGGAGGGGAGGAAATTTAGTTTACATTGAGGGTTAAAGGAGGACTAGAAATAAAATTGAAGTTCATGTAACACCAAATAGTACGGTAAAAAGTAACTCTTCCCAAGGACAAAGGCATACTTATGTTCTTCTAGTGATGTGATGCTAAATTTTGGAATAAGAGCTTAGTGACTTTAAACAGAAGTAACCTTTTCACCATTGCAAGAATGATGACACAATGGCATCTGGACAAATTCTGAAGTCGTCTTCATCTTCAGCGAGTGATTCACCACAGGACTGACAGACTGTCGATTCCCTTTGCTCACTGCCAGTGTTCTTGTAGGATGCCACCTAGTGTGGAAATGAGCAGGCAGACGTGTTTTCTTTCATGAGGAACTCGACTTCTATAACTTCTGCCACCTCTGAGCTTGATAAGAGAGTTAGGAAGAAGCCCAAAACTTAAGATCTATTATCCAGCCCAGTGTTTCATTTGCTATGGTAGTTCTTTCACGTGGGATTTGGGGCAAAAGAGTAGTATCTAATATGAGTAGTCAAATTTTTTACAAAAATATAAATATGAAAACTATCTTACGAAAATATCTGGTACTTAGTACAAGAAACACAGACAAATGAGACTTCTTTCCTGTAGCTTAAAATGTTCCTCTCTGCAGTTCGGGACTGAAGAAGGCAAATAATAACGCTGGTGAACCAGTCTACTCAGTAAGGGTTTATGTTTGTGTATCATTTATTTGGAGTAGCTTAAAGTGAAAGAGAAAAGTCAGTTATGAGGCCTGAAATCAATGTAACCTAAAGGGTCTTTTAAGTGTTTAATGATTTAGTAATTAGCATATTGATGAACTTTTGCAACTTGCCTAGGGAAAAAGAACATGACTTGGAACGAAGATACGAGCTGTTGAACCGGGAATTGCGTGCAATGCTAGCAATTGAAGGTAAGAAATGCTAAGGTGGGATGAGGGCGGCAAGGTGTCAGCGGTCTAAGGGACTGAAAAAGTGCAATGCATCATCAGACCTTGTCTGAGTAAGGACTTTCAGGAACTGCAGCTAAATACAGATCTCACAGCCCACAAACTCCAGCTCGCTGCTGGTCATAGTGATCTCCCATTGAGCTCTCCAGGCTCTCAGTCACCACAGGAGGAGACTGGCCATCTCGCTCCTCTGGAGCGACTGGTAGATGCAGACCACCAGAAACTCACAGTACAGTGTGCGCCCCCAGACATTAGATCTGTAGATCTAATGACCCTAAATCAGACACAAAATCATGGTATTTGCCAGTAAGTATAAAATTACCTTCACTTCAGTACATTGAAATTTTCATAAAATGGAAATGAAAGCTTTAGTTGCTTCTCTTCGTCACATATAATTTAAAACTGTTCCGACTGGGGTGATTTAAAACAATTCACAGAGTCAAAATGTTACCTTAGTGTTTCATTGATGTCAGCATTCAAATAAGTCACCACCACATCTACTACAGTTCTTAAGATGACAACTCTGCTGTTTACATGAATATTCAAAGACTGATGGAGAGAAATGAAGCACTTTCACACTTTTTATAAAGCTTTCATATGAATTATATAGTAATCCTAAACACAGTTTATAATATCAGTAAGCATTAGCTAGTTTAACTATGGCATTTACTATATATAATTATTTTTTTAACTCTTGGGTATTTTATAATGCTGTTCTCCTTACACCACTTAGTTGAAAATGTCTTATAGTTCAAAGATGTCTGCTTAAAAGCTAATCCTTTGGGCTCTATAAAATGAACCTTTTGTCTAATCAATGCAAATTGATTTTCCTATTCTATATTGACCTCTTAACCCATTGACTGTCCATGGTAATTTCATTCTTCACCTGATAAGGTCCCTGATCCATAATAAGTCAATTCTAATTACTTTTGAAAGTGGAAATTTCAGTTTGTTTGAGAAAATCAAGTGAAAATCTTATATTTTTTTAAAAAAAACCTTTAATAAATGCTGATATAAAAATAAAATGTATGCTATTCACCTAGTTTCATACATTTCCATAAATTTTATTTTTGTGTTTTTAATCTCAACTGAGAATTGTAACTGACAACATTATAGCCTCACTTAGAAATCATATTTGCTTTATAAGGCTTCATTTAGCTAATTTCCTTCAGGAGGTTACTAAAATACACTGTTATTTAAGACTAGAAACTTTATCAAAATTGCTTAAGAAGTTCTGTGAAGCCTGTCAGTGAAATAAAGTACACCAGAATACTAAATTTCTTTTTCCCTCTTGATACAATCTTTGTAAGTCATGGTAGGTCTTTAAGAGAAATTTAAAAGCTAAACAGACCATTGAAAAGTAGGTATATAGTATACTCAATATGCATTCCATTCTTTATAGATACATTATCATTCATACAGGACATTCATTTTGGGTGTTTGGTTGTTGTTTTTTTTTAACCTAACCTTTTACATATAATACATTGTTCCTAGAATATAGCTTGATTCAGGACAATTGATGTTTACAGCAGGTATTGGTTCAGTCTGATTGCCAGATACTCATCTTACAAGGAGAGACTGGATACTTATAAAAGATCCCTGTCTTGTCAGCAGTCCCATCCCTTTAGACTGCCTCAAAGTTTTAAATGAGCTCACATTTTATCTGCCTGTTCTTCCTGTTCAGAAGGGAGAACAGGAGAAATAGATACAGAGATATATATTTTAAGAAGAGGAGGAAATAATGTTATTCTCTTAAAAACACCTTTAATAGAATTGTTAGGGTTTTGTTCTGTTTTCAGCTGGTATCATTGTCCCATATGGGACTGTGCTTTAAATCTCTAAGCCAGTTAAAGTGCTAGTTGAGGGGAACCGGGGATCTGGGGAGAGGAGGAGTCTATTGATCACAGATAAAGACGCTTTCTTGGAGCCAGTACTGTGCGTAAGCTGGGCTGTGCGGCCATCTGATGATGGGCACCGTGAAGACGGCGTCCTTGAAGCAGACCCTCCCACTGGACACACATGCAGTTGATCAGCCTTGTGGAGTGTTAAAACACTGCAGGAGAAGGCATGCATAGGCAGCACGAGTTGGTTTATTTTGCGTTGCTTTGTTTTAAAGTCCATTTCTCTTTTTCCCCTTTTTTCCATATTCCTCCTATTTAGTAGTCATCAAATTATTTGACTACTGAAAAAAGAAAAAAAGGAACAAAGTCTCTAATAAATCTGCTGCCGAAATTCACCAGGAGAACAGCACAGAATGTTAATAGCCATAACACACGGAGAACAGTCTTACTGGCTTGGTTTGGAATTATATATACTCTCTGAGAATCGGCAGTCACCTTGGTTTGTGTTTACCTCTAGTTCCCTGAGGTAGTGTTCTTAGCAGGAGCCTCATTCCACTGAATTGTAGGACCCCTTGAGCTAACAAACATCCAGATTATTTAATGGCCCTTCAGGAAAGAGAAATTCATTTTTGCACCCATTGGGGTGGGCTTTTAGAAAAGGGTGTGTTCCCACTCTGCAGAAGCAATGGATCTCCTCTAGGATTTTGTACATCTTGATCTATTCTTGGCTTAGTTTGAAATGGTTGCTCTTTTAAAAGGATTTATGCATAGGTTCACTATTTTTGTAGTTATGGTTTATATGATAAGCTTTTTATATTTAAAATCAATATGTAATCCTGTGGAGGAGCTTATCCCCTAAAACCCCATTTGTAAATCTATTTTAGCTTTGTTACACAGTGCAGCCACCGTCTTCCATAGATTGATTAGGTGCAGCGGTGGGATCCTATCAAATGGCCTGCTCTGATGATGATGCAAACTCTTTCAGGATTGCTAGTTGACTGGAACTAAAGATAAGACTTGCCTGCAATCCCCTCAATGTGCTCTTTACAAAACTAGTGTTAATTTTCATCAAAGTGCCAGGTTTATTTATATATTGGCAAGGAGGAAGGTTTACTACCAGAAGTTTAGGTCTTTGCCATTAAAGTGTTTATAGGTGTTTCACTTGCCTTTATACAAGGTCATAATCAACTTCAGCAAAGAAACTGAATCGAGGAATAAATAATTGGAGATATATATATATGAGTTTTTTAAATGAACCTAACAGCTTAGTGGAGATGGACATAAATAGATCTCTTTATTTCAGCACATTGGCTCAAAAGCAGTATCAAAACTTAATCCTATTTGTTGCAAGAGGATATAGCTTTTAGAGCAAAAATACACTGGAATCTTTAAATTAATCAGAAGCCACATTGTAGTCTGTCCAAGCCAAAGTAACTGTAGCTAGCTAACTGTGACTGGTGTTAGAGGTGACTAATCCTTTCTTAAAATGCATAACAGGTAACACACAAACTTACATGTATCTTTTTAAAATGTGACATTATATATCTAGGTGAAGTGACTTAAATGGATGGGGGTTTTTTTCCAAACTTTGGATTGGAATATACAATTCTGTACATTGTGAATCAGTTTTCATTTTGTTGTAAAAATTTGGTTTTGCTACAAATAGTCAAGATGCTTTATTTAATTTCCCAAATTGACATTTGAATATTTGTGAATTATATTCTTTATTCTCACTAAGGCCAAGAAAAGTATAGTTTGTGGAAGTAAAAGGCACTTACTGCACAGAACTGCTTCCTCTGCAGTTGACTATTTAATAACATGACCATAGAGATGAATGTGGTCGTGACAGAGTAATAAGGAAAAAAACTCTACAGATTTATGCTACAAAACTTTAAGTTATAGTCTCAGTTAAATTTGACTTCAAAATTGATGAAAAGTACTTAAATTTTTCAGTTAAATTGTTACAGTTGTGGGAAATGTCATTGTTGAAGTAGGAAAAGATTTCAAAAGTATTGGGAAGTTCGAAGATTAATAGCCTAAGTGTTTTATATTTTACCCATATTGTAAAGCTCCTAATATTTTTTCAGTATTAAAAAACTTATTATATTTCTAGTTAGTAATAAAAGGCTTAGAAACTATTTGGTCAACTTTAAAGAAAGAGTAATTGGAAAAATACGCATCTGTTGCGTTTCATTCATGTTAAATAGTACATTTTTAGTTCTATAGTTAGAGTTCATGTTGAAAACAATTAGAATTTTCAGTTGAGCTCTATTTTTTTAAGGGCAAAGTAGAGACTTATTTATGGATAAAATAAAACTGACCACTAATGTCACAGTATCATGAAAATTAAAATTGTAAATGAAAACCTAGGATTACAATGACTTTAAAGATGAAAATGGAAGCCTTAATCATCAAAAGTCATCATCGTACTAATGGAAAAGCTTATTTACATATCTTTTAAAAAATGTAGTGTATTTTCCTGAGTTACCCAAAATAGGCAAGGTGATATTGAAGATCTTTCCAATCTGAAGAACCTATTGATTTATCTGCTATAAGAATGAGGCTGATTAAAAGTAAAAACCAGATAAGAAACTTTGCTAGCATTCCTGATCTCACTCTCACTTAAATCCAAAGAATAAAATTGTGAGAGTGATTTCTCCGCAGTTTGGGGTTTTTTAATTATTATTTTTAACATTCTAAAGGAAACACACTTTCCAAAGTAAGTTTCTTTCCTATGTGTGTTTGAGTATTTCAGTTCTTTATAAGAATGTAATGGTGGCCAGTTACTTAATGTATTCATTTGTGGGATGTTTTTGTACATAGTTAATATAGGGCATGTTTTATTTATATGTAGATGGGTATATGCATAGTTAAGCTTATAATGAAGTCAGTAGTGGTAGAATCTAATACATCTTTTCTGCTGCTACTCTGTTGCTATTCTAACCTTTATTGCATGATGAGCGTCTGATTTTTAATTTGTAAATACATGATAGAATTCCTTGCAGCACCATTTGCTTTCATAAAAGCTGCTGAGCAGTGTGCTGTCTTGAATAAATTTTGCTTTGAAGGGGGTGGGGGGATTTGAACCAGCACATTCTTGTGTGGTGTGTGAAGATTCACATGGTAACCAGTGGTGTGCATTGTTAGCTTTATCTGAATAAGCACCAGCCATGTGAGTTTTAACATGATTAGCCAGGGCGATGGAGAGAGAGAGACGCAGAAAGGCTTGCGCTGGCTCTGATTTTTGGAAAGTACATTTACTGGGGGGAGGGACACAGCCGAGTCTGTGTGGTGTGGTCAGTTGTGTTTTTAAAAAAAAAAAAGCTGGTGTCCTGTTCCCCTCTAGGTCCTCATTTGTTCTGCTATCTGCTTCATCATCTCCTTCTTCTTTTCATTGTTTACCTTCCTAATGAGGGAGGCGGGGTAGACTGGGGCTTGATTGACAGCCACGGGCCCTTACACCCTGGCCAGAGAGCCTTGGCTTCGGTTTCAAAAGTGCTTTAAATGTTCGATTTGGGCCTTTTTCTATTAAATGAAGCTGCTGCTCATCTGAAGGGAATTATCAGACCAGCAAAGTTTAGGAAATGCTTTATTGGGCCTAAAAAAAAAAAGGGGGGGGGAAGTCGCTGCCATGGTAAGAACTCTGCCCATCGGATTTTCCAACCTTTCACATGAGCTTTCAGAAAGAAATATGTAATTTTCCCTCTTGCAAAAGCGCTTTGATTTCAAACCGCCCAGCAAACGTTTCCAAAAGAAAACTGGCCCGCGATACGAACGCGATCTAGGGCTGCAGTGTAATATTGCAGAGCAAATTTATTTTTTACTTCAAAGAAAAATGCTAATTAGCCGATTCACTACTTTTAAAGTTATTGTGAAGCATATGGCGCCCAGTGTGAGATACATCCAACTGCTAAAATAGAGCGGAGGAAATTAGCGAAGAATGGGCTGTTTGGGGGCGTGGAGGGGGGGAGCGGGGAGGAGGCCAGGTTCTCTGGAAGATTCCCCATTCTTCTGTAAAGGATTTTTGTCAGCCTCCTAGGCTTCCTGTCTTCAGCTTCCCCGTGTCCCCCACCCCAGGCCGGCCTCTCCAGGCCCCCTTCCCCACTCTGGGGAGGGGAGAGCTCAGGTGAGAGCGTCCTACCAACTCCCTCTGGGGAAATACTCATTCAGGTTTCAGGGGTGCAATTCCCACCCGAAGGCCTAAACTCCCCAGACACCCTGCTAGCTAATGGCCCTATAATGGGGTTTGCGGGACAAAGGTAAGCGAACTGGGAAGGGGGGGCGCCTGGGGAGGCCCTGCTAGTGGTGAAGAGCTTCTGTCCCCTGCAGACTGGCAGAAGACGGAAGCCCAGAAACGTCGCGAGCAGCTTCTCCTGGACGA
This sequence comes from Elephantulus edwardii, assembly GCF_000299155.1. Lineage (NCBI taxonomy): Eukaryota > Metazoa > Chordata > Mammalia > Macroscelidea > Macroscelididae > Elephantulus > Elephantulus edwardii. Next base: position 23,260,580 of record NW_006399761.1, on the reverse strand, counting down.
GCTAGTGGCTCTGGTGGACAAGCGTGATGCGCTCGTCAGGGACCTGGATGCCCAGGAGAAGCAGTAAGTTGGGGGGGTCCAACCTGGGGGCAGCCACCTGCCCAGCAGTCACCCAAGTGTGTGGAAAGTTGAGTCCAGAGGTGTGGGACGCCTTTCTGCAGGCCCAAGCTCCCCTATTCCCACCAGGAAGCTCTGCCCTCTGGCCTCCACTAGGAAACTGATTTCTGTTTCCTGTTTGTCTGACTTCCAGGGCTGAAGAAGAAGATGAACATTTGGAGCGAACTTTGGAACAGAATAAAGGCAGGATGTCCAAGAAAGAAGAGAAGTGTGTTCTTCAATAGGGCCAGGCCAGAGGCTCCCAGACCAGGGTCCCCAGACCAGGAAGAGTCACACTCCTCCTCGTTGATCTAAAACTTTGAACGTTTTGTTTGACTGGATTGTACTTCAGCCACCGCTGCCCTTTGCCTCTCTGGCCTTTCCGGATAATATACAGAATTCCAAAAGAGCTTTGTTTCAGAATTTGGGAGTTAACCATTTCCTTGGAATCACGTAAAATTGATTTGCACAGACACCTTGTGAGCGAATGGTTATTGGCGATGTCCAAGAAGCTTTTCAAAGAAGGAAAACTACTGTTTCCCTCACTCTTTACCCGCTCAGAACGTTGATAAGAGGGAAATGTGAAAATGTCATTGTCGTCGTGGTCTTTGTTGTTAATAACATAATGAAGGTGGGAGGGGGGTATGAGAGGGATAAGGAAAATGTCATGATTTTTTCCCCAGTCCTGCCATGTGTATAACACTCTGCTACCTAAGTTTTATAGTTAGATCAAACTCAATCTGCTTATTATACTGTGTTCTATTGACCAGTGGGGTTTTTCTGCAGTTGTTTTTTTTGCATCTGTAAGGATAATCGAGTCCCCTCCTCTGCTTGCCTCAGTGTAGTTCTTTTAACATAGCCTGAGACAGACCGTGTGATTTGGAGGTGAGCTCTGAGGATGGGCCTAATTGACATGCATCAGTTTACAAAGACAGTCTTATCTCCCAAGAATGCGCCATCTTTTTCTCTGGATAATTATTTATTATATCTAGCTTGGTTCCTACGTTTTACTGGATCTCAACATTGGCTCAAGAATGCTGTTAATATTTATTCTGTATTGATAGACATCTGTCTTGCCACCCCGAGTAAATTCCCCCAGTTAATATTTTCTTCTCTATCATATCACTGTCTTTTTTTTTGTGAAAATGGTTATCTGTTTATTTATTACTGAGTCATATATAAATTTTCAATAAACACAGACACTTTCTTACCTTGAACACTGCTCCTACTCTGTCACAATGCAAAGTTTGGAGTGGACACTTGGGTTGGTGTGAGAGTTTGTGGATCCTTAAGACTTTTCATGTGGAAAATGGTTCTCTGGAATGCAGTCCAGCTGAATACGTTTACACCATCCTCAAGGGGCCCTGCTGACACATGCATTCGAATCAGAGGACAGCCATTAGATTTTCCGTAGGCCGGTCCATCCAGAAAAAGGGGGTCCTCTCCTTTTTATGATTGCTTTAAGGAAATGTGTGATTCCACACCACTGAGAAAATGCTAATATTGGGATAAATTTTCCATGGTGTCACTTCTGTTGTTTTGCAGCCATGTAACTATATTCTGATAACTCTGAATGTCTGGTTACTGTTGGGGGAACTGTGTGCAAATGGACGCAGGTGGTTGTTTATGAGATGAAGAACTTTAGCCCAGAAGTTCAAGCTACAGGAAAACAAAACACAACAGGACATGAGCCTGTGGTACTTTTTGGTCACTCCTCTCTGGAGAAGTCGAAAACAAAGCAAGCTTGCTCTACAAGTCTGGCGATTTGAAGAAAACAGTCCGCTAGCACCTGGCGTTAAATACACATATATGCGGGTGGACCCGTACATATATGTGTACCCACACATGTTCGCAAACTGTGTTCCACAGCACGCAGTTGTCTCTCAAAATGACCATAAAAACTTGCTACAGTAAAATTCCTTAAAGCAAAGACTGTAGGGGAAGTTTGGGAAAGTTCCGGAACTCCCAGAGGCACTCCCTGGGCCCGGCTGCTCACCCTTCTGCTCGGAGCTGAACGCTTGGGCAGCTCCCACCTCTGGGACGAGCCCGCTGGACCCGCCGACCCCGGCAGCCTGCGGCGGGGCGGCCGCACTGCGGGCCCGGGGAATCCCACACGGTCCCCGAGGGGCCGCGCCAAAGCTGCCCTCGCCCCAAATGTGCGCCCTGGCCAGGTCCCAGACGCTGGGGCTCCGGTAGGAAGCGCCCAGTGGCGCCCGCAGTGACGATGCGCAGACCCCAGGGCAGTGAGGTCCGGTCCCCCGCGAGGGCGCGTTGGGCGAGGACCCAGGAGCCCGGGAATCCGGGACCAGGAAGCGCGCTCTGCGGCAGGGAGGCGGTGGGCACCGAGGGAGCCGCGGAGGAGGAGGGGCGCAGGCGGCAGCGAGCTGGGCACTGCCTGCCGGCCGGTGGGCACCACCTCCTCACCAAGAGCCCCTGACCCCAGAGCCAAAGCCCTCCTCGTCACTTCGTGCCCTCCAGAGCGTGGCTGGGCCTCCAGGTGACCTGGGCGCGGGACTCGGCCCCGGGCCGAGCATGCCCTCCCCGCCCGGCGCTCCCGTCCCCTCGGCGCCGCTGCCGCGCTGACCAGCCGGCGAATCCCACCTGGACACGCGCCTGGCGACGGCCGCCTCTGTCCTCGGCACCGCGCGCAGCCAACTTTCCCCTCGGTGTCCCTCTCCCTTCCGCTCTCCTCCCTCTCCCCTCGCCTCTCGCTTTTTTTTTTCTTCTCTTAATCCCAGGGTTTTATGGGTTGAGCATTAAGAAAATTCGCCTGCAATTTGGGATTAGATAAATACTCTCATTAGGAGGGGGGGATAAAACCCCAACCCGTGCTACTTGATACCTCCCGACTTCCCGGGGACCGGTGGCCGCATCTGGAACTGAGGGCGGCGGACCACCGCTCGCCGGGCCCTGGGGACCGGGCGCCACATTCCTGCGCGCTCAGCCTCCCCATCCGACCGCTCACGGGCCGGGACCGAGGCTGCGGCCGCAAGCGGGACAGGACAGGAGGAGGCGTGAGGCGGGAATCCAGCGCGACCGGAGGCGGGCGGGCATCCCGGGCGCACAGCGCGCAGGCAGGGTGGCAGCTCCGGGCTATGGATACAGACCCCGCAGACGCGCGCACATGTCCCCCCTTCAACTAGCGCGCCTCAGCCGGCGCCTCACCCCGGAACTGGGGGGTGGGGGGTGGGCTGTGGTTTTTCTCGTGGAGCCTCCACACCCGCTCAAGGGCTGGGGAACGCGGCTTCCGACCAGTCGGCGGGGCCCAGCGGCTGCTCCTGAGCCCTGTGGGCGCCGGGGCCAGCGCTGCGCTGTGCGCACGTTCTTTCCCTCTTAAAGCTTTTCCCTGCTTGCTTTCATGTTTTTTTTCCTTTCCCTCGTTCTTTATTCTGCTTTCTCTCTCTTTTGTGAATGGGCAGCGGTGTCGTCTTTGTTCTGGAGAGAAGCGCCCGTGTCGCTGACTTTTGTGAACCAGGGGGGAAGGACCTTGTAAAAACCTCCTTTTCTCCTCGGTTACTCCCCCCACTCCCACCCCACTTTCCCTGCCCCTTTGATTAGATGTTCCCTCATCGTAAAAAAAAAAAAAAATGTAATTTCGTTGGTCTGGCGGCCACTTTCTTTGAACATTAGCTCGCTTTCAGCTCCAACTTCAATTAGAAGAAGTTGATTTGGAGAGATCAACAAAAGAACCGAGCAAAGCCTTATTAAAGGTCCTGAGGAGATCTTCCCGAGTCCCTTTGAGAAGCAGTTAAGGAAGCGGTGTGCCCTCCATCATATTCTGTTACCGTATTTTATTCGGACTCCAAAGGGAAGTGTCGCTCCTGGGGGGAGGGGAGAGCACTTTGATGAGGGGCAGTCTCGGCCCCTGTCCCCCCTCACCGCTACCCCCCAGCGGGCTGCCCTGTCCGCCCCCCGGACCCGAGCCTGCGGCCTGGGCCGCGCCTCGCTCCCACCACGACGCGCCAGCCGACTACCCGCCTCGCCCTCACGCTGGCTCCCTTGAAAATCTTCCCTCCGCCTGGTGGGGTGGGGGTGGGGTGGGAGATTAGGGGGAAGGGGTAGGAATTCCTTGAAAGAAAACCTAGTCGCTTCTAATTTTCACAGGGAGCTGCCATTAAAAACAAAATTCGCTCCTCGCTTAAGGCTGGAGGCCAGACCAATTTTCCCCCCTCCTCGCTTTGAAAAGTCTTCCAAGGTGCATGTGTTCTGAAAAGTTTGTACCCCCTGGAAAGTGGGTTTTGCCAGGACTAACAATGGGGGGAAGACACCCCAAGGAGTCTCATCTGCAGCGTGTGGGAAAGAACGTGAGGATCAGGGTGTGTGGATACCATTTCCACTCTGCGGTCCCGGGTGGGTGGAAACGGGGAAGGAGAGAAAGGCGAGGCTGGGACAAAGTTTCCTATCAGGATCTGGACTGAGAACAAGGGTGTGTGTGTGAGAGGCTTGGCTCCAACGATTCAAAAGAAGCCTTAACACCTAAAAACAGCCTTGGGGCCCCGGGAAGGCTGAGACACCGGTAAGTGGCAGGGTCTCCCCTGCTCCCCGCGCCTAGTCCGGAGGCGCCGAGACTGCGCGCTGGAACCTCCCGCGCTCGCTCGGCCGA
>NW_006399761.1:23251622-23255689 GCF_000299155.1 Elephantulus edwardii | reverse complement strand
GCGCGCGGGAGAGCGCAGAAACCGGTTCTCCAGCACCTCGCCTCCTCTCCACCACTCCCCTCGCGAGCCCCGAAGGGCGGGAGGAGGGTGGGAGAGGGGCGGGGGCCCGGGGCCTGGCCCCAGGATCCGCGCCCCTCGGCAGCCGGGACTCCGTCGCTGCGTCCGCCTTCACCGCCTGGGTCTGCGCTGCGTTTCACCAGCAGAGCCCCAAGTTAGCGCGCGGCCGGGGCGGGGCGGGCGGATGGCGAGGGCGGGGTGCAGGGGGCGGGGAGGGCGGGGGCGCGCGGAGGTAACCCTCGGCTCGGGCTGCCATTGCCCGGCTCGCTGTCACTCAGCCCGCACGGGGCCCCCGATTGGCGGCCTCGCCCCGTTACGCACTCGCCTCGCGTTCACATACCCGGGGAGGGCAGTAGAAAGGTGATCAATCTTCATCAGGCTACATTTCCAATCACCTAAACACCCGAGCAAGACAAGCCGCTCCGACAAGGTAAATCGCTTGATTTATTTAGTTTGCAAAGTACCTCTGCAAGACTCTCCCAGCCCTCACCGCCTCCGTGCTGCGCCCGGAGCGCAGCGGCCACGGGCAGCCTGCTCCCAACTCTACCTCTCTCACCCCTTAGCCCTCCCCCCCCTGTGCGGGCCCCGGGCGCGAGTCCCGGCTAGCCAGGGTCCCAGGAGCGTGCGCGGGGTTTGCAAACAAAGTGTCTGTGCAATAAAACGAAACTGGGGCTGGAGCGGGGGACACACACACATGAAGCCACTGAGAGAGAAGGATGGGAAGAGAGAAGTTGGGGAAAAGAAAGAAATTTGGGATCCTCCTCCTGCCGCGCCAAGACCGGCGGGTAACCCCTGCGCCCCTCTGTTTTCCAGGTTGGCTGCCCGGTGGGTCTCGGTGAGGGCGCGAGGTAGATGGTGAGCCGCCACGGCAGCTGAGGGCAGGTAAGGAGAGAGCCACGGGGCCTCCCGGGACACGGGGCGCGCGCCCTTTACTCTCGCTTTCCCCTCCTCAGCTGGGTCCCCGCTTCCTTATGTCCACAGCCGGGGGGCGGGGCCGAAGACCTGTCCCCGCGCCCCTCTCGGTCTTGGGGTGCGCCTGAGAGCGGCTGCTGTCCCACGTCTCTCTCCTCCGCCCCCCTCCCCCCTCCCCGCCTCTTCCGAAGTAAGCGAGCTGAAATGCCAAGTTTGGAGAAAGTCTTTGAAAACATGCAGCAGCCTGGTCTCGGTTCCGCGGTGATTGGAGACCCACTTGCTCCTCAACCCAACAGTCCAGGCGGCCTCTCACATCCTTCCTTGCCTCGCAAACCTAGGCCCCTGGTCTCCGAAGACCGGGAAAGAGGGTTTCGTCAGCTCTAACTTCACCTCTTGAGCTCCCCAGCCCGGCTCACAAGGCCTGCTCAGGAGTCCCCGGGAATTGGGACGAGGCGACAGGGGCCCAAGGCCCCAGGCGCGTTCCCAGTGCTCCTTCCTGACCCCCGAGAGTTGCGCCTTGAGTTCGGGCAGATGCGATCCCCCAGCTTCGACCTTCCTGCCAGGGCAGCGCGAGCTGCGCCGCTGAGGCCTAGTTTCTTAGTTTCGGCTGGTTCCTGAGGCTGCAGGCTCCACGCAGGCCTCCTGTACCCCCGAGGTCCTTTGGAATACTGAGCTGGTCACCTCTCACACCAGCCAGGCCCTATTGTCCTGCGCCCAGGAGGTAGCAGAGAGAAGGCCCGGCCCATGCTTCCAAAGAGGACGCGCGGCAGGGGCACCCGGGACCTCGGGCTCGCGGATGGGCACCTCCACTTTTACAGTGGCCCCTTTCGCCCCTACTGGCGTCTACCGGCTACTTCTGCGAGTAGCTGCAGGTTGAAGGTCCTGGTCACCTCCGGATGACTCCAGTGGAGATGCGGTGGGATTGCGATGAGCGATCTTTCAGCGGCCAGGCACCGAGGTCAGCTGGAAGGGTGGCTGGCGGGCACTGAGGCCAGGCCTCAGCTGCGGGAACCCTGGACTGAGCTAAGGCTCCCCAGTGGGCTGGCTGCCCCGTGCTGCCCACTTCCCCTCGGTGCTGCGCCTTCCTACCCTGGACCCTCTGCTTTTTTCATCGTGCTTGCAAACATTAGGAACAAAATGATCCTTCCCGCTCAGGTCAGTCTGCAACAGGGCGCCGAGCTTGTTTGCTTGTTGAGTAAGAGGCCGGCTGCCGCCTGACTCAAAATCTGCCTCCAACTTAGAAGCTCTGTCTGTCCATCTAAGGGCCTTAAACTGTCCCAGCTTGGTCAGGCTTTTAACCTCTCCTCACTCAACCAGGGACGTACTACAAGTGTCTTTTCAGAGAGGCAGTGATGACCCAGAAAAGTTTACTTTTCAAATAGCTGTGGTCTCTCTGCCGAGGCCTTATGAGGTTGGCCGCGTCGCCTGTGCAGTCCGCGCCTCCACCCCACACTCCCCCTTGGCCCCCCAACGATCCATCAGGGGTTAGCTCCGCTTGACCATTTCCATGTTTGTGTGTGGTGTCTCCATAGGCCAGGCCCCTAGACGCTCCGGAACAGAAAGAGCTGTGCGGTGGGAACTCCCGCACCGCGCCAGGCCCCGGCCCCCTGGATCCGTCGGGGCGCCTCCACCCGGCTGTTAGCATGATGTCTTACCTCAAACAACCCCCATACGGCATGAACGGGCTAGGCCTCGCTGGGCCGGCCATGGACCTGCTGCACCCTTCCGTGGGCTATCCAGGTGAGCACTGACCCTCTGGACCCTAGCAAATGCTGGGTGATGGATCCCCAGCTGTCGGCTGCCTATGGCCGAGCAGGCCCAGCATACCCTACTCTGCTTACAAAGCAAAACTAATGGAAGGCGCTGAGTGTGGCTGGATGAGAACGGAACTGGTGACATGAAGGTGTAAAGTGCGCCCTTTGGGCCCGGTGGTTCCTGTTGCCACCTTCCTGGGGCCCTGCGCTTGGATGCTTTACCCTAGCTGGGCTTTTTTCTGAACCTCACCACCACCCCTTCCACCTCGCAGCAATAAATGAGATATTGAGGGTCTTTATCCGATGCTGTTAGAGGAAGAGTTAGACCTCAAGGCCTAACTTCTTTAATGCAAATCTACAGCTAAACTGAGAAAGGGCCATTCTCCCTCCCCAGTTGTTTCCTTTAAGGCGAAGCAACTCTTGCACTGCTGAAACCGATGGATGGGGTCAGTCAAGCCTTGGGTTTCTCTTCCGGGTCCCAGCATGAACCCCCATGTATGTCCCCAAAACGTGTTACATGTTTTGCTTCCGCACAGCCCCCTAGCCGCCTTCACCCCCAGCCAGCGGGAGTGTCCGCGGAGGGGATGTGGGGGAAGGGAGAGTGCGCGGCTTCTCGCTTCTCGTCCTTTTTTTAACCTTTGGGGCTCAGGGAGGGGCAGCCCTGGAGTCTTGGAGTCACTGGCTCCCAGGCGCGCACGCACGCACACACTCTCCCACTTGTGGCCTGTCTGGCTTGTCTTCCTTGGAGAGTGTCTGTTACTTGGAGCTCCGGGATGGCCGGGGTGGACTCTGGGCTCAGGCCTGGGGCCTGTCTGTGTGCGTGACGGTCGCTGCTTCTTGACGCCCCCGCGTGTCCCCACAGCCACTCCGCGGAAACAGCGGCGAGAGCGCACGACCTTCACGCGCTCGCAACTGGACGTACTCGAGGCGCTGTTCGCCAAGACCCGGTACCCTGACATCTTCATGCGTGAGGAGGTGGCGCTCAAGATCAACCTGCCGGAATCGAGAGTCCAGGTGCGCTGCCCGGGAGGGGAGCCCCGAGAGCCCGAGTCAGGGCGCGGGGAGTCGGCCCACCAGGGCCCAGGTTGACAGAGGTCCTGGAGCCGTGAACGTGGTCTGATGTGGAGGCCTGGCTTACAGGCCGGGCAGCCCCTCTTAGACTCCCCCTAGCGCTGGGTCCCGGCCAAGAAAACCAGGCCAAGTTAAAGGAAATGGCTTAGAACCTTGGACCCAGCCCTTGACCCCAGGCGCTTTCCAGTCCTTGTTTAGGCCTTTAGAAGGGAGAACGAGGCTCTTCGACGTCCTGTGCCCCGTGGGGCCGGCGATTGCCCCAGGACGTGGCCG
>NW_006399761.1:23218804-23251522 GCF_000299155.1 Elephantulus edwardii | reverse complement strand
GACTGCATTCTGCCTGCCCTTGCCCTGCTTATGGTGGATCCCGGAGCTTGACCACAGCTGGTGGCTGCCGGGGTGAGAGCTCCGGGCTTGGCCTCTTTCTCTGCCCACCGCAGACTACAGATGCTGATTTTGCTGATTCTGTTTTTGTGATGAAACTACACCACCCACCCAAACCCACTTCGGTGGAGGCGACCCTCCTACAGGGCCAGGGAGAACTGCCTTCTGATTTCCCCGTTGTAAATCTTTACGGAAGCTCCTTTGACTCTCTCAAGCTCTCCCAGGGCGAGCGCGTGCGTTCGAACGGCCGATCTTTCTAGTAGCAGCCCAGAGCTTATCCCTTGGAGTTCCCTTTGTGGTTGAAGGGACTGTAAAATACTGTTCGAATTAGAACTCAGAGCTCTCCATCAAGACATTTTACTTTCCTATTTTACTTTCTTTTTCCACTGGAAGATTGAGGATGGGGGTGAAGGAAGGGCCCAGGAATGAACGTGTTGGCCGCCTGCTATCAACAGTGAGAACTTTAAGACTGACTGTCCTGTTTATTTTCCCACCTAGGGTTCAATGTCTAACGAAATTTGGCCCAGGCTTCTTTCCCCAGTTCCCTGAGAGCCCCATTTGTTCAGCCTCGGGGTCCTGCTCCTGCTGACTGGTAGAGCGCTCAGCGCGCACTCAGCGTGGGCCTGAGGGGGCGACCGGGAAAAGGCCAGGTCTCTGACTTGGTTGAGACACGGCCGAAGCCTGCTCTGTGTCTCCAGTTTCTTTAGCTTCTTAGCCGGCAGGCCCTCCAAGCATCCTTGGGGGAGAGGGAGAGGTCCCTGAAGGGCTGTGGGGAGCATTGGGAGGAAACCCTGGCTGGACAGCACAGCACAGCCCCGGATCATAGTTGCGCCCTGGGGTGAGGTTCGAACCCCTCCTGGGGAGGCAGTGGAGGAGGGACTGTAAGTGGAAGGAGGTAGGAGAGCGGGGATTACAGTCGGAGGCAGGGTCTAGATCAGCCGGAGCTGGGGGCCCCGCTGAGGCCTTGGGCAGGTTCAGGGAGGCGAGACCCTCGGGCGCCTCTCCCGCCGGCACTTGCTGATGCGCCCCCCCCGGGTCTGACTCGCCGCAGGTCTGGTTCAAGAACCGCCGCGCCAAGTGCCGCCAGCAACAGCAGAGCGGGAGCGGGACCAAGAGCCGGCCAGCCAAGAAGAAGTCGTCCCCGGTGCGGGAGAGCTCCGGCTCCGAGAGCAGCGGCCAGTTCACGCCCCCTGCCGTGTCCAGCTCGGCCTCGTCCTCCAGCTCAGGGTCCGGCGCCTCGGCCAACCCAGCAGCGGCGGCCGCGAGCCTGGGCGGGAACCCGGCGGTGGCTGTCGCGTCGTCGCTCAGCACGCCGGCTGCCTCGTCCATCTGGAGCCCGGCTTCCATCTCGCCCGGCGCCGCGCCAGCCTCGGTGTCTGTGCCCGAGCCGCTGGCAGCGCCCAGCAACGCCTCGTGTATGCAGCGCTCGGTGGCCGCGGGCGCCGCCTCGGCCGCCGCCTCCTACCCCATGTCCTACGGCCAGGGCGGGGGCTACAGCCAGGGCTACTCGGCGCCTCCCTCATCCTACTTCGGCGGGGTGGACTGCAGCTCGTACCTGGCGCCCATGCACTCCCACCACCACCCGCACCAGCTCAGCCCCATGGCGCCCTCGTCCATGGCCGGCCACCACCACCACCACCCGCACGCGCACCACCCGCTCAGCCAGTCGTCGGGCCACCATCACCACCACCACCACCACCACCACCAGGGTTACGGCAGTTCCGGGCTCGCCTTCAACTCCGCTGACTGCTTGGATTACAAGGAGCCAGGCGCCGCCACTGCCTCCTCCGCCTGGAAACTCAACTTTAATTCCACCGACTGTCTGGACTATAAGGACCAAGCGTCCTGGCGGTTCCAGGTCTTGTGAGCCAGGAGTTGGGAAAGAGAAGAAACTCGACTACCTGCGCCCTCTGTGGTCCGCGTCCTGTTGCTGCTGCTGCCGCCGCCGCACCTCCCGCCTTTGCCTCGGCTTTTCCAGAAAAGAATTTCCACAGACCCTGAAAAGATGTCCATTGCCCGCCTGCACTGCCGCCCCCATCTTCGTGCCATTTGTGAGGCAGATGTGCACATCTGCTCGCCCCCTAGGAAGGGGGACCTGGTGCTTTGGCTTCTTGGCTCACCCATGCTGTGCGCAGGAGCTGTGCGCGCTCCTCCCCAACCCCCACCACATGCCCCCCTTCGATGCTTTCTGGACAGTGTTTACGCATTCGCCGCCTCCGGAGGCTCGTCCTTCTGACCCACCGTTTGAGCCCAACACTTATTTATTCTTCTGGATGCTTAGAGTCACCAAGTGGCATGTCACTGCGCGCGCGCGCGCACGCACATTACTCCAAATGCAAACAACCACTAAGTGTTTCTTGAAGACTACCGCCCCTTCAGCTGCCCCGGGCCCAGCTCCCCTCCTGCAGGCCAGAGCTCCCCGGCCTTGTCTCCTCATTCCGGCCGGGCGTGCAGGGCAAAGTCGACCACTGCGCGCCTCCTGCCTCCAGCCTCCCTCGAGCGCGCGCAGGTTCGCGTCCCGCCCCTCGCCACGCAGGCCTGGCAGGCAATTCCGCCTCGGCGGGAATGCTGAACGTAGTCGGGTCCGTTCCAGGAGCCCTTTAAACTTGTTAGATGCTGTTGAGAACTGAGCGAATCTCAATTCTTAGCGCCCAGGAAACAGAACTTTAAAGATATATACAGTATACATACATATATATATATATATATACACACACATATATATAAAGCAAAAGCAAAAAAATATTTCCCCTATCCTCTTTCCTCTCTTCCTCAAAAGATGGCGCTTTTAAGTTTTCAGTTGTTACAAAGCTGTTCTGTCCTCTTCACACCTTCTCCCTCTGTATTTATTAAAGGGAACCGCCTGGTTCTGGAAAGCTGAGCGCGGAGGACTGGAAGAGTTGGGGTGTGGGGGGGGGTGTATGTCGAGGTAACAGTGAAGACAGGGCACTTGGGTGGGACATAAGTTGAACAGGGGCTTCAAGCTCAAACCCTCACCCAGCCAGCACAGGGTCACAGTCCCAATTTAGAGGCCAAAATCGAACAAGTGTCAAAATACACGCATTGTTGGGGGGGGGGGCGGGAATTAGACCTCAAAGAAGGCCCGCCCCAAGCCCGAGTTCCAGTTCCTCTGTCGGCTTCTCTCTTTAAACACCCCTGTTTTTGTCTAGTGAGTTCTTAGTGCACCTTCATCCTCTGAAATCTGCGGGAGCCCGCACACCTGCGTTATGTTTTGGCTTTGGCCGCTTGTCCAGTAGGTGGGAAAGTAATTTGTAAATTTGATTTGTCCGACGTGAAGATCACAAATTACTCGTTGAGATGTAAGGCAGTCCCCCTCCCTCTTCCCTTTATCGACATTACTTCCAGAAAATAAATGCAAATTAATGAACGATTTGTCAGTGTTGCTCTTGATTGCAGCCCCAGGTCCTAGTCGAGGGCGAGCGGGGCTGGGGAGAGGGGCCAAAAGCAGGGGAACCTCCGTGTTAATAATTCGCAGGTTAGTGACCTGCGTGGAAAGGCCAGAGGACAGGGCAGGAGGACGTGCCAAGAAGAGGCCCCAGAAGCCTTCTGCTGGGGAGTGACCTATCTTCTCTCCGCTTGGTCTATCCCTCAGGCGTTTTGACCCCGCGTCCCCCCTCGCCGACATCCAGGGTAGAGACAGGTGTCAGGACGCAATCCCCGAAGCAATTGCATTCTCTTCAGGTGCAGGAGCCTGGCACTGATTTCTTCACCTTAATTGCTAGCACCAGAAAGCAAAGGGGAAGGAGGAGGGGAAGCGGGTCAGGAGGCGGGAAGGGGGCAGCTCTGCAAGGCTGAGCTGAGCCCCCCCCCAAAAAAAAAAGAAAAAGAAAACAAAACGCCACCTCGCACCACCTACACTTTCTGCAGAGCTGTCTCAGGTGGTTTCACTATAGCTGGGGGATCAGCATCGTTAACATGTTAAAATGTCCCTTTGAACCCACAGTCTCCTGTTCCAGAAGCAGCCAGCTTTTGCTCACGTTGCAAAGTTTGTTCAAACCAGACACACAGAGAGATCCTGGAAAATTGCAACACGGACGCGCGCTTTGGTTTGGGAGCAAGACACGCCGGGCTTGCTGCTGGGGGTCTGGAGGGTGGTTCCATCTCCCCTAGAAGACGACCCCCGAGAGGTCCGGACTGGGGTCTGAAACCGCCTAAGGGCGAGGCTGGGAAGTGCTCCACTTGGCCAGGCCTCGGAAGGAATAAGGAAAACAACGAAAAGTTCCCCGCGAAGGGCCCAACACGCTCTCATTCTTTATATTCGGTGTCAGTCCGAGTTATGAAAACTCTTCCCCTCCAGGGTGGGGCCCCGCGAAGTCTCTGAGCTTCGAGTCTCTGCTGTGGAGAAGTCCTGAGGGTCGTGTCCTCCTCGGGGTACACAGCTTCCACCCGGACTCCGTGGACCCGGCAGGGTCCCCTGGAGGTCAGGCCCGGCCTTCGAGGAGGGGGAGGGAGCCGGTCCGGCCTCGCCTGCTGGGGGCGCCGTGGCCCCGCGGGGCGCCGTGTCCGCACGTGAGGGCAGCGGAAGCCCGGGACCGCCGACTGGTGTCACCCCCTCTGCACTCCCCTCCTCCGATGCTCCTTTGCCTCCCGAGACCCGCGTTCTGGGCTGCGCGGCACCCAGTCTCCTCCAGGCAGATGTTGTGGCGCCTAGAGGTTCTTAGACTGAAGGGAGTGGACCTTGCTTTGCACTCGTGCTCCCCTCCCCCAAGAACAAGGTACTGAAACCCCTATGTGGGCCTCGGTTTCCTCGACTGTCGGTTTATTGGGTCCCATCAGAACTCGGACTTTACGGAACTTAACATTCGAGGCCGCGGATGCAGACGGAAAGGGCTAGCCTCAACCCTTGAGCCAGGGGGCATCTATTAGAGTGACACGCGGCGCCTGCGTACTCGCGTGGGCGGGCGGGCCTCGAGGCTTCGTTGGAGGAGAGGCACGTGCTTCTCCTGGGGTCTTTGCCGGCACGGCGGGCACACGAGCGAGGAGTTGCCGGGGGGGCCTTAGGAGGTGCTGGCGGGCCAAAGGCAGCCCCGGCGCGGGTGAGTGTGAGGCCGGCGGGGGGGGGGGGCCGGGAGGGAGGCGGGGTGGCGTCGGGAGCGCGGCTCTGGCCCTGCCACCTGTTAGACCGCGTGCGCGTCCTCCTCGCAGTCCTCCCGGCTCGCGAGGGGGGGGGGGAGCTTGGTTCCCTTTGGCCTTGGTGTTCGCGTCCTGGGGAAGGGAATGGAGAGAGACATCGTCAAGGGTTCGCCTGGGGGAGAGTTAGCCACGTCGCAGGCTCCACGCGCAGTTCGGTTTCTCTGCTTAAGGAAAACACATTTTTCGGTTTGTGGCTAATGTTTTTTGCTGGTCGACTAAAAAAATCTGCCCTTGGCTGAGTGCTTGGAAAGTCCCCAAACTTAGGGGTAGAGAGAATGGGTCAGCTTTTGTCATTTGCAACGATTAAAACAAAACACATCACCCAGCCCTCAATATTTCTCAAGAATGTTGCTTTTGCTCAAGTTGTGAGGAAGATGTCTGGAAGTAGTCAGCCGCGTTTTGTTGCGCAGCTTTTCAGTTAGACCCAATAAGTAGTTTCTCTGGGTCGATGGACACGCTTCTCCAAATTTGAGTGTTTCTCGGTGGAAACAAAACCAAAGTTTAAAACTCCAGGCTGTTAAAGGTGAGGGGGAAGTCTGGTTAAGATGATAAAGGCTGAAAACATAAGGCACATAATGTTAGCAAATTTCCGTTCGCGGAATTACAGAGACCAGAAACGTGGTTTCACATGTGTCCCAAATGACTAGTTTCCCGCTTGTATTTTAGTGCAGAGATGCACAACTAAACGGCTGTCTACAAGTGTAGAAAATAAAAGATAAGTTTACAACTCATTTTGGCAGATTAATATTAATGATGTCACTAAGCACGAAGGTTTTCTTCATAGCTACAGAAATGAAATGCATCTGGTCGATAAATATAGTTAATATATACATTATTGGTAAAGAGATTATCATTACTATTCAAGAGTAAAAAAAATATCGCTTGGCTTCTGATGCTGGATTAATTTAGGAAGAGCAACAAAGTATCTTTCTAAAATTCCCTAATTAAAAACTGAAGGAATTTTGAACAAATTATTTTGTATTTTTCATACTTGCTCTCCCTTCTCCCATGCATTTTAATGTCTAAAATAAGGTTGGGGAAAAACTTACATATTTAATGAAAAACGTATTCAGGAATACAAGGCTTTAAAAATGACTAGCCTTAAAAATGAAGAGTAAAGTGCAACAATGAATGGAAAGCCAAAGTTTCTGTAAATTTTCATTAAAATTAATAATAAAAAAATTTTAAAAATGAATAGTAAGCAAATATAATAATAACATTACTCGTGTTGACAACAAGAAAATGTCTTCAGTGTCTTGAAACACTAACCTGCTTACATATCTTGGGAATGCAAAAGACTTTAAAAAAATTAGAAACTTTAAAATTGTTTTGGGAGGGGGCTCTGCTCAGTAAGATGGCTTTTGAGAAGGCAATTACTGTTCCTATCGATATTTACTGATTCGTGGAAAAAGCTGAAATTGCTTTTGAGGAGTAGAGAAATAATGCCTTTCACCTGAGGATTCTTTAAACAGTTTTAAAACCTGGTTAGTTTTTATTTAAAACATATTAGGAGCAGTCCTTCAAATTCAGAAATAAATGCCAAAAAACCTTCAGTAATTTAGGTGAAAAGGCAAATTACACAATATAGCTGGAGTAAAAACTACTTTTAAGTGCATCTGATATTCTTGAGGAGGTGGGGAGAAAAGGAGGTAGAAATCAAAGAAATGTGTAGTGTATTCTCAACTGAAACGCTGGCCTTTAAGTGAAATTGTGTACATTTTTAGGATTACTTTAAAGTTCATGTACTAAAAATATTTTTAATTTCTTTCAATGAAATAGGAATTCTGTTCAGTTTAGTCAGTGCTAACTATCAAAATTTAAACGTTGAAAGTTTATTGTATTTCTAAAAATTATACCCTTCAAACCCAATTTGAATCCTCTACTTGGTTGCTGATATAATCAAAGGGATAAAATTATGTTCTAGTCCAAAGGTCACAAATACTTAAGTTTTCAAAAGGTTAATCTTTATGGAACAGCGTATGAAAGTTACTTTAGAAAATTTTAAGATTACTCTAAAATTTGACTGTAAAATTAGGATTTATTCAGTCAGTTTTTTTAGGCTTGAGTTATAACTTATAATTATTTTAAACACAGGTTTAAAATTAATTGAAATGTAAAAATAAGGGTCAAGTATGTGTAAAAAAAACTTCTAAACTTTTTCTTATACAAATATTGTTACATATATTGAAAACTCTTAATGCTTTTAAAATATAGCACCATCTATCATAAGTATTTGAAGTGAGCGTAATTTTCTTTTTAAACATTTATTTTGAAACTATTATTGGGAAATACACATACAAGTAATGTTCAGCCTATACACACTTTAAAGAAAAATAAAATATAGAGAGAGCAACAGGTTTTTAACAAATATATTAAAAAGTAGATTTGCATTTCTTTACAGTTTCAGTGTTTAAATTTGATATTAGTAAAATTATGTTTCAATGATTTTGTTAAATTCTAAGTACCTTCAGTACTTAGTACATCTTTTTAGAGGAGAAAAGCATTTCTAAGTCTTTTTAAAATTATAGTTTCTTTCTTGATGAGACATTTGTAGTTTGTGTGCATAAATGCACCAGGAGCAGCTATCTACTTTTTTCCCAAACATGAATATTTTCCCTCATGATTTCATTGCTAGTGACTCTCAAATCCCTGTTTCTAGCCTAGACCTCTTTATTGGACTTCTTACAACAAGACACTTACTAAAAAGAGACTATTACATTTTAGCCCTTAGGAAGCTGTTTATAATATGATATCTGGGGCTTGTTTTAAAATAATTGACGTAAAGTGGTGGTTTCGATATAGAGGAGATAAGATTAGCCATGAGTTGATAATTTTCAAAGCTGCACGAGAATATATAGGATTGCATCAAATTAGACTTTTGTATTATTTAAAATGCTTTTCGTAATAAAGAGATTGAAAGGAACAGTGTGTTTGTTTGTAGAAAGTAGTCTTTGCACAAACTTTCCTGTGCTTTGGCTTATGCAGTACTGTCTACATATTTTGTTATCTTTAGTCAAGTTTTCTGAGATTGGTGGTGGTAAGGTCATGACCAGAGTGACTGGTTTGCTTAATCAAGGTTATGTAATTGGTAGGTGGCAGGTCTTGGAACACTCTTTAGATTTCCTGTTCTTTTGGCTGCAGGAGCTACCTAAAATTTTAGTATGTTAAATAGTTTTTAAAAACACTCTGGCATTTGAGAATCCCATTATCAGATCAACACCAGCACAACATCCTTTTATCTAAATACAAGTTGTAAAATTTTAGTTTTGATAATCACAAATTATTTCTCAGGACATTCTTATTTTAGATATTTCTAGGAATCACTTAAATCTCATTTTTATTAAGATTTCTTTGAGATACTATTAGAGCATTAAGTAAAGCTATTAGTCTGACTGATATTTGTAACATCTCCTCTCTCTATCCTCCCATTCAATTCCTTATTCTAATTCCTGACTCATTTTTACTTTCTAAGTAATTTTTAAATTCCTTGTTGATTGGTGAAGGAGAACTCTCCCTCATGTTTCAGAGCTGTTTTCAAATCTTGGCTGAACATTTGTTTTTACTCTTTAGATTATTGCTGTCTTTGATACAGACTTTCTCTTCCAGAGTAAATTCTGTATCCCATATATAGAGTTGGGATTAGATTAATAATTCCATAGATGAAGCAGAATTTTTTTACAAACAAACATTCAGTTCTACTCCATGCCCACAACAAATGACAGATAATAAATTAAACAGTAAAGCAGTCTCTAGCTAACAGCTTTCTTTTATTGAAAAGTAGTGATCAAAACCCTTGTTTAAAGTCTTGTTTCTTCATCTTTTAAAACCCCTCCATCTCCTGCTTCCATTGCTGCTACTGATTTTGTCAGAACTCCTCTCACCTAGAGAAAAAAAAGTTGTTTATGTTTATTAATAATTGAGGGAGGAGAAAACACTTTTCTTCCATATTTTCTCAAAGTATAAGCTACAACACCTGATAATTTCTGCCTCACTTTTTCTTTGAGTAACTGAGATCCTACCCACTTCCTGAGATTGTACGGTAGACAGTAAATCAACTAAAATCTAAAAAAGATCAGAAATCATTGTGGTTCCTAGTGCTGGGAGATATTTGAAGAGGTGGGACTCAACTTGTCTTTACTCTTATTCCTTGTAGTTCAGTGCCTGGCTCCAGTTGGGACTCAAACTGTGTGAATGAAAAACTGAAGTCTGGTCACTAGTCTTGAAGCAGATTTCAAGTAATTCATCTATAGAGGATTGTCTTTTTCTTCTTTGTGGTTGTTGTTGTTGTTATGTGCCGTCGCGTCGTTTGCGACTTATAGCGACCCTATCTTTGTGGTACTACTGAAAGTTAATGATTTTATAAGGTTTATTCAGTAGCATGCAAATCTCTTGAGATTGAAAATCTGCTTTGGTTATTTTTTGCTGTCTCATTAACTGTAAGACCATTTAAAAATTTAGTTCATTAACTTTTTAAGTTATAAGATACACATAAAAGTTTGTAATATTTATATGTACATTTTATAAAATGCTTATAAATGTAACACCATATAGCCACTACCATCCACAAGAAATAGAACATTGTGGGACCCCAGAATTTCCTGGGAGAGGTGGTGATTTCTCCTTTCTCCCTAGAGATAGCCACTATGTTTTCTTACGGTAAATTTTTGTATATATTAAAACCACATACATATGTATTCTTACATAACATAAATTCAGTTTGCCTGTTCTGGCTTTTGCATTAATAGCATCATACTGTATTATTTGTGTGACTGATCTTTTTTCACTGAACACTATGTTTACAGTAGTCGTCTATGTTGTTTGTGGAGCTTGGGTGGCCTAGTCCGCAGGCAGTTGTACACTAACACGTTTGTGACTCTCTGGCAGTTCAAATTCACCACCTGCCCGGACGGAGGAAAAATGGGCGAAGTTGGTCAGTTCTGAGTCAATTCCAACTCAACAATGCACATCTAACTGTATATGTTATTTACTGCATGTAGCTTTTCAGGATCTGTTTGGTAGTACAATTAAGGCCCTTGCTTGAGTGCTAACTAAAAGGTACATCATTTGAGCCTACCTGGAGGCCCTTTGGAAGAGAGTCCTGGTAGCCTAATTTTGGAGGGGAAACCCACCTCCATTGAAAATCCTATGGAGAATAGTTCTATTCTGACACACAAGAGTTGGGATTGATTCCCTGGTAACTTTCCTCTCATAATACATTGTTACTTTTCATTGTTGTATGTTGTATAGCATTCCATTATGTGAGTATACTACCATTTATTTATGTGTTTTTTTTAAGTTGTTGATTGTTGAGTTTCCAGTGTGGATATAACATGAAGCTCTGAACATTCTTTTATATGTACACCAACATCTTGGTGCTCCTAGAATAAAATTTTTGAGCTGTAGAGAATGCATATTTTCAACTTGACTAGGTAATGGCACAGTTTTCTAGGGTGTTTGTGTTTACATTTCCAAGTAATGTCTGAGTATTCCATCTGCTCTGTATCTTTGCCAAAACTTGGTATTGTTAGACTGTTAAAATTTTGCCAATTCAATAGCAAAAATATTTCAGTGTGGTTTTAGTTTTTACTTTGGTTACTGCTGATGAAATGAACGGACTTCTGGTGGGATAGTTCATCGGGAGTAGCACTGCTGATTCAAAGGTAGTGCCTCTCTCTTCAGTGGTTCAAATCCACCAGCAGCTCGGGGACAGAAAGATGGGCAGTTTCCTCCCCTGCTCCCCAGCTTTGGAAATGAAATGGAGGGTCAGCTCTGAGTTTATTCTGACTCAACTGTAATGAGTGAGTGAGTGATGAAATGAAATCCCTTTTCTTTGTCATCTGTTTGCATTTCTTCTTATCTGAAGTACCTGTTTGTATGCTTATCTCTCTTCCTATTGTCTGTTTTCTCTCTAATAATAATTGCATATTAGTCCTTTGTCAGTTTTATGTATTGCAGATAGTTTCCCCAGCTTTTAAGATTGCTTTTCATGCTTTTTAGAATATGATTTTATGTAGTGGGATTGTTCATCTTGTCTGTGTAATTGACATTTTTGGTGTGTCTTGTTGAGGAAATTGTTACCTCATGATCACAGAAGTATTTTCACATAAAACTTTCTCTTAAAAAGTTTTGCCTTAAATATTTATCATCTGAATTTTTCTTTTTTGGCAATATTTGGCAATGGTTCCTTCTTTTCCTTCTTGAAGCCATCTGCTCACATGACTGGAAATGTCATCTTTATTTCAAAAGTCTCTATTTTTGGTAGTGACTATATTCTTTAGCTGAGACTGTTTTTTACCAGCTTCCTCCTCCTCATTTACCAACTTTCTTGTTATCTAACATTCTACATTTAGGACAATAGTGTTAAAAAAAATCACAACTATTTTGTGCGTATCTGTCAGTAACAAACACTAACGAGCTATTGAGGTGGAATTCTGAGCGTGATGTTAAATTCCATGTCAGCTTGTCTGCGACATGATCTTGAGTGGTTTGGCAGTTAAATGATACGATTTGGCAGTTTTGTAATATTGCAGTCCTCCTCCATTTTGTGATCTGATGTGGCCATGTTTCATTTTCACGTCATGCCAATTTCTTGTTGAAAAGTGAGTAGGTGTACAGTGTCTTGGAGATAACCTGCTAAACTGTTCTGTTTCTTCATCCTTATTCTGTTTTGTTTGTAGTATATGTTAGTGATTAAGATAAAATCATTATTCAAGCCCCATGCATAGTGCAATCTTCAGTATTTCTTACTTTCCTCATTCACATGGCTACTGTGCCCACTTGATTCTCCATCTGCAATACATTTCATGTCCATTCATTTCCATCTCAACAGTTTCAAGATTACTGCTGCCCAGAATTACACCTAGTTTGGATAGATATACTTAGCTTTTAAATGGTTACTACTTTTCCTTGTGTCCACTTTTTCTGACTGATCCTTCACAAAGCTTTGTTTCAAAGGTACAAATGTTTTCTTTCCTGTTATTAAAATTTTTTATTACCTTCATTACAATATAAATTAGAATTCTTCACATAGCTTCTACCATTATTCTGCAGGAATCTCATATTTTAGCCATATTTGGGTACTTAAATGGTTTTCCAAAGAAGCTGTGTGCTTTAATTGTATCTTTCTGCTTATTGCTCTCTGCTTGGGATATTCTTTCTTCCTACTGGGAAAATCTTATTCCATCACCATCCCAGAGAGAATCAATTCTTCCTGTCTCTGGCCTTCCGATAGAATTTTGTTTGTATCTTCTTGCATTTATTATATTGACAAATAGTTTTTTTATGTATCTGCTTGATTGTGAGGTCTCTGAAGACAAGATGATTTAGTAATCTTTTTATTTGCCTTTATAGCATCTAGAAATGCTTAATACCAAAACCAAGCTTTTGAGTTGATACTGATTTAGACACAGTCAGACAAACTAGAACTTTCTGCATTATATTTCCAAGCTGTACGTGTTCATAGAAGGAGACTGTCAGGTTTTCTTCTGCAGAGCAGCTGATAGGTCCCAACCATCAGTTTTTCAGTTAGAAGTGGAGTGCCTTAACCCCTGTATTACCAGAGCTCCTTTGTTAATTAATGTTTCTGTTCTAAATGTGAGCTGCTGAGTCCATTGCAAATCATAGATGATGTTGAGTTGATTTCAACTCACAGGGACCCTTTGTACAATAGAACAAACATTGTCAGGACATGGTCCATCCTCACAGTTGTTATATCTGAGTCCATCTTTGCAGTTCAGTGTCCGCTCATCTCATTAAAGAGCTGCCTTTTTTCACTGACCTACTTTACCAAATATGATTGTCCTTCTCCAGCAGCTGGATCCTCATGGTTACTTGTCCAAAGTCTCACTACCCTCTTTCCAAAGAGACTTGTGGCTGTACTTCCAAAATGGAATTTTTTTTTGGCAGCCCATAATATGTTTAATATTCTTTGATAACACCATAATTCAGATGCATCAGATTTGCTTTGATCTCTCCTGTGCATTCAGTACTGACCTTTTACATGCATGTAAGGCAATTGAAGGTGCTATGGGTCCGGCACATCTTAGTCCTCAAAGTGATGTCTGTGTCTTTAACACTTTAAAGAGGTTTTACAAAACAGATTAGCCTAATGCAGTAGTTTGAAAAGAGCAAGAGTTGTGTGGGGATGGCCATGTCTGACCTTTACGAACTTCATGAAGGAGGAACTGTCCCCATCAACAGCATCAGTAACACAAAACCAATTCTCATGAGGTCAGACATGTCGCAACACTCCCGCACTGCTTTCTATTCATCTCAACACCAATCTTACTGCTTTACTGGGTCCAAAATACGATGTGCTAGTTCACAGACCACACAGAACCATATTGGGGAAGCCAAAAGGTATACATTCAAGTCGCCTTCAGAAATGTGCTTGTAGGCACCTCAGCCTCATGGCTTAGATGAAAGTATTACAAAGTTCTCCATCCTGCCAGTTATTGGCTTCTTCCTATAGTTGCCTAGCAAATTTGGGCAAAGGCTCTTAGCTCCAGTTTCAATAGTGTAGCCGACCCAAGCACCCGTCTCATGCTCTCTGCTGTGATTGCTATGGCTCTAGGGCCTAGAGGCACTCTTGCTTGCTCTATTCCTGGTGGTGAGGTTTCTTCTTCACAGGGGGTGAGGAAGCCTAATTTTCCTCTTGCTGGACTGCCCAATTTAATGGCAAGACTGACTGCAGAAGAAGCAGATGCAACATAGGGGTGTCTGAGTCTGACTTCTACCTGCTTCTTAAAGGGAAACTGTTTTCATCAATAATATCCATAGCAGTAAACAGCTGCCAGGCCAGACATGCCACCCTCCATATTCCTGCACCTCTTTCTGCCAGTCATTGGGGTCCAGTATTTATTATTAACTCACAGGCATTATTCACAGTTGTGAGGTTCATTACGAAGTAAACTGGGGAATGGGAGAGGCAAAGAATATTATCCAATAGAAGTCCAGCAGTCCAAAGATAATGAACAGCAAAACACAACTCCTCAGTCAGTAAAAATGCCACTTCAGTAGCACAAATCCAAATCAGCCAGCAAACTTTATCTCAGAGCACTTATAGGTTAGTTTCTCCTTCAGTCATTCAGCAAGTAGATCATTAACAGTGGCCAGCACAAATGCAAGAAGCCTCAAGTTACACTTTGCCACACTCTCCACAGCAATGCCACAGCCTTTCCACAATCTCTCTACCACCATCATCATCGAGGCCTTACTCTACATTGTGGAAAGCACTCTTTCTCATATTAGTCTCACAGCTGTTGATGATTTGCAGGACCATGTGTCTACAGTTAAAATAGTTGGAGACTAGTGGGTACTCATGTAATGGCTAGAAAAGCCACCTTTTAACCACCACACTAGCTAATCCCTTTGTGAATAGGCTAACGTCTTCCTTTGTGTATTCCTTCCCATTTACCTGGCAAAGTCAGATTGTGGCTAGGAAAGTCAGATTGAAAGATAAACTCCACAAGTAGGTCCTTAGATGATTTTTTTTTCGGTTGCTGCTCCCATGAGCATGATGGTGGATGTAAGCAAAATAAAATCCTTGACAATTTCAGTCTCTGTTTACTATTATGATGCTTACTAGCTCAGTTAAGGATTTTTCTTTTCTATCCACAATATAGGCTGTAGTCTTTGACTCTTTGCTTTAAGCAAGAAAGATGATTTCATCTGCATATTGCCTGTTGTTGATGAGTCAACATTACTGATGCTATGTTCTTTTTTATGTACCTAGTTACTGACATTATTTGCATAGTAGACAGTTAGAATAGGTATAGGGAAAGGAAACTGATATATACCTTTTCTGATTTTAATCCAAGTAGTATCCCCTTGTTCGTTTGAAACAACTCTTCTTTGTCTAAGTTTAGGTTACATATGTTGTTGTTATGTGCCATCGAGGCCCTATCTATGTACAACATCTCTGAAACATGCTCTAGCCTGAGCCATCCTTACCATCTCTGACACACCTACCCCCACTACTGCAGTCATTGAGTCAGTGCACGTAAGCATAGTTAATATTGTACATCATCAAATGCATTTGAATACTCAGTGAAACACAGGTAAACATCTTTGTGATACTCTACTTTCAGCCAAGGTTCATCTAACATCAATAATATTTGTCAGTCCATGTTCTCTTCTGAATTTAGCTTGAATTTTTGGTCATCCCTCCTGCAGCTATTTTTTCAGTTATTTTCAGCAAAAGATTGATATTAATTATAATACTCAACAACCATCTGCCTTCTGCTGGGTCACCTCCCTTTGTAGTGGGCAGAAATATTAACCTCAGCTGGTGGGTGTGGTAAGCTGGCTTCCAGATTGGTTGGTGTAGGTGAGTGCATGTTCACAGCATTGCATTTGTTAGTTGAAGCATTTCTGTTGATGTTCTGTCACTTCCTGGAGCCTTGTTTTGGGTCAGTGTCTTTAGTACCAACATGGATTTCTTCAATTCCAGTGGTTCCTCATCATATGTTACCTCCTGAAATGGTTGAAAGGTTTCTTCCTGGTACAATGACTCGGTGTATTCCGCCTATCTTCTCACATAATTTACTTGATTCTGGTCATTTTTCGTGGCACTTTTTTTATTTTTCTAAAATCCTCTCTCTTGATTTTTGTGATAATCTCTTAATCTGGCTTTCATTCTGTGCTGCTGCTTTTTTTTTTAATTTTTATTTTTGGTGAATGTTTAGCCACTGAGGTTCTCATTTGAAAATTTCTACACATATCAGTGATATTGGTTACATATTTCACAATGAGTAGATATTATCTAATGATAATATTTCCTTTATAATGGTTCTGTCTCCATTAACCCAGCTTCTTTGCCCACATTACCTTCTTAATTTTGTCTTGTGGTAATTATTGACCATTTGGTCTCTCATAGAGATGAATATTTAAGAGAGTTTTGTACTCAGTGGATGATATTATTTGTTTTATATGTCAGTCTGGTTTTTGACTGAAAGGTAAATTTCTGGGAGTGGGTTCAGTTCCTAGTTTAAAGGATATCTTAGAGTTAAAATCTCTGGGAATCCTCTGTCTGTAGTGATTCAGTTAAACTGGTACTTTTTAAAACTTTTGAGGTTTCAGTTAAGTTTTTCTTCTATTCTGAGACCGACTATAGTGTCGCTGCTCACAATGGTTGTTAATGTCAACTGGGCACCACTTCTTGTAATCTTAGGCTAGAGATGGCTTTATTTGTATGGGAATGAGCAAAATCCTGCTGAACATTATCTAGAAATGGCTGAGACAGTACCTTGACAGAGAACTGCTAGAATTTAGAAGAGGCTGTGGCACTCAAGACGCCATTGCCAGTGTTAGATGGATCTTGGCTGAAAGTAAACAGGACCAGAAGAAAATGTCTTTTTGTGTTTTGTTGACTGTGCAAAGATATTAAACAGTAGAGGTCACCACAAATTATGGCCAACTTTGAGAATGAGAATCCCAAAACACTTGATTGTTTTCATGCAAAACCTGTACTTACTTAGACCATGAAATAGTCATTAGGACAAAGGAAGAAAACACTTTGCGGCTCAAAATCAAAAGAGGACTACATCAGGGCTGCATTCTTTCCCAAGACCTTTTCCATTAATATGTGGAACACCTCCGGGAGGATAGACTTTATGAGGAGGAATGTGACATCAGGATTGGGGGAAGACTCATCAACCAACCTCCATTATGCAGCTGACATATGCTTGTTTGCCAGAACTGAGGAGGAAATGAGGCATTTGCTGCAGAAGGTCAGAGACCTTCTCAATATAGTGCTCAATGTGAATTGCTGCTCAACGTCAAGAAAGCAACGATTCTTACTGATGGGCCAAACTGGCAGCACCATGGTAGATGGGGAAAAGATTGAGATTGTTAACAGTTTTATCTTGCTGGGCTCTCCACAATTGACACTCTTGGCACCATCAGTCAGGAAATCAAGATGAATTGCATTAGGAAAGTCTGCTGTCAGAGATCTCTCGAGTGCTAAAGATCAACAGTGTTAGTCTAGAGAACAAGATGTGCCTGATCCAGGCAATGGTCTTTGCAGTTACACATTGCAGCTATACATTGGAGAGCTGCATGGTGACTAAGGATTACAGAAGAATTGAGAGCCTTTGAGTTGTGGTGCTGGAGAAGAGTATTGAACATCCCCTGCACTGCAGTGAGAGCAAATAGGTCTGTCTGGTTGCTCCTTGGAGACAAGGATTTAGAAGCTCCATCTGACGTAAGTTGGGCACATGACCAGGAAGTTTCTGGAGGAACCAATCCTTCAAGAAGGACATCATGCTTGGAAGGGTAGAAGGATGGCACAGGAGAGGAAGATTCTAGATGAGATGGTTTGACATAGTAACTGGGATATTGGGGGGGGAGTGTCACTGTGTTGGAGACGTGAGATTAGCTCAGTATAGGCAGAATTCAGGGCTGTTGTATACATAGGGTTGCTATGCGTCACATGCACCGTGAAAGCATGTAACAATAACAATGAACCCTATTTAGTAATTCTTTCCTTGAGTCATTCTCTTTTCTATTGTTATGTCTTAGGTGGTCACTTGCAAGCTTTTAAGACCCTAAATAATACTCACAAAAAACCTCACATGTAAAGCAGTATGTTATGATCCATGTTTTTAATCACTTGGCTGGGTCTCCCCTGAGTATGTTGTTTCTTCTTATTCTCTTTGTGATTCATTCTTCTGCTTCTTTATAAATACTGGTTTTTCATAAGACTCTCATCTTGGGCTGTCTTCTCACTTTATATATTTTCTCTCGTAAATTAATCCATTCTCCTTTTTTTTTTCATTTGCTGTGACTCTCATTCTTGATTGCTGGCCCAGTTTCTGTCTGCCTACAGGACCTACAACAAACATCTGTGACTTGATAATTTATTCTTTTTTTCCTTTCTCTCATTGAGTAACAACCCCAAGAACACAATAAGCAAACCAGATAAATATGTCCATACTACTCCTTCCTTGGTCTTCCTGAATTGTCAGTTACCGAGTTAATTCCATCCACTTAACAGTTCATTTATTTTTTTATTCTTCTTCTTGTGTACTGTCAAATTGGATCTGACTGGTACGGGAGGAGATTGCGCCCCCTTCTCCAGCAGAGAGCATTTGGTGGATTCAAACCATACGCCTTTGTGATTGCAATGTATTTAACAGTTCTTAATCGTCGTTGTTATTATGTGTCATCACGTCACCTGCGACTCATAGTGCTGTGTACAACAGCCCTGAACCCTGCTGTATCCTGAACCAACCTCATCATCTCTGACAGCCCCCATTATCTCTCCTCTCCCAGTTACTGAGTCAGTCCGTCTCGTTGAGGGTCTTCAGCATGCCCTAAGTATGTCAGACGAAGCTTTAGAATCCTTGCCTCCAAGGAACAGCCTGGTTTTACCCTCTCTAGGACAAACCTGTTTGTTCTCCTAGCAGTCCATGGTATATTCAATACCTTTCTCCAGCACCACAGCTCAAAGGCATCAATTCTTCTATCATTCCTAAGTTACTGTCTAGCTTTCTGATGCACAGCAAATATTACGAAGACCACGGCGTGGATCAGGTGCATCTTAATCTC
This sequence comes from Elephantulus edwardii, assembly GCF_000299155.1. Lineage (NCBI taxonomy): Eukaryota > Metazoa > Chordata > Mammalia > Macroscelidea > Macroscelididae > Elephantulus > Elephantulus edwardii. Next base: position 23,232,763 of record NW_006399761.1, on the reverse strand, counting down.
CTTACTGACATTGTTGCTCTTCAGCATTCTGCCGAGATCCCTGACAGCTGATTTTCCCAATACAATTTATCTTTTGATTTTGTATTTTCATCTTTTTGGCTGCTGGTACCAAGATCACTGATTGTGGAGCCAAGCAAATGGAAGCATTTAACATTTCAATCTCTATCTATCATGATGCTGCCAGTTGGCCCAGTGGTGAGAATCTTTGTTTTCTTGATATTGAAGACTGTAGGCCTTGACTTTCTGCAGCAAATGCCTCAGTTCTTCCTCAGTTTTGGGAAGCAAGGTGGTGTTATGTGCATACTGCAGGTTGTGGATGAGTCTTCCTCCCTCCAGTTCTGATGCCACATTCTTTCTCTTAGAGGGATGGAAACAGGAAACTGAGGGAGGAAGTAAAAAAAGTACTGCTCTTTTACAGGGATCTTAATGTCATGAAACATATACAGAGATTATTGAAGGGAAAACCAATTTGCTCTGTAAACTTTCACTCAAATCACAGTAAAAGTAAACAAATTTAAGATCTTAGAGTTAAAAATAAATTTCAGAGTCAAGACTGCCATGCTGTTGTTTGTTGTTAGGTGTCAAATTATAGTGACAGTACTATACTCAGCTGGCTCTGTGCTAGGCCGGGTAAGGGCAGCTCAGATGATCTAGACGATCTGTTCCACATATAAATGAAAAGGTGTGGAGATAAGATGCATCCCTGGCATACACCTTTCCTGATTTTGAACCATGCATTGTTTCCTTGCTCTATTCTGACAGCTGCCTCCTGGTCCATGCATAGGTTTTCACATAGCACCATCAAGTCTTCTGGGATTCCCATTCTTCTCGAGTTAGCTACAGTTTGTTGTGATCCACATAGTCAAATGCCTTTGCGTAGTCAACGAAACACAGACATTCCTCTGGTACCCTCTGCTTTCAGCCAAGATCCATCTAATATTAGCTATAATATCCCGAGTGCCAAGGCTTCTTCTAAACTCAGCCTGTACCTTTGGCAGTTGTTGATGTGCTATTCCAGTCATTTTTGGGTAGTTTTCAGCAAGATCTTGCTTGTATGTGATATTAATGATATTGTTGGGTAACTTCCATGCTCTCAGAGCATCTTTTTTTCTCTTAATTAGGTATTTTAATATCACTGATATAAATTCAAAACCCCCATCACCTTGTTTATTTTAATAACCTTTTATCTAGTTATTCTCTTTTTGCTGTGATAAAATCTGGGTTAGTTTCCAAAGATAACCTCTAGTGACAGTCTCCAAAAATTCACAGCTTCACCTCAAAACTGAATTTGAGCTTACCTTTATTACCCACTTAGAGTAGTAGAATAAAGTAGAAATAACAAGGGGTCAATTTTCAGCCTCAGCCTTAGAAATGCCTGATACTTCAGCTTTGGCACTTTGGGGAGTTCAGAAGTATTAGTTCATAAGTCCAGGTAGCCTATATGAGGTAGGTTTCATGGTGAGACTACATAGAGAGGAAAGCCCAGACCCCCAGCATTGTAGGTGTGACCAGATCTTTCAGGTAGCCCCTCAAAGATGCCAGACCTGTGAGTGAGTTATAGTAGATGTTCCGTATCCATCAGACTTTCACAATCGCATATAAGCCAAATCAATCCACAGGATAATGAGAGATAAGAAAATGGTGGTTGTTTTTAAGCCATTCAGGTGTTTGGAAGTTTATTTCAGAATAGATTAAATGGAAACAAAACATCACTTTTCTGCTTACCACAGCCTCATCTTTTACTTTTGACTTTTTTTTTTTAAAACCTTTGACTTTTAGTTGTTTGAATTGCTCTGATTTTACTTTGATTTTTTTTAAGGTTTTTACACATCTAACTCTTGCTGTTTGATTATTTTACTTTATTCCTTGTACCCTTCCTTCACCCAATTTCTGCTCAGTAGACATCCTGACACCTTGTATGGCTAATTTCACTGCTTTGTGTGTATTCTCTCCTAGCAACAGACAATCGTAATGGCCGAATGAGCATTAAGAATATGGAGTTGAATGCAACCATGAATGAATGAAAATCCAAAATCTCTGTAAATGTTCATTAAAATTAATAAAATAAATCTTTTAAAAAAAGAATATGGAGTCTCTTACTTTTCTTTAGCTCTCAGTGCTTTGGTTTTACTATATTCCCGCCCCCCCCCTTTTACCTGTAGAATGAAGATAAAGGATAGCTTTTACCTCATAAGGTGTTGGGAGCATTTGAGTGTGCTTAGAAGAATGTGTGACATATAGAATTGGAAAGGTCTTAGCTGTTATTGATGTTACAGCACATCATCATATATTCCTAGTTAGGATATTAATCCTAGAGTCTTAACAAAATTCCTGCATATAATGACTAAATGAATTAGCACTATATGCATTTAATAATAATTTATTCAAATAAAAACATGATATTGAGCCTTTTGTTCTATAAAATGAAAACTTTCTGTATACAGAGTTGTCTTTTCTGTTTGGATTACACTTCTCATTAGTTTGATTTGAGTGAAGCGAGTGAAGAGCATATTTGGCATAAGAGGAAAAACTGTTGGTTTAAAAGAGGTCAAAGTTGATAGGTAAGTCAGGGAGAGATGACATTGGGGTAGACATGGGGTCAAGAACACCCAAGAATTACCCCACCACTAGGAGGCAGTCCTAACTGTCATTAAGCAAGGTCCTGGGAGTATGAGCAGCATTTTACAACTTATTAGCAACTATACTAGAGCTTATGAAATATGATTAATATTTTTTAAAATTAAAATAAGAGAATGAGGTATATCAAAAGGGGTAATTTATAAATATTTCAAATTTTTTTGCCTGGCTTCATTGTTAATGGTGCTATGTAATTATGCTTTAAGAATGAAAATGGCTAATGCTATTTTGCTTGCACACCAGATATAGGCTAAGATTGTTGCACAAAAACTGGGACAAGATTATTTTAGGACATAGAACTATTTATTTGTATATGGTACCTCTTCTTGTATACCAGGGAGTCATACTGACCCTCTGGTGGATTTTCAGAGGCAGTTAATCTCACAGGAGGAGATTACCCATCCTTCTCCCACGGAGCAGCTGGTGGATTCGAACCAGATGCCTTTGGGATTGCAGTGCAGCTTCTTGCCACTAGGCCACCAGAATTCCCTGTAGTTAGAAGTTAATTTTAGGATTGTTTAGTCATGATGGCATGGACTCAGTCTGTTTTCTCAAGAGTAATATGTTATTCTTTTTAGAAAAAAAACTTTATTTATGGAAAGATATATAAATTACTGATATACAAAACTTTAATTCTGGATATCAGTTTTAAAATTTAGAAGCTGTTTATCAGTATATATTTTTAACAATAATGACTCTGTGGCCCATAATTTTCCTTAAGTCTTAAGCAAAATTATATTTTTAAATTCTGCCACCTACATAATTAAAGTTAACTTTACCATAGTTTTATCATTGAGCCCTGGTCTGTCCACTTGCTGAACAGAGGTAACTATGGTTGCTGTGAAGCTGAACACTGTGACACTGATGTATGTATCAAATGTGATAATGGTTACCTATGGTTGACAGTGTTTGGTGGAGATCTCTAATTAAATCAAGCTTGGAAGCAGGAGTGGCATCTACTTCTGAAATAGCTTGCCCTCAGAAACCCTATGAACCTGGAGAAAGGATGAAAGTTATACAAGCGTTCAGGCCTTTCATTCATAGGGTTGCTATGAGTCGCCTATGACTCGACAGCACTTAACAGCAACAACAGTGTAAAGTAATCCTCATAATATTTGGCTGTTTTCTGACTTTTTCTCTTTTATCCTGGCTGTTGCTTCAGGTCTTGCTTTCCACCTGGTAACCTTCTCTGTATTGTTTTCCTAGCAAGTTCATTCATAGTGATGATAAGAGATTCAGGTGTTGTCTTTATGTTGGCTTAAAACTATCTTTAGCCTGATCGTATACATTTCATCAAATCTAAAACTTCCTATGTCAGACTGTCCTACCTGAGGACATTTATATCTGTTTCTCCTGGTAAGTCTGTCTGCCTTATGTATTGCCATCAATCTTACCCTTCTAATTAATTAGGTTTTCATGATCCTGTATTAACCTGTAGTTAGAAGTTATCTTGGGAAGTGTTAATCACGAGGGCATATCATTGATCAGTCTTGCCATCCGACCAGGCTTAAATGGACTAGGTTTATAGGCAGAAAATGGAATCTTGTTACTGTGAAGAAAGAGGAAACAGAATACAGTAGTGTATCCACTTGGGCCAGAGATTCCTGTGTAGACAGACAGACCCACAGGAGACAAGAGAAGCACTAGAACTGCCATTCCACAGAGCCAGGGCTAAGGGCCATCCTTCAGACTTGCTGGATGGCTGGGGGGAGATGCTGTAATTAACGGGCCTACAAGAACTGGGCAGCATTGGCCCACTGCCAAGTTGCTGAAGGTCACTGCACACCTGAGAGGCTGTTAGAAGGGGACGCTGTGTGGTTCCTGGGTGAGGAAAGCTTTGGTGGATTCCCATGTGTCATTAGCCAGTTTGCCCTGCAAGTCTTTGCTCTTGATTTATTTGAGAGAGAAATACTGACTCAAGAATGAGATCTTAAGGGATCTCTGGTGGCGTAGTGACAAGAAGAAGGAGACCTTGACTGTTTCTAACTTGAATTGGAATCTGCCACTCCTCTAATAAGCCGTGTAATTGTGAGTATGGTCTGTGGCTTAGTGGTAAGGAGTTGTGCATCCAGTCCTAAGGCATGTGGTTCATATTCACCAGTTACTACACTGGAGGAAGATGAGCTATCTCCTTGCGTGTGAATACCTGCTGGAGGGTCAGCTAGGGGTCACTTCTGACTCAGCAGTGTTCAGCAGTAAAAATAACCTGATCTGGGAGTTCTGCGTGGCCACTGCCACAGACTATCAGACCTAGTAGTGGAGCAGTGAGAACCCTGAGAAGGACAGTTGATGTTAGAACTGATAAAAGAAGATGCAAGGGCACGAGGGCACATCTGACCTCATACAGATAAGTTTTGTACTGTTGCTGTTGTATATGGGGGGCTGTTGTTTCTTGTGGACTTAATAGAGGTGAGATACAACCATCTTAATACTGGCCAGACTGTACTTACTTACAAAAGTACAGTACTTACTTTTGTCCGTTATATTGACCTGAGGCCCCTGTACCTTTCAAGGGAGCTCTGGTGACCTACAGGTAAGGAGCTGCACTGCCAGCACAAAGGCAAGTGGTTTGAGTTCACCAGCTGCTCTTTGGGAGAATAGTGGGACGTTTGCTCCTAGGCTCCTCCTCTGAAAAACGGCTGGAGGGTCAGCTCTAGGTCAGTTCCAACTTGACAGTACATAAAAGCAATACACCTTTCAAGACTTTTCATTTTTTATTCCACTGTACTTCTCACTTGTCCCTCTCAGGCTCTAACTGTGCCTCTTCCCCCTTGGCAGTTACAGTGGTGTCTTCTTGGTCATGGTACACATGCCTGGTTGATGCTGCCCACTAATTTTGGAGTGCACACTGAAGGTCTGCCCTCTGCTGAGCACCTCAGTGGCCTATGACTCTTCCCCTGTGTATAGTTTGTTCCTAAATACATCTTTCCAAAAGTGCTAATACATTTCTAGCACCAGTGTCCACATCAGAAACCACATCTCCTAATGATGTAAATAACAAAGCTGCCTTTCCTCAGGGGGGGAACAACACTCTGCTACTGTCAGATTCCAACCATCAGTGATAAGATCTACAGAACCAGTAATGTGAAAAGAAGAAAAAAAACACAAACCTGTTCTAAGTGGTCAAGGTCAAACACAGGTAAGCCATTGCAAGTTTAGGTTGTTGCTCCCACATTCTTTCCTGCTGAATCAGCAAAGTCACAACTTGTTTTTCCTAGAAGCAAACTGGCGACTTGAGTGTTGATACAGACTGTATTGTTGCTACTCCCTGACCTGAAAGGGGAGCACCAGGCTGAGTCATCCTAAATGTAGTTCCAGGCAGTTGTATTGAGAGGAGATGCCACAGTTAGCAAAGAAGACAGTGTTAACGTTTAGTGCTTTATTGCTTCTCGCAAGATTTAAAAAAGTTGAAGCATCTTCATACAAGACAAAACGGCAGAGAATCGCAAGGGAAAACAGAATGATCAGGAACATGTCCATGTAGATGAAGGAATATTTAAAATTTCTGATTTTGTTGCATAGGAATAGCACTAAGGAAGAAGACATGATGGCTCGTTGGGTCTGATAATCTCAAATTTAGTATCAAACCAAAAAGTAATTTCCTTACCCACGTTGAGCACAAAGGGAAATGTAACACTATATAAACAGTTTACAGCCACACAGTTTATGCCTGGTAATTTATAATGAAGAATGGGAATCCCAGAACACTTGATTGTGCTAATGCGAAACCTATACTTGGACTAGGAGGCAGTCATCAGAACAGCAGGGAAACACTACATGGTTCAGAAGTGGAAAGGGTGTACACCAGGTCTGTATCCTGTCTCCATACCTTTTCAATATTTATGCAGAACAGGTTATCCGGGAGGCTGGGCTCTATGAGGAGAAGTGTGGCATCAGGATTGGAGGAAGAATCGTCAACAATCTGTGTTATACAGATGGCACAACTCTCTTTGCTGAAATTGAGGAGGACCTGAAGCTCTTGCTGTGGAAGGTCAGGGACTGTAGTCTTCAGTATGGTTTGAGGCTCAATATCAAGAAAACAAAGATTCTCACCACTGGGCCGATTTCACAACATCATAATGGATGGTGAAGAGATTGAGACTGTTCACAGCTTTAGTTTGCTTGGCTCCACAGTCAACACTCTTTTTCTTTCTTTCTTTTTTTTTTGTTGAATGGAAAACCAAATTGCTATATATTTTCACCTATATCACAATATAGTGACACATGGTTTGAATCCACTGTCCATGGAGTAGGATGAACAATCTCTTTCCATGTGATTCAATGCCTCTGAAAACCTGCTTGGAAGGAAACAGTATTGTTGTTGTTGGGTGCCGTCAAGTTGAGTATGACTCATAGTGACCTTATGAATAAAAGAGCGATTCTTCTTCTGTCATCCCTAGTCATTGTCCAGCTCTCTGATGCATAGCATGTAATTGCAAAGATCATGGCCTGGATTGGCAGTAGCAGCCAGGAAATTAAAAGACATATTGTAATGGGAAAGTCTGTGGTTAGAGACCTTATTGAAGTACTGAAGTGCAACGATGTCAGTCTGGAGACTAAGTTGTGCCTGATACATGCCATGGTCTTTGCAATCACTTGCTATGCGTCAGTGAGCTGGACAAAAACTAGGGATGATATCATATAAGAAGAATTGCTGCCTTTGAGCTGTGATTTTGGAGAAGAGTATTGAATATCCCATGGACTGCTAAGAAAACAGGTTCGTCCTGGAGAGGGTGAAGCTAGGCTGCTCCTTGGAGGCGAGGATTCTGAAGCTTTGTCTGACATACTTTGGACGTGTTGCGAGGAGGATTCAATCCTTGGAGAGGGACGTCATGCTTGGGAGGGTAGAGGGACAGCACAGGAGAGGAAAACCCTCGGTGAGATGGCTTGATTCAGTGACTAGAGTAATAGGGGTGGGTGTGTTGGAGATGGTGAGATTGGCACAGGATAGGGCAGAGTTTAGGGCTGTTGTACATAGGGTCACTATGAGTTGTAGATGACTCAATGGCATATAAGAACAACAACAACAATAACAATTTATAATGAAAAGTTACTTGAAAAAATTAGTCTTGACCATTCCCTCAGTAACAGAGCTACACAACTTGGAGAGAGCCCCAAGAAGTCTGTTTGACTGCCTTTCCTAATTTATAGAGTTCTTGGTAAACTGCTGATAATACTTTGCCCATATAAAAATGGCAATCAGAAGAATTTCAAGCCTGGCTCATAAGAGGCATGGAACTTGTTAATTTCAGATGGATCATGACTTAAAACTGAAAATATCAGAAGGATGTTTACTGGTATTTTATTGACTCTGCAAAAGCATTAGACTGGATCATGGTGGGTGCTGTTGTAGAGAACATTGAGAATTTCAGAACACTTAATTGTGGTCATTTGAAACTTGTACAGACCAAAAGAGATACTGTTTGTTGTTCTGTGCTGTAGAGTCACGTGCGACCCACAGCGACCCTATGTACAGCAGCTCTGAATCCAGCCCTGTCCTGAGACGGTCTCACCAATTCCAATACACCAAAGCCCATTTCTCCAGTCACTATCAATCCATCTCATCCGGGGTCTTCCTCTCCTGCACTGTCCCTCCACCCTTCCAAGCATCATGTCCTTCTCCATGAACCGGTCCCTCCTGGCCAGGTTCCCAAAGTATAGATGGCACTTCAAAATCCTAGCCTCCAAGGAGAAACTTTGTTTTACCCTCTCCAAGACAGACTTATTTATTTTCTTGGTGGGCCTGCGGCCTGCCTGGTTTAAAATCAGGAGAAGTGTGTCACAGTTGTATCCCTTCACCATACTTATTCAGTATATGAATATACTGGGAAGATGGGCTGTATGAAGAAACTTGGAATTAAGGATTGCATTAGGATTGGAGGAAAATAGCTTGAAATTAATACACATGACAAAACCTTGCTGCAAATGAAGATTTGAAGCATTTCCTGAGGAATCATAGCATTTAGTATGGATTTCACCTTAATATTAAGAAAACGAACATCCTTTTAACAGAACCAATATGCATTAATCATCATAATAGACAGAGATAAAATTAAAATCAGAGATTTCATTTTACTCATATCCCTTCTCAGTCAGCACCACTGAAGCAGAAGTCAAGAAGTTATAGGAATATCTGCTGTCATCTGTATAATGCATAATCATATATTCCTTTTAGAAACTTCTTTTATCTGATCCAATGCAGTGGATACATACAACAGCAGCCCAGAATAAGAGATTTATTGTTGCAGATATTGCACTGGGGTGGGGAGGTAATTGTGCAACAATGAATGAATTTTTTTTTTAAAGTGAACTGCGTGGAAAAAGGGAGGGTGAGAGGGTAAAATGTGTAATAATGATTGAGTGAAAATATAACTTCTGTTAATGTTAGTTAAAATCACAATTAAAATAACATTTAAAAAAATCTACTGTCAAGGACTTCTTTAAACTACTAAAGAGCAGTGATGTCAGGGTTTTTATTTTAAATGTTATTTGAATTTTACTTGATGCTTATTTACTCCTGAGTGGTATGTTTTCATTTCTTTGGTTTCTTCTGGGCAGCCTCCTTTCCTGGTTTAGGAACAGTGTGTTCCTTTTCATAAGGAACATCTCAGTCCAGCAGGGAGAGCTCATGGAGGAGTTACCACCACAAGCTCTGTACATGTGCTGACGTATATTGGGTGCTACGTTCATCAGAATGTGCTCAGTGACCTCAGAATTGACATCCAAACCCTCAGGTTCAGCATTATTCTCTGCATTTTTAAACATATCCAGCAAAACCTCAGCACTCCTTTTGACCCTGTGCTCAACCCAGCTGTTTGGCCTAGGCACACCTGCTAACTCTACCATTGTAACATTGGAATGGCACATGCCGCTCTTGCAGAGTGACATCTTTCACATATGTGATGGCTTTCTCATAGGCATATCCGTGATGACCTGGGTGGTTTCCTGGGGTTTCTTAAAATGGGCCTGGAGATTTGTGCCTCTTGATTTTAATGATTTTGTGGGATTTCTGAGTCAAGTGAGTCCTGTACCAACAATTTTGGGAGATCACCTGAGGCCACTCACTAGCAATGATGTCAGTTCAAAGACTAAGGTATGCCTAACCCAAGGGTATTTTCAGCTCTCCATATACATATGAAAATTGGACAACAAATAAGGAAAAATGAAGAACCTGTGTTTTTGAATTGTGTTACTGGAAAATACTGACGGACACTGAGTCTTCCTTTCACAGACCTGGGCATGTTACCAGGAGGTGCCAGTCCCTGGAACAAGAGTTCATGCTTGGTGAAGTTGAGGGTCAGTGAAAGGGAAGATGCCTTTCGACAGGACGGACCAGTGGAGTCTCAGCAGTGGGCTGGCCACAGCAGCCGTTGTGAAGATGGCTCAGGATTGGGCATGGTTCTCTTGTGTTGTACATGAGCCACTTTGAGTTGAAGCTGACTTGAGAGCACTTAACAAGAACAGCACATAGTTTCAAGAACCCCACAGACTATTACCAGTAAACAGTGACCCTGATAGATAGTGAATGAAAGGATAGTGAGACGACACATCAGTTCATTCCTAAAAGCCTGAAATGCTCTTGGTAGAGGTGATGACCACTGAAACTCTTAAATTATTTAATCATGATTGATTAAAAACATTTTCTGCCAAAAGAAATTACTCCATTGGAGTTTTTACTATTGGAGTTTTAGCTTTCTATTTATGATCTGCAAAATCAACTTTCCTTTTTCTGTTTCATTTGAGTATGGCTTCTCCTCCTTTGGCTATATAGATTAATAAAAAACTCACACCTTCCCCTAATGCACTTACTTTTTTTTCATCCTTTTATTGGGTACTTAAAAAGACAGACCTAGTTATTTTCAGGCAATGTTTAAATTTTCCAAAGTTGGGTTAGCTTTACTATTATTAAGAAAAGAATCATTTAGTAAGGGAGAGTTCCCAATTTTATTTTGAGAAATGCAGGATGTCCAAACTTGGTGATGCATTATTTACAATTTTGTAAAAATGGCTGAGAAAAACCTAGATATAATACTTTGTTCAGAGTACATATTCTGGTTTTTTTATCAGGAAGGCTATGACTTATTTTTTAAGCCTAATTTCTCTCTGAGCTATGAGATCAGAGCTTGACCATGGTCAGGGTGACTAATTATTTTCAAAATTGTGAAGGCCTCTATCTGTGTACATTTTCTTTAGATTGGTCCTAGGGATGGGGATGTAGGTGAATAAGCTGTATTATTGTCACAATGCATTAAGACAAATTTACATTAGTTATAATGTTCGAAATAAAAGACATTGCTGAGGTCCGATTAATCTAAACTGAAAGAATACCAGAAAGACATTTCCAGTGTTTTATTGACTGTGAAAAGGCATTTAACTGTGTGGATCACAACAAAACAATGGATAACACTTTAAGGAGTAGGTTTTCCAGAACATTTAACTTTGTCATAAAGGACCTGTACATAGACCAGCAGAACAAGCAAGAACTGTGTGGTTTAAATTTAGGATGAAGTACATCACACTTGTATCTTTTCGCTATATTTATCTAGTCTATATGCTGAGCAAATAATCTAAAAAGCTGAACTGTATGAAGAAAGTAACATCAGGCTTGGGGGAAGACTTTTTAACAACTTGTGATAGCACATGACACAGCCATGCTTGCTGAAAGCCAAGGGAAACAGAAATACTTAGGAATATCAAATACTATAACCTTCAATAAGGATTATATCTTAGCATCAGGGAAACAAAAATCTTCATAGCTAGACCAGTAAGCAACATAATGATGAACAGAGAAAAAACTTTTCAGAGATTTCATTTTTCTTGGCTTCACAATCAGCACCCAGGGAAACCATAATTAAGAAATCAAATAAGTATATCTGCAGAAAAAAGACTTCTTTAAAATGTTTAAAAGTAAAGATGTCAATTTGAGGATTAAGATGTGCCTGTTTCAATCATGTTTTCTGTTGAATCATACGCATGCAAAAAAGCTGGAAAGTGACTAAGGAAGACTGGAGAAGAATGAATACATTCGAATTATCTGTATTAAGGACTGCTAGAAATAGGAATAAGTCTGTTTCGGAAGAAGTACATACAGATTGCTCCTTAGACCTGAGGATGATGATGAGACCTTGTTGTAGCTGTTACCAGGAGGAAGCAGTCTGGAGAAGTAATCATACTTGATAAAGGGTCAGCACAAAGGAGAATGACCCTCAGTGAGATGGTTTGACACAGTGGCTGCAGGAATGGACTCAAACAGCAGGTTGTGATGATAGCATGTTTCGATTTGTTATAAATAACGTTGCTGTGGAGCACCAACCAAAAACAGAAAACCCTATGAGATTCCATCTCACATGTTAATCATAATAGCTTATTAGACTATTAAATTTGTTGCTACTCAGTTTTAATCCATATTAAACTTGGAAACGTATTCTGCTCAGAAAGATTTGAAAGTTTTAAGTGCTGACTAGGAAATTTAAAAATGTTATTTTAAAAAGATTTTCTTGACAGACAGTTCAGTATCTCTGCCAGTTTTTGCATCATTATTTTTGGCAGGATATTTATATGTAAAGCTATGCCAGGATTCATATATATGGTAGCTAGAATTATAGAGGATCCAAAAACTCAGTCTCAAACTGTGATATATCTCACACTCATAGGGACTGGGGTGTGGATTAGAAAAGCCATTTGTATACATTTTTAAAAGCTATCTAAATAAAAGTAAGTGGTTTCTAATAAAGGAATAACATCCCTTGAGCTGTTATAACTTTAATTTTGTCTAGTTCAAGTTAACAAAACAAAGTCTTAGCACTGTGTCAGGCTTGTCTGCACATAATGGTAAATATACAATAATGCTCAGCATTTCTTGAGGGAAAAGTTCAAAAGATATTTTCTCACAGGTATGCCATTTGCTCATGTGTGAGTAATTGATGCTAAGGAAGAAAGACTAATTGATAGTAACGTTTTTGAGGAGATGAGGGGTGAGCTCATTCTACAGAGTTGTGAATGGTGATGCTGGGTTTATGGGGTAAGGCAAGACTGAAATCTTGTGTTTTGCTTGCTAAGCTTGGCTTCGATATAAGGCTTGTGTACCTAAGAGAGGCACCTTTAATTTATACACTGTAATGCCTGATCTTGTAGAGACTGGTGGGCACAGAAAAGCTGCAGTGCCCAGAAATAATGTTTATTTCACAATGACTATAGAAAAGGGCAAGGAGAATGCCCATATATCTCTTTAAATAGTTAATATTTTATTGAGGTTAGAAGTATTGGTATTTTAGTAAAAAAATTACCCATCTTTTCATGTTCGTGATAAAATGTTGTATGTATAAAATTAAGCTTAATACTTTAACTTCCATTTAAAAGCATTTGGGGTTTTTTAATTGTGCTTTGATAATTTACAAAGCATATTAATTTTTAAAAATCCATCATTCATTCATATTCCGTTCTTTCACATTCATTTCACTCTATAAAGTATTTGACCATCCACTCATTTCATAATGTTCTTCCTTCACTCATTATAAGAAGTGTTCATTTCTTAAAACAACTATGAGATATCATCTCACCAGTCAGAATAGCAAAATTTAACAGAACAGCAAGCAACATATGCTGGCGAGGTAGTGGAGAAACTCGAACCCTTATTCACTGTTGGTGGGAGTGTAAAATGGTGCAACCACTGTGGAAGACGGTATGGCGCTTTCTCAAAAAGTTGCAAATAGATACACCATTTGACCCAGCAATTCCACTATTGGGAATATACCCCGAAGAGACCATAACTGACATCCAAGCATATGCACACCCATGTTTATCGCGGCTTTGTTCACAATAGCAAGGAGTTGGAAACAACCCGCGTGCTCATCAACAAATGAATGGATAGAGAAGCTGTGGTATATTCACACAATGGAATACTATGCTGCATTGTGAAACAAGGAACTCATGCAATGTTATTCAAAATGGGTGACCCTGGAGGACATTATGCTGAGTGAAGTATCTCAGTCATAAAAGGACAAATACTGCATGGTGCCACTGTCGTAAAGGACTGACCTCGAGGTTGGAAGGAGTCTGTGAAGGATTAATTCAGTAATGTATACTGCATTGAAACAGATGAGGGAGAAAACTGTTTTGAGGGAAAATTATTAGGGATTTTTGTCATGACCTGAGTCCAGAGCAAAGGCTGTATAGTGGAGTGGATCTGTGGGGAGGAACTGTAAAACAACGAAAGACTTTTACTTTTCCAAGAGGGTAGTGTACTAGGGGGGAGGGTTGGGAGGGGAGAAAAGTGTAACAGTGAATGAATGGAAATCCAAAGTCTCTGTAAATTTTTATTGA
>NW_006399761.1:23158801-23215571 GCF_000299155.1 Elephantulus edwardii | reverse complement strand
ACATTATAATCTTTTAAGCTTACAGCTAGAAGTATTAACAATATCATCATTTCCAGTCCAGAGATATATGTTCCAATGCAGTACCTATTTTCCATAAATGGTTTTGGTAAGAAGAATGTTGTAAATGTGGATACATTTCCACTATTCCTCCTCCATGCCATGATATAGTGTTATTAGCTTGAGCAGTTATAAATCCATTGGGAGGCAAGAATTCTGATGCTTCGTCTGACATACTTTGGTCATGTTGTAAGGAGAGGCCAGTCCTTGGAGAAGGACATCATGCTTGAGAGGGTGGAGGGCAGCCGCAGGAGGGGAAGGCCCTCTAGAAAATGGACTGATTCGGTGACTGGGGTAATCGGGATGAGTGTGTCGAGACAAAGAGATTGGCACAGGACAGAACAGAGTTTAGGGCTGTTGTACATAGGGTCGCTCTGAGTTGCAAGCGACTTGACAGTACTTAACAACAACAACCACCCCCTGTACATCTACATCCCTTTGCTTCCAGCCTCTCCTACCCCTCTTAGATCTTATGCTACAGTAATGATCTTATACAATATTTATCTTTGTGGAACTGAGTTAGTTCACTCAGCATATTGCACTCCAGTCCCTCCCAATTTAGGTAATAATTTTCAAAGTTATTGTTCTTGCATTCTGTATAGTATTCCATTGTGTGAATGTTCCATAATTTCTCAACTCACTCGTTTGTAGTTGGACACATGAGCTGTTTCCATGTTCTTGAGATGGTGAAAAATGCTGCTATGTACAAATCTCGGTTTGTGCCTCAGTTCTCATATTCTCAGGGTGTATTCCAAGTAGTGGAATAACTGGGTCATATGGAATTTCTATGTTCAGCTTTTTGAGGACACACCAAACTTCCTTCCAGAATGGTTGCACCATTTTACAATCCTACCAACAATGTATAAGAGTTCCTTTCTTGCCACATCCTCTCCAATATCTATTACTTGCTATCCTGTTAAACTTTGCCACTATTACTGAAGTGAGATGGGACCTCATTGTGGTCTCTCATTGCCAGTGATTTGGAGCATTTTTTCATGTGTCTGTTTGCCATTCTAATATCTTCCTCTGTGAAAATTCTTTCCATGTCTTTTACCCATTTTGTAATTGGGTTATCAGTCTTTTTCTTGTGGAGGCCCAGGAGTACTCTGTAAACTTTTGTTATAAGACTCTTTTCTGAGTTGGTATTACCAAATGTTTCTTCCCAGTCTGTAGGTTTTCTTTTCACCTTGTTGGAAAAAGTTTTTGATGTGCACAGAGATTTAATCTTTAGAAGGTCCCATGCATCAATTTTATCCTCTTTATAGTGTACATTTCTGGTTGTTTTTGTCAAACTCTTTATACCTTTGACTAGAGCTTCTAAACTTGATCCCAGTTTATCTCTTATGAACGTTATGGTTTTGGGCTCTACTTCCAGGTCTCTGACCCAACTTGAGTGATTTTTTTATATGGTGTTAGATGTGGATCCTGTTTTAGCTTTCTGCAGGTGGAAGTCCAGTTTTGCCGTTTGTTGAAGAGTCTATAGTTTCTTTTTTTTTTTTTTTAAATAGCAGTGATCTTAGACAATATTTGTCCTTTTGTGACTGATTTCTTTCACTCCATATAATGTCCTCTGGACTCATCCATGTTGTGTAGTGATTCACGAATTCTTCATTGTTGTTTAATGTCACACCCTTGTGTGATGCACCATAATTTCTCTATCCATTCTTTCATTGATGGGCACTTGGGTTGTTTCTGTCTCTTTGCTCTTGTAGGTGATGCTGCAGTAAGTGTGGATGTGCATATCTGTCTGTCTGTCTATCTATCTATCTATCTATCTATCTATTTTTGTCTTGCAGCTTTTATTTCTTTTAAGAGTATTTAGCTAGTAGTGGACTAGCTGGATCACATGGTACACCTGTTTTCAGTTTTTGTTTTTTTTTTTTAGGAAATGCTGCACTGCATTTTATGCTGGTTTTCTATTCCTTCCAGCAGTATATGAGAGTTCCAATCTTAACTACACCCTTGCCAGCATTTGTTACACTGTTGAGCTTTGCTATTGTAGCAAATGTGGTGAGATACCACATTATTGTTTTGATTTGTACCTGCAGTAGCTAGTGCTCTTGAGCTAGCTCAGGAAACTCATCTCTTCATGTGTTTATTGGCCATCTGGATGTCTTTTTTTTTTTTAAATGGCAATCCTCCTGAACATCTTTTTTGTTGAAGAGTCTTTGGTATTTTCTGCCCATTTTGTAATTGACTTATTTCTAATTTTCTTGTTGAGATGATGGAGTATTTGAATTATAAACCCTTTATCAGATTATGTCATTACTAAATCCCCCCCCCCATCAATATGTTGGGTTCTCTTTTGAAGACATATATTGCATAGCATATAAAGATTTTATTTTTAGAACATCATAGTCATCTGTTTTATCCTCTCCTGGCTGTGCATTTTTGGTTGGATTTGATAATCTATGTCATAGATTGTTCTTGTTACATACTATCGAGTCAGAACCAACCCATAATTGACTCTTTAGCAGGTTTTCAGAGACAGTCATTTATTTGCATGGAAGGAGATTTCTCATCTTTCTGCTGCAGAACAGCTGGTGGATTCAAATCACTTGACTTTGGGTTAAGAGCATAACTCTTTACTCATTAGGCTACCAGAGCTCCCTGTCTCACATATTTGTTTTGTTGTTAGTTGCCACTGAGTTACATATGACTCATAGCAACCCTGGGAATGACAGACCTGAACCCTGTGCCATCCTCATCATCTCTGACACACTTGGAACCCATTTCTGTTGTAACTGTGTCAGTCCATCTCATTGAGGATCTCTCTTGGCCACGTGCCTAAAGTATGTGAGACAGAGCTTCAAAATCCTAGTCTCCAAGGAGAAACTTAGTTTCACCCTCCCCAAGACAGACCTATTTGTTTTCTTGGCAGCCCATTGTATGTTCAAGATTCTTCTCCTTTACTACATCTCAAAGGCATCAATTCTTCTTCTGTCACCCTTAGTCATTATTCAGCTCTCTGATGCATGACAAGTAATTGCGAAGACCATGGCCTGGATCAGGCGCACTTTAGTCTTTAGACTGACATCATTGCTTCTCAGTACTCTGGAGAGGTCCCTGACAGCAGATTCCCAGTGCAAGTTGTCTTTTGATTTCCTGACTGCTGGTGCCAAGAGTGTTGATTATGGAGCCAAGCAAACTGTAATTGTTAACAATCTCAATCTCTTCTCCATCTATCATAGTACTGCCAGTTGGCCCAGTGGTGAGAATCTTTGTCTTCTTGATGTTGAACTTCAATCCAAATTGAAGACTACTCTCCTTGACCTTCTGCAGCAAATGCTTTAGATCCTCCTCAGTTTCAGCAAGCAGGGTTGTGTCATCTGCATAATGTAGGTTGTTGAGGAGTCTTCCTCCAATCCTGATGGCACATTCCTCTTCTTAAAGCCCAGCCTCCTGAATGATCTGTTCTGCATATAGGTTGAAAAAGGATGGAGACAGGACACATCCCTATTGCATTCCCTTTCTGATTTTGAACTATGCATTGCTTACCTGCTCTGTTTTGAGGACTTCTTTCTGGTCCAAGTATAGGTTTCACCTGAGCACAATCAGTGTTCTGGAATCCCCATTCTCCTCAATGTTAGCCACAATTTATTGTGATCCACACATTCAAATGCCTTTGCATAGTCAATGAAACACAGACATTCCTTTGCTTTCTGCCAAGATCTATCTAACATTGGTGACAATGTCTCTAGTGCCACAACCTCTTCTGAACCCAACTTGTATTTCTAGTAGTTCTCTGTTGATGTACTGTTACAGTGTTTTTGGATAATCTTCAGGACTTTGCTTGTGTGTTACATTAGTGATATTATTAGATAATTTCCACACTGTCGGATCACTTTTTTTTAAAAAAATGGGAATAAATACGTATCTCTTCCAATCCAGGTTTCTGTAGTAGTGTTTTGTAATTTTCTTTATATAGATCTTTTATGTCTCTGGTTAGTTTTATTCCCAGGTATTTCATCTTGTGGTTGGCTATTGTAATTGTATTGTTTTCCTAAATTCCTTTTAGTGTTCTCTTTGTTACTGTAGAGAAATCTGATTGAATAGTATAGATTACTCTTGTATTCTGCCACTTAGCTGAATTGATTAATTAGGCCCAAGAATTTTCTTGCTCAATCTTTGAGATTTTCTGTGTTTACTATATCGTATCATCTGCAAATATAGTTATATTTCTTCTTTGCCGATTTGGATGGATGCCTCTTACTAGGGAGTTCTTGTGACCTAGTTCTAAGGTGTTGGACTGCCAACCCAAAGGCACACAGTTCATACATTACTAGCTGCTTTGGTGGGAGAAAGATGTGCAATTTCCTCCAATGTTATTTACAGTCTCTGAAAACCTGTTGGAGGCTCAGCAGTTGACACATAACAATGATAATTATATTTTTCTTGCCTTTTTGCTCTTGCTAGAATTTCCAGTACAATGTTGAATAGGAGTGATGATTGACCAGGCATCTTGATCTGCTCACTTTTGGCAAGGGGGATGCCTATGATCTCTCTTTATTGAGGGTGACATTGATTGGTTTTGTATGTATGCTGTTAATTATGTTGAGGAAATTCCCTTCTATTCCTGTTTAGTTAAGCATTTTAATCCAGAAGGAATGTTTGGTCAGATGCGATTTCTGCAGCAATTGAAATGATCATGCTGTTTGTTCTTTTCCTTTGTTGTAGTGATGTAATGGATTATGTGGATTATTTGTGTTGAACCGTCCTTGCCTACTTGATATGAATGAACCCCACTTCATCATAATGTATTAGTTTTTATACAATGCTGGATTACCTTGGCTAGGATTTTGTTGAGGATTTTTGAATCTGTGTTTGTGAGCAGATTGGTTGATGATTTTCTTTTTTAGTGATATCTTTTCTGGTTTTAGTGTCAGAGTTGTACTTGTTTCATAGACTGAATCTGGGAATGTCACAACTTCTGCTTTCTGAAATAGTTTAAGTAGGACTGGTGACAGATCTTCTCTGAATGTTTCATAGGATTCTCTGATGAAACTGCCTGGGACTTTTTTTAGTTAGGAGGTGTTTTTGTGATCTGTTAGATTTTTTCCCTTTTTATGATGAGTTTAAGTTTCTCCTTCTGTCTTTGTTAGTTTAGGTAGAGGTTGACATTCTAAAAACTTGTCTTTTTCTTCTGGATTTTCAAACTGTTCTAATATGGTTTCTTATTCTATTTTTATCCTTTTTATTTCAGTTCTGTTGTGATGTTACCCATTTCATTTCACATTTGTGTTATTTATGCCTTCACTTTTCTTTTATTAAATTTGCTAGTGGTTTGTCCATTTTATTAATCCTTTGATAGAACAGACTCCTGGTTTTGTTGATATTTTTGTTTTTTTGTTTCTTCTCTATATTATTTAATTTCCTCATGAAGGTATGGATTTTGCTTGCTCTTATTTTTCTAATTGTTGAAGATGTAGGATTAAAGTGATGGGCTTGATTCTGCTTTTCTGATGTGTTTATTGTCATACATGGACCTCAGAGTTCTACTTCTCCTGGGCCCCAACATTGTTTTTATACTTTTTTTTTTTTATTCACTGTTGCACATTTTCTCCCCCACCCTTAACTCTGGGCCTTTTTCAATGCACTCTTTGTTCCAGATTGTTGTCATACATATAATGCCTAATCATAAATTCCCTTTGAATAGTTCTTTCCCTCATTTGTTCTTTTGCCGTATCCATTGTCTTTCCATTCTCTTCCCATTATCTCCCCACCATCCCCATGTCTGTCCTATTTTATAACAGTTGTGTTATGCAGTATTTGTCCTTTTGTGATGAAAAGAATTTTCTCAACGTAATATCCTCCAGGCTCCCCATTGTTGTGTAATGTTTTATGAGTTCTTTTTTCTTTTAGTGCTGCGTAACATTTCATTGGCTCATTGAATAATTTTTCTATCCATTTGTTGTGGGTTTTTTTTTAATGGACACCTGAGTTGCTTCTATCTCTTTGTAATTGTGAACAACACAGCAGTAAATGTGGGTGTGCATGCTTCTGTTTTGAGTTGTGGCACTGGTTTCTTTAGAGTTAATTCCCAGTAGTGGAACTGCTGGGTCAAATGGTATTTCTGTTTCCAGCTTTTTGAGAAAGATGATTTTCCGTAGGGGCTATATCATTTTACACTCCCAGCAGCACTGAATAAGAGTTCCAGTTTCTCTAAATTTCTTGCCAGCATTTGTTGTTTGCTGCCCTGTTGAACTTTGCTATTGTTGCTGGAGTAAGGTGATATCTCACAGTTGTTTTGGTTCCAAAGGTTTTTGTTTTGTTTTGGTTTTGTATGCTGTTATTTTCATTCTTATTTGTGTCAAGAAACTTTTAAATTTTATCCTTTCCCCCTTCTTATTACTAGTAGCATTGCCAGGTAGTACCCAGGTGAGGTATTTAGGTTCCAAGTACTTAATTTCCCCCCTTTGATCCTCCTGTTGGTATTTTTATATCATTGTGGTTTAAGAAGATGCTTTGTAGTATTTCAGTATTTTTTTTAAATTTATTTTTTGACCTCACATCTGGTCTATTCTGGAGGCTGCTCCATGTGCACTTAAGACTAATGTATCTTGAACTGTTGTTGGATACAGTGTTCAACAGACGACTATAAGGCCATTGTTATGTACCAGAAGCAATCCATAGCTGACCCTCCAGCAGGTTTTCAGAAGCAGTAAATCACACAGCTTATCTGTCTCCTGTCGAGCAGGTAATGGATTCAAACCACATGCCTTCAGGGTGACAACCCAGTGCCTTACTGCTAGGCTATGAACTGGTTAACTATATAGTTAGTTCAGTTTTCATCTTTGTTGATCTTCTTTCCAGTCATCCTGTCCTTCATTAAGAATAGTGTATTGAAATATCCTCCTGTTATTTTGGTGGTGTCTGTTAAAGTTGGGTTTGTGTATTTTCAGCTTTATCATTAGATGTCCAGATATAAATTATAGTTGTATCCTCTAGTTTGATTGACCTTTTAATAATTTTATAGTGTCCTCTCAGGTCTCTTCTGGTTTTTGGCCTTGAAGTCTGTCTTATCAAAGATTGCTGTTGGCACTCCTGCTCTTTTTAAAATTGTCATTTACATGAAACATTTTTCCCACCGTTTGCCTTTTAGTTTATTTGAATCCTTGATCTTGTTTTCATATCCATTCTGCCATTGTTTTTATCTTGACTAATGTGTTTAATCTATTCATATTAAGTGTAATTACTGATAGACTTTTTTAATTATTAAAATACTGGGTTTATTTCACATGTATGTTTTTGTTTCCCCACCATTTCCATTTGTCTGACCACTGCTACTACTTTGTCCTATCATAACATCCCATACGTACTTAAAACCAAAGCAAAGGGTGGAGTTCCATCTTTAAAAATTAAACTGGCATCTTGGACAACACATTCTTGGCAAAGAAACCTGGACAACATTTATCAGACACGGTAGGTAAAGTTCTCACTCAGCATTATAAAAAAGGACAGCCAGATATCAACTGTTACAGAAATGAAATAAGACGGAAAATTTTAACAAACTGTTTTAACAAACTATTTTCTTAAAGAGACTTCCTCCACTGCCAGAGATCTTGAATAGCCTCCTGGTCTGTCATCCGGAAGCAATTCTTCACATAATTGATGAATTTGGCTTCCACTTTGGGAAGAGAACCACCTTTTTCTATACTTGCTTGCATTTTTGCTTCAATGTCTTCTACAGAACTAGGTCCTTTTGAAATTTTGGGAGTTTTTTCCCTGTGTTTTGAAAGATTCTTGTCCTTTTGATCATGGAGTTGATGGTTTTGAGTCTTTTCTATTCTGGTTTGATTTTTGTGCATTTTTGGCTGGAGTATCCCATATAGATTTCTTCACTGGTGCTTTTTCTTCAGCCTCATCATCATCAAACTCATCATCTTCATCTTCATTATCGTCGTCATCATCATCGTCAACCTCTTCATCAGTGGCAAGTTTCACCTTTTTCTGTGGAATTTTGTTACCGCCTGCAGGGGCAGATCTCTTTCCTGATATACTTAAGAGTTTCACATACTCCTCCTCTTCTTCATCTGACTCTGCATTTTCCTCCACAGCTACTGAGTGTTGTCCACTTATATGCACAGGCCCTGAGCCACACTTCAATCGTAAGACGACAGGTGGTGTTATTTCAAAGCCCCCAAGCAAAACCATTGGCTGTACAGACATTTTCAAAGTTGCCAGTGTTACTTTAATTGGGCTGCCCTCATAATTCATTACCTCTGCTTCAACAATGTATACAATTCATCCTTTGTACCAGCCCCTAAACTGACTGTTCTTAAAGATTACTGGTGCTCATTCTCATCATTATCCACCTTAAAGTGATAATCTTTGTCAGCTTTCAGTTCGCAACTGAAAAGGTAGTTTTGGGGCCGCAGGGGGCTCATGTCCATATCCATCGAATTTTCCATGGGTTGGTGGCCCACGTTTATGTGGGAGAGGACAGCAATAAAACGCCACTGTTGCCGAGAACAGCCCCGCAGGAATCACAGCAGGGTGATAGACTTTTTTTATCACTGACATTTTGTTGCTTTTTGCTTTTTTTTTTGGCATGGTGTAGCTAGTTACTTTGTTCTATTTTCTGTCTCTGTGTGAAGAACCATTGTTCCTATTTCTTATGAGCTTGATTTTGTTTTCAGGAATTCTGTTAATATCTGTTGTTCAGAGAATATCCTAATTTTACCATCAAATTTGACAGGCAGTCTTACTGGGTATAGGATTCGTGGTTGGCAGTTACTTTCTTTCAGATTTCTATATACATAATTCTTGCCTGCCTGGTTTCTGTTGAGAAATTTGAACTTAATTTTATTATTTCTCCTTTGTAAGTAACTTTTTATTTTCTTGAGCTGCTTTCAGTATTACTTGTCTTTGGTTTTGGAAAATTTTATTAGAAGTCTTAGTGATTTTCTTTTGGGATTTGTTTAGCCTCTTCAGGGCATATTTTTTTTTTTTTGTAATATTTGGAACATAATCTTCTAGTAGATTGTCACTGTGCTTCCCTCCCCCCTCCATGTTGTGTACTGTCGAAGTCAAATCAGATCCAACTGTTACAGAAGGAGATTGCCCCTCTTTTCTCCAGGGGAGCATCTGATGGATTTGAACTGTACGTCTTCAGGGCTGCAATGCAGTTTCTTGCCGCTAGGCCACCAGAGCTCCCTTCTCTGTGATTTTTTAGTCACTTCATGTTCTAGGATTCTAGTCACATATAAGTGATTCCTTTTGATGTGCTCCACATAATTCTTAGGCTTTCTTCATCCTTTTTTTTTTTATGACTTTGCCTCAGTCAGATAAGTGTTTAGGGCTTTGTTTTATATCTTACTGATTCTTTTTTCATCTTTTCAACTCTGATTCCCCCCTCAAATTGATTTTCATTCAGTTGGTTATATATGTTTTCTTTTACAACACTGTTTAGTTACAAAATGCCATTATTTACATCAGTTTATTAAAACCTCACTGTATTCTCCTTCCCTTGCACCTTATGCAGTTTCTGAAATTTTGATTTTAATATTCTAAATTCCAATTTTCTGTTGCTTCTAATTTTCCATTTATTTTATATCATTGGTCTTCTGTTGGTTTTGAAAACTATTCTGGAGGTTTGTGTACATTTTCCTTAATTTTGTCTGAACTTGTCCTTCAGTTTATTTTCATATTGTTGCTGGGATGATGTGGTACCTATGATTCCTTCAAATAAAAGCCTGTGTGTATGTGTGTGTGTATAGATTGTTTTTAGATGTCACAGAGTCAGACCTGACTCATAGCTGACCCTACAGAGGCTTTCAGAGGCTGTAGATTGCATGGTAATTGATTACCTACATTTCTCCCATGGAGCATCTGTGGATTTGAACTGCAGGCCTTGTCAGTACAATTCCACGTGACTACCACACATACATGCTAAACATGTAATCCATTTGAGGGATTTTCAACCTCAACACAGTTAAGAGTGTGTGATTGGCATAACCATGAATTTCCTTTGGTACTAATCTCTGTCAGGCTTTGCTACCACATAATAGTAGACATTTCATTTGGTGAACAACTGAAATGGGAAATATTTTCATAAAGGTAATAGACAATTTCACTTGTTTTGCATCCCTTAAGCATCAGTTTGACATTTGAAATAAAATTATAACACTATCTAATGGAGTTTTTAGTACTCATAGATGTCATATGTAAGATAAATTTCCACTTGAATAATTAGCTAATGTTAGATGGATCTTGGCAGAAAGCAAAGAATACCAGAAGAATGTCTGTCTGTGCTTCATTGACTATGCAAAGGCTTTTGACTGTGTGGATCACAACAAGCTGTGGCTGAGTCTGAGAAGAATGGGAATCCCAGAATATTTGATTGTGCTAATGCAAAAACTATACTTGGACCAAGAGGCAGTCTTCAGAACAGAGCAAGGAGATACTACATGGTTCAAAATCAAGAAGGGGGTCCATCAGGGATGTATCTCCATACCTTTTTAATCTGTATGCAGAACAGATAATCCGAGACGCTGGGCTGTACAAAGAGGAATGTGGCATCAGGATTGGTGGAAGAATCATCAACAGCCTGCGTTATGCAGATGACACAACCCTGCTTGCTGAAACTGAGGATCTGAAGCACTTGCTGCAGAGGGTCAAGGACTGCAGCTTCATTTATGGATTGAAGCTCAGGATCAAGAAAACAAAAGATTCTCACCACTGGGTCAATTGGCAGCATCAGTATGGATGGTGAAGAGATTGAGATAGGTAACAGTTTTAGTTTGCTTGGCTCCACAATTGACACTCTTGGTTACAGCAGCCAGGAAATCAAGAGACTCATTGCATTGGGAAAGTCAGCTGTGAGGGACCTCTCAAGAGTACTGAAAAGCAACAACATCAGGCTGTAGACTGAGGTGCGCCTGATCCAGGCTATAGTCTTTGCAATTTCATGCTATGCGTCAGAGAGTTGGACAGTGAATAGGGTTGATAGAAAGAAAATTGATGCCTTTGAGCTGTGGTGCTGGAGAAGAGTGTTGAATATACCATGGACTGCTAGGAGAACAAACAGGTTTGTCCTAGAGAAGGTGAAGCTGGAATGCTCCTTGGAGTCAAGGATTCTGAAGCTTCATCTGACATAGTTTGGGCATGTTGTAAGGAGGGACTGGTCCTTGGAGAGGGACATCATGTTTGGCAGAGTGGAGGGGCAGCGAAAGTGAGGAAGACCTTCAATGAGATGGATTGATTCTGTGACTGGAGCCATGGGAATAAGTGTGTTTGAGTTGGCTAGGTTGGCACAGGATAGAACAGTGTTTAGAGCTCTTGTACATAGGGTCGCTATGAGTCGCAAATAACTCAATGGCACATAACAGCAACAATATTCTAAGAACATTGTGATAAATGGAGTATTGGCCTGGTAATTGAAAGTTGATTGTTCAAACCCACAAGCTTCCAGAGAGAAAGATACGGCCGGCCATCTGCTTCTGTAAAGCTCGCCAACCTTGGAAACCCAGTGGGGTGGTTCTGCTCTGTCCTGTGGAATCACCATGAGTTGACATTGGCTTGATGGGAGCAGGTTCAAGTTACTGTAATCCCTAGTGCAACACTAAAGATACATGCAAAGATATACTAAAAACCCATTGTAGGAGCTCTGGTGGCAAGAAACTGTGCTGTAATCCCAAAGGCATGCAATTTGAATTTACCAGATGCTCGGATGGAGAAGGAGGGACAATCAGTTGGATCTGATTTGACGGCACATGATAAGGGAAAAAAAGAAAACCCACAGTAGCAAAATGAAAATGGAGTACTTAAAACTAGATAACGGAAGTGGGAAAGGGCAAACAGGAATGAAAAACAGGACAAACTGAAAATGATAAAATGGTAGACACAAATACAAAATAGTAATATTATTAAATGCAAATAATCTAAATAGAGCTATTAAAAGACAGTGATTTTTATTATTTCAGCCCCACCTCCAGTATGTCAACCAAAACACAACATGAATTCTAATGGTAATGGTATATTAAAAAGATGGATAAAGATACAATATGCAAACACTAGTAAAAAGATATTGTATCTTTACTATACCAGACATAGTAGATCATGGATAGTCTACTGACACTAAGTTATTGCCAACTAATTATGACCTTGTATGACTGTGTAGTTTCCCCATAAGGTTTCCAAGATTGAAAATCTTTAGAGAAACAAAAATCTTCACCTTTCTCCCGAGGAGCAGTTTGTGGGTTCAGACTGCCACTGTTTCAGTTAACAACGAAGCTCTTTAACCATTACACTCCAAGGACAAAAAGGTATATTATAATTATAATGGGATCTGTTTACCAATAAGATTTTTTCTAAAAGTCCTCTAAGAATAAGACTTCAAAATACATGAAGCAAAAAAAAAAAAAATAGACTAAAAGCAGGAATGGGCAAAACATCATGACAAGTAGAGAAAAAACTTTAAGTTGCCAAAGATTTATTTTTACCTGAATCTATAGTGCACATTCATGTTTTAGAGAAATGTTTCTAAAAATCAAATAACAGATTTTATTGGGCAAATCTGCCAAGGAATTGTTTAATATAGTAAAGAGCAAGAATTTTGCTTTGAAGACAAGGGTGTGCTTGGCCCTAACTGTATTATTTTCAGCTGTTTTTTAAATGCTGTGAAAGTTGAGCAGTGAACAGGGAAGACATAAAAAGAATTGACACCTTTGAATACGGTTTTGGCAAAAGAATATTGAAGATATCATGAGTTACTGAAAATTTTAATTAAAAAATTTATTAGAAAAAATGCAGCCAGAATGCTTCTTCGAAGAAAAGGTAGAGTTTGGGTTTTTTTTTTGTTTTTTTTTTTTTAAGATCTGGAAAATAAAATTTTTATTTGGTATTTGGTATAATATTCTGGTAAGATAATAATGAATTTTTTAATTTAAATAATAGTTTGTACATGTCCTGTTAGGCCATTATTAAGTTAAAAACAAGAGCAAAGTATATGTAAAATATATTTAAGGACCAACAAACAATAATGTGCAGTATTATATGTAAAGGTAGATACTTCGGTTCTTTGGCCTCACATTTTATCAAATGTGCAACTTTGCGTGACATACTTTGGGCATGCCTTGAGGAAGGGCCAGTCCCTCGAGAGCGACAGCATGCTTGGAAGAGTAGAGTGTCAGCTAAAAAGAGGAAGGCTCTCAAAGAGGTGGAGTTAACAAGGACTGCTGCCGCCATGGGCTTCAGCATGACAGAGCTCCTGAGGAGGTGAGGGAGCAGCAGGATTGACTCCATGACCTCTGACAACTGTCACAGCTTGCAGGTGGATTCTAGCAGGTACTCTTAATTGAGAAAACAAGTAAAGAGTAAATCAGGACAACTGAATAGCACTGCCAGCCAACTCAGTTGACTTTAGAGAACATACCATGCAACAGAGCAGAATACATACTCTTTTCAGCTGTTTCTGTGACATGCTGAAGTTGGGTTTGGCAGATTTTTGGTGCACAGGACCAGATAGTGTGTGTTTGGTGAACTGTGTGTTCTCTGCTGCACCAAAAATAGCTCCAGAAAATTCATAAATATATGAGCATGGCTGCTGTGTGTTTTACTCATCGGTGTTCTGTGGGTCTTATAGATGATCTGAGAGGTGTCTGCAGCACATGGAAGTGAGATTCACATAGGAAAGCCAGGAAACAAACAGAATTTACTACGTATCAATTCTAGAGAGGAAACTAGATAACACTTTGGTGCAGGACTACATAGGGTGTTGCAATAAGATGACAACAACAAACTGGGATTTTAGGAGGGGCATTCAAGACAAGTACTGTTGAATCTGGGGATGAGTGTGGTGTTTGTCACTCATGAGGGGCATGGCCCGAGGGGCAAGGAGTAACTGTGACCAGTGAGGAAGTTTGGGTTATAAGACAGTAAAGTGTCCCTATTACAGGACACTACACAAGGCATGCCTGGGAGAGGTAGTTGGAGGACCCGGTTGTGATAAAATAAGAACAATCAGAAAATGGGTGAATGGGCAACTAGCCAGAATCACTAGATTCTAAGAATTTGAAAGATTGTTGTTGCTCCATTCTATAATGTTTTTGGAAGTCTTAATTGTTTTGTAAAATGCTACATAAAATATTTGTGACTCCTCATCATAATAAAAGCTTGTCTGATGGTAAAACCAAAAGTCTATTTAAAAAAAATCTCAAAGGGTGAATGAGTAGGTATAAGGGCATTTAATTTCCTTTATTTGCTGGCAGTCACACTGGGAACATCTCTCTGGGACCAGCTGCTTTGTTATATTTCTTTGCGTGTCTGTTTATCGCTTTTCATTATAAACTGAATTCCCTACTAACACATTCACTTGTTTATGACCCATCATGACCTTCTTAAAATGACAGGCTCAGACTCAATATCTACACTCCCTCTTGATCGCCTTCCCACACTTCAGTGTCCATGTTCTGATTCTAAATCCCTAGGAAAGAGAGTATTTAATTGCTTCTATCATTTGTGGTTTAGGAGTGTGGCTGGGAGTAAAGGAACAGGGTAAAGGAACCCTTTTTCAGGGTTCAAAGCAGGGCGTGGCAGAAAATTATGGGTCCCTTTGGTAAAGGTCATGAATAATTATTTTTTATATACAGGAATAATAGTAAAGGAAGGTAATCTTTTTAGTCTGACCTGCCTTCCCCTGTTTGTGAATTATGTGAGAAAAGTAATCTCTTCTCTTTATACCTGTGACCCTATAAAGGGAACACTAAATAAAACCAGACTGACTTTAGCATCTCCTTAATGAATTTCAGTATTTAAGATTTTATATGAAATTTTATCAAGTGAAGAGTTTAATTCTACCTCAAAAAATTAAATATGTATTATACTTGAAATTTTTTAAAAAAGGAATTCACTTATGCTCATAGATCCTAAAACCTAGGATTTTAAGAAAATCACTCTTGTTCTACATACATTCCTAGCATCATTTCTTGTATAATTTTAAAATCTGAAATCCTCTTAGCATGTAGAGTAAATAGATTATGATATATTGAAGGATTAAGCTTTACCGTTTTGTGTCAGATTAATCCCTCATATATAGATCATCACTTGAACTGACAGGAATATGGCTGCAATTCAGCAAAAAAAAAAAAAAAAGAATAAGTAACACATTTCATTATTTTATGTGGCATAAACTCTGTTCTTCTTGACAGGTTATTATAAAATTCCCCAAATTATAAGTTAAATATACCTAATAAACATGATGGGTTCAAGTATGTCAGGGTTGGTGAGGGTGGCTCAGGATAGGGCAACGTTCAGATCTCTTGTTCAAAGGGTTGCTAGGAATCGTCGTTAACTCAGTGGCACCTAAAAACAGTAATAGACTGGAATTTTTTCAGAGTTTCACAGAGATTCCTGGGGAAAAATTAGATTTTGCAATAATGCCATTCAATACTGTTTGGACTATACCACTTATTGTGGTAACTTGTTGAATAATGATAGTTTTTACACAAAAATGTTTACATGATTAAATATTATTTAGTGTTATATTAAATAATATGTTAAAAATACAGGTAAATTTTTTGTTTCAAATAGTTAATTATATGAAAACAGTAATCCAGTTGATTTTTAATATATTTTTGAATGAAATAACTAAAAGTGTTAAAATTGAATATGAAAAATTAGAGACAGCTGTTAGGTAGAAGTATGGTTCGAAATTTAAACTTCCCTTACATATTTCTTAAAAAGAAATATGTAAGGGAAGTTTAAATTAGTTAAAGCATCGATTTTTTTAAAAAAGTTTAATGACAATTTAAGTGTATACTGTAAGTAAACAATTCACTGGCATAACACTGATTTTACATGTAATTGAATAAAACATGTTTCAAAGTAAGATTTTAATAAACTTTCACATAGCACATGAAAAATATTTATGTGTAGGTTACATTGTTGTGTTGTTGTTGCATTAGAGCAATTATGGAAAAGTAGCACTGCTTTCAACAGCAGCAGCCAGAGTGGGGGAGAGGCAGAGACCAGTCAGACAGCTTAACTCGAACTGCTGCCTTCTAGAGTCAGAGCCCTGGCCATCACCTGGGCTTACAGGCCTAGTGAGTCAGAAGAATGGATAGACACTGTAACCAGCAGATCTAAGAGCTTTGACACACTGGCCCAAAGTCAGGAGACTGAAAGTCAAACCACCTGGGCTTATGCCTGAGAAGGAGCTGTCCTGACTGCAGAATTCCTTGAATGTTTCTGACCTGAATTGTAAACTTTATCTCTCTATTAGACCCGTTATCATGAAACAAAAAGGAAACTGTTTAAGAAAGAAACAAAACACAACAAAAACCCACAACAACTTCTTTGAAAAGCTGAGACTAGTATATGAACAATACTGTTAGATGTTGTGACCCTTTGAACACCGGCTGCAAGCTTGTCCTTTCCTGCCCCTCCACCAAGATCTCAGGTGCGTCGTTGCTGGTACTGTGTCACCCCATCTTGTTGAAGATCTTCAGTAAGACTGTTAGCAAAGTTAAAATCTAGGTTTCTTTTATTAATTGTATTTCAGACTCCATGACACTTTTTTTAAAAAAAAGCTTTTTTATTAAAGCAAATTGGCAGCTATTGAACTAAGATGATATTTTTGGATTATGAAAAAATGGAAATATTCTTAGCAAAATCTTGCTACTTCTGAAAGTGAGTTCTTTTTTTGGAGTTGTTTTAAGGAGATAATTATGCAGATTTCAATACAATTCTCTTCAGAGATTTTAAAGTCATATAACTACATACTACATATGTATTTTGAAATAATATAATTTACATAATTTCAGAATAAAATAATAACAAGTCCTACTCTTTTTATGGAACCCAAGTAGTAGATGAGATGAACTGACACAGTGATTGGGGTAATAGGGCAGGTGTGTGGAGACAGTGGTGGCCTAGTGCCAAGAAACTGCACTGCAATCCCAAAGGCTTGTGGTTTGAATCCTCCAGTGGCTCCATGGGAGAAGTCTCCTCTGATGTGATTTACTATCTCTGAAAACCCACTGGAGGGTCAGCTGTAGGTCGGTTATGACTCAGTGGTACACACCAGCAACTACAAGAAGTGGATGAGATGGATTTAACACAGGGACTGGGTTCATGGGGCCAGGCGTGTCGTGTTCAAGACAGACTGGCTCAGGATAGAGCAGAGTTCAGAGCTACTGTTCATGAGGTCACTTTGAGTCACAGTTGTCTCGACAGCACATAACACAACAACAGTAGTAGTTTAAGTGCTGGCCTGCTGAGAGATGAGCAGTTTGAAGTCACCTGTCACTCTGTGGAAGAAAGTTGAGGTAGACTCCTGTTGAAATAATAGCATTGGGTGAGTTTTAAAATGAAATGGTGCTCTCTTTGTTGGATTGCACACCAGATGGTCAGAGGTTTGAATCCACCACCCACTCCTCAGAGGAAAGATGAGGTAGTGTTCTCCGTGAAAATTTACAGCCTCAGCAACTGGACAGGGGGTCGACCTGAGTCAGAACCAACTCAAAGCAGTTCAGAATTCGCCACTGACTCTCCAGGAAAAATGAACTAGCCCTTGGTTTGAATCATTGGCATTTGGGTTGGCAGCACAACTCGTCACCCACCAGGACACCCAGAGTGCCCTACTAGTGGGATAGGAGTTGCTTCGGAACCAGCTCACAGCTGATCCTCGGGGATCTTCACGTGGAAGGAGATTACACATACCTCCATTTCAGAGCCACTCATGGATTTGAACTCGAGAGGTGAAGCCCCCTATGCATTTTATATTTAATATCTTATTTAATAAGCTTCCCTTTTTTGCACAGACTGTAGTATCGTCTGGATCTCTACCACCCTCAAGCGCACTGTTGCAATAACTGTCATTCCATCTTGTGGAGGATTGTCCTCTCTCACTGACCATCTCTTTCACTGACCCTTTCCCAAGATGATCTCTCCTGATAACATGCCAGAAGTATGTGAGATGGAGTTTTACTGTCCTTGACTCTAAGGAGTTCTTTGGGTGCACTTCTACCAAGACAGATTGATCATTTTGACACTTTGTGGAATATTCTGTACTCTAGCACAACTCAGAAGCATCATGACAGTATTGCAGGATATGGCAAGGTTCATAGGATTGCTGTGGTTTGTGGTTGATACAGTGGGACCTAACAACAACAAGTAGTCATTGGAGGAACTCTTACTGATGCAGTGGTTAAGTCCTTGACTAGCCAAAAGGTCAGTAGTTCGATTCCATCAAGCACTTTAAAGAGGAAAGATACACACTGTCATTCCATAATGACATAATATCTTGGAAACCTGAAGGAGGGTCATTAAGAGGTGGAGCTTCTAACAGGTTCGGTTCTGGTATGACATAGACAGCAGTGGTTTGGTTTAAGATCCAGAAACCATATTGACCCTTTCTACCAGGGTCTCACCTTATGTATAATATTAGTCACATGAACAAAAGGATATGGGACAACAGGAAGTGCATCCTATATCAAGCATGATAACTGCTGTAAGGTGGACAGACTGCCACTGTCATGAAAGCATTTGACAAAACTTAGTTAACTTTTCACATATGTCTGCATGACAAAGAAGGTTGAGTATAGTAAAATGAAAATTCCTGCGAGTGTGCATCTCTTTTTAGTATGGCTTATACTCTATGCATTTTAAAAACTTTGTTCCTAGCAGTTCAAACTGAAAAATCTAATTTGAGCTTCCTGTTCCTTTTTTATCTTATCCTTTAGTAGAGGTACAGAAAAAAAAAATAGGAGCTTTCAATCTAATTGACTATGAAATTGAACTTGGATAGAGTTCTTTTAAAATAATAACTATAGATCTCCACAATTATAAATTATCTGCAGTATACTAATGGACAGGTGCCAAGAACTGTGTGAAGGATGACATTTTACCCTGCGTGCAAGCTAACAAGTAACTGTACTGTGGTACAGTTTTGGGGGGATGTTGATAGATATGAGACTCTTTAGAGACAAAGGATAGCAGTAACCCTGTTTATTACAGCACCAACAGTAGTGACAGTAACATTTTTTCTTGCATTGATCCCTTAAGTTCCACTCCTACATGCAGAGAGGGCCAGATGATACCTGTGCACTGTATAGGTGTATAGGAATGGAACTCTGAGCTTAGGGAACTCGAATATTTTGTAGTGAGCACAAGGCATACCTGTCTGCTGTCCTAGGATACTCTCATTCCACTTGTTCAGAAGTCAGTTAATGCCTCAAAACAAAAGAGTAAGGAATTCAAGAGACCTGTGGTTCTGGGCTCAAATTTTTGCTTACTAAATATGCATATTGCAAATTAATATTGTAAACAAGACTATAGGAGAAAATGTTTAAAATACTTGGGAGAACCAAATTTATATGCACTTTTAGAGCAGCAACAAACAAGTAAAATTTAAGCTACTTCCAGAATTCTACATTACTGAAAGTATGTAGGCTAAAATAAAAAGCATGAACCCTTAAATGCTTTGTTTCCTACTGCTAGAGAGTCTCTCTATACACTTGATTAAAACCTAAAACCCCCCTTTATATTATTTGCATCTTTACTCTGTACTATAAAAGGCATTGGGGATGCAGCTGTGAAGAAAATGGGCCAAGTGCTTCTGTTGAGTTGTCATTCACACACTTACTATGTGAGTATGTGCACCAGGTACATGCCCAACAGTATTCAACACTTAATAGACACCTCATGTGTCCAGGCAAGGAATGGGATGTGAAGTTCATGTTGGAAACTGTCAACCAACAAAGAATTAAAAAAAAATGAAAAGAAAAAGACTTCCAATTTACCAGTAGACCTAGAACGAATCAGCTTGTGTGAAACAAAACTTTTTTTTAAAAAAAGTGAAGGTATTCTTTTATAAGTGTCTAGTCTTCCAAGTTGTTTAAAACATCTCCCAAGCCAGACAGACCCTGGGAGCTTCTGCTGCCCCTTTATTTAGCAATTGCTGCCCAAATTTCAGGACTGCGGCATTAGCCTGGAGAGCACCAGACACAGGCGGTTTTTTTGTGCAGTGTTTTGATACTTGGAGGAGTCCTCTTAAGACGTGTCCTAATATACCCACTTTGCAGACAAAGAAACCAAGGTTCAGGGAGTTTCTGTTTCCCAAGGTCAGTCACTCAGTTGGGAAATAGCAGAGTATGAGAGAAGTAGGAGTTTTCTGATGCCAAAATATGTCTTCTAGTCACAGCATGTTCTTTGTAAGACAGTGTTCAATATCCCACTTTAAAAAAAAAAAAGGTAGGTTAAGGATTCTTATTTAGGATCACTTTGCCTTTATGTTTTTAAAGCAATAAGCCTTTATTTTGAAAGAACTTTGAATTTAAAAATTTTAGCTTATTCATATCACCTGTATTCTTCTTAGTCCATATAGGGAAATTTTAATTTGTATCAAGCCATAAAAAAGTGTAGGTGTGAAAAGAGATGTTTCTTTTTGACATTTTAAAAAGTTTCTTC
This sequence comes from Elephantulus edwardii, assembly GCF_000299155.1. Taxonomy (NCBI): domain Eukaryota; kingdom Metazoa; phylum Chordata; class Mammalia; order Macroscelidea; family Macroscelididae; genus Elephantulus; species Elephantulus edwardii. The sequence continues at coordinate 23,195,105 of NW_006399761.1, read as the reverse complement.
TTTACACCAGGCCGAAGTGAACCATTTTGAGAGCGCCACCATCTCCTAGTTCCTGCAAATAAATAAGAATTAAAATAATGTTGAGAGTAAAAAGATAATTGACTTAAAGCATGCCATTATGATTTTAATTAAATATTTTTAAAAGAATGGAATAAAATTAAAGGTTAAAATTTACTGTACATGGTAAACAGTTGTGTAATTTTTAATTAAAAGTTTGTTAATGTTGTTAGGTGCTGTCAGCTGTGACTCACAGTGACCCTACAGACAATGGATCTGAATCCTGCCCTGTATGGTGCCATCCTTACTATCTCTCACACACTCAAGCCCACTTGCAGTCACTGTGTCCATCCATCTCATTGAGGGTCTTCTCCTTGGCTGAGGCTCCACCTTTCCAATCATGTTGCTCTTTTCCAAGGACTGTTCATAAAAATTAATCCAGAGGAATCATATATAAAGCACAAGGCAAAGAATAGAGAACAAGATGTTAATATTTGTAAACAACTAAAGGATTTTTAAAAGAATGTTTTCAGTGAAAGCTTCCATAGCAAATTAGATTCCCACAGAGTAATTTTTAAGCAGATTATTCAGTAACACGGGAGATAAAATGTCGACATTTTCATTATTTCTGTTCTGCTGGTTCTTCATTCCGTGAGTTTCACTGTTCATTCTCCTTACCTTTTCATTTTCCTTTAGAGTCACTTTGGATTATTTGGCTTCATACAGGTGATTAGGCTGAAGGAGTACAGTTCTCACAAATGATATTTTTTATTTTATGAGTGAGTAGATTAGTGAGATAAAATAACTGATTGACCTCTGGGAGAAATTTCACTTCAAAATTTAAAGGGTAACACAGAGCAGTCTCTAGGGATTTCCTCCACACTGTGTGGATCCAGTATATTTGTACATTTTAAGACTCTGAATTGTATTCTTTATTTTTCTCCCATTCTAGCAAGGTCCATTTATTGTGTCCCAGCTTAGAGTAGTCTGTAATGATAGCCAGGCATCATGGAAGGTCTGGTCTCAGGCTAGATGAGGCCATGATTTGTGTAAGTTAGTTAGTCCTACAAACTGGTTTAATCTTTGTTTTGGGTGTCTTTCCACTTGATCTAACTACATCGTTGTGTAGATAGTCACTTATGCTCTGCTTATTCCAGGAGGGTGAAGAACGTAAACTTTATGAACTGTGTTATGCCACTTAGTCAGGATGTCTCATGAAACTATGGGTTTAAGCTTTAAAACCCAGTAAACCAATCTTGAGAAGTGTCTGGTTACATCTGTGGGCCTAGTAGTAAGAAGTTGCGAACCCAACCCCAAGACAGATGGTTCAAATCTCCTAGCTGCTTCAAGGGAGCAAGATGGCTAGTTCTACTCCTCTGCATTTAAAGCCGCTGAAAATCTGCTGGAGGATCAGCTCTGAGTTGATTCAGACTTGACAGCACATATCAACAAGAAGGGCTTACACTCCATGTATTTTATTACATACAGCAATATGTGTGCTGCACATAGTCAACATCTGCCAATAGATAAACCCTCAACAAGATGGATCGACACAGTTACTCTGACAGTGAACTCAAGCCCAGAGATCCTGAGGATGGTGCAGGACAGGCAAGGTTCTGATCAGCTGTGCACAGGGTCATTGAGTCATCCACTCACTGGCCTCTAACAATTGCCACTGACACTGAGAAACACAAGGAGCCCTGGTGGTGCAGTGGTTAAGTGTTTGACAGCCAAAAGATCAAGGTTCAGGTTCACCAGCTGCTTGTAGGAGAAAGGTGGGTGCTTGCTTTGGAAATCTTATGGGGGAGGGGAACAGTTCTGTCCTATATGGATGATTACTGTTGTCAAGTTGAAACTGACCCATAGCCGACCCTCAACTATGTGTTCAGAGGCTGGAGAAAGCAGGGGAAGAGACTGCCCATCTTTCCCCTATGCAACACTTGGTGGGCTTGGACCATCTACTTTTTGCTTAAGCACCAGACCAACAGAACTCTCTTAGCAACACTATGACTCAAAACTGACTAGGTGGCAATGTGTTTGGCCTCCTGTGCATCGTTTTCAGATGCACACATACTTATTTATTTAACCACACACACTTCTGGGTTGTTGTCACTGCTGTTGCAGCTAAACACATTACAATGAAAAACTGCAAAACTGTTTCATAATTTTATTATTTCATTGATATTATGTGCCATCAAGTCTTCTGTGACTCACAACAGTCTATGTACAACAGCTCTGAAAATTGCCCTGTCCTGAGCCAGTCTTACTGACTCCAGCACACCTATTCTTATTACCCCAGTTACTGTATCACTCCATCTCATCCAGAGTCTTCCTCTCTTGTACTGTCCCTCCACCCTTCCAACATGTCCTTCTCCAAGGACCAGTCTCTCCTGGCCTTGTACCCAAAGTATGTGAGATGGCACTTCAAATCCTAGCCTGCAAGAAAAAACTTGGTTTCACCCTCTTCAGGACAGACCTATTTGTTCACCTGGAAGTCCATGGTATGTTCAAGGCTTTTCTCCAGCACCACAAATCAAAGGCATTGATAATTCTTCTGTCATCCTTATTTACTGTCCAGCTCTCTGATGCATGGCATGTAATTGCGAAGACCATGGCCTGGATTAGGCATACCTTAATCCCTGGACTGATGTCATGGTGGGTTAAGGACTCTGAGGTCCCTGACAGTAGATTTCCCCAGTGTAATTTGTTTTTTGATTTTCTGACTGGTGGTGCCAAGAGTGTTGATTGTGGAGCTGGGTTAGCTAAAATTGGTAGGATTTTATAAAACTGTCTACTCTGAAAGGTCCTAAATAGTATGTAGGGTGTTATGCTTAGACTTGAATGTTAGCCTTTTTTTAAAAAAAAGACACCACCAAAAAACAATACACTCCACTTTACTGGTTTACATAATTTATTCACATTGTGTTTCATTTATGTACACTGGTTTGTTCTTTTCCCTCACCCACTCCCTCCACCCACCAGATCGTGACCATGTGATTCGTCTCCCCCTCTCTCTTTGGATGTTCTTATCTGCCTGAGTTAGTTCACTCAGCATAATACTCTCTGGCCTCCCCCATGTGATATAGTATTTTTCAAAATTACTGCTTCTGAGTGCTGCCTAGTATTCCATTGTGTGACTATACAATTTCTCAATCCATTTGTTTGTTGATGGACATTTGGGCTGTTTTCATGTTCTTGCTTTTGTGAATAATGTTGCTATGGACATCATCATAAAAATCTCCGCTTGCATATCAGTTCTGTTTTCCTTCGGGTGTATTCCAAGCACTGGAATTTCTATGTTGAGCTTTTCTGAGGAAATGCCAAATTGCCTTCCAGAGTGGCTGTACCATTTTACAATCCCACCAACAGTGTATGAGACTTCCAGTCTCTCTTTGCATCCTCTCCAACATTTATTACTTGCTGTCCTGTTAATCTTTTCCACTGCAGTTGGGGCAAGATGATATCTCATTGTGGTTTTGATTTGCATCTCTTGTTGCCATTGATTATGTTACCACTGAGTAGTAGCTTTTGAGGTAATGCGTCATAGATAGCAAAAAATCATGGTTCTCTAACAAAGCTTCGTCTTATGTGCTTTGCTCATGTTACAAGGAGAGACTATGCCTTGGAGAGAGACATCATACTTGGAAAGGCGGAGGGATGGTGAAGGAGATGAAGACTCTGAGTTGTTGAAGATAGGACGGGGTTCGTATCTGTTGTTCATAGGGTTGCTATGAGCCATACTTGACTCGAATGCACCTAACAACAACAGCAATGCTTCTTTTTCACTGAGAACGATCTCTCAGAAAGTCATTGTTTATTTGTACTGTTTTTAAATAGTTATATTTCCAAGAAACCAGGTGTTGGGGCTGAAAAGTAAGGGAAACCTATGTTTTCATGTGCCTAAGGATCCTAATTGTACACTGATTGAAAAGAAAACAACCAAAAACCTGGAAAACAGGTAACGAGGAATGAGTAATTTAATACTGCCTGGGGCGCGTGTGTATGTGCTGGCAAGTTCAGGGGCTTTAGATAGTTTTCAATTTAAGAATAAAGTTAATGTTATGAGAAGTAATGCTTTTAAAAGCACAAGTTCCAATTCTTGGCCTATAAACTATATACCAAAGTCGAGGTTCTGTACTAGCAGAATGCTTATCAGGAAACCTGTATTTAGCTTTTATATAGCTCATTAAGAGGCAGAAGTCCTAGGCAATTTACTGTTTTTTTGATATAGCTACAGAATATTGCTGTAAGGCTAAGACTTTGCAGACCCATGAAGTATGAATCATGGAATCTGGTCATTTTCTTGCTGTGGGGTCACGATCTACGCTGTACTATTTCTTTTATGTTAGGACTTAAATTTTTAAAAGTGGGAACTATATAATTAATTTCTCAAGGGACTTTAAAAAACAACAACAAAACACCCTCTTCTTTTTCTTTGAAGGATTTCCTTTAAAATTCATTTCAGCTTTTTTTCAGCACTTTCCCATGGTTTCCATGATAGCTCATTTCGGTAAAAAATAAAAATTTTTTAAAAAATCTTGACTTGTACCTATTTTCCTTGTTGTTGTGTACTGTCAATTTAGAACCAACCCATAGCTGACCCTGCAGCAGGTTTTCAGAGACAGTTAATCGCACGGGAGATGCCCATCTTTCTCGTATGGAGCAACTGGTAGATTTGAACTGCATGCCTTCTGGTTGGCAGTGAAACTAGGATAATGTATTTCTGTGCATTCAGCTATTTAATCATCACTCAAAGCATACTTGTAAAATGAAATTTGGGAAACAAAAGTATAATAATTTATGATTGTCTCACCAGTTAAAAAACTGAATTAACATAGTGGTATATTTTCTTCAAATCTCTTTTTTTCATGTATATTTTTTTTTAAGTAGCCATATTATGTGAACAATTCTATCCTTTCCCCCTTCAAAGTCTTTCAGTATTTCTAAAAGTCTTTTGATTCTCATTTTAATGATCCCTTTTTCAGTATAAACTTTTATTTCTAGTTTCTTCTATTTTATAAATATGTTTTATATAAATAATGCTCTGATACTCTCATTGGACAGAAACTTTTTTCTGTATTTAGGATTAGTTCCTTGATATAAAGCTACAGAAATAGAATATTGGACCAAAGGTGAAAGAGTTTAGGCTTCTGAATCAATCCTGTTGACATGGTAGTTTTGCTGTTAGTACTAAGTAGTTTCTAAAGGCAGCATTCTAAAATGAGGATAAAACATAATGGATGAACCTCTTTGGAAAGATGAGTTTTGACTTAAAAGAACTTTTCTGGGGTAGGAGGCAGGGCAGTGGTAGGGCATGACCTGTCCTGGTTCGGGAGGAGGTGGTTTTGTTTGGTAACGTGAAGCTGAGGCCCCAGCAGAGGCTGATTTTCAGTTTGTTGTGTGCTGGGATTGTGCTCAACCTTGACTGAGTGAAGCTACATGTTAATTCCTGTAGAAATTTTCAGTGACAAAGGAGATTTCCTCTGTGCCTCGTTTGATTTCTACATATGGCTAAGTACATTTTCTGAGCCACACCCTGGCCGCTGTTACCTAATGTTGGGTGATACCAGGTCATTTCTTTCAAATGTACACAGGCTTTCATAAACAAATCTGCAGACAAGTTAAGGTTTGCTTTGCCTCCAAACTTGATTTTGACCGGTTGCTAACTTATTATGCTGCTTTCTTTAATGTCAGTATTAAATGATCTCATTACATTGTAGGGTTTCTCCACATCTCATTTCATAATGTGCCTAATTGTGTTCAACAAGAATGAAATCTGAGAAGTAGAAGACATCTTAAATCTCTTCTAATCAGAAACCCTTCCACATTGTGGTGCCTTTAGTGAGCCTGTGAACAGATCTGAACCTTGTATTGTGAGCTTTTCTCACAATCATCTCTGATACACTCAAGCCCATATTACAGTCAGGATGTCAGGCCGTTTTGTTGAAGAACCTATAAACAACAGATCTAAGCCTTGCCCTATCTGGTGCCATCCTTATCATCTTTGCCATGCATGAGCCTGCTGCCATAGGTATTTATCAGTCCTTCTTGTTAAGGGTCTGACAACTACCTTTCCCACCTGGATGTATTTTTTCCAAGGAGTGACCTCTTCTGACATCATGCCCAAAGCCTGTGACATGAAGTATCCACCCTCCCGTACGTTCAGATCCACTCACTTAGTGGCAGAGCAGAGGTTAAAGTTTTAATTTCCTTATTTCTTGAAATGTTTATTTTATTGCTTGCTTTTTTCCTGTATAAATAAGACGTATTCCATGCATATTCTGTCATTTGAGGTACCTACTTATAGGCATGCTTACCACCATGAATGGTAGGTGGCGATTTCCCGAGTAGTTGTCCAGCTGATTACATTTCATTAAGAATATTAACTCTGCTGCTTTCATATTTGGTATTACATAGGAATTTCCTTGTGATCAGCATTTGCAGTTTTTGGTACCTGACGTTTTTCTAGAAAATTCAACTTAAAGTTGACGATAAGATAAGCACTTGTCAAAGCCTGGCTTGATGCTTCTGGTACTCATGAGAGACGGGTTCAGGGCCATCTAACTTTTCTGTTGTCAGAGACCTCTCCAAAGTCCTGGAGAGCAGTGATGTTAGTATAAAAACTAAAGGTGCATCTTATTCAAGCCACAGTCTTTCATATCACCTGCTATGCATCTGAGACCTGGGTAACAGAAGAATTCATGCTTTTGAGTTGTGGTGTTAGAGAAAAGTGCTGAATATCTCAGGACTGCTAGAAAAACAGACAGATAAGTATTGGAGAAAGTGCAACCAGAGTGCTCACTGGAGAGCAAGATGGTGACGCTTCACTTCACATACTTGGGCACTTTGTTAGGAGAGAGGCTGTTCCTTGGAAAGGGAAATCATGCTCAAAAGGTAGAGAGTGTCAGCAAAATAGAAGACCCTTAACAAGATGGATTGATATGGTGTCTGTGACAGTGGGCTCCCATGTATTGGCGATAAGGATGACACAGGATAAGACAAAGTTCAGATCTATTGTTCATAGGTTTGTTATGAGTCTTTGACTTGACGGCACCTTAACAACTTCTCTGCTACTAGATCATCAGAGAGGAATGCATGTAAAACATGTCATCTCACCTTTCCACAGAAATACCTTCACTTAATTATAAGTTTTTTTAGCTTTTATAGAAAATTTTAAGAAATATCTATGAATTCAGTACTAAAAATTTCTATCCAGGGGGAAAAAAAGTACAATTTGTATATTAAATTCAATAACAATAATAATGAACAATGTTTTAGAATTTACAAAATGTTTTCATATCACCTAATATGATACAGCAATCCTGTTACAGAATTAGATTGAAAAAACCCTCCAACTCATTGCTGTCAAGTTGAAGCTGACTCCGAGCTGTCAGTAAGTTTTAGGAAGCTGTAAATTCCCCCGGAGGAGACTGTTCATTTTGCTTATAAAGGTCTGGGAGGAAGTGCAACTGGAATGCTCCTTGGAGAATGGTGAAATTTTGTCTCACATACTTTGGTCAAGTTGTTGAGAGGGGCCAGTCCTGGGAAAAAAAGACATCATGCTGGGAAAGGTAGAGAATCAGAGAAAGAGAAGATGGCTCTAAATAAGACTGATTGACACAGTGACTATAACAACGGGCTCAAGCATATCAGAGGTCATGATAGCTTGGGATAGCACAAAATTTAGATCTGTATCTGTTGTTTGTTGGGTTGCTGTAAGTTAACTGGACAAGACCTAATAATAACAGCTACCATGGACATTGATTGTGGATCCAGATGAAATCATTGACACAACTTCCGTCTTTTTTCATCTAACTCTGTTGCCCAGTAGTGAAGACTTATTTTCTGGATGTTGAGATGTAATCCATAGCATGACCAGAGTTTTTGATCTTCCTCACCAAATGCTTCTTCACTTTTCTGCAAGCAAGGTTGTGTCACTTGCAGGCTGTTGATGAATTTTTCTCCAATCCTGATGCCACATTCTTTTTCATATAGTCCAGTTTTCTGAAGTATTTGCTCAGCATTCAGATTGAATAGGTATGAAGAACTGAATAGATATGTTAGTTTGCATCAAGTTGATTCTGATTTACGACAACCTATGGGTTACAGTGTAGACTTGCTCTATAGGGATTTTTTTGGCTTTAATTTTATGTGAAACCCATCTGTTAGTCTGTTTTTCACGGTGCTCCTAGGTGGTTTGAAACTACAATATAGTGCAATTTTCAATACCTAGGGACCTTGTGTAACAGATACTCTGTGTGTGTTTGTTCCAATTCATAGCAACGCTGTGTACAACAGAATGTAGCCCTACACTCTGGCATAGTTCTTATGTGCTGGGCTGCTGACCAAGAGGTAGGCTGTTCTAATCCACTTGCTATTCTGTGTGAGAGAGATGAGGCAGTCTCTTACCATTAAGATTTAGGAGCCCTAATAGGATAGTGTGTAATTTATCGGGCTGTTAACTCAAAGGTTGTTGGTGGGAATTCATCAGCTGCTCTAAGACAGAAGGACATTTGAGTTTTTTTGTTTTTTTTTTTTTTAGAATGTTTTGTACCATAGAGTAGGAACTGATCCACTGCTGACCCTCAAGCAGGTTTTCAGAGGCAATTAATCGGATGGGAGGAAATTGCCCATCCTTCTCCCACAGAGCAGCTAGTGGTCTAGAACCACATGCCTTTGGGATTGCAGCACAGCTTCTTGCCACTAGGCCACCAGAGCTTTTGTTTTTTTAAGAATAAGTACTGATAAAGAAACCTGTTGCTGTTGAATCACTTCTAATATGCATCCTCCATTGGTTTTCCAATGTGTATCTTAACTGGAAACACCTTCATTTTCTCCCATGGAGTGAAGACACAGTGTGTAACTTGGGACTTTATCCTGTTGTGTTTAAATAAGGTGATTCTTATGCAAATTACTCTGGCAGAAAGCTGGCTTTTTAGGTGGTGGTAGAAATAGACTAAACACAAGATATATGTTAGAAAGCAGTATTCCAGGTGAAGAAGATAAAAACATGACTTAGAATTGATAGGAATAATGCTAGAATTTAAATGGATTTAGAAACAATAATCAATAGACCTTAATGACTGGCAGGATTAGTTGTAGTGGCTCCTAGGGGATCAGGAATAGCAAGGACTGTTGTGGAAGAACTGTCTCCTCAAGGTAAAATCAGCCTTAATGATGTACATGGAATAAAGCTGTCAACTAGTGATGGTCTGTGTTGCTGTGTCATGACTCAGATTGAGAACAAACAGCCAATTATTGGAATCTGGAATGCACAAATCTGGACCATTCTTAATTGACAGTCATATGGCCTACCATGCCACAATAACAAAGATGAATGACACATTCATTGTCAAAATGAGATTTAAAAATATCTTGATATTATACTTCATGCCATCATGCCAGTGATACTACCTTATGCATACAAAAAAACCCTAATAATATGATTGTTCTTTAAATTTACACACCAGTTACTAAAGCCAACACGAAGAAATTGAGAATGTCTCCCAACTTGTGTTGTCTGAAATTGACCAAAGAGGCAATCAAGATGCATTGATAATAACTGCTGATTGGAATATATAACTTGGAAACAAAGAGAGAAGGTTGAAAAAATATGTTCTAGGTCATAGAAATTAGGTCAGAGATTGCATGATAGAATTTGATAAAGTCAATGACTTACTCATTGCCAGAACTGTTTTTCAACAACATAAATGGTGACTGTACACATGGACCTCAGCAGAGGGAAGACAAGAATCAGATCACCTACATCTGTGGATAGACATTATAGAATAACTCAGTATCAGTAGACAAAACTAGGCAAGGGGCTTACTATGGAGCAGACTATTAATGGCTCATATAAAAGTTAAAGGTGAAGATAATGAAAACAAGTACACTGTCGCCAGTACAGCTTTGAGAATATTGGAGCTAAATTTAGTAGCCATCTGAAGAACAGATTCAGTTCCCTGAATACCAGTGACCAAAGGCCAGATGAGTATGGAATGACATCAAGGATATCATCTATGAAGCAAGCAGAAGATCATCGCAAAGAAAGAATAGACTAAAATGATGTCAGAAGAGACTTTGAAACTTGCTCAGGAGTGAAAAGAAGTCAAACAAGGAGAAAGAGTGCTGAAATAAAAGAGCTAAACAGATTTCAAAGGGCTGCTTAAGCAGCAAAGCATTTCATGAACGATGCAAAGACCTGGGATCAGAAAAGGTAAGAAGGTAAGAACATTCTTGGTATTTCTTAGAGAAGAGAAGAAGAAGAAAAAATAAGCCTCAAGTTGTAACAATAATGAATGAATCTATGGACAAATAATGAATGATGCAAGAATCATGAAAATAAGGAAAAAAGAAATGAGTTACTGTACCAAACAGAACTGGTGGATGTTCAAATAAAATGTGTATTTTATTTGACAATTCAAAGTAATTGTTGACTTTGGTTAAAGGAGCCAGTGACATCATTTTAATGGGAGGGAGAAAATAAACTGAATAGAATCCTCTTAACTTTAGTTTTGGAAACTTCTGGACATAGTGACTACAACCATGGGCTTGCACATGGTGGAGATGGGATGGTAGAGGATAGAGCAGGTTTCAAGCTATTATTCATCAAGTCACCATGAGTCTAGTCAACTCTCTGGAACCCAACAGCAACTGGGTGACACAAATAGCTTGGCTGCTGATTGAAAAAGTTGGAAGACATGAGACTCCAAACACTGGCAAATCTGGGCCAAAACCCTCCCAACAACCCTAAGTCGCCTTTCTAGTTTATATTAAGAAGAGATAGTGACTATATTAGTAAACATATTGGCAGTAGTAGTTTTTCATAGTGGTACTTTCTAGTTCTTTTGAGCAAAGTTCATTGTTACTCCTAAGAAAAACATAAAAATACACGTTCTCCAAAGCAGAGCGACCTACTGTAAAATCATAAGACTTAGCTCCGATTAAGTCAACTGTTCAGGAAAAGAGGGGTGGAGCTGACTGAAGGACAAATGTCAGCAGCAAGGGCAGTTAGGATACCTGACCTGTCCCTGCTGAGCATGCTTCACACCTCATCAGGTACTGAGGTGAGAGTGAGACCTGGGCCTTTGCTTTCCTTCAGTACTTTATTCTCCTAGTTTTTATTCTGTTTTAGGTTTCTGGTGCTGTCTTGCTAAACATTACTTTAGGCCATTTCCAATGCAATAGGGTTTTGATATTTGTTACTTTTAAAAAAATTATTTATTTTTCATTTCAATGAACATCTACAGAGATTTTGGAATTCCATTCATTCATTGTTGCACTTTTCTCCCCCTCCACCCTCCCCTCAAGTGATCCTGCTTCATGGTGACCCCATATACAACAGAAGGAAGAACTGTCCAGCTATTTGTCAGCCCCAGAATCAGAGACTGGACCACTGTATCTATATGTGAGGATTCCATTGACCGATCTTTACAAGTAGGTCATCAGCCTGTCATTACTAGAGCTGTGGGAAATTCTGGTGACCTAGTGCCAAGAAGCTGCACTGCAATCCTGATGGCATGTGGTTCAAGGCTACCAGGTGCTCCACGGGAGGATGGGCAATCTCCTCCCCTGTGGTTAACTACCTCTGTGGGTCAGTTCCGACTCTTGTGGTCCACAGCATCATCAGTATTATTTATCATTATTGCAACTCAAAAGCCTCCACAATTCTGTAACTTCGTATATTAGTAATTCTTCATTTTGTTGTTCATTGCAGTCTTGTGTTGAGATACGTGTCTGGATATTGTCTTTCTCTCTGGTAGCTAGCATCTGGTCTGGAGACCTCCGCCCGAGGGTCCCCATGCCTTGTAGGCAGCTCTTCAGAATGGTCCCTCCTTACCACTTACGTTCTGTGTCCTTATTCCATGTGTCCTATACCTTGTTCTTTAGTGTTTGAGACTTTGGCCTTTTTTTTTCAACTAAAGTTTCCAGGATTATCATTAATATTTGTTGTCCTTTTCTGGTGTCTTTGGAGAAAAGGCTTGCATTTCCGTTTGTTTCATCCATCATCTTATCCAGAAGTTCTAAGTCATCAATTTTTAAACATACATAAATGTAGAGGGAGAATGGTATATGTCAGTTATTTTACTCATCAGTTAGCAATCCATATCAAACCAAACCTACTGCTTTCAAGTCAGTTTTCATTGTTAGTGACTCCAGAACTGTAAATCTTTACATAAAGAGACTGCCCATCTTCCTCCTCTGGATTTAAACTGCTAACTGTTCCGTTAGTAGCCTGACAAATACACTACCATGGTTCCTTTAATCTATACTCTTCTGCCTTGCCTTTTCCCTGTATTTTAAAGAATGAACATTTTCATATCAGTTATATCTCTTAAATACTGTAATGCCAAATTATTTCTAGGAAGATATTTATAGATGGATATTTATGAGTTTAATCACATAGATTTTTTCCTGAAATTAGAAAATATGATAATTAAACAATATCATGATTACACAGAAGAAATGTATTACCTGTTCTGTGCAGTCTTCATTTACTTCTCCCTCAAACAAGAGAGCATAATATGAATTACCCTAAAGTTTAATAGTGAACCATCATAGGAGTTATTGCTAGCAACCTTTACAGGTTTTCAGTAAAAAAATACTTAAAAGAATAAAAACATAAATTAAATATTGACTAACTCATAATCTCTAGGTTATTATGAGGCAGAAACTGTCTTTCAATAGTATTAGTTGTTATATACTGTTGAGTCAGAACCAACTCATAGCTGAGCCTGCAGCAGGTTTTTAGAGGCTGTAAACTGTACCGAAGACTGCTCATCCTTTTGTGGACATCCAGCTGGTGGATTTGAACTACACACCTTTGGGTTTACAGCACAACTCCTTACCACTCAGCCACCAGTTATTTTCATACAATGTCTAAACTGAGAACTATTATGACTAGTAACTTTCACCTAAATGGTGACTTTTAATTAGGAGCATTCTAGCTGCACTTACAAGATCAAATTGTTTGGTTTTCTGGAATTCCATGTTCTGTCCATGGTATGGTTAGTATTTTTCACCAATGCTGTCAAATATAAAGGTATCACTTTTTCTTTACGTTTCTTTATTCAGTCAAGGAATAAAAAATTTACTGTTTTTCAGAAGCTGGTTCAATATTTTATCTCCCTTTTGAGCAAGATAATTTTATGACTAAACAAAATGAAACTATAATTCTTTAATTTCATAATGTTTTTTAACAGATCCTCCATAAACCATGAAAACAGTGGAGAGTATTTTCAAACAGTAATTGTTACCTTTGTAAGTCTTCATATTTTGTACTTGAACTAGTACTTTAACTGTTCTTTTCCTTAAGTGACATCGAGTTCATACGGCCTCTAGTGTCCCAATGTACAACAAACCCCACCTTGACCCATGCTAAGAATCCCCACTATGTGGAAGCACTGTGTGTTGCAGTCACTGTGTCAGTTTATCTCATTGGGCGTCTTCCTCTCTTTCTCTTAAGTTCTGCCTTTTCAAGTATGATGTCTTCTTCTAAGGACTAGCCTTTCCTGGTCACATGCCCAAAGGGTGTGAGCTGGTATTTCACTATCCTTGCTGCTAAAGAGCCCTTCACTGCAATTCCTCCACCTAGGATTTGTTTTCTGGTAGGACATGGGATATCAGGACTCTTTGGTCTTCCTTCTTCTTTGATCAACTTTGAGGAACAAATTAAAAATACTAAGGCTGGGATCAGACACTCCTTAGTCTTAAGACTAACATCCTTGTTTTTATCGCACTTAAATATTTGAGAACAGATTTGTTTAGTGCAACATGTCTTTGAGTTCTTTCTTTAAAAAATCTTTATTAATTGTTAGATATTTTCTTTCTCCCTCCCCACCATCTCCCCAGCATGCAACACACTTTTGGTTCCAGATTGTTGTCATACATATGAACCTTAAACATATATTCCTTTCGGACAGTTCATCATCATCTATCCAATCGCCGCGCCTCTCCTGTCCTTTTATGACAGACATGTCTTCAAGGCCCCTTCATATTGTGTAATGTTTTATGAGTTCATTGTTTGCGCCATAATATTCCATTCTATGAATGCACCATAGTTATTCTATCCATTTGTTTGTTATTGGGCATTTGGGTTGCTTCCATCTCTTTGCTATTGGGACTAAGGCAGCAATAAACATGGGTGTGCATACATCTGTTTTAGTCGTCATGCCAGTTTCTGTGATTATATTCCTAGTTACGGAATTGCTAGTTCAAATGGTATTTCTGGTTCCAGCTTTTTGAGAAAGTGACCAGATGGCTTTCCATAACGGTTGCACCATTTTATACTCACCAGTGAATAAGAATTCCAGTCTCTTCACAACCTTGCCAGCATTTGTTGTTTGCTGATCTTTGAACTTTGCTGTTGTTGCTGGAGTGAGATGACTGCATAGTTTTGATTCTCATATCTCTAGTAGTTGAGGATTTTGAACATTTGTTCATGTGTTTGCTTGCTTGAATTTCTTCTTTGGTGAAGTGTCTGTTCATATCCTGTGCCCATTTTGTTATTGGGTTGTTTACCCTTTACTTGAATTTCTTGAATCCTGTAAATTTTAGATATAAGTCCCTTATCAGATACGTCATTGCCAAATATTTTTTCCCCACTCTGTGGGTTTCTTTCTTATCCTCTTGGAGCAGCTTCTTGATCTGCATAGGAATTTGATTCTTAGATGGCCCCATTCATCTATTTTATTCTCTCCTGGTTGTAGGCTTTTTATTATGCTTGAAAGACTCTTCATGCTGTGGACTAGGGCTTTGAGAATTCATTTTCACTTTTCTCTGATGAAGCTTATAGTTTTTGGTTTGACTTCAAAGTCTGATCCTTAAGTTGGTTTTTGTGTGTGGTGTGAGGCGTGGGTCTTGCTTGAGTTTTCTGCAGATAGTTTTCAAATTTTGCCAGTGCCATTTGTTAAAGAGACTGAAATTGCCTCATTTAACTGATTTTTGTCTCCTTGATAGGTAAATGGGCTGATGTCTGGATTCTCAATTCTATACAATTGATCTGTGTCTGTCACTGTACCATTACCACACTGTCTTGACCACCATGGTTGTGTAGTCAGATTTGAGACCAGGGAGTGAGATGTCTCCTATCTCGTTTCACTTTTTCAGTAGTGCTTTACTTATTTGGGGTCTCTCTTTGTTTCGGATAAAAATGGAAATTGACTTTTCCATCTTGTTGAAGAATGGAATTAGTATCTGTATTGGGATTGCATTGAACTTGTAGACAGCCTTTAGCAGAATTGTAATTTTCACAATATTGAGTCTTCATATCCATGAACATGGTATATTCTTCCATTTCTCTCGATCATTTTTTCTTGTAGTGATTTTCTTTGTATACATCTTTTGTGTCTCTAGTTAGATTTGCTCCCATTTAATCTTTTGATTAGCTATTGTAATTGGTATTGTTTTTCTTAGCTCAATTTCTATATTGTCAATTTAGAGAAATCCAACTTATTTTTCTGTTGACCTTGTACCCATTAATACTTTGCTGAACTGGCTGACTATGTCTAATAGTTTTTGCACTGAATCTTTAGGGTTTTCTAAGTAAACTATCATACCATCTGCATATAGAGATAGTTTTACCTCCTTTTTGCCAATCTGTATACTTATTTCCTTGTCTTGCCTTATTGCTCTCTTTAATATTTCCAGTACAATACTGAGTAAGAGGTGTGATAATGAGCATCCTTTTCTAGTTCCTGTTCTCAAGGGAGAACACCTTTAATATCTCTCCATTGAGAACTATGTTGAGAAAATGACTTTCTGTCCCTATTTTGTTGAATGTTTTAATCAGGAAAAGCTCTTGTATTTTGTCAAAGGCTTCTCTGCATCAATTGATAGCATCATGTGGTTCTTGTTCTTTGCTTCATCAATGTGATGAATTAAATTGTTTATCATGACCAGGTGAGATTCATAACAGGTATGCAAAATTATTTTTTAATGTACTGTTGGCCAGGATTTTGAGGATTTTTGTATCTAGGTTCATGAGAGATGTTACTTGTTAAGTGCTATCAGGTATAACTTACAGCACCTCTATGAACAGCAGATCTGAGCCCTGTCCCATCCTCACACTTCAGCCCATTGCAGCAGTTACCATGTCAATCCACCTATCAAGGGTCTTCCTTCCCTTAACCAATTCTGTCCCTCTCCAAGGCAGAGCCCTATAGTAACATGCCCAGAGTATGTGAGGCAAAGCTTTATCATCTTTGCCTTCAAAGAGCACTCTGACTGCACCTTCTAAATATGTTTGTTCTTTTGGCTGTTCATGGGATGTTCATTACTCTTCTCCAACAGCACAGCTCAAAAACATCAATTCTTCTGTCATCCTTATTCATTATCCAGCTCTCAAATGCATAGCAAGTCATCAGAAAGACCATGGCCTATGAGACACATCTTAGTCCTCCAACTGATATCACTCCTCAGTAATTTGGAGAAGCCCCTGACTGCAGACTTTCCTAGTGCAATATGTCTCCTGATTTCCTGACTATAGGTACAAAGGGTGTTGATTGTGTATCCATTAAGATGAAGTGATTGGCAGTGTCCATATTTTCTTCGTCTATCATGATGCTGCCTATTGGTCCAGTGGTAATTTTTGTTTCCTTGACATTGAGATGCAATCTATATTGAACACTGTATTCGTTGATCTTCTATAACAAGTGCTTTAAGTCTTCCTCTGTTTTAACAAGCAAAGTTGCTTCATCTATACAATACAGGCTATTGATGAGCCTGTCTCCTATCCTGATGTCACATTCTTCTTCAGAATCCAGTTTATCAACTTGGAAGATATTCTTTCCTATAGTTTTACATAGACTTGTTCATTTTTGTTTTTAGGTGCTGTCAAGTTGACCACGACCCATAGTGACCCTGTGCACTACAGCTCTGAACCCTGCTCTATCCTGAGCCAGTCTGTCTGATACACCTACCCTCCTTACCCTAGTCACTTTGTCAGTCCATCTCATCTGGGGTCCTGAGGCTAATTTTTTAGTGACTTCAGATCTGAGTAGTATTGTAACATTTGTTGTGATTCATCAAGAGCGAAGGAAAGCCACTTGAAATAATTTGCCTTATATTTTAATTAGTCATAGATGTTCCTTTCCAAGTCCTCAACTTTCTGAGCACCTGTACTTGGCTCACTGTGATCCATTTTAGATCCTCATTTCTTCAGCTTCAATAATTGTGTAAAATACCTTCCTTGTAATTTGTTAGTTAATAGTATTCATAAAGTTTTGTTTCCTTGATTGAACAGCAGTTAATACAACTCTCTAGACATTGTATCAGTGTATAAATGTGGTTTTCAGCTGTTGTGGTTATCTGAAACAAAATCCCTCAGTTTTGAAATTTACTCATCTGAGGTTCCAGTTAAACTTCTGGAATAGAGGGGGTGGGTGAGAAAGCTTTTGTTAGGTTTTATTTTCCATATAGCTCTTAAAATAGGAAATTGCCAACTGATCTTAGATGTTTCAGTGAAAATTAGAAATTGTTAAATTTTGATATTTTGGTGGAAGCTTGGTAAGATAGAAACAGTACTTATAGACAACACATTAAGTTACAGCTCAATGTAAGATTTTTTAAAAGTGTTATATATTTATCAAAATAAAATATATTTAATATTATCCTGGGACAGTGATATTACTCATTAAGTCATATGCTAAAGTACAGTGTGATTCTCCCGCACTGAGTCAAACACTGTTATACTGTTGTTAAGTGCCCTTGAGTTGATTACGCTTCATAGTGAACTTTATGAACAGGATTGACTCCTTGCTTTATACTGTGCCCCCTTTGGGGTATTCACCATGCTTAAGGACTCCTGTGATAGTTACTGTATCAGCCCATCTTGTTGAGGTCGTTGTCTTCTTCGCTGACCCTCCACTTTTCCCAGCATGATGTTTGTTTCCAGACGTTGTCTCCTCCTTACAGAATGCCCAAAATGTGTGAGAAGACATTTCACTCTCCTTGTTTTTAAGGAGCACCAGAGTGCACTTCCTCCAAGAGAACTGTTTGTTCTTTTAGCAATTTATGGATACTCCGTACTCTTCCCCACCACCGCACTTCACAGGCATCACTTCTTTAGCCTTTGTTCATTTTACAACCTTCAGATGCAAAGGAAATAATTGAATGACTTGGGTAAGGTATACCTTCTTCTTTAAACTAACATTGTTCTCTTTAGACCTTTAAAGAGACCCTTGACAACAGTTTTTCCAAATAAAACATACATTTTTGTGTTCTTCATTGTTACTCCCATTCATAGGTCTTGATTGTTGTCCAAGTAAAATGAAATCCTTAATAACTTGATGCTTCTATCCCATGTATCGTGATGCTGCCTATTGACCCAGTAGGGAGGATTTTTGTTTTCTTGATGATGATAAGTAATCCACATTGAAGGCTGTTTTCTTTGTCAGGAAGTGCTTCCAGTCTTTTTCATTTTTTTACCTGTAAGATTGTGCCTAATCCACATTGCTGATGAATCTTTCTTCAGTTCTGATGCCATATTCTTCATATAATCCAGCTTCTCAAGTTATCTGCTTAGCATACAGATTAAATAGGTATGGAGGAAGGATACAACCATGATGCACACCTTTCCTGATTTTAAACCATACGCTCTGTCCTTATTCTGGTCTGACAGCTGCTTCTTCATCTATGTATGGGTTTTGCATGGACAAATTAAGTGTTCTAGGCTTCTCAAGCTTTGTAATTTGTTATGATTCACAGAAATACATCAGTCAACAAAAGTGATAAAATCCTGCTTTATAACTTATATTTTATTAAATACTGCCAGCATCCTTTGGCAAGTATGTGTTTCAGTCCATTCATAGTGAAGTTGAAAAAGAAAATTTTGTATGTTAACTGATCACTCTTATTAAAACCCTTGAAATGAACAATCTCCAGGACAGGTGGCTTAAAAAAATTTTTTTAACCTATCTGTATATTATCCCTAACTCAGGGAGGTCTGGTGCCGTATTCCCTAGAGAGAGTTGATCTAACCCAAAGGCAACATCTCTGTCAATTCAGACACTCCAGCTGCTTCATTCGAGAAGCATGGGGAATCTCTTCCCAAGCCATTTACAGCCTCAGAAACCTGCTGGAGGGTCAGCTATGTGTTGCTTTATATTTGAGGATAATGATTTTTTTGAGATCACTAAAAGTTATTAGAGCTAATCCAGATCTAAATGGTGCAGACTAGGGTGCACCATGCTAGAGTCCAAAAAAGGCAATGGACAGTTTAAAATAAGTGTAGTTATTAAATGAACATGCTGCCAGTTGTTTTGTGGAGGGAATCTGGGAGAAGAATATTAGAATTACTTAGTAGAAAAGGATAACAAATTTAAAATTAATGTTTTTGAAATATTGGATACAAAGAAACGCATATGTCTGCAGGTGATAAAGTTAAGAGTAGTAGAAAATAATATTGGGTAGAGATGTAAAGTAAAGGTCACTTGTAGTGGCACTGTGGAGAATGTATCAACACATTGTGCTACAGCTCGACCATAGTTCTTTGAGATGTACATCTCCACTTTACAAAAAAACGATAAGCACTTAATATTTGTTGAATTTTTGGATAATAAATTTTAGCATATGATGTTGATTGTTTTACCATAAACTTTCTCACATTTTCATCCATTTCTGGCCAGTCTTACCAAATAATTATTTCAGACTAAATTAAGCCTAATAAACTTGATACTTACCTTTTTCATTCAGTCATTTTTCATTTTAGTCAATCTGGATGAGGCTAACAATTTTTTACACAATACATGGTATCTTATCAATCATCTTGTTTCAAATCCTTATTAATACTTCTTAGGGAAAAAGAGTAGTCTGGTTTTACAGTAGAGTGCTGGGATAGATTGATCTTTTGGAGACGGTAAGATGGAGACATGGTGAAAAAACACAAGTGTTCATGAAATAGTTGTCTGCATAGTATTTGTGCTTTCTAGATGCAGTTTCTCCTTTTAGGAATTCCCCTTGTCTTTAAAGGGTTGTGTACTCAGCTAAACATCTTGGCATGATTTTATATCAGGTACCGTTATACATACATACATATCTGTGGCTGTATTGTATTATTTCATTCTTTAGCACTTGACCTTTCTTCCCCATGAAGTTGGGCAGAATCATGCACTGATGCTGGGGTCTCCATGACCCCAGCATTTGACTATTCACAAATCATGAGAGTTTCTTAGAAATGAGAATTATGAATTCTACACCCTGCACTGCAAACCCAAAGGCATGTGGTTCAAAAGCACCAGCTGCTCTGTGGGGGAAGGATGGGCAGTCTCCTCCTGTGTGATTAACTGCCTCCGAAAACCAGCTGGATTGCACACAACAGTAACTCCCAACCTAATTATCAAAATGAACATTTTAACCAAGTCTTCAAAGGATTTATATGCTTATTAAAATTAAGCCTTTATTGTAAACTTTACAATGCATCAACCTACATTGATCTTAGACCATATCAACTGGAACAGCTCAGATTTTCCAATTTTATTAATTTACTGAAAATTCTTCGTAAGCTGTGACTTGATTTTTCTGTCACTTTGTGATACTTTGATTACCTTGTATACTATTAGGTTCTGCGTTACAGGTCTTCAAGGATTCAGAGTAGCAGTCTTTTTCACATTCACTCTTGTCAGTTACTTGTCTGTAGGGTATGATGTATTTTTTTTAAAAGTGAAAAAAATATGAAGGCCAATTTCAATTATGGTGATTGTCTCACCATATTCTAGCATTTTCAAGAATAGCTAAATTCACCTTTACTATACAGACACAATATTTTACATATAAAGAACAATAATCATGAAGCTAGAATGCTCTCTGGATATTGCAAAATTAAAATGAATGGTAAAATTTTGACATTAAATAAACTTTATTTTTACACCTTTAAAGGCAATCAACTATAGTAGAAAAATACAGAAAAGGAATAACATAATCTGAATGTCTAGAGTTTTCTGGTTCATTTGCTCCGCAGAATTAGGTATTTTTATCATACCATGAAATGGACTTGAGTTGTACAAGACTATGAATTTTGACTGTGTATGTTGTTGATAGTTGCCACTGAGTTAACACTGATTCATGAAAACTAAGCATAACAGAACAAAATTATGTCTGATCCTAGGCCAACTTGATCACTAGTAGACATCTACATGTTGTTATGTGCCGTCAAGTTGCTTGCGACTCATAGCGACCCTACGTACAACAGCCCTAAACTCTGCTCTGTCCTGTGCCAATCGCACTGTCTCTGACACTCCCATCCCGATTATCTCAGTCACTGAATCAATCTACCTCATAGAGGGCCTTCCCCTCCTGCGCCGTCCCTCCACCCTCCCAAGCATGATGTCCTTCTCCAAGGACCGGTCTCTCTTCACAACATGTCCAAAGTATGTTAGACGGAGCCTCAGAATCCTTGCCTCCAAGGAGCCACCCGGTTTAACCCTTTCCAGGACATATCTGTTTGTTTTCCTAGCAGTCTGTATTCTCAATACTCTTCTCCAGCACCACAGCTCAAAGGCATTAATTCTCCTTAGATTTGTGTAACTGCCACTACATTCTTCACATAGTCCAATGTCTCTTATGATTTGATCAGCATACACATTGAATAGGTGCAGAGAGAAAGGCTACTCCCTGACACATACTTTTTCTGATTTTAGACCTGCATTCCTTTCTTCTGTTCAGACAACTGCTTCTAGATCAGTGTGTAGGTTTTATATAATGACAATTAGTGTTCTGAAATTTCTATTCTTCTCAGTGTTCGTCCTTATTATGATCCACACGGTCACATGTGTTTGCACGGTTCAATAAAACACAAGTAGACAACTTTCTGATATTCTCTAGTTTCAGTCTAGATCCATCTGACATCTGATTCATGTCCTTTTCTGAATCTAGCTTTAATTCTGGCAATTCTCTCCCAGCACACTGCCATTTAAAAATAATCTTCAGCAAATAAACAACACTGTACTCTTTTGGGTTGCCTTCAGAGCAGCTTGAACTTCCTTCACCACCATTGGTTCTTGATCATATGCTACTGAAATGGTTCAGTGTCAGTCAATTCTTTTTAATACTCTGTGTATTATTATTTAGTGACTCTGTATTTCTTCCATTTTGTTTTGATGATTTGCCCAAACAGTCCTTCAGTGTTGCAACTTATTTGTTTTATTTTTTTGTTTGTTCTTTATTTCTTTCCGTTTGAGGAATGCCTGCCATGTTCTCCTTTTTTGGTTTTTAAAAACTCCATTTTTTTTTTGCATATTTCATTGTAATACTTTGCTTCATTAAATCTTGTGCTCCTCTCTCTTACTTCAGCATGTCTTCCTTTTGTTTTGGCCTCTCTCAGTTTTGGTGCACATTTCAGAGTCTGTCGTCATTTGGTCTTTCCTTTCTTCCTTGTCTCTGTAACAATTTTGGTAATGCTAGTTCTTGAAAAAGAGGAGAGCTTTAACAAGACACAGTGACTTTCACAAGAAGTTCGAGCGTGTTAGAGATGGTGAGGATTGCACAGGATAGGGCAAGGTTCTTCTCTTTGTTACTTTATGGCACATTACAATGTAAGCCTAGTTATTCATCTCTATGCTGAGTAGATTATTTGACAAGACGGAGTATATGAGGAAGACTGTGCCATTGGGATTGGAGTAAGACTTCTCAACAACCTTCCTGTGCAAATGACACAATTTGCTTACAGAAATTAGAAGATTGAGACATCGGTAAATGTTTCAGTGCTTCACCAGTAGATGAAGATCAGTGGTAAGATTTTAGTATGGATTATGCTTCAATGTAAACAAAAATCTTCAAAACAATTCTAGTAGGCAATATCATGAGATATGGAGAAAGATTGTCAAGGATTTAATTCACTTGTATGCACAAACATCCATGGAAGGAGTGGTCAGAAAATCAAATGATGCATTGCCGTAGGCAGATCTTTTGCAAGAAAATTCTCTTAACATGTTAAAAAGCAAACAGTTTCTCTCTGTGGACTAAAGTGTACAGGGAATGAGAGAGATAGAAGGAGGATCGATATATGTGAATTACAGTGTTGGTGAAGAATAATTTACAATGAACTTCCAGAAGAATGAATAGTCCTGGGAAGATGTACACAGAATGTTCCTTAGACTCTAGGACAGGTGAGCCATGAAGAAGATAACTGTATAAGTGAGAGAGATTGCTGTAGTGGCGCAGCATAGCAATAATTGTGAGAATTGTGTTGTCATGAGGGACTTTTGACTGCCACGCCCATAGGAAGTTGTGCGCTAACCCAAAGGTGGTGCCTCTCAACTAGTTTGAAACCACCAGAAACTCTGTGGGAGAAAGATGGCCAGTCTCTTCCTGTGTAGTTTACAGCCTCAGAGGTTCAGCTGTGAGTCAGTTCTGATGCAGCAGTATTGTGAGCAAGATTAGAGGGAAAGACTCTAACAAATGCAGATATCACTACCCATTCTTTGGATGCTTTCTGTTCTCTACCCTTCCTCCCTGCCTCTTGACTGAGAAAGATGGGAATTTAGATTCAAAGAATGTGCTAAAAAGATAATGGAGACACAGTAAAAAGTTAAGACAGTGGGAGGGCTCTGGTGGCCTAGTGGCAAGAAGCTGCACTGCAATCCCAGAGGCACATGGTTCAAATCCACCAGATGCTCTGCCGGGAAAGGAGGGACAATCTCCTCCTGTACTAGTCAGATCCGATTTGATGGTACACACAAATAAAAGAATAATAAAAAAAATTTTAAAAAGTTAAAACAGTAGAAAAAGCAGGTAACTATTTCTGTTTTATTCTCCATGATGTTTGTTTCAGGATCCCAAAATTGAAGATTTAAATATTTTTATATGACTGCAGGAAATTCATAACTAAACATAGTTGCTCTTAGATAATATCTCCTTAATTTACTGGGGGGAAAAAGATGGGATTGGAACCCAACACATGACTGACCTTCCAGCCAGTTTTTAGAGGCAGTAAGTCTATGGAGCAGCTGTTGGATTCAGACTGCTTGTCTTTGCACTGGAATCACAATTCCTTACCACTAAGCCATCACAGTTCCCCACTATTTCATTAAAGAGCATAATTTTAATGTAGGAAGAATTTAATTCTATTAATTAAGGTATTATACAAATATATAAACCAGTTTCTCTCATATTAATAAAATTAGTTATAACTAATTAGTTTAACTTCAGGTGGAATAAAGAAAAACTTAATTTGATTTGAGGGAGAGGGATTCATCTTCCTGACCTTATTATCTTAACACGTGATACGGCATTTTCACTTTGTAGATGACTGTTAACAGCATCCAAGAGGGGGGGAAAAAAAGAATTTTTTCGTTTCAAAAAATACTGAAGAAATTTTCATTTTTCTGCAAAGATTTTTAAAAATACTTTAGTATTAAGTTAATTTTCTCTTGTAGTTTTTTTCTATTTCATCACCCTTACGGAATTTTTTTTCTCCAGTTAATTGGTCTGTCTGCTGTTCTCAGTGGGTTTGGATAGATATGAGCAGTTCTCCAGTAGCTTTGACTTCATGAAATATTGTGTATGTTTTGTGGAAACAAGATTTTCAGTTGTTTTGAAACATGTTTATATTGCTATGTTGGGTGTTAAAAATCTGACAATCAGTGAAAAGACTGATGAAGAGTGTGTATGTGTATAGACAGTTGGAGATGAATGTTAGTATTAACAGGGGAGGGATATTTGAGTGAAGAGTGAGCTAAATATTTCACTCATAAGGACTCAACTGTATGCAAACTAATAACTGCAGAGTCTCAGATAATGAATATTTGGTTAATAAGGATCCTTTTATACAAAAATGGTAAATTATAACATGTGAACACTCAGAGCTTCATGGAGGAAAAGTGCTATGCAGATTTAAGAACACATGCCATGTGAAGTCTAACAATGGGCGATGTGCTAAAAATGTAAATTCAAGATACACATTAGGCTCTAGACATGGCTTTCTACGTCAGTATTCTTCATTTGGCTTTGTTAATAAGATAAAAATGCTTTCTAAATACTACTTTTTAAAGTTCATAAAGATTTGCCCTTTCGATTTTAGGAAATTTAGAGAACTCTTCCGTAAGAGCAATCAATCTCTAAAATGTTTAATTTCCTCAACATTTTTTTCTTGAGCCATGTTAAAAAACCACAGTAAAATAGGACTTTTTTTATAATAAGTTTTAAAGTCAGAAAAAAGAAAATTATGGAGACTAAATTAGATTGGAGATATCTGGAAATACTTTTTGTTCTTTACCTCCTATTATTTTTCTCAAATTGTTATGAGAAGCCTCCTTAAAATTTGCCAGTTTTAGATGATAACTCAAGGCTTAGGAAAATATATCTCTCGTTAGTTTTGAGCTTTTTAGACAACAAATGTAAAATGCCGAGAAGGAATACTATTAACTGAACCAGATCTAATACATATTAAAGCTACCTTATGAGCTCAGCGCACTGGAAATGCTCCGCGTAGTCTACATTTATTTATTTTAAGATGCAAAATGGACTTCGTAGACATATGCCATATGTTCTTCTCTTATGCCAAGTTATCAAGAATCAAGAGACTGAGATGAATAAACAGGGTCAATTTAGGCTGAGCCAAATTAGACAACAGAATAATTGTCAGATTTTCTGTTGGCAAGGATAGTTTGTTTTGAGCCAATCTTCATGAATTATAGGCTGTAATTTTTTTCCCTAAATCTCCTGCCAGGAATTCTGTTGACAATTTTCTATGTTTTGTAGACATCGAAAATTTTCATGCGTTATATTGTTTATAAGCACATGGAAAGCATTGGAGTAGATGGGAGTTTTTGTTTGCTTGGTTCTACTTAAAAAGGCAAATTATTTGAATAATGAAATAAATTTAAACCAAAATTTAAGAACTTTTAGTATGCTAATATTTAATTTGGGGTTTTATTTATGACAACAAATATCAAAGTAAAATTTGCTACAAAGGCAAGGTATATTTGCTCTACCGTATTGAATTTGAAGATCGAGGAGAGGATAATCTTATAAAAACAGGAAAACTCAGGCAACTTCAGATGCTGACTTGCTTGAAATACAATAATTAGTTTAGAGAAGTTGGTTACTAAGTCTAAATTATTTTATTCTCTTCATACAATTATTCATTTGTAGACCCCTTTTCACTCCCCGTATGAATTTCTACACCCATTTTAAATGGCTCTTTGAATTGTGTAATCGTTTTTTTAATTGTCGTGTTAAAATAAATGAAAACCCAAGCCATTTGACTAGTATTCATGACGTAAAAACTTAGTCAGCAAAAGATATGAAAAGCCAGCAGTTTGCATATTCATATCAAGTGTAAAGTCTCAGTCAGTAACACAGTGATAATTCTTAAGGAAACAATTTCTACATGTTTTAATTAATTTAGAAATTACTACTTTACACAGTTACTTTATAAGAGGTATTTTCTTATATATAAAGCTAGACTTAGAAAACCAAGTAGGAAGAACATGCTTGGCATTTCTCAAGCTGAAAGAACTGAACAACAAATTCAAGCCTCAAGTTTCAATGCTGAAGGATTCTGTTGGCAAAGTCTTGAATGACAAAGATAACATCAAAAGAATAGACAGATTCATAGGACCAAAAAGAATTGGTTGGCTTCAGTGAGTAGTAAATGATGAACAACCAATGGCAGTGAAAGAAGAAGTTCAAGCTGCATTTAAGTTCTTGGGGGGAAAAATAAGGCTCCAGGAATAGACAAAATACCAGTTGAAGTGTTTCAACAAATAGATGCAGCCCTAAACGTGCTCACTGGTCTCTGCCAAGAAATTTGGAGGATAGCTGCCTAGCCAGTGGACTGGAAGAAAGCCATATTTACTCCTATTCCCAAAAATGGTGATTCAGCAGAATGTGGAAATTATGAACATATCATTACTACCAAGTAAAAATCTTGCTGAGGGTTATTAAAAAATGGCTAGAGTCGTACACTGAAAAGGAACATCCAGAAAATCAAAGTAGATTCAGAAGAGACTATAGGACAAGGGCTACTCTTGCTAATGCCAGATGGATCTCGGATGAAAGCAGAGAATACCATAAAAGTTTTTTGTTTGTATTTTATTGATTAGAGGCATCTCACTGTGTGTATCATACCACATTATGACTAACACTGAAGACTGAGAATCCCAGAAACTTAATTGTGATCTGTAAAATCTGGACATAAGCCAAGAAATAATTTTCTGAATAGAACAAACAGTGTTCGGAAGAGTGTTCATCAGAGTTGTATCATTCTCTGTGCTAACTTAGTTTGATAAACTGGACTATATGAAGAAGAATGTGGCATGAGGATCGGTGCAACAGTCATCAACAACTGCATAATGTGGATCACACAATCTTATTTGCAGAGAATCAAGTAGACCTAAAGTTATCTACTGTACAAGATAAAAAAATAAAGCCTTCAAAATGGATTACATCTCAATATCAAGAAAACAAAAATCCTCACAACTGGACTAATAGGCAACATTGTTGGAAAAAAGACTGAAGTTATCAACAATTTCAATTTCCTTTGATCCACAATCAGAAGAATTCCTTTCAATTGTAGTGTGGTGGACAGTACAGAATAGCCCATCAACTTTCAAAATAACAAAATCGTCTGTCTTGGAGGAAAAATAAAACCATCTCATATTACTTTGGGTCTGTAGTCAGGAAAGTCCAATCCTTGGAAAAAGATATTCTGGGAAAGGGAGGTCAGCAAAAGAGAGGAAGACTGAAAAAATGGATTAACACAGTGTCTGTAACAATGGACTTGAGCATATTAGAGGCATATCAGGATGGCTCCTGATCTCCGAACAGATCTGAGCTTTAATAATGTGTTGTACTCAGCTTGACAGTATGTAGCAAAAATAACCACTTCCCAAGAAGAGCCTGGTACATTGCTCTAAGCGCTCTTGGAACATTCTCCAGAACAGACCATGCGTTAGTCAATGAGGTAAGTCTCCATAAGTTAAAAGTAGCCAAGTACTACAAAGCATTTTCTCAGATCATAGTGCTCTAAAATGAGAAATCAACAGCAGGAAATTAAAGACAAAAATACTTAGGAATTCAATAACACCCTTCTTGAACTTACTGGGTAACAGAAGACATTTAAAAGGCATGAAAACAAAGTATACATAATCTTTGCAAAGGCAGTGTTTTACAGGTCTGTTTATATAGAAAAAAAAAAGTACATATCAAAAAAGGAAGACAGTACCCAACATTCAGAAAAAGAACTGCAAACAAAACATTGCAGTCTCCAGGAGGCAGGAAATACTAAAGAGGAGAAGTAAGTGAAACCAAAAACAAAGTAGAAACAATACAACTACAAGTTGGGTCTTTGAAAGGATTATTTAAGTTGACATGCCACAAGTAAATACACCAAAGGAAAAGATACGAAATGGGGGACAAATGAAATAAAAAAGTTAACAACTTAATTATATTCCAACAAATTTGAAACCCTAGGAAATGAACACGTTTTTCAGAAAGTTCCTGCCTGCCTAAACTAACAAAGGTAGAAAATATACACAGACTCCTCACAAGAGAAGAAACTGGAGGCCACAAGAAGACTGTTGGCCAATGGCTTTATTGGTGAATTTGCTGAACTATAGAAAGGCTGACACCAATTCTACTTGATGCATTTCAGAATACAGAAAAAAAGGGACTACTCCCAAGCTCATTTTAAGAAGAGCCAGGCAAAAACCACTAAAAAAAAGGAAATAATAGATCAGAATACACTGTGACCGTAGATGCAAGAATTCTCAACCAAATCCTTGCCAATAGAATCCGTATTTTATAAAAATAATTTGTCATGACCAAGTGGAATTCATTCCAAGTCTGCAAGGATAGTTTAATTTGAGAAAAACCATCATAATCTGCCACATAAAAGGAAGATGACCAAAAATGATCATGTCAACGGATAAAGAAAAGATATCAAAATTCAGCACTCTTTCCTTATAAATATGGGCCATAAAATAAGGAAAGTAAGAACAGAAGATAAATTCCTTAAAAGAATTAAAAACATATTAAAAAACAGTGTCAATATTACTGTCAGTGGAGAGATATCAAAGCATTTTCCTGGGAACAGGAACCAGACAATGATGCCCTTCTCAGCACTGCTGGTTAGTATTATGTTGGAAGTTCTGGCAAGAGCTGTAAGGTGAGACAAGGACAAAAAAAGGCATGCAAACTGACTAAGTAGAAGTAAATGATTAGTGAGGATTTTGCATATGATATATATCTCAAAGATCCAGCAAGAAAAACACTGGACCTAATTGAAGGATTCAGCAAAATTTCAGAGTACAAGATCAACATACCAAAATGAGTAAAATTTATCTATAGTAATTAAGAGAACTATGAAAAGGAAATAATATTTACAGTGCTGTTTAGTTGGAACCCATTAATAATGAATCCTTGAGTGGGTTTTAAAAACCTGTAAATCACACAGGAGGAGACTGCCCATCTTTCTTCCACAGAGCAACTAGTGACTTAGAACTGCTTGCCTTTGGGTTTGCAGCACAATTCCTTAACACTGAGACAAGTTGTTATGTGCCATCCTTACCATCTCTGACACACTCTTTGCCACCATCACTGGATCAATTCATCTTGTTGAGGGTCTCCCTCTGTTACATTGACCCTTCACTTTGATTGTTCTTGCAAATTAAATACTTAGGAATAAATCTAGCAGATACAAAAGACTATTTCAAAGAAAACAAAATCCAAATAAATGGAAGAATCTGTCATACTCATGAATTATAAAACTTAACATTGTGGGAACGACAATACTTCCAACAGCCACTATTATAGAATGAAATCCTAATTCAGGTCCCTTCAGCATTCCTCAAAGAGATGGAAAAAGTAATCAGCAACTTTGTTTATCCACGTACCTTTACTTTCCATATAAAGTACTACTAAAGAAAAAAAAAGTAGACCTCACGTTTCCTGATCTCAAAACAATCATGATAATAAAAACTGTTTGATATTGATACAGTGAGAGATACATAGATTAATGGAACAGAATTGAGCCTCAATAATAAACTGTCCATCTGCCTATGGACAGTTGATCTTTGACAAATAGATATAATCTCCATTAAATGGGGAAAAGACAGATTCTTTACAAAACAGTGCTGGTAAAAGCATGTAATTCCACCTTTGGCCAGTACTTGATTTCAAGTATGAAAAGGGAAGATCTGCCCTAGAAATAAGCTTGTTAATAGTAGACTCTGGTAGTGTGCATTACCGCTTCAGATGCTGAGTAGTAATTACAACAGGGAATGTATAATCTCAGAAAGATTGATATCCTAGGCACTAGAGAACTGAGATGGATGAATATTGGATTTTCTAACCAGGTAATCAGAGGCTCTACTCTCCTGTGAAAGACAGATTGAAGAGAACTAATGTTGCATTCATGATCAGAAAGACCATTTCGGTATTTATCATGACAAAAAACCCTGTCAGAGATAGGATAATAACCATACATACGTAAGGAAGACCTGTTAATACATATATTATTCAAATTTATGCACTGGCCACTAAAGTCAAAGATTTTAAATTTAGGATATCAACCAACATTTCAGCCTGAAATTTACTGAACATGCATTTAGGATGCATTGAAAATACATATAAGGGCTTAGTTATAGAAATTAGGCCAGAAATCACATGATAGAATTTTGTACAGTTAATGATTTATTCATTGAAAATACCTCCACTGATGGACTTCATCTGATGGAATCACAGGAATGAGAGTGACTATGGTTTTGGAAAGAGACAGTGATAAAGCTAATGATCAGAAGTCCAGACAAGGCCCCACAGTGTAAGACTGTGACTCATATCCAAGTCTGAACTGAAACAGAAGAAAATGAAAACAAGTTGACAAGAGCCCTAATACAACCTGAGTTGATCCCACCTGAATTAAAAAGATATTTTGTTGCATTGAACACTAATGACCAACTGTGAGATGAATTGTGGGATGACATCAAGAACATCATCCATGAAGAAAGTAAAGGTCCTTGAAAGGAAAAATACAGGAGAAAAAAAAAAGAGAGATGCAAATGGTATCACGAAACTCTGCATAGTTCCCTTCAATGTAGAGAAGCAAAGGTCAGCAGCGATGAAATAAGAGAGCTGAACAGAACATTTCAAATGGCTGCTTGATAAGATAAAGTATTAGAATAGAATGTGCAAAGAGCTGGATTTAAAAAAACCAAAATAGAAGAACATGATTGGCATTTCTAAAGCTGAAAGAATAGGGGGAAAAACTTCACACCGCAGTTTGCAATACTGAAGGGTTGTATAGACAAAATATTTTTTCTGATGCAGGATGCATCAAAAGAAGATGGAAGAAATATACAAGTCACTGTTCTGAAAAAAATACCAAACGACTTTTCAACACTGTATCATTTCTGAAAGTGGTAGAGGATCAAGAACCAACAATACTGAAGAAAGAAGTCCAAACTACAATGATGAACAGGCAAAAAATAAGACTCCAGGAAAAAGGTGTTTCATTATCAAATGCAACCCTGAACATGCTCACTAGTCTAAGTCAAGAAATTGGAATATTCCTAGAAGAGGTGATAAAAGAGAGTGTGGAAATTATTGAGTATGAATTAGTATTAAATAGAAATAAAAGAAATCTAGCTGAAGATTATAAAAAAATGGGGGTGGGGTGGGGCTTAGAACAGTAACAGACTAGAACGGAAAGAAATTTCAGCTAGGGTGAAAAGAAGCTGTGGAACAACCTTTTATTGTAGCTGTCAGAAGGATCTTTGTTGAAAACAGACAATACCAGAAAGTTCTTTACTTGTGTTTCATTTACAACACAAAGGCTTTTGAATCTGTGAATCATAGAGGTCTGACATTAACAAGTATGGGAATTCCAGAAGACTTGCTTATACAAAATCTATACATATACTAAGAAATAGTTACTTGGACAAAACATGGTTCTGAATCGTTTAAAATCAGGAAATGTGTGCATTATGGCTGTTTCTTTTCTCCATACTTACTCATTTTGTATGTTGAAAAGATATTTCTAGAAGCTACACTCTCTAAGATGATAATAATGGTACAGGATAAGGCAAGATTCAGATCCATTGTTCATAGGATTGCAATAAGTCCTAAAAACTTGATGGCACCTAGGGAGAAGTCGTTGTACAAAAAAAGAATAGGTTGACACAAATATTTCAGGAAGTAGCATATCATAAAAAGCCAGTGGTGATGAAGAAGGAAGTTCCAATTGCACTGAAGACAAGAACAAAATACTGTCTGAGGAATCAATTTGTTACCAATTGATACATTCCAGATAACAGATTCAGCCCTGGATGTGCTTACCAGTCTGGACTACGAAATTTAGAAATAGTGACCTGGCCAGCTGACTGGAAGGGATCCAGATTTGATCATTCCCAAGAAAATGACACAACAGAATGTGGTAATTATTGAACAATATCACAAATCTTGCATGCAAGCAAAATATGGAAGAACCAGTTAGAACAGTGCGTTGACAGAAAATTGCCAGAAGTTCAAGTAGGGTATAGAAGAGATCATGGCACTGAGGATATTATTGCTGACATCAGATGGATCTTTCCTAAAAGCAGAGAATACCAAATGATTGTCTATTATTATTATAACCTATTATTGTGCTTTACTTACAACGAAAAGGCATTTGACTGTATGGATCATAACAGACTTTGATTAACTTTTAAAAGATTGGGAATTCCAGAACCCTTAATTGTGCTTATACAAACTTTATAACTAACCCAAGGAGCTCTTGTCTGAACAGAGCAAGAGAGCACTGCACAGTTTAAAATCGAGAAAGGTAAGCTGTGCATCAGTCATCTCAGAAATCAAACTTTGTGAAGATGACTGTGGCATCAGGATTGGAGTAAGGCTCATCAACAACCTGCATTATGCAGATAACATGACCTTGCTTGCTGAAAATGCGGAGGACCTGAAGCACTTGATGCAAAGGATCAGGGACTTCAGCCTTCAATATAGATTACATCTAATTGGCAAGAAAACAAATATCCTCACCACTGGAACAGTAGGCTATCACATAGATGGAGAAAAGATTGAAATTGTCAGCAATTTCGTCTCGCTTGGATCCACAGTTAACATCAGGAGACATTAATACTATCTATTAGAATCTACTATCAGGGATCTCTCCAAAGTCCAGAAGAATATTAATGTCAGTCTAAAAACTAAGGTGTATCTGATTTAGGTCACAGCCTTTGCAGTTACCTGCTATGCATGTGA
Organism: Elephantulus edwardii; assembly: GCF_000299155.1. Classification (NCBI taxonomy): domain Eukaryota; kingdom Metazoa; phylum Chordata; class Mammalia; order Macroscelidea; family Macroscelididae; genus Elephantulus; species Elephantulus edwardii. The sequence continues at coordinate 23,161,916 of NW_006399761.1, read as the reverse complement.
TAGCTGGACAGTAAGTAAGGATGACAGAAGAAGAGTGCTGTATATTCATTCCTTGATTTGCAGAAAGAATAGATAATGCAAGACAGAAAGTGCAACCAGAATGCTCCTTGGAGGCAAAGTCGATGAAGCTTCATCTCATGTATTTTGGACATGTTGTTGGGGAGACACTATTCCTTAGAAAAGACCACCATGTTTGGAAAGATAGGTCAGTGAAGGATAGGAAGTCCCTCAATGAGATGGATTGATACAGTGTGGATTTTAATGGGTTAGGGATGATGAGGATGGCATAGGATAAAACAGAGTTCAGATCTACTGTTCATAGGGTTGCTATGAGTCATACTCAACTTGATGGCAATTAACAACAATAAACTATATGAAGAAGAATGTGGCATCAGGATTGGAGAAGACTCAAACAACCTACATTATGCAGATGATACAACCTTGCTTGCAGAAAGTGAAGAAGAATTAAGGTACTTAATTAAAAAGATCAAAGATTGAAGCCTTTAATATGAATTACATCTCAACATTAAGGGATTGGTCAATATCAAGATAGAAAAAAAAAAGATTGAAGTTGTTAACAGTTTCATTTTATGTGGATCCACAATCAACACTTAAGAAAGCAAGAGTCAGTGAATCAACAGGCATGTTCCCTTTGGTGAATAATGTTGTCAGGCACCTCTTTAAAGTGCTTAAGAGCAGCTATGCCACTTTAAAGACTAAGGTTCACCCTGATGTAAGGCATGGTATTTTCAAATGCTTTTTACATCTAAAAGTTGGACCATCAATATAGATCAAAGAATTAATGTCTTTGAATTATGGTACTGGGGAGGCAAAGCTGTGGAAACGTCATCAAACATACTTTGAACAAGTTGTCAGGAGGTGTCAGTACTTGGGGGGAAAAAAGACCATGCTAGGCAAAGTAGAGGATCAGAGAGAGTAGAAGATCTTCAAGTTGGAATGGCAGTGATTTTAACAGTGGGCTTGAACATGGGGAAGGTGTTGAAGATTTAATGTGATAAAACAATGTGTATGAATGATTGTATTAAATACCAACATTATTTGTAAATTTTCACTAAAAACGTTAAACATACAAAAATTTTTTTAAAGGAAAAAAAAAATTTTTAAAAGGATAGCACAACCTGCTGCATAGCACAAGTATGCTGTTGCACAAGACCACACCAGCCTGCCGTCACGTTCCAGGAACACCAATACCACAGGGACCTTGAACATGGCTGCATAGCTACATCAGAGATTTCTTAAACTTAAGCAGAAGAGGCCATGTGGAACCACATTTTCTAGAAGGCAACAGTACTCTTGGCTTTGGATGGTGTTCCCCCAGAAGGGAGCACCAAGATACAGGTCCTTCACAAAACATTGCCATGCCCTGGGACATCATGTAGTTACAACAGCCTAGCATCTACTAAGAAAAGACGGTTTTGGAGAGGGTGAAACCAAGTTTCTTCTTGGAGGCTAGGATTTTGAAGCTCTGTCTCACATATTTTGGGCATGTAGCCAGGAAGGACAGTTCCTTGGAGAAGGACATCATGCCTGAGAAAGTGGAGGGACAGAAGAGGAGAGAAAGATCCTGGATGAGATGGATTGATACTGTAACTTGGGCAATGGAGTGGGTGTATCAGAATCAGAGACTGTCCCAGGACAGGGCAGGCTTCAGAGCTGTTGTACATAGGGTCACTATGAGCTGTGGGCAACTTGATAACACATAACAATGTAAAGCAATGTCTGTTTCAGTCATCATGAAAAAAACTAAACCTTTCTTCTAAAAAAGTAGACCCAATGAATATCACAGAGAGAGAGAATCAGAAAAAATATTTTGATGTGGAGTTATTAAAAAAGCTAAAAAAGAAGATGCAAATCATGGAAGAAAATGCAAAAGATGGGAGAAAGAATTGAGAGTATAGATAAAGAGGCTGTTGTTGTTATTGATTGCTATCAAGTCACACACGACTCAAAATGGCTCTATGAACCAAAGGCCCAAAACCTTTCTATACCTACTGTATTTTCTCCAGGTTAATAGTGTGTTTCCAGAGGCATGAGGTTTACAAAGTGGATGCTACTCCTGCTTCCAAACCTGTCTTAAGCTGGGAGCTCCACCAAACACTGTCAACCATGGGCAGCCATTAGGACATTTGACCCCCAATGGCACAAGGTTCAGCTTCATAGCTAATCCAGATTGCCAGAGGACAACAAAGTGACAGAAAAGCGCTGTACAACTTGGAAAAATATTCCTCCAAAATTATAAAACTAGGTTCTATAACTATCATTTCTCAAACTTCATAGACTTTCCAGAGGCATGAGGTTTAGGAAGTGGATGCCACACCTGCTTCCAAACCAGAATCAATGTGGGCACTCCAACAAACTCTGCACATGATGGTTAGCCAGTTATGATGTTTGCGAACACTTGTTGCACAGTTGGCCATTACTACACAGCGACTCTAATTAAGTTAAAGATAAAAAGATGTAAGAACCTAAAAAAAAAATCACAAAATAGGGTACAGTCAACAGAGTTCTGGAAATAACAGAAAACATGAAAGCACAATCCAGAATACTAAGACCAAAAGTCAGAAGTGTTGATCACCAACGTGCTGATGAGGCAAAAAAGTAGAACTGAGGAAATGGGACAGAGTCAGTGGCCTGGAAGGCAAGAGCCTCACTTGAAACATACTAGAAGAAAACATTAGAATCATGTGGGATAGCATCAAAAGGAACACACATGCTTATGATTGAAATTCTAGAACATGGGAGTGATAGGGAAGTCACTGAAAAAATGTGGAAGAATTACTAGAAGAAATCTTCCCAGTATTTTGAAGAGCAGGGAAATTTATGTACAAGAAACATAGGAAACACAAAATAGACTAGACTCCCCCCCCCCAAAAAAAAAAGAAAATATCCAAATATAGTCAGTATGGAAAGAGAACCAAGTTGGTGGTAATGGAGGAAACAGTTTAAGGAGCTGGAGGAGCCGCAAGCTGCATAGAAATGGCCCACCAGAGAGATCGATGCAGTGTGGACAGTAGAAATTTGAGTCAGAACTTTTATTTAAATAGCTTCAGAGCCACAGGAGCAGCAACCTGCAATCCCCTCCAGAAGCCACCAG
>NW_006399761.1:23157209-23158231 GCF_000299155.1 Elephantulus edwardii | reverse complement strand
CACAAGTGCAAAGCAAGATGTCACCCCCAAAAGGTGACACAGTATCAATGGATTTCCAGAAGCCAGAAAGTCTGATGGAACTTTCTGTCAAAGAATTTAAAAGAACAAGGATTGAATATTTTTAATGGGTAAAAAACAAATTTGAAGAATTATAGGACACTGCAAGCAAAAATGGGAAGGAGCTTAAAAAAAAATCCAGAACAATGCAGATAGAACAAACAAGGCATTAGTGGCACTGAAAAGACAAGAAACCACAATCCAAAATATGAGGTCCAGTGTTTCAGATGCTGTTGGAGGGACACATGAGCAGAGCTGAAGAGATGGAACACAGAACCGGTGAAATAGAAGATAGAATTATCACCATTGATCTGCTAGAGCAAAAAGCAAAATCAAAAAGGAAGGAAAAAGAAGAAAACCTAAGAATAATGTGAAATCAAGAAAAATAACACGTGCATCATCAGAATCCCAGAACTAGAAGAAGTAAGAAAAGGACCAAAAAAGTGATCAAAGGATCACTAGAGGAAAACTTTGCAGGTATAATGAAGAATGAGAGAATATATATTCAAGAAGCTGAGCGAACACCATATAGAGTAGACCCAAAAGAAAACCAAGGCAAATCATAGTCACATTTTTCAGAAACATAGATCAGGAGAGAATTCAGAAAGCAGCGACAAAGAAACAAAGAGTAACATCCTTATAAGGGAGAGCAGATAAGATTAATTGCCAATTTCTAAGCAGAGACTAAGTGAGCAAGAAAACAGTAGAATGACATATATAAAAAATTCAAAGAACACAATTATCAAGAATATTGTACCCAGCAAAATTGTCCGTCAAATATGAAGGAGAGATCAGGATAGTACCAGAAAAACAGAACCTAAGGGAGTTTGTAAAAACAAGACCAGCATTGCAGGAAACACTGAGAGATGTCCTCCTTACAGAGGTGCCACAGAAAGCAGGAAGGACTAAAGTAACTAGCAACAACACCAAAAAGAACTCAATAAAATGTTAGCAATGCAACCCTG
>NW_006399761.1:23154978-23156904 GCF_000299155.1 Elephantulus edwardii | reverse complement strand
TGCAAAATATATAAAACAAACATTAACAAAACTGAAAAAGGAAGTAAACACAAGTATAGTAGTTGGAGACTTCAATACACCCCTCAAAAGAACAGATTCAAAAAAGATGGTCAAGAATTAAACCACAATAAACCAACTATACCTCATAGATATTTTACAGGCTGATGCTCCCCCAAAAGACCACAGTATACTTTCTTCCCCATTGTGCATGCATCACATTAAAAAACATAGAAATACTACAAAGTATTTTCTCAGACCACAATGCTACAAAATTAGACATTAATAACAAGAGGATAAAGGAGAAAAAACCATACATTTAGAAGCTGAACAAAGCATTGTTTGAACATGAGTGGGTACTAGAAGAAATAAAAAACTTTCATGAAACAAATGACAGTGAAAACACCACTTACCAAAACCTCTGGGAAATAGCCAAAGCAGTAATCAGAGGTAAATTTATAGCAATAAGCAAACATATCAACAGTCAGGAAAAAATGACCACTGACTCTAATCTAACATCTCCAACAAATTGAAAAATACCAAGAAAACCTGACATCCTCTAAAAAAAAATTGAAATGATAAAAATTAGAACAGAAATAAATAAAATTGAAACCATCAACAAAACTAGGAGTTAGTTCTTTGAAAAGGTCAATAAAATAGACAAACTACTAGCAAAAATAAAGGAAAGGAAGGAAAAGAGACAAGTAATCCAAATAAGAGATGAAATGGGCAATGTCACAACAGAACAAACTAAAATAAAAAGGCTAACATTGTAATATTATGAAAAACTAGACTCAGACAAATATGAAAACTTAGAGGAAATGGACAAATACTTAGTATTCACAATCTACCTAAACTGATACCAACTGAAATTGAACACCTGAACAGATCCATTACAAAAGAAGGTATTAGAAATGTAATAAAACAACTTCCAACCAAAAAAAACCCTGGACCAGATGGTTTTACAAATGAATTTTACCAAACATTGAGAGAACTGTCACCAGTAATACAGAAACTGTTTCAGAAAATATAAAAAGATGGAATTCTCCCAGACACATTCTATGAAGCAAACATATCTTTGATACCAAAGCCAGGTAAAGACACCACCAAAATAGAAAACTATAGGCCAATCTCTCTCATGAATATTGATACAAAAATCCTGAATAAAAGCTTGACCAATAGAATTCAACAATACATTTAAAAAAAATTCTCCATGACCAAATGGGATTCCTAACATGGATGCAAAGATGTCTGAAAATAGGAAAAACAATCAGTGATATTAATCACATTAACAAGGCAAAGAACAAGAACCATATGATCTTATCAATTGATGCAGAAAAGGTCTTTGACAAAAAATCAAACAGCCTTTCCTGATTAAAACACTCAACAAAATAGGATTAGAGAGGAATTTCTTCAACATAGTAAAAAGTCTATGTGCAAACCTGAGAGGGAACATTGTTCTCAATTGAGAGAGATTATTAGGCAGGGATGCCCACTATCCCCTCTCCTATTCAACATTGTATTGGAACTCTTAGCAATAGCAATAAGACAAGAGAAGGAAATAAGAGGTATCCAAATGGGCAAAGACGATGTAAAATTATCTCTCTATGCAGATGATATGATAGTATACTTTGGAAACCCTAAAAACTCAGGAAGAAAACTACTGGACATAGTTGACCAGTTCAGGAAAGTGGCAGGATAAAAGATCAACATAGAAAAATCAGTTGGATTTCTCTACAGTGACAAAGAGAACACAGAACTGGAGCTTAGAAAAACAATACCTTTCACAATAGCTAATCACAAGATTGAATACTTGGGAGTAAACATAATCAGAAGCACAAAGGGTCTATTCAAAGAGAATTACAAAACATGACTACAAGAGACATAAAGAGACCTGGAGAAGTGGAAGAATATACCTGGCTCATGGAT
>NW_006399761.1:23145305-23154611 GCF_000299155.1 Elephantulus edwardii | reverse complement strand
TCTTTCTGTCATCCCTATTCATTGTCCAACTCTCTGATGCTCTTGGATAGGAAGACTAAATATTGTGACAATGACAATACTATAATGAAATCTCAATACAAATACCAATTCAATTCTTAGATGGAAAAGGCAATCTCCAATTTCATTTGGAATGGAAAGAGGCCTCGAATAAGCAAAGCACTTCTTAAAAGGAGAAACAAGGTAGGAGGCATCTCAGCCCTTGATTTTAAATATCCAACTACACGACTGTGGTGGTCAAGACAGTGTGGTACTGGTACAATAACAGACACATAGATCAGTGGACTAGAACTGAGAATCCAGAAATCAGCCCATCTGCCTATGGTCAATGATTTTTGACAAGGAGATGAAATCGGTTAAGTGGGGAAACAACAGCCTTTTTAACAAATGGTGCTGGCAAAATTGGAAAACTATCTTTAGAGAACTCAAAGAAGATCCACATCTCACTCTATAAACAAAAACAGACTCAAAGTGGATCATGGACCTAGCACTAAAACAAAGGACTATAAACTTCATGGAAGAAAAGCTTGGAAGAACTAATGTACAACATAAACAGTCTTCCAAGCATTCTGGAAAATCAAGAGGATAAAATAGATGAATGGGACCGTCTAAGAATCAAACCATATGCATATCCAAAAGCTTCTCCAACAGGGTAAAAAGGGAAGGCACAGACTGGGAAAAAAATATTTTGTAATGACATGTCACATCTAGAATTTACAAAATACTTGAGCACCACAACAAGATAAAGGTAAACAACCCATTTGCAAAATGGGCGCAGGATAAGGACAGACACTTCACCAAAGAAGACATTTAGATGGTGAACAAACACGTCAAGAAATGTTCACAATCCTAGCTCTAAAAGAGGTACAAATTAAAACAACTATGAGATACCATCTCACCCCAGTAAGAATAGCAAAAATTAACAGAACAGCAAACATCAAATGTTGGTGAGGTGGTGGAAAAACTGGAACCCTTATTCACTGTTGGTGGGAGTGTAAAATGGTTCGACCACTATGGAAGACAGTATGGTGCTTTCTCAGAAAGTTGCAAATAGGAATGCCATTTGACCCAGCAATTCCACTATTGTGAATATACCCTAAAGAAACTAGAACTGCCAACCAAGTAGATATATGCACACCCATGTGTAATTGAGGCTTTTTTCACAGTGCACATCAACAAATGAATGGATAGAGAAGCTGTAGTATATTCACACAATTGAATACTATGCTGCATTGAAAAACAAGGAGTTCATGAAATACTATACAAAATGGGTGACCCTAGAGGACATTATACTGAGTGAAATATCTCAGTCATAAAAGGACAAATAGTGCATACTGCCACTGTTGTAAAACACGACTGATATTGGGGTTGGGAGAAGACTAAGAAAAAGGGGATAAATAATGTATACTGCACTGAAACAGTTGAGGGAGAGAACAGTTTAAAAGCCATATGTGATTGAGTATTATGGTCATGACAAGAGTCCAGAATGAAGGCTGCATAGTGGAGTGTACTCGGGGGGATGGAGGGGGTAGGGGGAAATGGTATACCAGTGAAAGAATTTTCCTTTTACTTTTCAAAGAGAAGAGCGAACTGAAGGGGAGTGGTGGGCAGGGAGAAAAATGCAACAGTGAATGAATGGAAATCCAAAATCCCTGTAAACATTCATTAAAATTAATAAACTTTTTTAAAAGTTGAAAGAAAACAATTGCCAGCCAAGGATCCTATACCCAGCAAACTTCTCTGTCAGATATCAAGGAGAAATTAGATCCTTTGCAGAAAAGGAACTTAAGGAATTTATGAAGCAATACGAAAACTACATGACCTTTTTTTTTCTTTTTTTAAATTCAATTTTATTAATTTTAATGAACATCTACAGAGATTTTGGGTTTCCATTCATTCATTGTTGCACTGTTTTCTTTACCCTCCCCCCTAGTTTGTTCCTCTTTTTTTTTTCTCCCCCTTGAATGTCTGTTTTAATTGTCCCATTGCCAGAGTGCTTGTCAAAGCCAGTTCTGATTAATCTGACCTTTTAAGGGAAGTCTTTCACATGGAGACACCAAAGGAAAGTGGGTGGGCGAGAGTAACCAGAAACAACAGATAAAGACAGACAGCAAAATGGTAATGGTAAAACCTAGCCTAAAAATAATCATGCTTAATCTGAATGGACTAAATGTACCAATTAAAACAAAACAAACAACCAAAGCCCTTGAATACACTGCTTACCAGAGACACATCTAAAAAATGGAAAGACAGACTCAACATGAAAGGCTGGGCAAAAAATATACCAAGAAAATGGCAACCACAAAAAATCAGGAGTGGCAATACTTTTATCTGATAAAATGGACTTCAGAATGTAAGTTAAGGAAGGGTGTTACAGACTGATTAAAGGCACAATAGATCAAGATGACAAAGATGCTAGACTTTGTGGATGTATTCCCATCAGGGGGTACTGCACTCAACTAAAACTCAATTCATGTTTCTCAAGTGCACATAATATGTTCTTCAGAATTCATCACATATTAGAGTACAAATCAAGCCTCAATGAATTAGGAAAAATTGAACTAATACCATAAAACTAGAAATTAACCACAGGAGGGGAAAGCTTACAAAACCACCCATGTGCAAACCAAATAACTCTTTTTATAATCAATTTATAGTAATAAGCAAACACATCAGAAGGCACGAAAGAAATGACCGTTGATTCTCTAACCCAACATCTCCAACATATTGAACAAGAACAGCAAGAAAACGTGACACCCTCTAAAAAAATTGATATTATAAAAATTAGGGCATAAATAAAATATAAAACAGAAAAACAATTGAAAGCATCAACAGAACTAAGAGTTGGTTCTATGAAAAGGTCAATAAAATAGACAAACCACTAACACAACTAACAAAGGAAAAGACAAGACACAAATAATCCAAATAAAAGATGAAACAGGCAACATCACAACAGAACTGAGGAAAATAGAAAGACTAACAATGGAATATTATGGAAAACTATGTTGTTGTTTTGTGCCATCGAGTCACTTGCGACTCATAGTGACCCTAAGTATACAAGAGACCTAAATGCCGTTCTGTCCTGTGCCAACTTCACTGTCTCCAACATACTCATTCCCACCACCCAAATTACAGAACCAATCCATCTATTTGAGGGTCTTCCTCTCCTACGCTGTCCCTCCACTCTCCCAAACATGATGTCCCTCTCCAAGGACCAGTCCCTCCTTGCAACATGCCCAATGTATGTCAGACGAAGCTTCAAAATCCTTGACTCCAAGGAGCAATCCAGTTTCACCTTCTCCAGGACAAACCTGTTTGTTCTCCTAGCAGTCCATGGTATATTCAGCACTCTTCTCCAGCACCAAAGCTCAAAGGCATCAATTCTCTTTCCATCATCTCTAGTCACTGTCCAACTCTCTGATGCATAGCATATAGTTGTAAAGACTGGAGCCTGCATCAGGTGCACTTTGGTCTCCAGCCTAATGTAGTTGCTCTCCAGTACTCTTGAGAAGTCCCTCTCAGCTGACTTTCCCAATGCAACTCGTCTCTTGATTTCCTGGCTGCTGTTACAAAGAGTGTTGACTGTGGAGCGAAGCAAACTAAAACTATTAACTATTTCAATCTCTTCATCATCCATACTGATGCTGCCAATTTCCACAGTGGTGAGAGTCTTTGTCTTCTTGATGTTGAGCTTCAATCTGTATTAAAGGCTGCAGTCCTTGACCTTCTGCAGTACGCGCTTCAGGTCCTCCTCAGCTTGAGCAAGCAGGGTTGTGTCATCTGCATAACACAGATTGTTGATGCCTCTTCCACCAATCCTGCTGCACATTCCTCCTCATACAGCCCAAGATCTCAGATGATCTGTTCTGCATACAGATTGAAAAGGTATGGGGACAAAATACATCCCTGACGGACCCCTTTCTTGATTTTGAACCATGTAGTCTTCTTGCTCTGTTCTGATGATTGCCTCTTGGTCCAAGTATAGGTTTCGCATAAGCACAATCAAATGTTCTGGGATTCCCTTTCTTCTCAGAGTCAGCCATATCTTGTTGTGATCCACACAATCAAAAGCCTTTGAATAGTCAATGAACCACAGATAGCCATTCCTCTAGTATTCTCTACTTTCTGCCAAGATTCATCTAACATTAGCTTTAATATCCCTAGTATCACAACCCCTTGTAAACCTAGCCTTGACTTCTGGCAGTTCTCTATTGATGTGCTGTTCCATTCGTTTTTGGATAATTTTCAGCAAAATTTTGCTTGCATGTGATATCAAGGACATTGTTCTATAATTTCCACACTCTGTTGGGTCATCCTTCTTTAGAATGGGAACAAATATAGATATCTTCCAGTCAGTTGGCCAAGTGGTTGTCCTCCAGATTTCTTGGCACAATTTGGTGAGCACATCCAGGGAAGCATCTATTAGTTGAAATATGTCAGTTTGTATACCATCTATTCCTGGGGCCTTATTTTTTGCTATTTCTTGCAAAGCTGCTTGAACTTCTTCCTTCATCACTATAGGCTCTTGCTTATATGTTATTTCACGAAATTCTTCTACATCTCACACAAAACCTAGAGGAAATGGACAAATACTTAGAAAAACACAACCTACCTAAACTGACACAAACTGAAACTGATCACCAGAACAGACCATTACAAAGGAAGAAATTGAAAAGGTAATAAAACAACTTCCAGCCAAAAGAAGGCCCGGACCAGATGGTTTTACAAGTGAATTTTATCAAACATTCAGAGAACTGTCACCAGTTCTACATAAATTATTTCAGAAAATAGAAAAAATAGAATTCTCCCAAACTCATTCTATGAAGCAAACATATCTTTGATGCTAAATCCAGGTAAAGAAATTACCAAAATTGAAAAGTATAGGCTAATATCTCGCATGAACATAGATGCAAAAATCTTGAATAAAATCCTGGCCAGTAGAATCCAGCAATGCATTAAAAAAAATAATTCACCATGACCAAGTTTGATTCATAACAGGTGTGCAAGGATGGTTAAACGTAAGAAAAAGAATCAGTGTAATTCACATTAACAAAGAAAAAAAAAAAAGAACCACATGGTCCTATCAATTGATGCAGAAAAGGTCTCTGACAAAATCAAACTCCCTTTCCTGATTAAAACACTCAGCAAAATAGGATTAGAGGAGAATTTCTTCAACATAGTAAAATTGTTCTCAGTGGAGAGAGACTAAAAGACATTATGTTGAGTACAGGAACTAGGCAAAGATGCCCACTATTACCTCTCCTATTCAATATAGTATTGGAAGTCTTAACGATAGCAATAAGGCAAGAGAAGGAAATAAGAGGTATCCAAATTGGCAAAGAGGACATAAAATTATCTCTCTATGCAGATGATATGATGGCATGCTTAGAAAACCCTAAAGACTCAGAAAGAAAACTACTGGACATAATTGACCAGTTCAGCAAAATGGCAGGATAGAAGATCAACATACAAAAATCAATTTGATTTCTTTACAGTGACAACGAAAATACAGAACTGAACCTAAGAAAAACAATACCTTTCACAATAGCTAATCACAAGATTAAACACTTGGTAATAAACATAACCAAAACCACAAACGATCTATTCAAAGAAAATTACAAAACATTACTACATGAAATGAAAATAAACCTGGAGAAGTGGAAGAATATCCCTTGCTCATGGATAGGAAGACTTAATATTGTGAAAATGGCAATACTACCAAAGGCAATTTACACGTTCCATGCAATCCCAAAACAAATACCAATTCCATTCTTTAATGAGATGGAAAAGGCAATCTCTAATTTCATTTGCAATGGAAAGAGGCCACAAATAAGTAAAGCACTCCCTAAAAAGAGAAACAAAGGCATCTCACTCACTGATTTCAAATCCTACTGTATTGCCATGGTGGTCAAGACAGTGTAGTAGTGGTATAATGACAGACACATAGATCAATGGAATAGAGAATCCAGAAACCAGCCCATCTACCTATGGGTAGATGACTTTTGACAAAGAGATGAAATCGGGGAAATGGTGCTGACAAAATCAGAAAACTGTAGAAAACTCAAGCAAGATCCACATCTCACTCCATCCACAAAAACCTACTTAAAGCAAGGACTATACATTTCATTAACGAAAAGCTTGGAAGAACTCTAGAAGTCCTAATTAAAAACATAGAAAGTCTTCCAGGCATTCTGAAAAATCTACAACCAGGAGAGGATACAATAGATAAATGGGACCTTCTAAGAATCAAATCCCTATGAATATCTCAAAATTTCTCCAACAGGGTAAAAAAGGAAGCCACAGAGTGGGGGGAAATATTTGGTAATTACATGTCAGATAAGGGACTTATATCTAGTATTTATAAAATATTCAAGCAGCAAAACAAGATACAGGCGAATAATATGAACAGACACTTCACCAAAGAAGACTTTCAGATGACCAACAAATACATGAAGATATGTTCAAAATCCCTAGCTCTAAGAGAGGTGCAAATCAAATCAACTAAGAGATATCATCTCACTTCAGTAAGAATAGCTAAATTTAACAGAGCAGCAAACAACAAATGCTGAAGAGGTTGCAGAGAAAACTAAAACACTTATTCACTGTTGGGGGGAGTGTAAAATGTTGCAACCACTATGGAAGCCAGTATGACACTCTTTCAAAAAATTGCAAGTAGAGATACCATTTGACTCAGCAGTTCCATTACTGGGAATATACACTAAAGAAATCATAACTGCCACCCAGGCAGATATATGCACACACATGTTTATTGCAGCTTGTTCACAATAGGAAAGAGCTGGAAACAACCTAAGTGCCTATCCACAAACGAATAGAGAAGCTGTGGTATGTTCACACAATGGAATACTACACTGTATTGAAAAGCAAGGAACTCATGCATATTATTCAAAATGGGTGACCCTGGTGGCTATTATGCTGAGTGAAATATCTCAGTCACAAAAGGACACATACTGCATAGTGCTGCTGTTGTAGAATGGGACTGACATCGGGGTTGCGGTGAGACTGAGAAAGACTGGATAAATTATGTATACTGCATTGAAACAGATGAGGAGAGGACTGTTTAAAAGCGATATATGATTAGGTATAATGGTTATGACAAGTTCAGAATAAAGGTTGTATAATGGAGTGTACTCTGGGAGGGAGGAGGGAGTTGGGGGGGATTGTATACCAATGAAACAATTTTTCTTTTCAAAGAGAAGAGCGGACTGCAGGGGAGGGGTGGGCAGGGAGAAAACTGCAACAATGAATGAATGGAAACCCAAAATCTCTGTAAACATTCATTAAAGTTAATAAAAAGAAAAGAAAGTACATGACAAGAGAAGGAAAGAAAAGACATCCAGATTGACAAAGAGATGGTTAAACTATCACTATACGCAGATGATATGATAGTGTACAGAAAAACCCCCAAGCACTCAACAACTAAACTCTTCAATATCCAAAAATTAGTAGGATTTCTCTATCATAACAAAGAGAACTGAGAGAAGGAAACCAAGAAAGCAATACCATTTACAATAGCCAGCTGCAAAAATGTGGGAAAATATTCCCTGTTCATGCATAGGAAGACTCAGTATTGTGAAAAATCACAATCCTACCAAAACCAATCTACATGTTCAGTGCAATCCTAATACAGATACCAAATTCATTTTTCAAGGAGCTCAAAAAGAAACTGTCAAGTTTATTTGGAGAGGAAAGTGACCTCAAACAAGCAAAGACCTTCTGAAATGCAAAAGTGAAGTGAGAAGCATAGAACTCCCTGACCTTAAAATCTACTGCATAGTGGTAGTAAAACAGCCTGGTACCAGGAAATTACAGGCTTGTAGACCAATGGATCAAAAACAAGAACCCAGAAATTTACCCATCTACCTATAGTCAACTGGTATTCAACAAGGAAATCAAACCTATCAAATGGGGACATGAAATCCTGTTCAGCAAATGGTGCTGGCGAAACTGGATTGTTACCTGCTGAAAGAGGATTCACATTTCACTTCATACACTCAACAAATCAACTCAAGGTGGATCAGAGACCTGGGAGTAAACATAAAACCATCATGTTGCTAAAAGACAAACTGGGACCAAGCTTAGAAGGCCTAGTCTATGGTATAAAGAGACTGCCAAATACAGCCATAAATGCATAGTCTAGTGAGGATAAAATTGATTAGACTTTTCTCTGTGCTCATCAAAAACTTTCCATCAGACTACTGACTGGGAACAAATATTTGGCAATAGCATCTCAGACAAGGATCTCATAACTAAAGTTTACAGAATACTCCTGGGCCTCCAGAAGAAAAACTTTTCACAGAAAGTCATTTAGAGGGCTCACAGAAACATGAAGAAATGCTCAAAATCACTGGCAGTAAGAGAAATGCAAATGAGATACCATCTCAACCCAGTAGCAGGGGCAAAGTTTATAGATGTTGGAGAGGATGTGGAGATGTGGGATATGCTCTTGGTGGGATTTTAAAATGGTGCAACCACTCTGGAAGGCAGTTCAATGTTTCCTGAAAAAGTTGAACAAAGAAACTCTATATGACCCAGCTATTCAACTACTTGACATATATCCCAAGGAAATCAGAACTGAGACAGAGATGTGAACACCAATGTTCACAGCAGCATTATTTGCCATGACAAGAATGTGGAGACAAGCCAAATCTCCAAGCACAATCAAATGGCTTGAGAAACTGTGGTACATGTACACAAAGAAATACGATACAGTCCTCAGAAGCAACAATTTGAGTGAGGCTGGAGAGCATCATGCTGAGTGAACTAACACAGTGTCATATGGCCAAAAACTGCCTAAGACCATTATTGTAAAAATAGAATGATAAATAGTAAAACATGTATGCACATCCAAGGTGGATAGGGCTGAGGATGGGTGATGGAAACCACAGGGTTACACAGTGTGGGGGGTGTGTGTGTATATCTAAGCAAAAAGACAGGGTAATGATGTATAAGATTAAAAGGTGATTAATTTTATAAAATATAATGCATGAGAATGGTTACATTGTTATGTGCCATCGAGTCACTTGCGACTCATAGTGTACAGGAGCCCAAAAACCTGCTGTCTTATACCAGTCTGTCTCCAACACTCCCACCCCGATTACCCCAGTCACTGAATCAATCCACTTCATAGAGGGTTTTCCTCTCCTGAGCTGTCCCTCTACCCTCCTTAGCATGGCGTTCTTCTCCAAGGACTAGTCCCTCCTGGTAACATATTCAAAGTATATCAGATGAAGCCTCAGAATCCTTGCCTCCAAAGAGCAGCCTGATTTT
>NW_006399761.1:23139815-23144093 GCF_000299155.1 Elephantulus edwardii | reverse complement strand
TATATATATAAAAAATAAGTTTGTTGTGTTGAGCACTAAGGATTGCAGACCAGATGAGATGTGGGATGACACCATGGAGAGAGCAAAAGGTCAGTGCAGAGACAGAAGAGAAAGGGAAAAAAATAACCCAAAATGGATGTCATAAGATACTCAAAATTGCACTTAAAGCATTGAGAAAACAAAATAAAGGAAGAGATGTTGATGTAAAAGAGCGTATGATTTCAAAGGGCAGCTCAAGATGACAAACCTAAATTTGGAGAATAAAAAGGGAAGGACCCACTCAGCATTCCTCGAACTAAAGAACTGGAAAACAAATTTAGTCCTAAGAGTTGAAATACTTAGAGATGCTATGGACAAAATCTTGAATGATCCAGGAAGCATCAAAAAGACAAAGAGAATATACAGAAGCACTGTACCAAAGAGAATTGGCTGACCCCAAAGTATCTGAGGACGTTCCATATGATGAAGAGCCAGTGGTGATGAAGGAAGGCGTTCAAGCTGCACTGAAGGCAATGGGAAAAAAAATAAAATAAAGCCCCAGGAATCAATGGGATACCAGTTGGCATGTTGCAAATGACAGATGCAGCTCTGGATGTGCTTACTAGTCTATGCCAAGGAAATTTGGAGGACAGCTGCCAGGTCAACTGACTGGAAGAGATCCATATTTGTTTCCAAGAAAGATAATCCAACACAATGTGGAAATTATCAAATCATATCATTATTATCACATGCAAACAAAATGCTGAAGATCATTCAAAAATAACTACAATAATACACAGAGAACTTCAAACAGTTCAAGCTGGATGTACAAGAAGCCGTGACACCAGGGATAGCATTGCTGATGTCAGATGGTTCCCTGGCTGAAAGCAGACTACCAGTGGAATGTTTCTTTATCAACTATTCAGAGGCATTTTACTCTATAGATTTTAATAAACCTTGGCTAACATTCAGAAGAATGGAAACCCCAGAACGCTTAATTATCCTCATGTAAAAGCTATTCCTAGACCAAGGAACTGTTGTGCCAACAGAGCAAGGGAGCACTGCATGGTTTAGAATTAAGAAAGATTTGTATCAGGGTATGTATGCTTTCTCCATACCCATTTAGTTTATATGCAGAGCAAATTATTCAAGAAGCTGAACTCTATAATAAAGAATATGGCGTCAGGATTAGAGGAACACTCATCAGTAACCTTCATTATGCAGATAACATACCTTGCTTGCTGAAAGTGAGGAGGAATTGAGCTTGCTACAGAAGATTTGAAAGACTACAGCTTTCAAAATGGATTGCACCTCAATGTAAAGAAAACAAAGTCTTACCACTGGACCTATAGGAAAAATTGTGATAGATGGAGAAAAGATTGAAACTCTCAGTGACTTCATCTTACTTGGATCCACAATGGTACTTGATACCAGCAGTCAGGAAATGTATTGCACTGGGAAAGTCTGCAGTCAGAGACTTGTCCAAATCATTCAGGAGCAGTGATGTTAGTTTGAGGCCTAAGGTGCACCTGATTCAGGTCATGCATGGTCTTTTCATTCAGTTGCTATGCTTCTGAGAGCTAGATAGTGAATAAAGATGAGAGAATAATTGATGCTTTTGAACTCTGATATCAGGAGAGTACTGAATATTTTATGGACTGCCAAAACAAATAATGTCGTGGAGAAGTGCTTCATGGAGGCAACGATGATAGAGCTTAGTCTCATGTACTTCAGGCATGTTACTAGGAGAAGCTAAACCTTGGAGAAGGACATCATACTTGGAAAAGCAGAGGGTTGGAGAAGGAGAGGAAGACTTTCAACCAGGTGGATTGACCAGCGACTGCCACAGTCGGCTTGAGTGTGGTAGAAGTGTAATGATGACACCGGGCAGGACACAATTCAAATCTACTGTTTATAGGGTCACTGTGGGGCATGCTCAACTTGACAGCTCCTAACAACAATAGCATAGCAACTGTGAACAACCGTATCCTGTGCCACCCTCACAATATCTGACATGCTTAAGACCATTGTGGTTGTCACTGGGTCAACCTGACTCCTTTAGCATCCTCTGTCTTTTGACAATTTACTTTTCTAGCCTGGTATCTTTTCCCACTGACTGGCACCAGCACCTGCTGACAACATGCCCAAAGTATATCTCAAAAAAAGTAATCTCATTGAAGGTATAATTTTTGCTGATGTTATGTGCTCTTACAAGTCAGAACCAACTAATAGATCACCAGTCTTTCAGAGGCTGTAAAGCAAATGGAAGGAGACTGCCCATTTTTCTCTAATAAATCAAATGGTGAATTCAAAGTACATGCCTTTGAGTTGGCAGCAAAGCTTCTTACCACCAGAACACCATATCTACCTTGAATATATCATTGTTGTTTTGTGCTGTCGAGTTGCCTGCAACTCCTAACGACTCTGTACAACAGCCCTAAACCCTGCTCTATCCTGTGCCAATCTCACTGTCTCTGACACACCTAACCCTGTTACCCCAGTCACTGAATCAGTCCATCTCATAGAGGTCTTCCTTTCTTGCATTTTCCCCCTCCATTCTCCCAAGTGTAACATCTTTCTCCAAAGACTGGTCCCTCCTTAAAACATGTCCAAAATAAAGGAGCTTCAGAATCCTTGCCTGCAGGGAGCAGCCTGATTTAACACTCTCTAGGATGAGCCCGTTAGTTTTCTTAGCAGTCCATGGTATATTCAGTACCCTTCTCCAACACCACAGCTCAAAGGCATCAATTCTTCTGTCATCCCTAGTCATTGTCCAGCTCTCCGACACATAGCAAGTAATTGCAAAGACAATGGCCTGTATCGGGCAAACCTTAGTCTCCAGAGTGAAATCATTGCTCTTCAATACTTTGGAGAGGTCCCTAACAGCAGACTTTCCCATTGCCGTACATCTTTTAATTTCCTGGATGCTGGTGCCGAGAGTGTTGACTGTGGAGTCAAGCAAATTAAAGCTGTTAACAATCTCAATATTTTCACCATCTATCATGATGCTGCCAATGGGTCCAGTGGTGAGAATCTTTGTCTTCTTGATATTGAGCCTCAACCCATATTGAAGGGTGTAGTCCTTGACCTTCTGCAGCAAGGGCTTCAGGGCCTCCTCAGTTTCAGCAAGAAGGGTTGTGTCATCTGCATAATGTAGATTGTTGATGAATCTTCCTCTAATCCTGATGCCACATTTCTCTTCATGGAACCCAGCCTCCCAGATAATCTGATCTGCATATAAATTGAAAAGGTATGGAGATAGGACACATCCCTGGCGTACACCCTTCCCAATTTTGAACCATGCAGTGTTTCCTTGCTCTGTTCTGACGACTGCCTCCTGGTCCAAGTATAGGTTTCACAGTAGCACAATCAAGTGTTCTGGGATCCCCATTTTTCTCAGAGCCACAGAGGAATCTGTGCTTCATTGATTATGCAGAGGCATTTGGCTGTGTGGATTACAACAAACTGTGGCTAAGACTATATCATTAGTTGTATAAAATTCTATCATGTAAGCCCAGCCTTGAGTTCTTTCACTAAGGCCATAATTTCTAACTTCTACTACCACTTTTTATTTTCAAGTTTTGCTTTCCATTTATCATTATTAGTATGTCTTGATTACATGTCTGCAAAGTTTTAGACTGTAGAAGTTGGTAGAAACCTTCTATTCCTTCGTCTTTGGTGTAGTTACATATATTTGTAGTAGCATTCATTGGTCTTTGTATGTCTGTGGGTATTAACACTGACAGTACTGTATTTCAGGATCAATCTTGATATGTTCTTTTTGATAATGACTGTTGACATCATTCCTCTTCAACTTGTCATTTCCAGCATAGCAGAGCCTATGACTCTCTGATTCAGAATGACCAATACTAGTTAATTTCAGGTCACTAATGCCTGACATACCATTTCTTTATGTATTCCATTTCCTTTTTATCAATGTTGAATTTTCCTACATTCCTGTTTCCTAATCCCATGTTTAGTTATCAACAGATGATTGTTGTTACGTCAGCAAATGCAGAAGGTCCTTCACTGTTTGAAGAAATTTACTCCATCTGCATCTTCAAGGTAGATCTGACTCTTTAGAGGCGTTTCTTCAGTTGGATTTGAGTGCCTTCCAATCTAAGAAGCTCATCCCATGTACTATATTGGACAATATTTTGCTGCCAAACATCGTGCTTTCGAGGCCCCATTATTTCTGAGGTGTATGTCCTGCTTCTTAGTCCATCTTGGCCTGGAACTTCCACTGGAACCTGGCCAATATGGGTCACCCTACTGAAATGTTAAATATCAGTGGCATAA
>NW_006399761.1:23129534-23138645 GCF_000299155.1 Elephantulus edwardii | reverse complement strand
TGAAGAGGATGTCATGCTTGGAAGGGTGGTGGGACAACACAGGAAAGGAAAATCCTCGATGAGATGGATTGACTCAGTGACTGGGGTAATAGGAGTAGGTGTGTCAGAGACAATATGTTTGACATAGGATAGAGCAGGGTTTAGGGTTGTTGTACCTAGGATTGCTATGAGTTGCAGGCGACTTGACGGCACATAACCGGCGACACCATATAAATCATAACCTATACTGTTGTTGTTGATTGCTTTTGAGTCAAGCACAACTCATAGCAACCCTATGGGAGGGGAGGCCTGAAACCCCTCTGTAACTATCGGCATTTATGATAGGGTTTCTGGAGGCATGTTATTTAGGAAGAAGATGCCCTTCCTGCTTCCAAACTTGTCTTTCACAGTATGTTATTGTTATGTGTCATTGAGTCGCCTGTGGTATATAGTGACCGTATGTACAGCTCTTAATCCTTCCCTGTACTGAGCCAGTCTCACTAAATTCAACACGTCAACCACCATCACCCCAGTTATTGTATCAATCCATCTCAGCTGGGGTGTTCCTCTCCTGAGCTGTTACCAAACTACATATTATAAAAATTAATAATATTGATTTAAGTTAATCTAACAAGCCTAAATATTAATAATCAAATATGAATATAATCCAGTATGTTAAAGTAATTTAATTTTGGTATAGTAGCATTATTCCAACTATTTTCTACTTATGTAACGTTTTGCCTTGACTATAAGAAATTGGACACTTTTTTCTGATACTTTAAATCTTGCTTAACTAGTCAGCATTATATAGGAAATAATGAAAGTTGTTTAGTATGAAATTCTAAATTAATGAAAAATGTTTCTAAATTCAACAAATCTTACCTGTTAGAAGAGCCACTCAGTGTTCTTTGTTGTCTCTGTATTGAATTAAAGGGAAGAAAGGTATCTGGAAAAGTGTCTTCTTGAGGTGCTAATGGTAAACCAACCAAAGTGTCACTTAGTGCATTTCCTCTGTCCAGAGGCCCCAGGAGTTCTATAAAAAAACAAAACCGAAACAAGAGTAAAGATGCTGTTAGGTGCTGTTAAGATGAACATGCCTTACAGTGACTATAAAGAACTGTTTTGAACTGTGACTTATCCTGAGCCAACTTCACCCTCTCCAACACACTTGACCCCATTGTTACAGTCACTGTGTCAATCTGTCTTTTCAAGGGTCTTTCTCTTGACTGATCTTCCTCCTTCCCAAGCACGATGTCCTTCTACAAGGACTAGTCCTTCCTGACAACATGGCCAAAGTAGATGAGATGAAGTTGCACCAGCCTTGTCTTCAAGAAACATTCTGCTATCATTTTCTTCAGCAGAGACCTGTTTGTTCTTTCATCAGTCCACAATGATTGATTTCTCTTCAAAGGCATTGTTTATTCTTCTGTTATCCTTAGTAAGTGTCCAACTGTGAGATGCACTGCAAGTAATTGAAAAGATCTTGCCTTGGAGCAGACACATTAAACTTGTTTAGTTTGAAATAATACTTTCATGAAACGAGTATGTATCGGATATACATTCTGCTAACTACATAAAATATGACTACATAAAAATTCTTACATTTCTCAGTGGAACTTTCTTTTTTTTTTGACAATTTAGCCTTTAAAGCAATTGAATGGTTCTAGTGACACTCTTACGATTTCTGTCATTCTTATAGTTGGTTCAATCTGAGAAACTTTATAACAAATCTTTTATTAAATTAGGTATTTAAAAAATTAATTCATAACTTGACTATTATAGTCTTTTTGCTGTTGGTCAATGTTGAGTTGGCCCCCAAAGCATGGTGACCCTGTGCATAATAGAATGAGACCCTGCCGGGATCTGTGGTATGTTGTAGACTGGACCACTGTGATCCACAGGATTTTCACTGGCTCACTTTTCTGTAGTAGATTATGATGCCTTTGCTCCTGGGTTTGCTTTAATCTGAAACTTAAGATCAAGTCTATTCAGAATCATAACAACATACATACTTCCATGGCAGACAAGTAGTGGTTTTCGGGAGTTTCATTGGCTGGAAATGGAATCTGAGTTTCCTGTATTGCTTAATTATGATCAAATTATACTAGAGCAATTATTTTTATGACTTTCAAAGCCTGTAGAGAACTAGTATAAATGCAACTGGGATACAAAAACACAAGGGACTATAAAAAGAACATTTTTATCAATATAAATAAAAATAATGAAAAATAACACATGATCCATTAGAACTTAATTGATGGTAAGATTTTATTCCTTTTTGAGGTGCATTAGCTGGGAATAGAATCTAGGCTTCCTGTGTGGAAGATGAACATTCTACCAATGAATAAATACTGCCCCCCTACCAAACTATTTTAATCAAAGATTGGGTTTTTTTAATTAGTCAATTACAAGTTTGGTTGGTTGTGTGTTTTGTTTTGTTTTTTTTTTTTATCTTGAAATACTGTATTGCTTTTGTTGTTAGGTGCTTCTGATTGGATTCCGACTCATAGCAACCCCATGTGACACGACAGAGGAGAATTGCCCCTTCAAGATTTCAGAGGCTGTATTTGTTCTGGGACCAGATCTTTTCACCCACTGAAGAAATGGACACTTAATTACTGTGCTATCAGTGTGTCTTTGAAATATTTTAAGTGGTAAATTATCTTTTCTCTTTTTAGTACATAATTTTAATTATAATTTTAAAGAGTGTGCTGTTTCCATGTCAGAAAGTATTCAGAAAATTTTAATATCAGCGTTGGGTATTTTTTGGGGGGGTGAAAAATATATAACTCATTTATTTACTCAAGCTTTATTTTATTCAGTGCACATATATTCAGAGTCAAGATACCAAATACAGAGAGGAACAAGATATTTGGAATTTTTTTTTTTTTGGCTGAGTCTAGTGTACTTTATTGATGGTACATGACAAGATGGGCTCTCCTCGCCCCTCTCCTCTCTCAGGGGGATTAGATGGAAACTGTGTCAAGGATGTGAGATTCTCAGTGTGTGGAAGGATCGAGTTGGGGCAAGGACTCCCCAGCAGCTGAGGGTCTGTCTGTCTGTCTGTCTTTCTCTCTCAGGCCCCCTAGTGCTATGGCTGGGGCTGGTGGTCCAAGGGCCTTTTATTCTTTGGATGCCATGTGAACCATGAGGTTGACCACCCAGTTGCTGTAGCCAAATTCATTGTTATAGCAGGAAATGAATTTGACAAAGTGGTCATTCAGGGCAATGCCAGCCCCATCATCAAAGGTGGAAGAGTGGGGGTCACTATTAAAGTCACAAGAGTCAACCTGGTCTTCAGTGTATCCCCCTTGAAGGGCCCTTCTGATGCCTGCTTTACTAGTTTCTTGATGCCATCATATTTGGCAGCTTTCTCCAGACGGCAGGTCAGGTCCACAACTGACACATTGGGGTGGGGACATGGAAAGCCATGCCGCTAAGTTTCCCATTCAGATTAGGGATGATCTTGTCCACGGCCTTGGTAGCACCAGTAGATGCAGGGATGATGTTCTGGGCAGCTCCATGGCCATCACACCACAGCTTTCCATAGGGGACATCCACAGTCTTCTGGGTGGCAGTGATGGCATGGACTGTGGTCATGAGTCCCTCTACAATGCCGAAGTTGTCATGGATGACCTTGGCCAGGGGACCCAAGCAGTTGGTGGTGCAGGAGGCATTGCTGACAATCTTGAGAGAGTTGTCATACTTTTCATGGTTCACACCCATCACAAACATGGGGGCATCAGCAGAAGGAACAGAGATGATTACTCATTCGGCCCCACCCTTCAAGTGAGCCCCAGCCTTCTCCAAGGTTGTGAAGACACCAGTGGACTCCACAACGTACTCAGCACCAGTATCAGCCAACTTGAAGTTGGCAGGATCTCACTCCCAGAAGATAGTGATGCTTCCCCATTGATGACCAGCTTCCCGTTCTCAGCCTTTACAGTGCCATTGAACTTGCCATGGATGGAATCATATTGGACATACACACCATGTAGTTGAGGTCAATGAAAGGATCATTGATGGCAACAACTTACACTTTGCCAGAGTTAAAAGCAGCCCTGGTGACCAGGTGCCCAATGAGGCCAAATCTGTTTACTCCAGCCTTCACCATCGTGTCTCAGGGATATGGCTGAGACTGTATGAGAAGAGAGGGAAATCTGGATCTATGAAAAGCAGAGAGCCTCATTTTTTCTCTTCTTCAAGTTCAAGTAGCACAGTCCATAGTGAGTTGCACTGCAAACCCAAAGGCTTTTGTCTCTCTGCTCATTTGACTCCACTAGGGAGTACTTCCAATGGAAGAAGATGGGCAGTCCCCTCTCATGCAATTTATAGCATCCAAAAAGCCCCTAAAGGATTAATATTGGTAGTTTTTATAGAGCATTACTTAAGAGAAATGATTGGGTCATCAGAGCTGAGTCCTTACCCCCACGGAGACACAAGTAGGTGCTCCCAAGACAAGCAGGCTGCCAGACCTTCCCCTATGTCATCCCTTCCACCATTCCTTTTTCTTCTGCTTGTAAACATTACAAGACTTAAGACAAGGACCTTCCCCCTGAACCACTAGAGAGTTGAGGAACTAGGCTGTGCCATTCTGTAGACCAAGGAGAGAAGATTAAAGAAGCACTGCTTAAGTTGGCCAATCAGTCTCTTGCTAATCCAGAGCCAAAGGAGGACAATAGATTTTAGGAGAGAAAACATCATCAGGTGAAACACTCTTTTCCCAGAGCCAGTGCTTTCAGGTGTGGGGGGAGAGAAGGTCCTGAAACTGCCCTGGAGAAAGGCTCCTCCATTTGGGAATACCTGCCACTGTGGGCCATCCCAAGGACCAAAGAAGTCAATAGAATTTGCGACAGGGACTACAAGCTGCGACACTGAGGTGCTAGAGAGAAAGGTGCCTGTAAAACCCCCTGGACAGAAACTGCTCACGTGGAACACCTGGTCTCGTCCCACTCTGCCAATCTACAGACAAAGGAGGGCAGCAGAGTTTTGAGAGAGGGGACTACAATAAGCTGAGATTCCCGCAAGGCTGCACTACAGACCAGAGAGAACCAGAAGGACTTTAGGAAAGGCAACTTTCCCAGGAAGCACTTTCAATATAGTGACCCACCCCATAAATTGAACACTTTAACCTGCCAACTTATCAATAAAAGATTATAAGTATAAACATCTTACATAGACACACTAGAAAGTGCCTAACACCAAGAAAAGCTTCATGTAATGTCAAGAAAGCAGCAGACAGCTTCAAACATGGTGATAAAAGAAATTAAGCCTTCTTCAGAAAAAAAACATATTGCAGACCCAAAGAATATTCCAGAGTCAGGGAGGCAGATGGTAGTATCTATTGATATGATGTCATACAAATAGCTATTGAAGAAGGTACAAATGATGGAGAGGGGGGAAAAATGGAAGCCAGAAAGAAAGTAAATACCCTCTAGGCAGAGAATCAGAAGAAATAAATTGATGGGGAGTTATTTGAAACGCTGCAGAAGAAGGTGCAAGTGGTAGAAGAAACAATAGAAGCCATTAAAAAAGTGAATACTCCAAGAGACAAGGAGCCAGAAGAAGTATATCGATGAGGGGGAACTCAGACAACTAAAGAAGAAAATGCAAAAGATGGAAGAAATAAATGAAACTATAAATAAATAGGTATAAGAACGTACAACAACATCACAAGACAGGGTACAGCCAACAAAGTACTGGAAACCATTTACCACAGTACAGAAAACCAAGAAAATAAAATCCAGAATATTAAGACAGAAATGGTGGAAGTGTCCAACATGCTAGAGGAAGCAAAAGTAGAACAAAAGAGATCGAACAAGAGAGTCAGTGAGCTGGAAGACAAGAACCCAAATGAAAACATACTAGAAGAATAATCAGATGAGATGTAAAGAAAATGAATATTGGAATCAAATCGGGTGAAATGCAAAGAAACGACATACATTTACTGGAATTCCAGAACACCAGAGGGACAGGGAAATCACTGAGGGAAAAGGTAGAAGAGGTACTAGAAGAAAACTTCCCAGAAAAACTAGGAGAATCATCTCACCCCAGTAAGAATAACAAAATTTAACAGAATAGCAAACAACAAATGCTGGCGAGGTTGTGGAGAAACTGGAACCCTTATTCACTGTTGGTGGGATGGAAAATGGTGCAACCACTATGGAAGGCATTATGGCACTTTCTCAAAAAGTTGAAAACAGAAATACCATTTGACCCAGCAATTCAACTACTGGGAATGATACCCTAAAGAAACCAGATCTGCCAACCAAGCAGATAGATGCACCCCTTGTTTATTGAGGCTTTTGTTCACAATAGCAAAGGGTTGGAAGCATCCCAAGTGCCCATCAACAAACGAATGGATAGAGAAGCTGTGGTATAGTCACACAGTGGAATACTATGCTGCATTGAAAAACAAGGAACTCATGAATTATTATACAATATGGATGATCCTGGAGGATATTGTGCTGAGTCAAATATCTAATGCCACTGTTATAAAACAGGACTGACATGGGGGTTAGGGGAAACTTAAGAGGGGATAAATAATGTACACAGTATTAAAACACACAAGGGAGAGAACTGTATAAAAGGAATAGATGATTCGGTATTATTGGCATTACAAAAGTCCAGAATAAGAGCTACGTATTGGTCTGGGGTAGGGGTGAGTGTATGTATAACAATGAAAGAACTTTCTTCCCAAAGAAAAATGCAATCTGGTGGGGACAAGGGGGCAAGGAGGAAAAGGGGCAACAATGAATGATTAGAAACCTAAGATCTGTATAAACTTTCATTAAAATCTCAATTGAAAAAAATGAAGAAATCCACATTCAAGCAGCTCAGCAAACCAGATAGACTAGACCTAAAAAAGGAAAACATCTAGACATGATAAAGATAGAAAACTATAAAAGCAGTGAGGGGAAAGAAACCCCAGAGTCACCTACAAAGGAGAAACATTTAATTTTTATTTCTCATCAGACATCATGCAAGCTAGAAGACAGTGGTATGGCATATACAGAAAGTTGAAAGAAAACAATTGCCATCTGAGGATCCTGTACTCAGCAAAGCTCTATATCAAATATGAAGGAGAAATTAGGTCCTTCGCAGAAAAGAAGGAATTTAAGCCATATTATATGGGGGGGAAAATACCAACTTTACAAGAAACTTTAAGTGAAGTCCTTCAGACACCATAGGAAAGTGGATAAAGCACAGTAATCAGAAAAACAGAAAGAGAAACACAGCAAAATGGCAGTGAGAAAATCTAGCCTGTCAATCAGTAATTACAATTTATGTGAATGGACTAAATGCACTATTAAAAGAAAAATAGTAGAGTTGATTAAAAAAACCCAAAGCTCATTAATATGTTGCTAGAAGAGACACATCTAAGAAACGAGGAGAAAGATTTTTAAAAAAATCAAAGGCTGGGAAAAAGTATAGTAAGCAAATGACATTCACAAAAAAGCAGGAGCGGGAATACTAATCACTGATAAAATAGACTTTCAGAATGAAAACAACCATAAAAGACAAGGAAGGGCACTATAAAATGATGAAGACATAATGTATCAAGAAAATATAACCTTGGTCATCATTTAAGAACAAAATGATACATCTGCAAAATACATTAAAACAACAACAACAATTAACAGAATTGAAGAAAGAAAGAGATCTCACCACAATAGTGGTAGGAGACTTTAACATACCACTATCAGCAAAGGCTAGGTCAACTTAAAGGAAATGTAACAAAGATGAAGAAGATCTAATCCATACATTCAGCCAACTTGACCTTGTGGATATATAACTCAATTTATTGTTTTCTCAAGTGCACATGGTATATTCTCCAAAACTGATCATTTCTTATGACACAAAGCAAGCTTCTACAAAACATAACAATTAGATAATACAAAGTATCTTCTACTATAAAACTAGAAATTAACAAGAGGATAAAGTTTATAAAATCACTCATGTGGAAGCTGAATGACAACCTGCTAGAACATGACTGGGTTATAAAAGAAATAATAAAACAGAAAACGTTCTTAAAATAAATGATACAACATCTAAAACCTCTGGGATGCAGCCAAGGCATTCCTTATTGGGTAATTCATAGCAATAGGCAAACACATTAAAAAAGGGAGAGAGAAACAAAATTAATGATCTAAGTAACTCAGTACCTCCATCAAATAGAAAAAAACAATCTCATCCTATCACCTCTCGAAGAAAGGATATTATAAAGGCAAGAGTTGAAATCAATGAGAGAGAAAACAGAAAAACAACTGAAATCATCAATAAGACCAAGAGCTGGTTTTTCCAAAGAGTCAATAAAATTGAAAAACCATTGACAAACTGAACAAAAGCAGGAAAAGAGAAGACACAAATCAACTTAAAAATTATAGAAGTGACATCACAAAAGAACCAGATGAAATTAAATCTGTAATATCAGAATATTAAGAAAAGCTATATATACTCTGATAAATTTGAAAACCTAGAGGAAATGGACAAACTCCTTGTAACGCATCACCTACTCAGATTGACATGGACAGATGTAGAACACCTGAATAGACCCACCACAAAAGAAGAAATCAAGTAGGTTATAAACAGAGTCCCCCACAAAAAAAGTCCTGACTGAGATGGCTTTATTCTGCCAAACATTCAGAGATCTATCACCAATTATAGTTAAATGATTTTAAAAGATAGAAAAAGAAGAAACAGTGCCAGAGGCATTTTTTGAAGCAAGCATAACCCTAATAGCAAAACTGGGCAAAGAGATTACCAAAAAAGAAAACTACAGACCACTATCTCTTAGGATTAGAGCTAGTAGACCGATTTAGTAGAGTGGCAGGATACAAGATCATCATACAAAAGCCAGTGGTATTCCTCTACAGTAACACAGAGAAGGAAAATAAGAAGTCAATACCATTTATAATTGTTGTTGTTGTTAACTGCTGTTGAGGTGAGCATGGCTCATCATGACCCTGTCAACAAAAGGCCTGAAGCCTTTCTATAACTATTGTCATTTAACAAAGTGCATAGAGTTTCTAGAGGCATGTTGTTTAAGAAATGGATGCTATTCCTGCTTCCAAACTATTTATAATAGCCAACGACAAATTGAAGAGACTTAGGAGTAAACCTAACTAGACA
>NW_006399761.1:23128023-23128999 GCF_000299155.1 Elephantulus edwardii | reverse complement strand
ATGCCAAGTGTGTTTACTGTGGAAACAAGCATGTTGTAATTAAATTACTAATAATCTCAGTCTCTTCTTTGTCTATCAAGATGCTGGCAATTGGCCTAGTGGTGAGAATCTTTGTTGTCTTGATGTTGAAGACTGCTGTCCTTAACTTTCTGCAGCAGACACCTCAAGTTCTCAGTTTCAGCAAGCAAGGTGGTATTATCTGCATAACACAGATTGTTGGTGAGTCTTCCTGTAATCCTGATGCCACATTCTTTCTCATAAATTCCAGCCTCCCAAATGATGTGTTCTATATATAGATTGAAAAAGTATAGAGATAGGATGCATCCCTGATGCACACCTTTCCTGATCCTAAACCATCCAGTGTTTCCTTACTCTGTTGTGACTACTGCTTCCTATTATCACATGATCATGGATAGTAAGACTCAACTATAGTAAAAATGACAATCCTCCCAAAAGCAATCTTCGTGTTTAATGCAATCGCAAAACAGATACCAAATTCATTTAAAAAAGAGATAGAAAAGGCAATTTGAAGGGCTGTTTCCTTCTGCATATGAATTTGGAGAGGAAAGAGACCTCAAATATGCAAAGCACTGCTGAAATAAAAAAAAATCAAGTTATTACAGCACTCAAAGCTGTAATAACCAAAACAACATGGTACTGGTACAATGGCAGGCACATAGACCAATGTAACAGAATAAATAACCCAGAAATTAACCCATTTATTCCTGGTCAAATGATGTTCGACAAAGAAACAAAACCTATCAAATGGGAAAATTACAACCTCTTCAACAAATGGTGCTGGCAAAACGGGACTGCTACGTGCAGAAAGCTGAACCAGGATCCACATCTCACACCATATACAAAAATCAACTCACAGTGGATCAGAGATCTAGGGGTAAAGCCCAGAATCACAAGAGATTAAGTGGGACCAAGCTTATGGCATAATGAGGCTGACAGATATAGCCAGAAATGCACA
>NW_006399761.1:23115927-23116778 GCF_000299155.1 Elephantulus edwardii | reverse complement strand
TGGGTAAAGGAAATGGGAAAGATCTTGCAGGAATCTGAAAAGACAGGATAATCATGGACATAGTTCAATGGTGATTGGTTTTATAAGACACAATGTATGAGAGTGACCTTACGAAACACAATGTATATAAATTTATTATGAAATCAGTGTTAAAAAAGAGAAGTAATTGGAAACATAATGAAGTTTTGAAAAACAAACAATACACAAACCAAAAAGGTACTTCATACTGTAGACTTTAATGACATGCACAAGTGTGAACTGCTGTGGCCTATTTACATGCAGATTTTTCATGCCATTTGCATCACTTCAGTGTGAGCAGTTTGCTTCTCCAGTCAATTTGTTCTCATTGGCAGAAGTGATCTCTGGAGTCCTGATCTGTGGTTGACTTTAGTGTGATGACATAAACCTGGGGTGACACCTGAGCACCATCAAAGAGTCACTAGGGTCCTGGACAGTATAACTCCCAGGAAGTAAAGTCATGACAGTGCAAGAACACAGCTGATTTGTATGCTATGTACACGATAAAAGAAAAGGTGACCTACTTGATAGATGGAGGCCTGTAGCTGTTTTAGAGAAATCCAGGGTCAGAGTGGAACAGATGCAGCAAAGACGTAACCAACTCATTGCTGACCCTCCAGTGGGTTTTCAGAGGCTGTAATTCTTATGACAGGAGGTGGCCCATCTTTCTCTTGTGAATTCAGACTTTTGGACTGGCAGCGTAACTCACTACCCACTAGACCAAAGGACTTGAAAACCTGAAATATTGACAGTATCTTCCTTTACATATAAAGGTCTGCTGAACTTTTAACTTGTATTTAACATTTGTATCTTCTAGGCTGCAACACTTCCAT
>NW_006399761.1:23104594-23115544 GCF_000299155.1 Elephantulus edwardii | reverse complement strand
AATAAAAAAAGAAGAGAAATCACAGAAAAACAAAAACAAAGGTCTGCTCAACCCTATATTTTTAAAAAGGAGGCAAGCTCCCTCACTTAAATTCTTTTCCTCTAATATTTTTTCCTTTTCTTGCCTCATTTTCCACTTGGTTTAAGTGTTGGGTTGCTAACGGAGAGGTTAACAGTTCAAGTCCCTGAGCTGCTCTGAGAGAGAGAAACAAGAGTTTGAAAGTCTCAGAATTTGATGGGGCAGTTCTCTGCTTTGTCCTGATGGGTAGCTAGAAGCCTGAGTTGATTTGACAGTAGTGGGATTGTAAACATGTTCTTTCACAGAAAGACAGAAAACAGCAAGAAACCCAGGAGATAGGAATCAGATCTCTGATTTATTTCCTCATGTGTGCAACAAAAGTACAAAACTAGATAAATCTCTAATTTCTCAACTTTGAGACTACGAAGCCAACAAAAATGGGGAAAAGAAAGAGATAAGCAGAGTGAATAAGAGTCGTAGTTGGTAGGTAGCTAAATCAGAATAATTACTGCTACATTTATTGACATAGGCCCTTAACATATATTAGCTCTAATCCTCATAATAACCTTATAAGTTAGCTATCATTACCCTATGTGCGGATTCAGAAACCGGGGGTTAGAGAAGTTAATTGGCTTCTCCTGACCAATATTTATTAAGTGACAGGAGAGTCACGGTGCATAACTGCATTTCTGGCTCTAAAACCAGTGCTGTTCCATTTCAACCCACTGCCTTAGTCAAAGAAAAAGAGAACTGTTGTTACAAGTTTGCCTTGTCATATTCTTCATGATCTTGTATGTTAGTCCTTATATTTATCTATTCTTTTGTCTGTATTCTGCCTCCAAAGAAGAGATCCTTTGCAGTCTAAAATCTTAAAATAGAGTAGTACACATTTCTAGGTGTTCAGTCACATGGAAGAATGAAAATTCTTTATAATACTGTTTGTTAAAGTGACAGCTCTACTTAACAGAAGCCATTAAAATATTTACAAAGTAGCAGCTGCTCTTGTAAAAAAAAAAATACAGCTTTTCCAAGGCATAAAAATAAACAAGTTGGTAAGTACAAGATAAGCCTTTTGACAGCCTCTGTGTGTACACTGCACAATATACAGAAAATTCTGGTATTTACAGAGCATTTACAATGTAAAGCCTTTAAAGTTAAAGGGAACACAGGCCCAGCAAGAATGGAATTGTTCATTAAAACTCTTCATATTTATCTTTTAGACAATTCATAAAGATCTAAACATAATCCTTTAAGAAGTGTGAAGGCTTTATTTTTTTTAAAAAAAATTGTTCTTAGAAGATACACTCATGTATCACAAATTTCTTTTGACCTCTACTGAGATTTTTATTGAACTAGATGACTTCTGTCCGCTTGCCTCATGGGAATAATTACAAGTTGTGAGAAACTGACTAAGAGAGCAAACTGATAGAGTTATCACATTTTTTAAAATGTAAGTGGTGCACATGGTTAATGTGGCTTGTCTGTTACTTGAGGCTGGAGGTCCAAGTCTATCTAGAAGCACAATGGGAGATCAACTTCTGAAAAATCAGTCATTGAACCCCTAACTCTGACACTAGCCATCTTGTTTTTTTATTTACTTCAGATACATCTGAAAGTTGGACAAACAGCAAGGTAAACTAAAGAGCGGAGTGTAAGTCTTTGAAGTACGGTGGTGTGAGGTGGAGAAGTGAATATCCCACTGGCTGCCAAAAGAACAGATAAATCTGTCTTGGAGGAAGTGCAACCAGGGTGTTCTTGGAGGCAAGAATGGTGAAACTTTGTGTCACATAATTTGGACATGTTATCAGGAGGGGCCGGTCACTGCAAAAAAAGTATTATGCTTGGAAGAGTAGAGAGGCTGTGAAAATGAGGATGGATTATCATAAAATGGATGGAGAGAGTAACTGCAGCAACGGGCTTGAGTGTAGTGCAGGTTGTAAGGATGAGCTGTACAGGGCAGGATTCTGATCCACTGTCCATAAAAAAGCTACGAGTTTGAGTTGACTCAGAGGTATCTAACAGTAATAATAATTATGAAAATAATTATTATTAGTAATATTATTATTATTCGTAATTGAATGGCCATTCCTGGTTTTTAGTCTGTCTGCTTTCTTCTGGACGCTCAGCTAAAGCCATGAGTGACCATGTAGTTTTTAAAATAGCGTTGGCATCACAGTGACTATAAGTGAGCACCATTTGATACACTGACAAATGTGTGGTAGGAATTCTTGTAGGACTGGTAAGTCCCAGGACCACGAATCCAGCCTCATTGGAGATGCTCTTCTTAACTGATATATCTTTGGAGCCTGGCACATCCAAGCAAGGAGAAAAAACACACTGCTGGTTCAAATCCAACAGCCAGAGGTATCGAGCAACATATAGGATTCAAAATGGGCAAAAGCCAGAGGTCTTTACAAGATGGAGTCCCACATATATTTGATGTAGATCCTTTCTGTGCTATCTGTCAGTGTTTCCACTGACAGGCTGCTGATGTCCTCATGGAGGTGACTACATCTTAATAGGTCTCATAAGATCTCACAAGGGAATGACTACGTCATAACTGCTAACTCGGATAATCACAGGTGTCAAATCTCTACATACTTACACGTCAACTCTCACAAACTCTTAAGGTTAAAAACGGGAAAAAATAAATGTTGGCAAAGATGTGGGGGATTTGGAACTCCTATACTTTGCTGAGGAGAATGTAGAATGGTTTATAAAACAGTGACGTAGCTTGTAAGATATTTAAAACTCCCATAAACCAACCAAAACCAGATTGGCTGGCACTAAGTCAAGTCCAACTCAGTGCAGGCCTGTCAAGTCCACAGCCAACCCTCCAGGGTTTCTGAGGTGTAGATCGTCTATCTTTCTTCCACAGAGCTGTTGGGGAATTGGAAGAGAGGGTGGGGCCTTGGGTTAGCAGGGCAGCTCCCTACAGACAGCACTGCCGGAACTCCCTAGTCCAGCTCTTAACAAGTCTTTATCAGGTATTTGAGGTTCTAAATATTTATGAGAATTTATTTCTCATCTTTATCCCATAGAGCAGCTAGGAGATTTGAACTGCTGACTTTTTAGTAACAGGTGACTCATTAAGCACTCTCTCACCAGCACTTATGACCCACCTTATTTCCCTCCTAGGTATATATCCTGAAGACTTCAAAGACTGAAAAAAGATTTGTTCACTACACTGCTGTTCACAGTAGACAAGAGGTATGAAGAACCTGAATGCCCAACCCGAGATAAATGGACAAACAAAACGTGGTATGTACATTCCGGAAAGACTGCCTCCCCAGGAGAAAGGAAGCCTTGCTGTGTCCACTATGGATGGTGCTTGCAATGATGCTGAATGAAGGAAGCCTGTCACAGAAGGACAGAGTTTTATGCTGTCAAATATATAAAAAGAAAAGGGAAATGTACAGAGATCAAAGTTACTTAATAGTTATCAGGGAAGAGGAAAAGGAAGAGAAGGAAATGATTCTCCTGCTGACCAGAAGGGGGAAGGGGAAGCTGTGAGCTTGCTTATTTACAAGCAAATACCTCCGAGGATTTGGTTCCTTAGTTCGGAGGTCTAGGGCCATAGTTTCATGGTTTTAGAGTCAGTTAATTGGCCCTAATAATGAGTTTACTGCTTTTGTTTTCATCTTCTAGTTCAGTACCTTGTGCCTGGAATGTTAAAAGCTTACCGCTGACTATCGAAGACATAACAGCTCACAGAAGGAGAGTCACAAATATGAGGATACGGAATGTGTGACAAATGCTTCCAGCTGCGTCCTTTGCCATGAGAACAGAAGAATTGGATAGTTCCCAGTTACTATTACTGAACATTTTGATCAAAGATTCCACAAAAAGAATTATGATCAAAAGAAACTGAATGCAGAGTAGAATTAAAACTTTTCAAGGACTTTCTGAAGCCATGGGATATGGCTAACCAGGGAAACCGCTGTCTTGAGGCAATCTTGCACCAAAAAGATTCCCTTAAGTCTTCTACAACCTAAACAATAGTTAATTAGTTAAAAATAGCTGCCTTCAGCATTATGCTTTTAAAAGAACTATCAATGAAGGAAATGGGAGGGATCTTTTGTAAAAAACAACATTCAAACTTTGTAAAATAAATCAGTATAAAATTAAAACTACATAGCATCCAGGTGACAACAGTAACACGAAAGGTGAGCTGGTAAGCTTACAGGGCAGAACATTTATGTTAATGAGGAATAACTCCAAAAAGAAGGTCAAGAATGGTTGAACAATTTGAGCGTGGAATCAGTGCTCCTGAACATTGTATGTGGAAAACTTTGAATTGGCACATGTTTTGGTGTGTATATTATCAACAAAGTTTAATAACCTTTAAGTGGTATTTGATCACAGTCCTTTAGTTTCCTTAGAATTGTAAGAAGGTTCAGTGGGTCAAGACAGGCTTCTTTGTCTCCATAGGTCTACACCTTCCACGTGTTTTGTTCATTTCTAGGCACATTCATTGCTTGTGAGGACTGGCTCATAACTGACCCTGCACTGGGTTTCCAAGGCTGTAAATCGCAGGAGAGGGGATTGGCCATCGTTCTCCAGCTGTGCTGCTAGTGGATTTGAAGCACCAGAGACGTTCAGCTTTTGGGTAGCAGCCGCCAGAGCTCTCTGTTATGCATTTGATAGTAAAAGATACGGCTTCCTGAGAAGCCACTGGACAGTTTTGAAATAGAACTTGAGTATTTAACCACTGTGGCCTCAGCCTCTCCTAAACATTATTATAACAACTTTATTTTGATCCAAAATCATAAAGAGCTTCTTCTAGTGTAACCCAACTGCATAAATCATCGGCTCCCTCCCCGGCATTCAGGCAGTTGAAAGTCAGGAGCCTCCACTGGGCTTTCGGGGCCTTAAAGATCGTCATCCTCTGTCCCTCTGAGCCACAGGTTGATTTAAACCACCAGATACATGGGGATTTGGGGTTAGCAATGCAGCGCACTAAGGGCTGTGCCACCATAACTCTTTCCATGTCCTTACTTAAGATTACAGCAAGACATTGATAGGTTTTCAAATATGTATCAAACACTTTAATCTGAAAATATTCAGTATGTATATTGAGGAAATAATTTAGGAAGCTAGACTCTATGAAGAAGAATGTGGCATCAAGATAAAGGAGGATTCATCAACAACCTGTGTTACACAGATTACAGCTTTGCTTGCTGAAAGCAAGGAAGATGTGAAGCACTTGTTTCAGAAGGTCAAAATTTATAGCCATCAATATAGATCGCATCTCAGTGTCAAAAAAACAAAGGTCCTTACCAATGGGCAACATCATGATAGATGGAGAAAGGATTCAAACTGTCAGTGACTTAATCTTGTTTCTATCCACAGTCACACCTTGGTACCAGTAGTCAGGAGATAAGAGGAGGTCAGGGACCTCTCCAGAATACTGAAGAGCAGTGGTATCAGTTTGAAGACTAAGGTGCACCTGATTCAGGCCATGGTCTTTTTCATTACTTGCTATGCATCTGAAAGCTGCACAGTGGCTAAGAATGACAGAATTAATGTCTCTGACTTGTGGTGTTGGAGAACAGTACAGAATAAATATCCCACTGAGCACCAAAAGAAAACACAGGTTTGTCTTGAAGAGTAGAGCCCAAGTGCTCCTTGGGGCAAGGAAGGTAAAGCTTCGTCTCTTGGACTGTTGCTGGAAGAGGCTGTTCCTTGGAAAGGAACATCATGCTTGAAGGGTCTGGGGTCAGCAAAAGAGAAAGAGCCCTAACGAGATGGACTGACGTGGTGACTGCAACACTGGACCCCAGTGTAACAGATGGTGAGGATGGCACAGGACAGGACAGGATTCAGACCTGTTGTCCTGTCAGTCATACTTAACAGCACCTACCAACAATCAAATACTTGGAACAAGATTTGGAAAAACTCAGTATCTTAGTGATGAATACTAAACCTTCAAAGTAAAAATCTAAGAACCTAAAACAAGGACCAAAAGCATTTGTTAGAACAGGGGTTGTAGATTTATGGTCGTCTTATTAAGTGCTGTCAAGTCTGCCTCTGATTCTGTTGCTGGGCCAGCTCTAGCCCACTGCCTGCTAGAGTATGGCACATAAACAATGAATTTAACTTTTTTTTTTTAGTGGCTGAAAAAAGGTATAAAAAAATAATATTACTTTGTGACACATGAAAATCCTAGTACTTTTCAAATTTTAATGTGTGTGTGTGTGTGTGTGTGTGTGTGTACTGTCAAATCAGATCTGACTGGGACAGGAAGTTATTGCCCCTCCTTCTCCAGCAGAGCATCTGGTGGATCCAAACTGCGTGCCTCTGGATTGCAGTGCAGCTTCTTGCCACTGAGTCACCTGAGTGTGCTGAAAATCTTAGTACTTTTATGTTTTAGTGTTAATAAAGTTCATTTGTTTATCAGTTGGTATGGCTGCTGTAGAAAACCCAGTGGCAGAGCCGAGCAGCTGTGACAGACACTGGATGATTCACAAAGTCCAAACTATTTCCTGTCTGTCCCCTTACAGCAAAAAGTGTGCTGAATCCTCATTTAGAACATTTCATCAACTAAAATACCAACACAAAAATATATTTAAAACATTCCTCCCTTTTATTTGATTATGACAAAATGAGAGAGAGAGAGAAAGAAACTGGTTTGATCTTCAATTAGTAGCGTTTTCAATTTTTGTTTGAGACCTGGTAAATTCTAGAAACCATCAAAGTAGCTAAAATGGCTTGCTTTTTCTTTAACAAAAATCTTACCTCCTAACCGTCATCCTAAAGTCAAAGAAGAGACTAACATCATTTTTGGCTGGGCCACATAATTAATAGACCAGTGCACACATTGACAGGTTTACATGAAGACTGACTGAAATTTGAACTGTTGGTTTTTTGCTTTCTTGTTACTTCAGATCTGGTTTTGGCTTTACACATCAATTGACAGGTGTTTATCTTTTCTTCCCTGTCAGATAATTAGGCCTTCTACAACATAGCTATTTATGGTGTTTCACTCACCTAAAAAAGAAAAGTCCAACTACTTCATAGTTTAATCCATAGGTAAAGTTTGGAATTCAGATTTCCCTAAAGGATACATTCATGGATACATTTATTCAGAAATTTAAAAATTCCATTTGTCACTATTGAACACTAATTTGCTCAGCAATTACACAGAAAAGCCTTTGCCACAAGGTTGCCTGACCAGAATGGAAATGGATAATTCATAGTGAAATTACTAATATGTTAAATATTTATTAAAAAGCTAGACATTAAAATTATTAGGTTATTAAAGTGTAGAACCAAACAGTTCTTCTGTTTCAAGTTAGACCTCTGTATTTTTTGGTCAGAAAAAAGGAAGAATAGGAGAATTTTAATTATCTTTTTTATATTGCTATTTTTAAATATATTCATATTACTGTCATTATTGAGAATAAAAAAACCCCCTTGAGTTACTTTCAACTTGATTTTGATGCATAGTAAGTGGAACTGTCTCCCAGGGTCCCCGAGGCCCTAAATCTCCAAGGAAAGAGAGCCTCTCAGCTCTCTCCCAGACCCTGACTGGGGAGTGTGAGTGCCAACCATTGTTAGCAGCCGAGCGTTAAAACACGGCTCCACCAGGCAGTTGTTCATGTGAAATAATTCCATATTCAAGGGATAGGTTTTCAGTGTTATTAATGAGAAGTCAGTCAGTAAATGCTTTCATGTTTCAGTTGAGCTGTTAGAAAAGTATGATGTGAATACACATTTGTTTTTGCATTTAATATTTTAAGCTACAATTAGGTATACTGCTTGGAAGTGTAAGTCTGAAGTATAGATTGTACTAAGGCCCTTTATAATAAAGATAGTAAAGGTGTTCATTGAAGTAATGGTGTTCTTGTTGTAAGGTGCCATCAAGTTGACTTTGAACAGATCTGACCTTGCCCTATCCTGAGTCATTCCTTGACTCCCTGAGGCCCATTGTTAAAAGTCACTGTGTCAGCCCATCTTGCTGGAGGGACTTCCTCTTTTCCTCTTACCTGATACCTTTTCCAGTTTGATGTCTTTTTCTACAGACTAGCTTCTCCTGACAACATGCCCCAAAGTATGTGAAAAAGTTTAACCATCCTTCTTTCTAAGAAACACTCTGGTTGTGGTTCCTTCAAGGTGTATTTTTTCCCCTTTTTGCAGTCCATGGGATATTCAGCACTCTTCGCCAAAACCACAATTCAAAGCCATCAGTTATTCTGTCATCCTTAGTCATTATTCCAACATTCAGATGAATGGAAAGCAAGTGCAAGAAGCCATAACTTGTATCAGGTGTACCTTAGTTCTTATACTGACTTCTTTGCTCGTTAGCACTTTGGAGAGGTCCTTGATAGCAGACTTCCCAGTGCAACATATCTTTTGATTTCCTGACTGCTGTTACGATTGGTGTTGATTATGGATCCAGTAAAATGAAATGCTAAACATGAATCTTCTCTCCATCTCTCATGATGTTGCATATTGGTCTAATGATGAGGATTTTTTTTTCTTGATGTTAATTCACATTGAAGGGTACAGTCTTTCAAGTTTTTTTTTTGATAGCAAGATTTGCCATCCACATAATACAGGTTGCTGAGTCTTTCTCCATTCCTGATTTCATC
Organism: Elephantulus edwardii; assembly: GCF_000299155.1. Taxonomy (NCBI): domain Eukaryota; kingdom Metazoa; phylum Chordata; class Mammalia; order Macroscelidea; family Macroscelididae; genus Elephantulus; species Elephantulus edwardii. The sequence continues at coordinate 23,106,932 of NW_006399761.1, read as the reverse complement.
CTTTTTTCATACTGTCCTGCTTCTTGAATGATTTGCTCAGTAAACATAAGGATTAAGTATGGAGAAAGGATACAACCTCAACATACACCTTTCTTGATTTTAAACTCTCTTGTTCTGTTCATACAACAGATTTTTGGGCTATGCATACATAGGTTTCATATGTATTTAACATGTATTCATGGACTCATGTGCAAATTCAAATAGAAGTTGAGGAAAAGGAAAAGTCCACAAGAACCAAAAAGAACTCGAGTCTATCTTACCTGGATTAAGAAACCATCTCAAGAACAGATTTGACGCACTGCAAATTAATAACTGAAGACATGATGAACTGTGGGAGGACATCAAGGATGACAGTCATGAAGAACACAAAAGGCCATTACAAAGACCCTTCCAAATCCAACTACTTCACACATGAGCCTCCAAACTGGAAACTTAGAGCCTGATCAGCATCCAAATACAGAAGCCCACCTACCAGGTCCCTACTGACCCAAACAAGAGGCCCCCAGCTGACTGCCAGCTAAGTCCAGGTGACCAGTCAGCTCACACACAGTTGTGAATGAAATAAAACAACCAAACAGCCCACATGTGACTCTAAGCCAAATCAAGAGAACCCACCCTTCAGAATCCAACCACTTCCCACACTAATAACAATGCTCATTTAATGAATGTTGTTCATTCACTAAACCCACTGTTGTCAAGTAGATTTCGAATCATAGCAACCCTCCATCAGGCTTCTTAGGCAGTAAATCTTTACTGATGGAGGCTGTCGTCTTTCTTCCTTGGAGAAGCTGATGGATTTGAACCACTGACCTTATAGATCTGACACATTATTAGTATTAGAATTGCAGGGCTGCTTATAGCATTAATAATACGTTATATTGTTGTTTTTGTTAGGTGTTGTCAAGTGTGACTCATAGTGACCCTATGAACAACAGGTATGAACCCTATCCTGTCCTCCCAGTCTCTGACACACTGGAGCCCACTGCTGCAATTCACTGTGTTGGTTCACCTGGCCAAAGGTCTTCCTCTCTTCTGCCCCTTTCCAAGCATGTTGTCCTTTTCCAAGGAATAGTCTCTCCTAGCAACATGCCTCAAGTATGTAAGATGAAGCTTTATCATCTTTGACTCCAAGGAGCACTCTGAATTCACCATCTCGAAAAAATATTTGTTCTTTTGGTGGACCGTGAGCTCTTCAGCACTCTTCTCCAGCACCACAGTTCAAAAACATCAATTCTACTTTCAACCTTACTTAATATCCAGCCCTCAGGAGCATAGCAAATGATTGAAAAGACAATGGTCTGAATTAAGTTTGCCTTAGTCCCCCAACTAACATCACTGCTCCTCAGTAATTTGGAGTCAGGATTTCAGGAAACACTGCAGTGAGAGAGTCTGCAGTTAGGGACCTCTCCAGATTATTAAGGAGTGTTCTGTATTGTATGTGTTAAAATTCTAGTTCAAACCCTTCCCAAAACTAAGAAAATATTATTTGCCCTCAACCTGAAATATTTGACTAACCAATAATGAAAGTTAAATTAGTTAATCACAGTGTTCAGATGCACAGTGTATGTACAGTGTCATAAATCATCTCTGTATTGCTCTTTATGATTGGGATTTGTTATTTACTTTTTCCCTCAGATGGATGCTTTTATGAGCTAAAACATAGAAGCATTTCCTGAATTTACCTTTAGGCATTAAGGAAAAAAAAACAGGAATACTGTAACTTGACTTATTTAAAACATCACTATGTTACACTGAATGGCAGCCAACAATTTAAAGTAGGGTGTGGCTAATAAAGTCACTGAAGCAGACATAAGCATAGGCTTTCCCATCTTCACACTCCCGGCCTGTCAGTCAGCACTGCACGGGCATTCCGGTGACAAAGTTCATCTGTACCCAAAGGGTTTAAAAAGACAGGGAACAATACCGACCTTTGAAAATCCCCTTAAATCAAAGGTCTCAAACACAGACCAAAAAAAAAAAAAAAAATTTTTACTCTAAAAGGAAAATTTCCTTGGACTTTCTTAATTGGAATAATACTAAACAATAATAGAAACTACCATTTAATGAAATTGGTTTTAATATACATGTGCAGATCAGTACTTTTAAAATATGAAGAGCAGTAAAAAAATGAGTTGCTTGGCATATATGTTTCTGTTTCAATACTGTAAACATGTATTCTTCAGTCTGTTTACTGCACCATTTTATCTCTGGTTTTGGTGGTGGTGGTGGTGATATGGGGCTGTGATACTTTTAGTCAGGAAGAGGTTGTGCTGCTACCCCATCTGCTGGTTTGAATCCATCAGTAGTTTCAAGGGCAGCTGCCTCTGGGATGATGTGC
>NW_006399761.1:23099614-23100435 GCF_000299155.1 Elephantulus edwardii | reverse complement strand
TTGTTCAGCTTTCTGATGCATAGCAAGTAACTGCAAAGACTGTGGTCTGTATCAGGCGCACTTTAGTCTCCAGACTGGCATCGTTGCTCTTCAGTAACTTCGAGAGGTCTCTGACAGTCGACTTTCCCAGTGCAATTCGTCTTTTAATTTCCTGACTGCTGGTACCAAGAGTGTTGATTGTAGAGTCAAGCAAACGAAGCTGTTAACAATCTCAGTCTCCTCACCATCTATTATGATACTGCCAATTGTCCCAGTGCTGAGAATCATTGTTTTCATGATGTTGAGCTTCAGTCCATATTAAAGGCTGCAATTCTTGACCGTCTGCAGCAGGCGCTTCAAGATCCTCAGTATCAGCAAGCAGGGTTGTGTCATCTGCATAATGCAGGTTGTTGATGAGTCTTCCTCCAATCCTGATTCCACATTTCTCCTCATGGAGCTCAGCCTCCTGGATTATTCTGCATATAGATTGAAAAGATATGGAGATAGGACACATCCTTGGTGTACACCCTTCCTAATTTTGAACCATGTAGTTGTTTCCTTGCTCTATTCTGACGATTGCCTCCTGGTCCAAGTATTGGTTTTGCATAACCATAATCAAGTTTTCTGGGATTCCCTTTCTTCTGAGACTCAGCCAGTTTGCCTAAACTGTAATACATGTTTTGTTCTGGACTGTTAATTGCATTTCATATAAAGTCTGATCATTCACTCAGGGCAGACTGACCTACCTGTTCCAATGCAGTGTTCATGATCCATTCTTCTCTTGCTCTCGCTACCATACCCCTCCCCCATAAACCTCCTGTAATAGGGTTTTATATACTATT
>NW_006399761.1:23086346-23098889 GCF_000299155.1 Elephantulus edwardii | reverse complement strand
GCCTGTCCTAGCAACATGCCAGAAGTATGTAAGGCAAATTTAATTATCTTTGCCTCCAAGGAGCACTCTGGCTGCACCTTCTCCAAGACACCTCTTTGGCAGTGTATAGAATGTTCAGTATTCTTCTCCAATACCACAATTCAAAGACATCGGTTCTTATCATCCTTATTTACGGTCCAGTTCTCAGCAACATAGCAAGTGATTGAAAAGACCATGGCCTGAATCAGCCTTACATTAGTCCTCAAACTAACATTCATTGCTTCTCAATAATTTGGAGAGGTCCCTGGCTGCAGACTTTTCCAGTGCAGTATGTTTACTGATCTCCTGACTGCTGGTACCAAGTGAGCTGGTTGTAAATCCAAGTAAGATGAACTCATTGACAGTTTGTCTTCTTCCATCAGGATTTTATCAGTCCAGTAGTAAGGATTTTTTGTCCTCCTCACAACAAGGCTGTGTCATCTGCACAACACAGGTTCTTGATGAATGTTTCTCCAATTCTGATGCCACATTCTTCTTCAGAGTTCAGGTTTTTTAATAATTTGCTCAGCATACAGATTGAATAGGTATGGAGATAAAACTTTGATGCACACTTTTCCCAATTTTAAACCATACCGTGATCCCCTGCTTTGTTCACACAGGTTGTGGAAGAGCTGTAGCCAGATGGGATTTCTATTTTGAATCTTTTGAGGAATTGCCACACTGCCTTCCACAGTGTTTGAACCATTTTACAATTCCACCACCTGTGCATAAGTGTCCCAGTCTCACCATTCTTTGCCAGCATTTTTTGTTTGCTGTACTGTTAAACTTTGCTTCTGTTGCTATGGTGATATGATACCTCATTGTTTTGATCTGCATCTTTCTGATAGCCACTGATCTTTAGCATTTCTTCTTGTTTGTTGGCCATCTGCATATCCTCTTCAGTGAAGAGTGTTTTCATATCTTCTGCCCATTTTGTAATGAGTTTGTCTTTTTCTTGTTGATGTTATATTCTATAATTGGATATGATTCCCTTATCAGATATGGCATTGCCAAATAGTTTACCCCTCGTCTGTACGCTTCCTTTTTAACCTCATTGGAGAAGCTTTATGTATACAGGGATTTGCTTTGCAGAATATTCTATTCATCTGCTTTATCTTCTTCTGAGTTGTTGATTCTTGGCTGTGTTTCAAAGTATTCATGCCATAGTTTATAGTTATCGTTATGCCTAGTTTACTTGATTCATAGAACAATGGCACTGTGAACAGTGGACCTGGCACGGACACAGTTGAAGCCCTTGCAACAGTAATTGTGTCAACCTGTCTTGTTGAGTGTTTCAATTTGTTATTTTCTACTGATACTTACAACTTTTAATTTCACTATTGCATCCCTGATCTACATTTAGGTGGTTTTTTAATATAGTGTAAGATATGGAACTTGTTTCAGTTTTCTGAAGACAGATGTCCACTTTTGCCAGCACTGTCCTTTCCCCACTTAATGAATTCTGTCCCTTGTCAGATCAGTTGGCAAAGATCCTATGTGAATGGATTGATTTCTGGGTTCTCAACTCAGTTTCAATCATCTTCGTGTCATTCACAGTAGCAGTACCATGTTCTTGATTATTATGGACTTTGTGGTGAAGGTAGGTTCTGTTGTTTTAGTTGAAATTTGGGTGTAAACTGTTTGGTTGTATTATATTTTGTTCACAATCATGTTAGAGCAGATTGAATTTCCTGGATTTAGTTAACAGTGAGCTGTGGGTTGGAAGCCTCTTAAGTTAATCAGGACCTGGTGGGTAGGCCTTTGCATTTAAAAGTCAGTAAGCCCTTTGGGCCTTTGGCCCTCGGGCCTTGGGCCTGGTGTTGTGTTTCAGAGAACATTCTTCGTAGTGGTACAGCACTGGTCTGTCAGTTTGCTGTACTGCAGTAACTTAGTGCTGCTATGATGCTGAACACTGTGCCACTGATGTGTCACATGCTATAATGGTTATCCATAGTGGACAGTGTTTGATGGAGCTCCCTAACCTTTTGAGAGGCTTGGAAGCAGGATTGCCATCCACTTCCTAAACATGCCTTTGGAAACTCCATGAACATAGAAATGATGATAGTTAGAGAACAGGGTTCAGATCTTTTTTTCATAGGGTTGCTATGAGTCATGCTTGACTCCACAACACTTAACAAGAAGTGGTAAGTTTTGAGATCAGGGAATATTGTGCCTACTACTTTTCTTTTTCAGTAGATTTTTGCTTATTTGAGGTGTCTTTCCTTTCCAAATAAAGTTGGAAATTGCATTTTCTGTTTCATTGAAGAATGCAATTGATATCTGTATCAAGATTGCATTGAACTTGAAGATTGCTTTGATAGGATTGTCTCTTCTTATTCATAAAAGATAGTATATTCTTTCATTTACCTAGGTCTCTTTTTGTTTCTTGTAGTAGTGTTTTGTCATTTTCTTTATATAGATCTTTTATATTTATAGTTTGTTTTATTCCTAAGCATTTCACTTTGTGGTTAGCTATTATAATTGATACTGCTTTTCTTTTCTATATTCTTCTTGCTACTATAGAGAAATTAGCTCGATTTTTGTATATTGATCTCCTATCCTGCCCCTTTGCAGAAATGATCTACTAGGTCTAACAGTTTTCTTGCTGAGTCTTTCTATGGGGTTTTGTTATCTATACCCTCATATCATCTGCTTATAGAGATAATTAAGAAAGAAGACATAAAATGATTTCATTTCCTTTTCTTGCCTTAATGCTCTAGCCAGTACTTGACTAAAGTATTGAAGAGGAGTAGTGATAATGGGCATCTTTTCCTGGTGCCTGAAAAGGGAGTACCTTTAAGCCTTCTCCATTGAGGATGAAGTTGGCTATTGGTTTAGGGTATGTGCTATTAACTATGTTGGGGAAATTCCTCTCTATTGCAATTTTCTTGAGCATTCTAATCAGAAAAGGGTGTTGGATTTTGCCTAAACCCTTTTCTCCATCAACTTGTCTTTTGATTTATTGATGTGTTGGATTGCACTGATTGTCTTAGGTTGAACCACTTTACCTGCCTTTTAAGAATTTTAATTATCCTGCCTACATCATAGACTGACTCTGGGAGTGTTCCTTCTTTTTCTGTTTTATGAAATAATTTAAGTAGAATTGTTACTAGTTCATTAAGAATGTTTGGCAGAATTCACTTGTGAAGCTGTCTGAGCTAGGACTTTTTTTTGGCTGCTGGGTAAAGTTTTTATTACCTACTTCATTTCTTTTGTGATCCGTCCATATGCTTAAGTGTTGTACTTCTGTGTTAATTTGGGTAGAGTGTGGGTTTCTAGGAATTTGTCAGTATAACTTCTCACATTATTATTAATTTCACTTGGTTCTGTTGTGATGTTACCGCTTTCATGTCTTACTTGAGTTGTGTCTTTTTTTTTTTAAATTTTCTAGTGTTTGTCTGTTTTATTGACCTGAAGAACCCTCTCCTAGTAATGTTGATGGTTTCAATTGTTTTTCATTTATTTCAGCCCTTAATACGTTGCTGCAAATGACGGCAGAATGCATTTCTAAGCACGGTCGCCAATTTAAAAGTGTGCAGTAACGTGTTTAAGACCTTTCTTGTAGACACTGAAATTAATTTGCTGTTCTTTTTCTATATGCTGGAGATGTTTAGTTAATAATTTCTTTTACTCCTTTGTTTTTTTTTAAAAGGTCTTTGCTTATTTCTGCGTACTGCCCTTTGAGGACTGCCTTTCCTGTATCACAGAGACTTTGGTATGTTTTCTTTTCATTTACATTTTTTTTTTCATATTTTATTCCTTCTGTAGCTCAGTAGTGCTCAATCAGGGTGTTATTTAACTTCAGTGTGGGTGGTTGTTTTATCCTTTCTCTTCTTAATTTCTAGTTTTATGGCATTGTTATGAGAAAATACTTTGCATGATTTCAGTGTTGTTCAATTTGTTGAGTCTTGCTTTGTGTCCTGATATATGGTAACTTCTGGAGAGTTTCTACCATGTGCACTTTAGAAAGTAAATAGAAATTTTGATGGCTGAAGTCCCCTGACTACATCTCTGAGGACTGGTTGGCCGAATGCATTGCTTAGTTATTCTGTGTTTTGTTGAACTTCTTTTTACCTGACCTATTCTGTGGGTTTGAGTGGTATGAAGTCACCTATTATTACTGTGGTGATGTCTGTTTCATTAATGTTTGTTTTATGTATTTTTCAGGTCTATCATTTGATGTGTAGATGTAAACTTAGGTTGTGTTCTTTTCTGCCTTTAATAATTATATAGTGTCCTCAATATGGTTGAGCCTGGATGACATTATGCTGAATGAAATAACTCGGTTACAAAAGGACAAATATTACATAACACTGCTTTTTATAAAATGTTACTGACATGGTGGGTTGGGAAGAGAACAGGAAAAGACTGGATATATAGTCAACTGCAGTGCAACACATGAGAGAAAATGGTCTGAAAGGAGTATTTGAGTAGGCATTATATGTATGACAACGTTCTGGAAGAAGAGGTACATTGCAAAGTGGACTGGAGGTGGGGAAACAGAGGGAGAGGGTAAAAAATGCACAAGAATGAATCAAGAGGTGGGGAAACAGAGGGAGAGGGTAAAAAATGCACAAGAATGAATCAATAAAAAACATAAAGTATCTTTCCTTGTATCTTAGGTGGTTTTCACCCTGAGGTCCATTTTACCAGAGATTAGTATTGCCACTTCTGCTCTTTTGTGGATGCCATTTACTTGATATGTCCCCCACCCTTTGATTTAGTATATCTTTCTACTTGTTTCTAAACACTGAGGCCTGGAAGGTGAGCCTTTCTGATTAACAGTCAGTTGGGGGCTGGGAACCTCTTCTTTAAAGCAGTGAGGACCTGGAAGATGAGAGTTTGTTGGGAGAAGCACTAGCAGCAAAGATTGAACTAAACTTCCATATGCCCTTAGTATCCATATGTGGGATGCTACCCCAGCAGGCCAACTGTAAATCTTAGCAGAAACACTTTCATCGTCCTCCTAGCAGCATGTCCTGCCACATCTATGCAGGTTTCAACTGGATCTGATGACATGACATCCATATAATTGATTTGCCATTAGAGGTACAACACTAAATTGTCAGTTTGTTGTATTTATGGAATACATTTTTCTAATTAGTACAGCACTTGTCTGTCAGTTTGCTGTACTGAGGTCACTCATGAGTTTTTATAATGCTGAAAGCTATGCCACCAGTGTGTCAAATGCCACAAGGGTACCTTTGTGGACAGGTTTAATAGTGCTCCCAGATTAAGACTGACTAGGAAGCAGAAAGGGCTACTTCTTAAATAGACCTCTGAAAACTCTATGAACAGTAGAGGAATGCAGATTGTTACAGTATTAGAGGCAGAGAGCAGATAAGAAACCAATCAAACAGGAAAAATTGAAAACATCCTTTAATAATTGGAACATGAAGGTAGCACTGGTGGCCTAGTGGCAAGAAGCTGCACTGCCAATTCCAGAGCTTCACAGTTCAAATTCACCAGATGCTCTGCTGGAGAAGGAGGGACAATCTCCTCCTGTACCATTTAGTTCTGATTTGATGGTACACACACAAAAAATACATTTTTTTTTTAATTGGAACATGGAGTGTACGAAGCATGGATGTTGGAAAACTAGCGGTTGTGAAAAATGAAATGAACACATGGACATCAACATTTTAGGCATTACTGAGGTGAGATGAACTACCTTGGCCACTTTGAATCAGATAGTCAATCACATGGTATACTATGCTGGGAATGAAAAACTGAAGAATAGTGTTGTGTACATTGTCAAAAAGTCAATTTCAAGTTTTATCCTAAAGACCAATGTTGTGAGTAATAAACCCATATGCAAGGAAGACCTGTCAATATAGATAGCTATACACTACTAGAGCTAAAGCCAAAGAGAAGGAAAAGAAATCTGAATTGTTTTCGTGAGGAGTATTGAGTATGTCATGGACCACCAAAATAATGAGTAACTCTGTCTTGGAAATACAGCTGGAGTGCTCTCTAGAGGAAAGGATGGGGAAAGTTCACTTCACATACTTTGGCCATTGTTGTCAGGAGGGGTTCATGACATTGGGGTTTCAGTCATTGGGAAAGGACATCCAACATGGTGAGGTGGAGGACTAGTGAAGGAGAGGATGGCCTTTAGTAAGATGGACTTTCCCAGTGACTGCAACAGGGAGGTTGTGAGGATAGGGCAGGGTTTAGTTCTGTTATTTATATAGGGTCACTTAAGAGTTGAAGCTGGCTTGATGGCCTCTAACACCAGAAAAAGTGGCAGCTGTATTTTTACTAAAGATTGGGAACTTTATTCTATTCCCTTGGCAATATTCTATTTTTTATTCAACATTAATACACAAATTTAGAACATAAGCTTTGAGGTGAAAAGGCTCTTTTGTCATAATTGCACAAGAACGTAATTGTACCATACTGTTGCTATAAAATAGAAGTGGCTGTGACCATTTAAAGAAATAATGTATTCCCCAACATTTACTAAGATTTGATAAATGGTGGCTGAAACCTAAGACCGACCTTCTGTCCCTTCACAGATCGTTCTGTGTCATTCTGAGCATCACTGACATTTTCTGAATTTCATTTACAAAATTTGCATAAAGACACATCCAGTTCAAGTTTTGGGACCTTGACATAAGACAGTTATAATGCAGGTGTTTTAAAAATTGTTAAGTCTGATAGCAAAGAATGGCACTGTTAGAATTCAGCTAGTGGATTAGTACTATTAAAATGGTATTTTAAATTCTAATTTATATAATCAAGTCAACTGTGCTTAACCTTTAGTAGCTTTCCAGGCAACAAAGAAGAGCTTTAAGAGACACTGATCTCTATCTAATTAGTTCATTACGGTACTTAAGATAAGACTGCAGTTAGTAATTGATACATTCTGTATTATTCTTCACTTAGTACTAAGTTACCAACATTTAAATTATATACACTGAAGAAAAGAGTATTACAAATGAATTGTACATTTTTTTGTGGAGCTGAAGGATTCCTCTTTTGCCTCAGGAATTCAAGAATGACATATTACTATGTTATCAAATTAATTACCATTTGTAAAGCCTTTTAAAGGTAAACCACTTTAATTGCTTAGCATTTACTGCTAAAGCACAGAACAAGGTTACGTGACTACTTGATGACTTAGTTGTTAAGTAACATGATATGACAAAAATGGCAGCTACTTGAAGCTGCTGCATGATTACAGCAAGAAACAGAAAACATGGGCCTCAAGTTGACAATGTGTGGAAAGAGATGGTGGAGAAGCTCAGAACAAGATCAGCAGCTGACTGGAACCATCAATTGTTCATGTGAATTTCAAATTTAAGCTGGTTAAAATGAACATAAGTCCACCTGAGCCAAAATATGACTTCTAACTTATTCTATCTGAATTCAGAAACCATCTCAAGAAATAGACTTAAAGTATTGACACTAAGGAACAGAGACCAGACGAGCTGTAGGATGACCTTATAGACATTTTAGAAAGTAAAAGGTCAGTAATAAGATGGTAGTGAAAGAAAAGACCAAAATAGATGTCACAAACGTAGGGCCCAATGACTGTTTGTGACTTTTGTAAGTGAGATGAGAAGAAGGTTGATTACTGTCCTCTGAAAGAGTCCCTGTGAACTAAGTCTGTGTTTCACACTCACCAGCCACTCTTCAGGAAAAAGATGCAGTGGCCTGCTCCTCGAGAGTTGAACCCACGGCCCTGGGCAGAGTGACTCCTCGCACCTCACCCTCGGGGTCCTGAGGCCGCACATCTTTACAGTAGGACACTGTCCATCTTTCTCCCTCGAGGCCATGGGATTTCGTGTAACCTTTTGGTTGCATGTTACCACGACACCGCCAGGGCTCATTCTATAAAGAGGAGAACCCTGCTCTAGACTGTAGCAAAGTTCAAGTGAAAGGAAGAAATGATGAAATTGGAGAACTGAACAGAAGATTTCAGAGGGAAGCCTAAGGGAAGCCAAAGAATTATATTGAAATGAGCAAAGACTTGGGGTTAGGAAAGCAAAAGGGAAGCACACACCCACCATTTCACAAGCTGCAAAGAACTGAAGAGAAAACCCCCTAAGCCTTGAGTTGTAATACTAGAAGATCACATGGATAAAATATGGAAAGATGTATCAAAACAAGATAGAAGAAATCTGTCACTGTACCAAAAGAATTGGTCTACATGGAAACTTTTCAGTAAGGCGCATATGATTAAGAACAAGTGGTACTTAAGATAGTGACCAAAAATAAGGCCCAGGAGTGACGGAATACCAACTGAGGCATCTCAGAAAACAGATGGAGTCCTGGACATGCTCACTAGACTATACCAAGAAATCTCGAAGTAACTGAAAGAAATCTGTATTTGTGCCCACTCAAAAAAGAAATGATCCAACTGAATGCAGAAATTACCAAACAGTATCATTAATTCAACCTTCAAGTGAAATCTTGCTGAAAGTTAATAAAAAATAGCCAGAGTACTATATCCACAGTAAACTGCCAGAAATTCATTTTGGATTCAGAAGAGGCCAAGGACAAGGGGTATAATTGCTGATATCAGATATATCTTGGCTATAAACAGAATACCAGAAAGAAACTTATTTATACTTTGTTGACTGCACAAAAGAGTTTGACTGTGTTGATCATAATAAATTATGGACATTGAGAAGAAAAATCTTAAAACATTGCTCTTTCAGAACCTGTACACAGCCAAAGAAGTAATTAAAATAGAACACGGGAACACTGCATGGAATAAATCAGAAAAGATGTCTTCTAATGATACACTTGGACTGTACCTATTCAATAAGCAAACAGTCTCAGAAGCTGGTCTATAAAGAAAAAAGTGGCATCAGGATTAAAGGTCTTTGTAACCAGTTGTGTCAGGCAGAAAACACAGTCTTGCTTGCTCCAAGGGAAGAGAACGGGAAGTATTTATTGAAGTCAAGGACTGCACCTTTCAGTATGGATTACATCTCAGTAATAAAGTAAAAATCCATATAACATCATCATAAATGAAGAAAATATGGGCATTTTTAATGTTTCATATTAGGTATATTTACAGCCAGTGCTCATGGGAGCAACAGTCCAGAAATAAGTCTTTGGTGTTACTGCCATGGATTTCTTTCAAGTGCTAAAGACCGATCCTCCGGTGGGTCTCCAGGGCTGTAACTTACAAAGGAGAAGACTGAACGTCTTTCTTCTTCAGAGCCACTGGTGAATTCAAACCACTGGAGACACATAGCCTCTGGATTAGCAGTGTAACTAGGTACAGGAGGTTAGTGTACCTAGCTGTACCCAGAAGTACCTCAGAGAAAAGTCCTGCTGATCTACCTTTGAAATAAATAGCCCTTGACTATCTTACAGATCACAGTTCTTATCTAAGACATAAACCCTCAAAACTTAAACTGACTGCCATGATTCAGCACCAACTCACAGCCAACTGTGAGGAAAACTAGAGGGGTTTTAGGCTGAAACTGCACAGGAGGAGACTGCCCATCTTTCTCCTGCAGGACCCCTGGGGGATAGAGACTGCCCATGTGTTAGCAGCTCAACTCCCTCTGTAAGATTACACTGGCAGAGCTCCCCACGACTCGTCACAGACCCAGACGTAACCTGGAGACAGCAGGCCATTTGAGTATCAGTATCACAGATAGCAGTGACTGGGTTTTATTTTGTTTGTTTTGTTTTAGCATTATATGCAACAATGGAAAACTTTTCATTTTTATTTCAGTACCAAAAATAATTGTTCACTGACTTCATACTGACATTATGTTCAAAAGAGTAAGAGTAGATTGTTATACAAAAACAGGTATTCTGTTAAAGTGGAGGATAATTACAACAGATTACAAAATAGAGGATAATGACATCTTTACATACTGCCAAATTCTGACATTATGTCTGTTTGAATGGCTATACACGGATCATAATGTTAAAATTTTTAATTTTGGTCTATTCTGTTATAGCTTATCACAAACAGTTTTATCACTGAATAAGCCACAGACTCTTGAAATCCTATCTCTGTATTTAATTGATGAGCCTGCAGAGACTCGGAAGCAAAGTGACTTTGTAAATGCCATATGCTTATGTTTTGAATAATCTTGGCAGGGTTGTTTGTTATCTTTCCTGACTCCTACACCTCTGTATTCTCAAAGTTTATACTGTAATCTTGAATGAATTATTATTTCTCTGTCCACATTTTCAGATGATTAGTAAAAGGTATTTTTGCTGTATTTCCCGTTTCCTGTATTTTCTGATTCCACAGTTCCATTGCTCTTACGTGTCACAGTCAGAATTGACTCACAGCTGATCTTCCCGCAGTTGCTCACGATGACACTGCCCATTTTCCTCCCAAGGAGCAGGTGGTACATATGAACCATGTGCCTTTGGGTGGACAGCACATCTTCTTACCCACTAAGTCAGTAGAGCTCGCTCATAGTTCCACTGTTGTTAGATGCCATCAAGTCAACTGATTCATGGCAACGCCCCAAACAGTGGACCCAGGCCATGCATATCCAGTGCCATCTGCATCATGTGACACACTTGAGTTGTTGTTGAAGCCACTATGTCAATCCATGTCATTGAGGGTCTTTCTTTTTTGACACTCCAACTTTCCAAGAATGATGTCCTTCTCCAGGGACTGGCCCTTCCTAACAATACACTCAACATAGGTGAGATGAAGTCATTCTTGCCTCCAAGAGCACCCTGCATACACTCCCTCAGGAAGTATCTGTTCTCTTGGCAGTTTCTCGGACATTTGTTATTCAGCATCACGTATGCATTCCCCTTCTGTCATCTGTATTCACTAACTTTTAGATGAATAACAAATAATTGAAAAGTGATTAAGATGCACCTTCATCTTTAAAATGTAATCTATGCTTTTGAAAAATCTTAAAGAGGTCTTTGACAGCACATTTACCCAACATATCTTCTGATTTCTTTTTTTTTTTTTTTTACATCTTCTGATTTCTTGACTGTTGATTGTGGGTCTTGGGAAGATGAAGTTGTTGACAGCGTCAGTCTTCTCTCCATGTACCATGATGTTCCCTATTGGCCCACTCTAATCCATATTGAAGATTGTAGTCTTTAATTTTAAACAATAACTCTCAAGGCCTCTTTGCTTTCAGCAAGCAAGCCTGTGCTATCTGCATAATGCAGGTTGTTGAGTCTTCCTCTGATCTTACTGCCACCCACACTTTTCTTCATAATGTCCAGCCTCCCACATTATTTGTTTGGTATGTAGATTGAATAGGAATGGAGAAAGGAGACAGCCGTCATGCGTACCTTTTTTGAAGTTAAACCTGTAGTTATTCCTAATATTACAAAGCATGTTACCAAATTTTCTTCATAAAAAAGAAATGGCCAGCATTTACTTGTAAATTAGCACAATTTACTAATCTAATAAGTAAAGCATAGAAGAAGAGTTGAAATGTCACTATTTTGAAGAGGAGACAAAAAACCTCAGGACAAAGTCCCAATTTAATGTGTGTATTTTTTTCCTACAGGAAAAGCATATATTCTTTTGCTTAATAACTGTTCATTTATGACTACATGGTCTAAAACGTTCTGACAATGTTTTTAGTGACTTCATATAAAAAAACTTTAAAATGTGGTAAGTTTCCACCATTATTTCCACTGAAGTAATAAGTCTATACTTAGAGTAATTAAGAATTTCTTATTATTTAATGTGTCACATTCTCTGATTGACAGCATTATGTTACCACAAAGAAAGGAACAAAGGTTTAATAATTACGGCATTCATTAGGAACTTTACTGAAAACTATAAATCTCTTTCAGTTATACCAGTAACAGAGTTTGGTATAAGGCCTCTGCAGCCAAGCAAACCAGTTAGTCTTTGATGTCTTATAATTACGAAGGGCTTAGGATTATATCGTTAGGCAAAGATGCCTAGAGGCAGGAAGGTATAGATCACAACTGACACAGCATGACACAGTAAAGGGAAGAGAGGTGCAGTGGAGCCAGAAGCCGGCTGGTATGTGTTTCTGTCCTGAGTCAAACAAATCATAGAATGCAGTCCCTCTCCAGTCCAGTGCAGGAAACGAAATAGTTAACCATAGGTTTACACAGTTTGTAGTGGTAACTTTTTTTTAGTACTTTAAGTCTATATTAATAATACATCTTAATTAAAATACAAGAGCAAATCTTTCCCTTCACTCAGGTATTAACAACTAGGTGTAATTTAAAATATCATTTTACAGATGGTACCAAATGACAATTTTATGAAAATGTAAAAAAACCTTTAAAAGGTTTGTATGCTTTTAAAGCCATGAGAATGATGACCGCACACTACTGGAAAGCAGAAATAAAGGATTCCATTCATTTGTTGATGAGCATGTGGGCCGTTTCCATTTTCTTGCTGTTGTGAATAATGCTGCTATGAACACAGATATACAAATCTCCATTTGCGTCTCAGTTCTGTTTTCCTTGAGGTATATTCCCAGCAGTTCAATAGCTGGGTCGTATGGGATGGACTGAGAAATCATGGTACATTCACACAGTGGAATATTATGCAACACTAAGGAGCAGTGATTTTTTTTT